>NC_135235.1:750685437-751309982 GCF_051348905.1 Ranitomeya variabilis | reverse complement strand
CGCTGCATAGGCAGCGTCAACAGTAAATCTTGGTCACACAGGGTTAATAGCGGCGGCAACGGAGTGCGTTACCCGTGGCATAACGCGGTCCGTTACCGCCGGCATTTACCCTGTGTGAGCGGAGGGGTGTATGCGGGCGGCGGGCAGTGAGTGCGGGGAGTAGGGAGCGGCCATTTTTTTCCGGACTGTGCGCGTCGCTGATTGGTCGTGGCAGGAATGACAGGCAGCTGCCGAGATCAATCAGCGAACGAATAACGGTGACAGAAGGACAGACGGAAGTACCCCTTAGACAATTATATAGTAGATATATATATACCGTATATATATATATACACATCTCTGCTAAGCCTGCTGTTAGCTATTTCCCTGCTGAAAGTTTCTGATTGTGTATATGTCTGTGATAATCTAATGATTAACAGTTTATCTGCTGCAAATTCCTGATTGCATATACATCTCTGCTAATCCTGTGGCTAAACATATATCTGTTGTAAATTCCTGGAGGCATATACTTATCTACTAATCCTACAGTTAACCATATTGCTGCTGCAGTTTTCTGATTGCATAGATGTCTCTGCTAATCTTGTGGTTATCCATATCTTTGCTGCAAGTTTCTTATTGCATGTATGTATCTGTTAATCCAGTGGTTAACCATATCAATGCTGCAAGTTCCTGATTGCATAAATGTTTTTGCCAATTCTGAACTTGGCTGCATTCCTTTTGCAAGTTCCTGATTGCACATAAATCTCTACTGATCTTATGGTTTGTGACGGGGTGTACGGCAGAGCAAGAAGGGACAACAGGCCAAGGGATGATTCCACAGATTTATTATCCAGAACGCTGGAACAACACATGCAGGTAGATCTACAGAGTCCACAATTAGTCCAACGGAACAGGTTCGGGGGCACCTCCCGATAATCCTTGTGCCAGCTAACAAAACAATAGTCCACACGAGTCCAAGGGATCTCAAAACAATCCCACGAACGACGAGATATGTCCTCAACTCAAGTCTCGCCCTGTTCGCTTCCACAGTCCCAGATGGAAATGGGGTCTTGCCTCAGCTAAGAATCCCCACTCCTTCTCTTCCAGTCTCCAACACACAACTGAGCTAGAAGCTCCAGACAGACTATAACCCCAGCACCCACCATGAGGGAACTTCCCAGAGTGTCCCGCAAAGACTTCAAGCCGTTTAATGAGGCTGCAGGCGACATTGAGAGCTTCTTCCAGGACTTTGAGCATCAGTGTCGATTAATGGAAGTCCCGGACAGGGAGCGAGTCCGACATCTGGTGGGGCTCTTAGAGGGTGGAGCTGCCGCAGCCTATAGAGCTATGGGCCCTCGAGAGAACTGTGAGTATGCGGAGATTAAACTGACTATTCTAGAACATTATGCTGTGAGTCTGACGCCAGACACTTACAGGACTCAGTTCCGTACTTTAGCCTGCGATGAGGAAGTGTCTTTCAAGATGTATGCCCACAGACTCAAACAAATATGTAATCGCTGGCTGGAAGCAGAGGAGGCCTTAACCTGGGAGACCTTTCTCCAGGTTATCCTAAAAGAGCAGTTTTACTTCAAGTGCCCTGCTGAGATCCGGGAATGGGTGCGTGAGAGGAGACCAGCCACTGTGGAGGAAGCTGCAGCTCTAGCTGATGAGGTTCTCACCATCATACCTCAGTGGAGGGTTCTGTTAGAGGATCGAGAGAGGCCTACCAGCCCCACAACCCCGGTGGCCCCCAGTTCTTCTGTCCCCATTGTTCCCCGTTCCTCTAAGCCACCACCTCATGCTGATACCCGTGTAAATGTCCCTCCAGTTGCTTCTACTGCGTCTTCTGGAATACGACGAGGAGAGGAAGTAGCAGAGCGCAGGTGTTATGGCTGTGGGCATCCGGGGCATCTGCAGGCCTCATGCCCAGCCAGCTCATGGAGGAGTCGTCCTCAAACCCCTACAGCACCTTCAGGTGGGGGCCGGCCTCCAGGTTCCCTTACCCCTCACCCAAGAGGACGCCTTGGATGGAGTGAGACCCAGCACAGATGCTATCGATGTGGGCAGCCGGGGCATCTGCAAGCCTCCTGCCCAGCTGTTCAAATGAGGATTGATCCTGTACCCAGTCGTATTATTAATTATGTACAGACAAGTGCCATGGAGGAAGACGTGTCACCACTACGTGAGGACTGGCCTAGTGCCTCACCCACCCATGTTGCACCACTAGGAGTTTATGGTGTGCGACCTGCAGCTATGATGACGTCTGCTCATCGAGGTAAGCACTTGCAGGAGGTCGTGCTGGATGGACAGAGACTTATTGGATTTTGTGACTCGGGGGCTTTCCTCACACTGGCTGATCCCCGAGTGGTTCGGCCTGAGGCAATCCATAGAGGACCTGGGATTGTTATTGAACTGGCTGGTGGACATTGGAGGACTATTCCCACAGCCACTGTGGATCTGAACTTTGGTTTTGGGGTCAGGCGATGTGTGGTTGGGGTGATGGGTGGTCTGCCTGCAGATGTTCTCCTGGGCAATGATGTGGGAGAGCTACGATGCCAATTCGTGGCTGCATGAAGCCACATGTAAGTTACGCTCTGCCTGTGTGTACTTAACCAGTGACCTGTAGAGGTCCCTAGTACGTACACAAATTGGGAGGGGAAGGGATTGTCATGATATGTACTTTTACCCTGTCCTGTATTTGAATAATATGCCATTTGATGTATGTAACTGTTCTCTGGTTTCTATTAGCTGTAATATATGTATTTTCTTGTGCTTTGAGTTAATCTGTAACAAAATGTCTCCTTCCCCCAATACTTGCAGCCCTAAGCTATAATGTAATTAAGCTTTGTCAACTAGTGAAGGAATAGCCATTCTTCCTCACAGCAGGTGGCTAGTCAAATGTACATACTACGGAGCCGACTAGTCTGGAATCTTCTGGTGGACTCAGCCATTGAATAGAAGGTGTGACCCCTACCCCCTTCAGGGGCGGGTCCCAGGAGCCCAGACAATCCATTCTTATTTTGAGTTCAGTTGTGTGTTGGAGACTGGAAGAGAAGGAGTGGGGATTCTTAGCTGAAGCAAGACCCCATGTCCATCTGGGACTGTGGAAGCGAACGGGGCGAGACTTGAGTTGAGGACATATCTCGTCGTTCGTGGGATTGTTTTGAGATCCCTTGGACTCGTGTGGACTATTGTTTTGTTAGCTGGCACAAGGATTATCGGGAGGTGCCCCCGAACCTGTTCCGTTGGACTAATTGTGGACTCTGTAGATCTACCTGCATGTGTTGTTCCAGCGTTCTGGATAATAAATCTGTGGAATCATCCCTTGGCCTGTTGTCCCTTCTTGCTCTGCCGTACACCCCTAACCATTTTCCTGCTGCAAGTTCCTGATTGTATATACGCCTCTTCTAATCCTGCAGTTAACCATGTCCCTGCTACAAATTCCTGCTTACATATGTACTCTCTTCAATCCTGTGGTTACTATATTCCATATGTCTTTTGTTAGTCCACTTGTTAACAATTTATCTACTGCAAGATCCAGATAGCATATACGCCTCTGCTAATCCTGTGCTTAACCAAATGATCTCAGAACCTTGGCTTCAGCAGCCATTCAAGATGACTGACGTAAAGATGTGTTTGGAAAGAAGGTTTTGATGAGGCAAAAGAGGTCATGGAGCGACTGAATAGGGATGGAGTCAGGGGCGGACACAGACAGCTTGGGGCCCCTGTGCAGGAAATGTGTCTGGGCCCCCTCCTTTTAAGGCGACAAAGCTACATACAGTATATATATATATATATATATATATATATATATATATATATATATATACTGCTCAAAAAAAAAAGGGAACACTTAAACAACAGAATATAACACCAAGTAAATCAAACCTCTGTTAAATCAAACTGTCCACTTGGGAAGCAAGACGGATTGACAATCAATTTCACATGCTGTTTTGCAAATGGAATATAGTACAACAGATGGAAATTATTGGCAATTATGAAGACACCCACAATAAAGGAGTGGTTCTGTAGGTGGGGACCACAGACCACATCTCAGTACCTATGCTTTCTGGCTGATATTTTGGTCACTTTTGAATGTTGGTTGTGCTTTCACACTCATGGTAGCATGAAACGGACTCTACAACCCACACACATTGCTCAGGTAGTGCAGCTCATCCAGGATGGCACATCAATGCGAGCTGTGGCAAGAAGGTTTGCTGTGTCTGTGTTGTGAATTTGCTTTTTGCTCCCTCTAGTGGTTACTAGTTTTTTGACTCTGGTTTTTCTGTCATTCCTTTTATCCGCACCTGGGTCGTTAGTTAGGGGTGTTGCTATATAAGCTCCCTGGACCTTCAGTTCTATGCCTGGCAACGTAGTTATCAGAGCTAGTCTGCTGTTCTCTTGTCTACTGATCCTGGTTCCAGTTATATCAGCTAAGTCTGCCTTTTGCTTTTTGCTATTTGTTTTGGTTTTGTATTTTTGTCCAGCTTGTTCCAAATCTATATCCTGACCTGTGCTGGAAGCTCTAGGGGGGCTGGTGTTCTCCCCCCGGACCGTTAGACGGTTCGGGGGTTCTTGAATTTCCAGTGTGAATTTTGATAGGGTTTTTGTTGACCATATAAGTTACCTTTCTTTATTCTGCTATCAGTAAGCGGGCCTCTCTGTGCTAAACCTGGTTCATTTCTGTGTTTGTCATTTCCTCTTACCTCACCGTCATTATTTGTGGGGGGCTTCTATCCAGCTTTGGGGTCCCCTTCTCTGGAGGCAAGAAAGGTCTTTGTTTTCCTCTACTAGGGGTAGCTAGATTCTCCGGCTGGCGCGTGTCATCTAGAATCAACGTAGGAATGATCCCCGGCTACTTCTAGTGTTGGTGTTAGGAGTAGATATATGGTCAACCCAGTTACCACTGCCCTATGAGCTGGATTTTGTATTCTGCAGACTTCCACGTTCCTCTGAGACCCTCGCCATTGGGGTCATAACAGTTTGCCAGGCCAGTATTAAATGTTTAATGCATTGCAGAAGAGGGATTATAAGAAAGAAGATTCTGAGTTTTTTTTTTTTTTTTCTTCTTCCCCTTTACCTCAGAGTGGCTATGCTTGCTGCAGACATGAATGTCCAGACCTTGATTACAAGTGTGGACCAGCTGGCTACTCGTGTGCAGGGCATACAAGACTATGTTATCAGAAATCCTAGGTCAGAACCTAAAATACCGATTCCTGAACTGTTTTCCGGAGACAGGTTTAAGTTTAGGAATTTCGTGAATAATTGTAAATTGTTTCTGTCCCTGAGACCCTGTTCATCTGGAGATTCTGCTCAGCAAGTAAAAATTGTTATTTCGTTCTTACGGGGCGACCCTCAGGATTGGGCTTTTTCGCTGGCGCCAGGAGATCCGGCATTGGCTGATCTTGATGCGTTTTTTCTGGCGCTCGGTTTACTTTATGAGGAACCCAATCTTGAGATTCAGGCAGAAAAGGCCTTGCTGGCTATGTCTCAGGGGCAGGACGAGGCTGAAGTGTATTGCCAAAAATTTCGGAAATGGTCCGTGCTGACACATTGGAACGAGTGTGCACTGGCCGCTAATTTTAGAAATGGCCTTTCTGAAGCCATTAAGAATGTTATGGTGGGTTTTCCCATTCCCACAGGTCTGAATGATACTATGGCACTGGCTATTCAAATTGACCGGCGGTTGCGGGAGCGCAAAACCGCAAATTCCCTCATGGTGTTGTCTGAACAGACACCTAATTCGGTGCAATGTGATAGAAAAACCGCAAATTCCCTCATGGTGTTGTCTGAACAGACACCTGATTTAATGCAATGTGATAGAATCCTGACTAGAAATGAGCGGAAAATTCATAGACGCCGGAATGGCTTGTGCTACTACTGTGGTGATTCTACACATGTTATCTCAGCATGCTCTAAACGTATAGCTAAGGTTGTTAGTCCTGTCACCGTTGGTAATTTGCAACCTAAATTTATTCTGTCTGTAACTTTGATTTGCTCACTGTCATCTTATCCTGTCATGGCGTTTGTAGATTCAGGTGCTGCCCTGAGTCTCATGGATCTCTCATTTGCTAAGCGCTGTGGTTTTACTCTTGAACCATTAGAAAATCCTATTCCTCTTAGGGGTATTGATGCTACACCATTGGCAGCAAATAAACCGCAGTATTGGACACAGGTTACCATGTGCATGACTCCTGAACACCGCGAGGTGATACGTTTCCTGGTTTTACATAAAATGCATGATTTGGTCGTTTTAGGGCTGCCATGGTTACAGACCCATAATCCAGTCCTGGACTGGAAGGCTATGTCAGTCTCAAGTTGGGGCTGTCGTGGTATTCATGAGGATTCCCTGCCTGTGTCTATTGCTTCTTCTACGCCTTCGGAAGTTCCGGAGTATTTGTCTGATTATCAGGATGTCTTCAGTGAGTCTGAGTCCAGTGCACTGCCTCCTCATAGGGACTGTGACTGTGCTATAGATTTGATCCCGGGCAGTAAATTTCCTAAGGGAAGACTGTTTAATCTGTCGGTACCTGAACATACCGCTATGCATTCATATATCAAGGAGTCTCTGGAGAAAGGACATATTCGTCCGTCTTCTTCCCCTCTTGGTGCGGGATTCTTTTTTGTGGCAAAAAAGGACGGATCTTTGAGACCTTGTATTGATTATCGGCTTTTGAATAAGATCACTGTCAAATTTCAGTATCCTTTACCGCTGTTGTCTGACTTGTTTGCCCGGATTAAGGGTGCCAAGTGGTTCACCAAGATAGACCTTCGTGGTGCGTACAACCTTGTGCGCATTAAGCAAGGTGATGAATGGAAAACCGCATTCAATACGCCCGAAGGTCATTTTGAGTACTTAGTGATGCCTTTTGGGCTCTCCAATGCGCCTTCAGTTTTTCAGTCCTTTATGCATGACATTTTCCGGAAGTATCTGGATAAATTTTTGATTGTTTATCTGGATGATATTTTGGTTTTTTCTGATAATTGGGATTCGCATGTGGAGCAGGTCAGGTTGGTCTTTAAAATTTTGCGTGAAAATTCTTTGTTTGTCAAGGGCTCAAAGTGTCTCTTTGGTGTACAGAAGGTTCCCTTTTTGGGGTTCATTTTTTCCCCTTCTGCTGTGGAGATGGACCCAGTCAAGGTCCGAGCTATTCTTGATTGGACTCAGCCTTCGTCAGTTAAGAGTCTTCAGAAGTTCTTGGGCTTCGCTAACTTCTACCGTCGTTTTATCGCTAATTTTTCTAGCATTGTGAAACCTTTGACGGATATGACCAAGAAGGGCTCCGATGTAGCTAACTGGGCTCCTGCTGCCGTGGAGGCTTTCCAGGAGTTGAAACGCCGGTTTACTTCGGCGCCTGTTTTGTGCCAGCCTGACGTCTCACTTCCCTTTCAGGTTGAGGTGGATGCTTCGGAGATTGGGGCAGGGGCCGTTTTGTCGCAGAGAGGCCCTGGTTGCTCTGTTATGAAACCTTGTGCCTTTTTCTCTAGGAAGTTTTCGCCTGCCGAGCGAAATTATGATGTGGGCAATCGGGAGTTGTTGGCCATGAAATGGGCATTTGAGGAGTGGCGTCATTGGCTCGAGGGTGCTAAGCATCGTGTGGTGGTCTTGACTGATCACAAAAATCTGATGTATCTCGAGTCTGCTAAACGCCTTAATCCGAGACAGGCCCGCTGGTCATTGTTTTTCTCCCGCTTTGATTTTGTTGTCTCGTATTTACCAGGTTCAAAGAATGTGAAGGCCGATGCTCTTTCTAGGAGCTTTGTGCCTGATGCTCCTGGAGTCACTGATCCTGTTGGTATTCTTAAAGATGGAGTTATCTTGTCAGCTATTTCTCCGGATCTGCGACGTGTGTTGCAGAGATTTCAGGCTGATAGGCCTGAGTCTTGTCCACCTGACAGACTGCTTGTCCCGGATAAGTGGACCAGCAGAGTCATTTCCGAGGTTCATTCCTCGGTGTTGGCAGGTCACCCGGGAATTTTTGGCACCAGAGATCTGGTGGCCAGGTCCTTTTGGTGGCCTTCCTTGTCAAGGGATGTGCGGTCATTTGTGCAGTCCTGTGGGACTTGTGCTCGAGCTAAGCCTTGCTGTTCTCGTGCCAGCGGTTTGCTCTTGCCCTTGCCTGTCCCGAAGAGACCTTGGACACATATCTCCATGGATTTCATTTCTGATCTTCCGCTATCTCAGGGCATGTCCGTTATCTGGGTGATATGTGATCGCTTCTCCAAGATGGTCCATTTGGTTCCTTTGCCTAAGCTGCCTTCCTCTTCCGATCTGGTTCCTGTGTTTTTCCAGAACGTGGTTCGTTTGCACGGCATCCCTGAGAATATTGTGTCAGACAGAGGATCCCAGTTCGTTTCCAGGTTCTGGCGATCCTTTTGTAGTAGGATGGGCATTGATTTGTCGTTTTCGTCTGCTTTCCATCCTCAGACTAATGGACAGACGGAGCGAACCAATCAGACTTTGGAGGCTTATTTGAGGTGTTTTGTCTCTGCTGATCAGGACGATTGGGTGACATTCTTGCCGTTGGCTGAGTTTGCCCTTAATAATCGGGCTAGTTCCGCCACCTTGGTTTCGCCTTTTTTCTGCAACTCTGGTTTCCATCCTCGCTTTTCTTCGGGTCATGTGGAGCCTTCTGACTGTCCTGGGGTGGATTCTGTGGTGGATAGGTTGCAGCAGATCTGGAATCATGTGGTGGACAACTTGAAGTTGTCACAGGAGAAGGCTCAGCGCTTTGCCAACCGCCGTCGCGGTGTGGGTCCCCGACTACGCGTTGGGGATTTGGTATGGCTTTCTTCCCGCTTTGTTCCTATGAAGGTCTCCTCTCCCAAATTTAAACCTCGTTTTATTGGGCCTTACAAGATATTGGAAATCCTTAATCCTGTATCTTTTCGTCTGGATCTTCCTGTGTCGTTTGCTATTCACAATGTATTTCATAGGTCCTTGTTGCGGCGGTACATTGTGCCTGTAGTTCCTTCTGCTGAGCCTCCTGCTCCGGTGTTGGTTGAGGGTGAGTTGGAGTACGTGGTGGAGAAGATCTTGGATTCTCGCCTCTCCAGGCGGAGGCTTCAGTACCTGGTCAAGTGGAAGGGCTATGGTCAGGAGGATAATTCCTGGGTGGTCGCCTCTGATGTTCATGCGGCCGATTTAGTTCGTGCCTTTCATGCCGCTCATCCTGATCGCCCTGGTGGTCGTGGTGAGGGTTCGGTGACCCCTCACTAAGGGGGGGGTACTGTTGTGAATTTGCTTTTTGCTCCCTCTAGTGGTTACTAGTTTTTTGACTCTGGTTTTTCTGTCATTCCTTTTATCCGCACCTGGGTCGTTAGTTAGGGGTGTTGCTATATAAGCTCCCTGGACCTTCAGTTCTATGCCTGGCAACGTAGTTATCAGAGCTAGTCTGCTGTTCTCTTGTCTACTGATCCTGGTTCCAGTTATATCAGCTAAGTCTGCCTTTTGCTTTTTGCTATTTGTTTTGGTTTTGTATTTTTGTCCAGCTTGTTCCAAATCTATATCCTGACCTGTGCTGGAAGCTCTAGGGGGGCTGGTGTTCTCCCCCCGGACCGTTAGACGGTTCGGGGGTTCTTGAATTTCCAGTGTGGATTTTGATAGGGTTTTTGTTGACCATATAAGTTACCTTTCTTTATTCTGCTATCAGTAAGCGGGCCTCTCTGTGCTAAACCTGGTTCATTTCTGTGTTTGTCATTTCCTCTTACCTCACCGTCATTATTTGTGGGGGGCTTCTATCCAGCTTTGGGGTCCCCTTCTCTGGAGGCAAGAAAGGTCTTTGTTTTCCTCTACTAGGGGTAGCTAGATTCTCCGGCTGGCGCGTGTCATCTAGAATCAACGTAGGAATGATCCCCGGCTACTTCTAGTGTTGGCGTTAGGAGTAGATATATGGTCAACCCAGTTACCACTGCCCTATGAGCTGGATTTTGTATTCTGCAGACTTCCACGTTCCTCTGAGACCCTCGCCATTGGGGTCATAACAGTCTGTCAGCGTAGTATCCTGAGGCTGGAGTCGCTACCAGGAGACAGGCCAGTACACCAGGAGACGTGGAGGGGGCCATAGGAGGGCAACAACCCAGCCGCAGGACCGCTACCTCCGCCTTTGTGCAAGGAGGAACAGTGTTGTGAATTTGCTTTTTGCTCCCTCTAGTGGTTACTAGTTTTTTGACTCTGGTTTTTCTGTCATTCCTTTTATCCGCACCTGGGTCGTTAGTTAGGGGTGTTGCTATATAAGCTCCCTGGACCTTCAGTTCTATGCCTGGCAACGTAGTTATCAGAGCTAGTCTGCTGTGCTCTTGTCTACTGATCCTGGTTCCAGTTATATCAGCTAAGTCTGCCTTTTGCTTTTTGCTATTTGTTTTGGTTTTGTATTTTTGTCCAGCTTGTTCCAAATCTATATCCTGACCTTTGCTGGAAGCTTTAGGGGGCTGGTGTTCTCCCCCCGGACCGTTAGACGGTTCGGGGGTTCTTGAATTTCCAGTGTGGATTTTGATAGGGTTTTTGTTGACCATATAAGTTACCTTTCTTTATTCTGCTATCAGTAAGCGGGCCTCTCTGTGCTAAACCTGGTTCATTTCTGTGTTTGTCATTTCCTCTTACCTCACCGTCATTATTTGTGGGGGGCTTCTATCCAGCTTTGGGGTCCCCTTCTCTGGAGGCAAGAAAGGTCTTTGTTTTCCTCTACTAGGGGTAGCTAGATTCTCCGGCTGGCGCGTGTCATCTAGAATCAACGTAGGAATGATCCCCGGCTACTTCTAGTGTTGGCGTTAGGAGTAGATATATGGTCAACCCAGTTACCACTGCCCTATGAGCTGGATTTTTGTATTCTGCAGACTTCCACGTTCCTCTGAGACCCTCGCCATTGGGGTCATAACAGTTTGCCAGGCCAGTATTAAATGTTTAATGCATTGCAGAAGAGGGATTATAAGAAAGAAGATTCTGAGTTTTTTTTTTTTTTTTTTTTCTCTTTCTTCTTCCCCTTTACCTCAGAGTGGCTATGCTTGCTGCAGACATGAATGTCCAGACCTTGATTACAAGTGTGGACCAGCTGGCTACTCGTGTGCAGGGCATACAAGACTATGTTATCAGAAATCCTAGGTCAGAACCTAAAATACCGATTCCTGAACTGTTTTCCGGAGACAGGTTTAAGTTTAGGAATTTCGTGAATAATTGTAAATTGTTTTTGTCCCTGAGACCCTGTTCATCTGGAGATTCTGCTCAGCAAGTAAAAATTGTTATTTCGTTCTTACGGGGCGACCCTCAGGATTGGGCTTTTTCGCTGGCGCCAGGAGATCCGGCATTGGCTGATCTTGATGCGTTTTTTCTGGCGCTCGGTTTACTTTATGAGGAACCCAATCTTGAGATTCAGGCAGAAAAGGCCTTGCTGGCTATGTCTCAGGGGCAGGACGAGGCTGAAGTGTATTGCCAAAAATTTCGGAAATGGTCCGTGCTGACACATTGGAACGAGTGTGCACTGGCCGCTAATTTTAGAAATGGCCTTTCTGAAGCCATTAAGAATGTTATGGTGGGTTTTCCCATTCCCATAGGTCTGAATGATACTATGGCACTGGCTATTCAAATTTAAACCTCGTTTTATTGGGCCTTACAAGATATTGGAAATCCTTAATCCTGTATCTTTTCGTCTGGATCTTCCTGTGTCGTTTGCTATTCACAATGTATTTCATAGGTCCTTGTTGCGGCGGTACATTGTGCCTGTAGTTCCTTCTGCTGAGCCTCCTGCTCCGGTGTTGGTTGAGGGCGAGTTGGAGTACGTGGTGGAGAAGATCTTGGATTCTCGCCTCTCCAGGCGGAGGCTTCAGTACCTGGTCAAGTGGAAGGGCTATGGTCAGGAGGATAATTCCTGGGTGGTCGCCTCTGATGTTCATGCGGCCGATTTAGTTCGTGCCTTTCATGCCGCTCATCCTGATCGCCCTGGTGGTCGTGGTGAGGGTTCGGTGACCCCTCACTAAGGGGGGGGTACTGTTGTGAATTTGCTTTTTGCTCCCTCTAGTGGTTACTAGTTTTTTGACTCTGGTTTTTCTGTCATTCCTTTTATCCGCACCTGGGTCGTTAGTTAGGGGTGTTGCTATATAAGCTCCCTGGACCTTCAGTTCTATGCCTGGCAACGTAGTTATCAGAGCTAGTCTGCTGTGCTCTTGTCTACTGATCCTGGTTCCAGTTATATCAGCTAAGTCTGCCTTTTGCTTTTTGCTATTTGTTTTGGTTTTGTAGTTTTGTCCAGCTTGTTCCAAATCTATATCCTGACCTTTGCTGGAAGCTTTAGGGGGCTGGTGTTCTCCCCCCGGACCGTTAGACGGTTCGGGGGTTCTTGAATTTCCAGTGTGGATTTTGATAGGGTTTTTGTTGACCATATAAGTTACCTTTCTTTATTCTGCTATCAGTAAGCGGGCCTCTCTGTGCTAAACCTGGTTCATTTCTGTGTTTGTCATTTCCTCTTACCTCACCGTCATTATTTGTGGGGGGCTTCTATCCAGCTTTGGGGTCCCCTTCTCTGGAGGCAAGAAAGGTCTTTGTTTTCCTCTACTAGGGGTAGCTAGATTCTCCGGCTGGCGCGTGTCATCTAGAATCAACGTAGGAATGATCCCCGGCTACTTCTAGTGTTGGCGTTAGGAGTAGATATATGGTCAACCCAGTTACCACTGCCCTATGAGCTGGATTTTTGTATTCTGCAGACTTCCACGTTCCTCTGAGACCCTCGCCATTGGGGTCATAACAGAACAGGAGGAGCACTGCCAGAGCCCTGCAAAATGACCTCCAGCAGGCCACAAATGTGCATGTGTCTGCACAAATGGTTAGAAACCGACTCCATGAGGATGGTCTGAGTGCCCGATTTCCACACATGGGGGTTGTGCTCACAGCCCAACACCATGCAGGACGCTTGGCATTTGCCACAGAACACCAGGATTGACAAATTCGCCACTGGTGCCCTGTGCTCTTCACAGATGAAAGCAGGTTCACACTGAGCACATGGGACAGACATGACAGACTCTGGAGATGTCGTGGAGAGCGATCTGCTGCCTGCAACATCCTTCAGCATGACTGGTTTGGCAGTGGATCAGTAATGATGTGGGGTGGCATTTCTTTGGAGGGCCGCACAGCCCTCCATGTGCTCACCAGAGGTAGCCTGACTGCCATTAGGTACCGAGATGAGATCCTCAGACCCCTTGTGAGACCATATGCTCGTGCGGTTGGCCCTGGGTTCCTCCTAATGCAGGACAATGCCAGACCTCATGTGGCTGGAGTGTGTCAGCAGTTCCTGCAAGATGAAGGCATTGAAGCTATGGACTGGCCCGCCCGTTCCCCAGACGTGAATCTGATTGAACACATCTGGGACATTATGTCTCACACCATCCACCAACGTCACATTGCACCACAGACTGTCCAGGAGTTGGCAGATGCTTTAGTCCAGGTATGGGACCATCCACTGCCTCATCAGGAACATGCCCAGGAACTGTAGGGAGGTCATACAGGCACGTGGAGGCCACACACACTACTGAGCATCATTTCCTTGTCGAGGAATTTCCAGTGAAGTCGGATCAGCCTGTAACTTCATTTTCCACTTTGATTTTGAGCATCACTCCAACTCCAGACCTTGGTGGGATATTAGTTATGATTTACGTTGATAATTTTTAGGTTTTATTGTTCTCGGCACATTCCACTATGTAATGAATAAAGATTTAAAACTGGAATATTTCATTTAGTGATCTAGGATGTGGGATTTTAGTGTTCTCTTTATCTCTTTATTTTTTTGAGCATTATATATATATATATATATATATATATATATATATATACCGTATATATACACTAAGGGATTGTGCTATACATGAGTGCACTTTATACTAAGGGACTGTGTTAGACATAATAGTCAATAATAACGTCTTCCTCCACCTCCCCCGTTCCTAAATCCATTATAAATCCCCCTTCCTCCCATCCCAATCCCCCACACCCATCATTGTCTCCCCACCGCATCCCATTATTGCCCTCTCCCCCACCCCCATGATTGCCCTCTTCACCACCTCCATCATTGCCTCCTCCCCACTACCCCCATCATTGTCCTTTCCACTGCCACCATCATTGCCTTCTCCCCCCACCACCCCATCATTACACATTCTACCACCTCCATCATTTCCTCCTCCCCCACCACCCCCATTATTGTCCTTTCAACCGCCATCATCATTGTCTTCACCCCCACCACCCCATCATTACCCATTCCATGACATCCATCATTGCCTCCTCCCCACTACCCCATCATTGTCCTTTCCACTGCCATCATCATTGTCTTCTCCCCCATCATTACCCATTTCACGATCTCCATCATTTCCTCCTCCCTCACCATCCCCATCATTGCCCTTTCCAAAATCACAATCATTGTCTTTTCCACCACCACCCCCATCATTTCCCATTACACAGCCTCCATCATTTCCTCCTCCCCCACCACCCCCATCATTGCCCTCTCCGTCAACCCAATCATTGCCTTCTGCCCCATCACCCCCATCATTGCCCTCTCTGTCAACCCAATCATTGCCTTCTGCCCCATCACCCCCATCATTGCCCACTCCTGCACACATAGCACCATTCACCTCTCTGCACACACACACACACACAGCACCATTCACCTCTCTGCACACACACACACCTACACACACCTCACCTCTGTGCATGGTATCCTGAAGCCGCACCATCGCTGGCAGATTCCTGTTTCGCACAGCCGCGGCACTGAATGATGATGTCATTCAGCCGCTGCTCTATGAGACAGGAAATGCGGGCAGGAAGAAGGATGGATCCATTCCCTACAGCTCCACTACGCTGCCATTCTCTCTTGCAGGCAGCGGAGCTGCAGGCATTGCTCCTTGCCTGCCGCATATAAGGGCAATCTGGCAAGGGCCCTCCAGAGCCTCAGGGCCGGATAAACTGGTCAGATTGCCCTCATTATTAGCCGCCCTGCAGGGGCTCCCCGGAGCCTCCGGGCCCTGGAGAAGCCGCACTGATTGAGCCGGCCGTATGTCCGCCCATGGATGAAGTACCGTGCCTGGCGAGGCCAGCCTGCAGCAATGAGGAGCAACAAAATGCTCCCTGACTTCACTCTCTAGAGAACACAGGAAAGAGGAGGGGGGAGATAAAGTAGTTACCTTCTGGTTTTGGAAACTGGTGACAAAGTCCACATCTCGATATCCCAGCAAAGACAGAGCTGGCTGAAGGCCTCTGGGAGGAAAGTCTATTTTCCAAGACATGGCTTGATGGTTAGGAAAGTTGTCCTGATGTTATGGAGAGAGTGGTGGGGACCACTGTGACCGCCAAAGGCCCCCCTAAACTTTTGCAAAAAGTACCAAAGACTTGAAAATAGCCGCATAGAGGCTGCAAGAAAAGTGCAAAAACAAATCAGCCAAAGGGCCTGTGAACAGAAATCCAGATGGAAGAACGGCTCAGGGCATAAAGTGGAAGAATAACCCGAAGAAAAAGATTCCAACCAGAACCCATGAATTATACTCGCCTATCCGATGCTTTTAGATGTTCGCAGGGTTACAACTTTGAGGCTATGTGCCCACGTTGCGGATTAGGCTTAGGAATTTTTGGTGCGGATTCTGCATCTCTTGGCAGAAAACGCAGGTGCGGATTTGACGCGGATTTTGTGCGGATTTGCTGCGGATTTACTTTGTTTTTTTACCCCTGCGGATTTCTATAATGGAGTGGGTACAAAAACGCTGCAGATCCGCAAAAAAAGAAGTGACATGCTACTTCTTTTAATCCGCAGTGTTTCCGCACGGACTTTTCTGCACCATTAGCACAGCATTTTTTTTTCCCTATTGATTTACATTGTACTATAAATCACTTGCGGATCTGCAGCATTTCTGCACTGCAAAAAACGCTGCGGATCCGCAGGAAATCTACAACGTGTGCACATACCATTATGGTTTTGCACAAATCATGAGGATACCGGCACTATATTGCGATGTCTGAGGGACATGCTGTCCAATAGGAGGTTTACTACTGTGGGCTACATGGTATACCCTGTGGCGGTTAACATAAAGTGAGGGATATCTCCCCCACATGGAAAAATGAAAAGTAAATTGAAAAGAAAAGACTGAAAAGGAAAAGTAAAGAAAAACAGTTTGTGTCTGCATACGATGGAGACTAGGCTAAAACTGAGTTTTCTGGTGTCTAATGGGAGGGTGCAACAGACCTGAGCCTCCTGGAGGAAGGGTGTAGAAGGGAGCTTCCTTGTGTCTGATGTGATGTTGTAGCCCACCTGACAGAGCCTCCTGGAGAATGGGTATAAAATTGAGCTCCCTGGCGTCTGATGTGATGGTGCAGCCCACCTGGCGGTGCCTCCTGAAGGCCAGGTGTAAAACTGAGTTTCCTGGTGTCTCATGGGAGGGTGCAACCCAACTGGCGGGGCATCCTGGAGGACGGGTGTTAGACTGAGCTTCCTGGTGTCTGATGTGATGGTGCAGCCCACCTGGAGGAGCCTCCTGGTTGACGGGTGTAAGGGTATATACACACATTGTGGATTTGGCTGCGGATCCGCAGCAGATTTGGCCCTGAGGATCCGCAGAAGTTTTCCATGCGTTGTACAGTACCATGTAAACCTATGGAAAACCAAATCCGCAGTGCACCTGCTGCGGAAAATTTAGCGCGGAAACGCTGCGGTTTATTTTCCAAGGTATGTCAATTCTTTGTGCGGATTCCGTAGCGTTTTACACCTATTCCATAATAGGAATCCGCAGGTGTAAAAACGCTGTCAAAATCAGCATAAAAAAACGCAGATAATCCGCAGGTAATACGCAGGGCGTTCTGAAGAATCCGCGCAAAAAAATTCGCAATTGAATCCGCAACATGGGCACAAACCCTAAAACTGAGCTTCCAGGTTTCTGAAGTGATGGTGCAGCCCACCAGGTGGTGCCTCCTGGAGGACCAGTGCAAAACTGAGCTTCCTGGCGTGTGATATGAGGGTGCAGCCCACCTGACAGAGGCTCCTGGAGGGCGAGTGTAAAACTGAGCTTCCTGGTGTCTGTTGTGAGAGTGCAGCCCACTTGCCGGAGCCTCCTGGAGGATGGGTGTAAAACGGAGCTTCCTGGTGTCTGATGGGAGGGTACAGCACACCTGGCGAAACCTCCTAATGGCCGGGTGTAAAACTGAGGTTCCTGGTGTCTGATGTGAGGGTGCAGCCCACCTGGCGAAACCTCCTAATGGCCGGGTGTAAAACTGAGGTTCCTGGTGTCTGATGGGAGGGTGCAGCCTACTTGTGAGGCCTCCTGGAGGACGGGTGTAAAGCTGAGGTTCCTGGTGTCTGATGTAAGGGTGCAGCCCACCAGTTGAAACCTCCTAATTGCCGTGTGTAAAACTGAGGTTCCTGGTGTCTGATGTGAGGGTGCAGCCCACCTGGCGAAACCTCCTAATGGCCAGGTGTAACAATGAGGCTCCTGGTGTCTGATGGGAGGGTGCAGCTCACTTGGCGGAGCCTCTTAGAGGATGGGTGTAAAACAAAGCTTCCTGATGTCTGATGTGAGGATGCAGCCCATCTGGCGGAGCCTCATGGAGGCCGGGTGTAACAATGAGCTTCCTGGTGTCTGATGTGAGGGTGCAGCCCACTTAGTGGAGCCTCCTTGAGGATGGGTGTAAAACTGTCTGATCTTCCTGGTGTCTGATGTGAGGGTTCAAGCCACCTAGCGGAGCCTCCAGGAGGAAGGGTGTAAAACTGAGCTTCCTGGTGTCCGATGTGATGGTGCAGCCCACCTGGAAGAGCCTCCTGGAGGATGGGTGTAAAACTGAGCTTCCTAGTGTCTGATGGGAGGGTGCAGCCCAACTGGCGAAGCCTCCTGGAGAACAGGTGTAAAACTGAGCTTCCTTGTGTCTGGTGTGAGGGTGAAGCCCACCTGGCGGAGCCTCCTGGAGGCCATGTGTAACAATGAGCTTCCTGGTATCTGATGTGAGGGTACAGCCCACCTGGAGGAGCCTCTTGGAGGACGGGTGTAAAACTGAGCTTCCTAGTGTCTGATTTAAGGGTGCAGCCCACCTGGCGGAGCTTCCTGATGGGCGGGTGTAGCAATGAGCGTCCTGGTGTCTGATGGGAGGGTGCAGACTGCCTGGCGGAGCCCTTTGGAGGCTGGATGAAACAATGAGCTCCCCGGTGTCTGATGGGAGGGTGCAGCCCACCTGGCAGAGCCTCCTGGAGGCCAGGTGTAAAACTGAGCTTCCTGGTGTCTGATGTGAGGGTGCAGCCCACCTGGCAGAGCCTCCTGGAGGCCAGGTGTAAAACTGAGCTTCCTGGTGTCTGATGTGAGGGTGCAGCCCACCTGGCAGAGCCTTCTGGAGGCCAGGTGTAAAACTGAGCTTCCTGGTGTCTGATGGGAGGGTGCAGCCCACCTGGCAGAGCCTCCTGGAGGCCAGGTGTAAAACTGAGCTTCCTGGTGTCTGATGGGAGGGTGCAGCCCACCTGGCAGAGCCTCCTGGAGGCCAGGTGTAAAACTGAGCTTCCTGGTGTCTGATGGGAGGGTGCAGCCCACCTGGCAGAGCCTTCTGGAGGCCAGGTGTAAAACTGAGCTTCCTGGTGTCTGATGGGAGGGTGCAGCCCACCTGGCAGAGCCTCCTGGAGGCCAAACCATGCCCTTGTGTCCCACGTTGATAGTAACGATAAAAGTATACAATTTAAAACATCAGAAAACAGAAGCAGAATCACTGATTTTTTATTTATTTCTTCCCATGAAGAGTTGAGAAAGGTTACATAATAAGTTATAAGTAGCCCAAAATGTGACCCTAACAAATAGAAAGCATCCCACCAAAAGTATAAATGTCATGGCTGTGTGAACATTAAGGACACGTTTTCCTTAATTTATGTTTTCCTTTCTCCTTAGGTAGAGTGGTTTAACTCAGATTTCATAACTTTCATGGTCAGCGTGTCATTCATGTTTTTCGCTTGTGGTTTTGCCCCCCACTTTGCGATGAGCAGCGTTGAGGACTATAAGGTGGGTGTGAAGAGCTTTACATCCAGAGCTGTATTCATACTTCTACTGATTCATATAGGTCTGTTAGAGTTATAACTATGTTTAGGGTTAGGGCTATTACAGAGCTAGGTTTAAGGTTAGATCTATGATTAGGGTTAGGGCTATTGCAGGGCTAGGATTAGTGTTAGAGCTAGTATAAGGATTATGGTTAGAATTCATGCAAGGACTAGGGGTAAGAGCAGTACAAGGGCTATTATTAAAGTTAATACAAGGGATAGGGTTAGGGATAGAACTATGATTACGGTTAGGGTTAGTACAAGGGCTAGAGTTAGGGTCAGTACACAGGATAGGGTAAGAGTTCATGCAAAGGCTAGGGTTAAGACTAGTACAAGGGGTACGGTTAGAATGCATACAAGGGTTAGGGCTAGTATAAAGGATGAGGTTTGAACTATGATTAGAGCTAGGGTTAGTATAAGGATTATGGTTAGAATTCATGCAAGGGCTAGGGTTAAGACCATTACAAGGGATAGGGTTAGAACTGAGATTAGGGTTAGGGCTAGTATAATGGCTAGGGTTAGGGCTAGTACAGAGGATAGGGTAAGAGTTCATACAAAGGTGAGGGTTAAGACTAGTACAAGGGGTATTGTTACAACTCATACAAGGTTTAGGGCTAGTATAAAGGATAGGGTTGGAACTATGATTAGGGTAGGGCTAGTACAAGGTCTAGGATTAGAGGTCATACAAGGGTTAGAGTTAGGACTATGGTTTGGGTTAGAATTCATGCAAAGGTTAGGGTAAGGACTCTGGTTAGGGCTAGGGTTAGTACACAGGATAAGGATAGAGTTCATACAAGGACTATGGTTAAAGCAAGTGCAAGAGCTAGGGTTAGAGTCATTGCAAGGGTTAGGGCTAGTGCAAGGGATAGTGTTTGAACTATGATTAGGGTTAGGACTAGTACAAAAGCTAGTGTTAGAGTTCATATAAAGACTAGGGTTAAGGCTAGTACAAGGGTTAGAGTTCATACAAGGGTTAGGCTTAGAACTATGATTTGGGTAGGGGTTAGTAGAAGTGTTAGCATCAGAGTTGATACAAGGGCTAGGTTTAGGACTAGAAGAAGGGTTAGGGTTAGGAATATGGTTTGGGTTATAGTTTATGCAAGGGTTAGGGTTACGAATATGGTTAAGGTCAGTACAAGGGAAAAGGCTAGTACAAGAGTGAGGGTTGTAATAAAGTGTAACTTTTTATTTTTGCCAAAGGACACAATCTAATTCCATCCGTATGTTGTTATAATACAATCCATGTGCTTGGGGAATTAGGGGCTCCATACTGGTGGAAGGGGCTTGGAGTGATAACTGCCTATTGGATCGGAGGCACAAAATATCAGCCTTGCCCCAGGCATTGGCACCCACGTCACGCTAGTGTCTGACGGACATGTTGAGGGTGCAGCAATGTCACTTCCCAGGCAATCTGAATTTGCTTTCCTTTCCGTTGGGATTATATTCTCACACATCATGTAGAGGGTCACTGCTCGTCCTTCTCTCCAGCACTCAGAACAGATTGATAATACCGTCCTCTTCTTACAGATCAAGGCTCGTTCTCAGCTGCGGATCTCCGGCCTCTTCCCGTCTGCGTACTGGTGCGGACAGGCCTTGCTGGACGTCACCCTCTATTGGCTGCTGCTTTTCCTGATAATGGCCATATTGTTTGCATTCAATTACAGAAACCCATTTCCTTTTAGCATTGTGGCACTAATGGTAACTCTCCATGATTCTGTAGTGTGGCCCTACTGGATGTAACAGCAGCGGCATGAGGTGTCACCGAAAGGAAACTTGGCTCATACCAATTGTTTTGCCAGAAGGGTCTATGCCGACATCGATTGTACTCTGCTGACAGCTCCTGTCTTCTGCTGATACCTCCAGTCCTCTGCTAACATGTCCTGTCCTCTGATGACTTGTCCTGTCCTCTGCTGACTCATCCTGTCCCCTGCTGATACATCCTGTCGTCTGCTGACACGTCCTGTCCTCTGTTGACACATCCGGTCCTCTGCTGACTTGTCCTGTCCTCTGTTGACACATCCGGTCCTCTGCTGACTTGTCCTGTCCTCTGCTGACTTGTCCTGTCCTCTGCTGACACGTCCTGTCCTCTGCTGACACGTCCTGTCCTCTGTTGACACATCCGGTCCTCTGCTGACTTGTCCTGTCCTCTGCTGACACGTCCTGTTCTCTGTTGACACATCCGGTCCTCTGCTGACTTGTCCTGTCCTCTGCTGACATGTCCTGTCCTCTGCTGACACATCCGGTCCTCTGCTGACTGGTCCTGTCCTCTGCTGACACGTCTTGTCTGTCCTGCTGACAGAAATTGTACTCTGCTGACACGTCCTGACCTCTGCTGACACGTCCTATTCTCTGGTGACACATCCTGTCCTCTGCTGACTTGTCGTCTCCTCTTCTGACACGTCTTGTCCATCCTGCTGACATCGATTGTATTGTGCTGACACTCCTGTTCTCTGTGGACATCGATTGTACTTTGCTTGCACTGCTGTTGTGAATTTACCTTTTGGCTCCCTCTAGTGGCTACTAGTGTTTTTACTCTGGGTATGTCTATCATCCCTTGTATGCTCACCTGGGTCGTTAGGTCAGGGGTGTTGCTATATTAGCTCCCTGGACCTTCAGTTCAATGCCTGGCAACGTTGATATCAGAGCTAATCTGTAGTGCTCTTGTCTACTGATCCTGGTTCCTGCTTGATTAAGCTAAGTCTGCTTTCTTGCTTTTTGCGATTGTTTTTGTTTTGCATTTTTGTCCAGCTTGTACATAATCTGTATCCTATCCTTGCTGGAAGCTCTAGGGAGGCTGGAGTTCTCCCCCCGGGCCGTTAGACGGTTCGGGGGTTCTTGAATCTCCAGTGTGGATTTTTGTTAGGGTTTTTGTTGACCATATAAGTTATCTTACTACATTCTGCTATTAGTGAGTGGGCCTCTCTTTGCTAAACCTAGTTCATCTCTGTGTTTGTCATTTCCTCTTACCTCACCGTTATTATTTGTGGGGGGCTTGTATCCAACTTTTGGGGTCTATTCTCTGGAGGCAAGAGAGGTCTTTGTTTTCCTCTTCTAGGGGTAGTTAGTCCTCCGGCTGGCGCGAGACATCTAGCGACCAACGTAGGCATGTTCCCCGGCTACTTCTAGTGTTGGCGTTAGGAGTAGATATATGGTCAACCCAGTTACCACTGCCCTATGAGCTGGATTTTTGTACTTCGCAGACTTGCTGATATCTCTGAGACCCTCGCCATTGGGGTCATAACAGTTTGCCAGGCCAGTATTAAATGTTAAATGCATTGCAGAAGCGGGATTATAAGAAAGAAAGTTCTGAGTTTTTTTTTCTCTCTCTCATTTTTTTTTCTTTTCCCCTTTACCTCTGAGTGGCTTGTGATTGCTGCAGACATGAATGTCCAGACCTTGATTACGGGTGTGGACCAGCTTGCTGCTCGTGTGCAGGGCATACAAGATTATGTTACCAGAAATCCTATGTCAGAACCTAAGATACCGATTCCTGAACTGTTTTCCGGAGACCGATTTAAGTTTAGAAATTTCAGGAATAATTGTAAATTGTTTTTGTCCCTGAGACCCTGTTCCTCTGGAGACTTCGCTCAGCAAGTGAAAATTGTTATTTCTTTTTTACGGGGCGACCCTCAGGATTGGGCTTTCTCGCTGGCGCCAGGAGATCCGGCATTGGCTGATCTTGATGCGTTTTTTCTGGCGCTCGGTTTGCTTTATGAGGAACCCAATCTTGAGATTCAGGCAGAAAAAGCCTTGCTGGCTATGTCTCAGGGCCAGGACGAGGCTGAAGTGTATTGCCAAAAATTTCGGAAATGGTCCGTGCTGACCCAGTGGAACGAGTGTGCATTGGCTGCAAATTTTAGAAATGGTCTTTCTGAAGCCATTAAGAATGTGATGGTGGGTTTTCCCATTCCCACAGGTCTGAATGATTCTATGGCCCTGGCTATTCAAATCGACCGGCGGTTGCGGGAGCGCAAAACCGCAAATTCCCTCATGGTGTTGTCTGAACAGGCACCTGAATTAATGCAATGTGATAGAATCCTGACTAGAAATGAGCGGAAAATTCATAGACGCCAGAATGGCTTGTGTTACTACTGTGGTGATTCTACACATGTTATATCAGCATGCTCTAAACGTCTTACTAAGGTTGTTAGTCCGGTCGTCATTGGTAATTTGCAACCTAAATTTATTCTATCTGTAACTTTGATTTGCTCACTGTCATCGTATCCTGTCATGGCGTTTGTGGACTCAGGTGCGGCTCTGAGCCTTATGGATCTGTCATTTGCCAAGCGCTGCGGATTTGTTCTTGAGCCATTGGAAAATCCTATCCCTCTTAGGGGTATTGATTCTACGCCATTGGCAAAAAATAAACCGCAGTTTTGGACACAGGTTACCATGTGCATGACTCCCGAACATCGGGAGGTAATACGTTTTCTTGTTCTGCATAAAATGCATGATTTGGTTGTTTTGGGTTTGCTATGGTTACAGACCCATAATCCAGTCCTGGACTGGAAGGCTATGTCAGTGTCAAGTTGGGGCTGCCATGGAATTCATGGAGATTCCCTGCCCTTGTCTATTGCTTCTTCTACGCCTTCGGAAGTTACGGCATATTTGTCTGATTATCAGGATGTCTTCAGCGAGTCTAAGTCCAGTGCACTGCCTCCTCATAGGGAATGTGACTGTGCAATAGATTTGATCCCTGGCAGTAAGTTTCCTAAGGGGAGACTGTTTAATCTGTCGGTACCTGAACATACCGCGATGCGATTATATATCAAGGAGTCTCTTGAGAAGGGGCATATCCGTCCTTCTTCTTCCCCTCTTGGTGCGGGATTCTTTTTTGTGGCCAAAAAGGACGGATCTTTGAGGCCTTGTATTGACTATCGGCTTTTAAATAAGATCACTGTCAAATTTCAGTATCCTTTGCCGTTGTTGTCAGATTTGTTTGCCCGGATTAAAGGTGCCAAGTGGTTCATCAAGATAGACCTTCGTGGTGCGTACAACCTTGTGCGCATTAGGCAGGGCGATGAATGGAAAACCGCATTCAATACGCCCGAAGGTCATTTTGAGTACTTGGTGATGCCATTTGGGCTCTCTAATGCTCCCTCAGTGTTTCAGTCCTTTATGCATGATATTTTCCGGAAGTATCTGGATAAATTTTTGATTGTTTATCTGGATGATATTCTGTTTTTTTCTGATGATTGGGACTCGCATGTGGAGCAGGTCAGGATGGTTTTTGAGATTTTGCGTGAAAATTCTTTGTTTGTAAAAGGCTCAAAGTGTCTCTTTGGTGTACAGAAGGTTCCCTTTTTGGGGTTCATTTTTTCCCCTTCTGCTGTGGAGATGGATCCAGTCAAGGTCCGAGCTATTCATGATTGGACTCAACCCTCGTCAGTTAAGAGTCTTCAGAAGTTCTTGGGTTTTGCTAACTTCTACCGTCGTTTTATCGCAAATTTCTCTAGCGTTGTTAAACCGCTGACGGATATGACCAAGAAAGGCTCTGATGTAGCTAACTGGGCTCCTGCAGCCGTGGAGGCTTTCCAGGAGTTGAAACGCCGGTTTACTTCGGCGCCTGTTTTGTGCCAGCCTGACGTCTCACTTCCCTTTCAGGTTGAGGTGGATGCTTCGGAGATTGGGGCAGGGGCCGTATTGTCGCAGAGAGGCCCTGGTTGCTCTACTATGAGACCTTGTGCCTTTTTCTCTAGGAAGTTTCCGCCGGCAGAGCGAAATTATGATGTGGGCAATCGGGAGTTATTGGCCATGAAGTGGGCATTTGAGGAGTGGCGTCATTGGCTCAAGGGTGCTAAGCATCGGGTGGTGGTCTTGACTGATCACAAAAATTTGATGTATCTCGAGTCTGCTAAACGCCTGAATCCTAGACAGGCCCGCTGGTCATTGTTTTTCTCCCGTTTTGACTTTGTGGTCTCGTATTTACCAGGTTCTAAGAATGTGAAGGCCGATGCTCTGTCTAGGAGCTTTGTGCCTGATGCTCCTGGAGTCGCTGAACCTGAGGGTATTCTTAAGGAAGGAGTTATCTTGTCAGCGATTTCTCCAGATCTGCGACGTGTGTTGCAGAGATTTCAGGCTGGTAGGCCTGACTCTTGTCCACCTGACAGATTGTTTGTGCCTGCTAAATGGACCAGCAGAGTCATTTCCGAGGTTCATTCCTCAGTGTTGGCAGGGCACCCGGGAATTTTTGGCACCAGAGATCTGGTGGCCAGGTCCTTTTGGTGGCCTTCCTTGTCAAGGGATGTGCGGTCATTTGTGCAGTCCTGCGGTACTTGTGCTCGAGCTAAGCCTTGCTGTTCTCGTGCCAGCGGGTTGCTCTTGCCCTTGCCTGTCCCGAAGAGACCTTGGACACACATCTCTATGGATTTCATTTCGGACCTCCCGGTGTCTAAAGGCATGTCTGTCATCTGGGTGATATGTGATCGTTTCTCCAAGATGGTCCATCTGGTTCCTTTGCCTAAGCTGCCTTCCTCTGCTGATCTGGTTCCTGTGTTCTTCCAGAACGTGGTTCGTTTGCACGGCATTCCTGAGAATATTGTGTCGGACAGAGGATCCCAGTTTGTTTCCAGGTTCTGGCGATCCTTTTGTGGTAGGATGGGCATTGATTTGTCGTTTTCGTCCGCTTTTCATCCACAGACTAACGGACAAACGGAACGAACTAATCAGACTCTGGAGGCGTATTTGAGGTGTTTTGTCTCTTCTGATCAGGATGATTGGGTGACCTTCTTGCCGTTGGCTGAATTTGCCCTTAATAATCGGGCTAGTTCTGCCACCTTGGTTTCGCCATTTTTCTGCAACTCCGGTTTCCATCCTCGTTTTTCCTCGGGACATGTGGAGCCTTCTGACTGTCCTGGAGTGGATTCTGTGGTGGATAGGTTGCAGCGGATCTGGAATCATGTGGTGGACAACTTGAAGTTGTCACAGGAGAAGGCTCAGCGTTTTGCCAATCGCCGCCGCGGTGTGGGTCCCCGACTTCGTGTTGGGGATTTGGTATGGCTGTCTTCTCGATTTGTTCCTATGAAGGTCTCCTCTCCCAAATTTAAGCCTCGATTCATTGGTCCTTACAAGATATTGGAGATCCTTAATCCTGTATCCTTTCGCCTGGATCTTCCGGTGTCGTTTGCCATTCACAACGTGTTTCATAGGTCCTTGTTGCGGCGGTACGTTGTGCCTGTGGTTCCTTCTGCTGAGCCTCCTGCTCCGGTGTTGGTTGAGGGCGAGTTGGAGTACGTGGTGGAGAAGATCTTAGATTCTCGTCTCTCCAGGCGGAGGCTTCAGTACCTGGTCAAGTGGAAGGGCTATGGTCAGGAGGATAATTCCTGGGTGGTCGCCTCTGATGTGCATGCGGCCGATTTAGTTCGCGCCTTTCACGCCGCTCATCCTGATCGCCCTGGTGGTCTTGGTGAGGGTTCGGTGACCCCTCACTAAGGGGGGGGTACTGTTGTGAATTTACCTTTTGGCTCCCTCTAGTGGCTACTAGTGTTTTTACTCTGGGTATGTCTATCATCCCTTGTATACTCACCTGGGTCGTTAGGTCAGGGGTGTTGCTATATTAGCTCCCTGGACCTTCAGTTCAATGCCTGGCAACGTTGATATCAGAGCTAATCTGTAGTGCTCTTGTCTACTGATCCTGGTTCCTGCTTGATTAAGCTAAGTCTGCTTTCTTGCTTTTTGCGATTGTTTTTGTTTTGCATTTTTGTCCAGCTTGTACATAATCTGTATCCTATCCTTGCTGGAAGCTCTAGGGAGGCTGGAGTTCTCCCCCCGGGCCGTTAGACGGTTCGGGGGTTCTTGAATCTCCAGTGTGGA
Organism: Ranitomeya variabilis; assembly: GCF_051348905.1. Classification (NCBI taxonomy): domain Eukaryota; kingdom Metazoa; phylum Chordata; class Amphibia; order Anura; family Dendrobatidae; genus Ranitomeya; species Ranitomeya variabilis. The sequence goes on along the minus strand of NC_135235.1, from coordinate 751,283,166 downwards.
TTTTTGTTAGGGTTTTTGTTGACCATATAAGTTATCTTACTACATTCTGCTATTAGTGAGTGGGCCTCTCTTTGCTAAACCTAGTTCATCTCTGTGTTTGTCATTTCCTCTTACCTCACCGTTATTATTTGTGGGGGGCTTGTATCCAACTTTTGGGGTCTATTCTCTGGAGGCAAGAGAGGTCTTTGTTTTCCTCTTCTAGGGGTAGTTAGTCCTCCGGCTGGCGCGAGACATCTAGCGACCAACGTAGGCATGTTCCCCGGCTACTTCTAGTGTTGGCATTAGGAGTAGATATATGGTCAACCCAGTTACCACTGCCCTATGAGCTGGATTTTTGTACTTCGCAGACTTGCTGATATCTCTGAGACCCTCGCCATTGGGGTCATAACACACTGCCCACTGATGACATGTTCTGTCCTCTGCTGACACGTCCTGCCCTCTGCTTAATGTCCTGCCCTCTGCTGACATGTCCTGCCCTCTGCTGACATGTCCTGCCCTCTACTAACATGTCCTGTCCTCTGCTGACATGTCCTGTCCTCTGATGTTACCCCCTGTTCTATGCTCCCATCTCTTGTTTTATTCTCCCACCTCCTGTCTGCTGACATTGCTGAAATCCTGTCACATCTTCTGTCCTCTATTGACAACTCCAATATTCTACTGACACTTCCTGTCATCTACTGACACCTCCTGTCCTTTGCTGACACCTCCTGTCCTCTACTGACATCTCCTGTCCTCTACTGACATCTCCTGTCCTCTACTGACACTTCCTGTCCTCTACTGACACCTCCTGTTCTCTGCTGACACTTCCTGTCATCTACTGACATCTCCTGTCCTCTGCTGACACATCCTATCTTCTGTAGATGTCTCTTATCTGCTGCTGACACATCCTATCTGCTGACCCCTCTTACATTTTACTGACACCTCCTGTCCTCTACTGACACCTCCTGTCCTCTGCTGACACCTCCTGTCCTCTGCTGACACATCCTATCTTCTGCTGACATCTCTTATGTTCTGCTGACAAATGAGGTGCTCTGCTGACACCTCCTGTCCTCTGCTGACACCTCCTGTCCTCTGCTGACACATCCTATCTTCTGCTGACATCTCTTATGTTCTGCTGACACATGCAGTGCTCTGCTGACACCTCCTGTCCTCTGATGACACCTTCTGTCCTTTACTGATGCATCCTGTCTACTGCTGCCACCTCCTGTCCTCTGTTGACACCTCCTGTCCTCTGCTGCCACCTCCTGTCCTCTGCTGACACATCCTATATTCTCTTGACATCTCTTATCTTCTGCTGACATCTCTTATCTTCTGCTGACACCTCCTGTCCTCTGCTGACACCTTCTGTCCTTTACTGATGCATCCTGTCTTCTGCTGACACCTCCTGTCCTCTGCTGACACCTCTCTTCTGCTGACACCTGCTGTCCTCTGCTCCTGACCTTCTCTCACTTGGTTACACCCTCCTGTCTTTCAGATCCTGAACCTCCTCTTCTTCAGTGCGGACATGGTCCTTTTTGTTTATGTAATCGCCTTCATTTTTAGAAAAGGAAAACTTCATCCAGATCGGTGGTCCTTCCTCTTCGTCATGCTGGGAGTAAGAGACATCCTGTGGCGTCCTATAGGGTCCATGCACAGGTTTGGGGTACAGGTTGGGAGTATTTGGGATACACAGCCACAGCGTTTACCTCTTGAAATGCCCGGCATAGAGATATTACTCAGTTAACCCTTTAATAACCGCTGATACCAGTTAAAGCGGTGGCCGTTAAGTGGCCTTATTCCATCATTGCCGATCGAGAATAAGGGTATCGCGCCCTCCAGCGTTGGAAAATCTCCAAGGTTTCAGCTACCAGAGGTAGATACCACCCAGGAGAACACGGTCAGGGACATTTTTTCTGGTCCCCAATCACGGGAAAAAATACGCGTGCCCTAGGGTGCCAAGGAAAAATGAAATTTGCAAATTGGTAAGTCTTACCCCTCAAATTTGTTCCTTTTGGCATAAGGATTCACCATGTAAAATATGTTGACATTAAATTTAGATTTACCACTTGCTCAAGGTATATGTATATATATCTATACACATTTGGTATCGTCGCGTTCAGAAACACCCGATCTATCAAAATATAAAATCAATTAATCTGATTGGTAAAGGGCATAACCTACCATACATAACGCGGGATATGCATGACGATAAATACTAAACAAATATTTAAACCTGCAATATGAGGTGCCGTTGAGCATGTGACGGGGTGTACGGCAGAGCAGGAAGGGACAACAGGCCGAGGGACGATCCAACGAGATTTATTAAAGCAGGGAGCATACAACATCAAATATCCATAATGTCCTTCAAGTTCATGAGAAGTCCACAATAAGTCCAAGTAAAGAAACAGATCTGGAGGTGCTTTCCAGTAATCCCGCACCCGATAAACAAAACAATAGTCCTTCCACGAGTCCCACAGAACAGATCCCAAAACAATCTCACGAATGACGAGATATGTCCTCAGCTCAAGTCTCGCCCCGTTCGCTTCCGCAGTCACAGATGGACGTGGGGTCTTGCCTCAGCTAAGAATCCCCACTCCTTGTCCTTTTAGGATCATCTCACATCTGATCTCAAAAATAAGAATGGATTGTCTGAGCTCCTGGGATCCGCCCATGAAGGGGGTAGGGGTCACACCTTCTGTTCAATGGTTGGATCCACCAGAAGATTCTATGCTGGTCGGTTCCGCTTAGTCTACGTAGTATGTACATTTGACTAGCCACCTGCTGTGAGGAAGAATGGCTATTCCTTCACTAGTTGACAAAGCTTAATTACATTAAAGCTTAGGGCTGCAAGTATTGGGGGAAGGAGACATTGTTACAGGTGACTCACAGCACAAGAAAATACATAAATTACTGCTAAAAGAAACCAGAGAACAGTTACATACATCAAATGGCATATTATTCAAATACAGGACAGGGTAAAAGTACATATCATGACAATCCCTTCCCCTCCCAATTTGTGTACGTACTAGGAACCTCTACAGGTCGCTGGTTAAGTACACACAAGCAGAGCGTAACTTACATGTGGCTTCATGCAGCCACGAATTGGCATCGTAGCTCTCCCACATCATTGCCCAGGAGAACATCTGCAGGCAGACCACCCATCACCCCAACCACACATCGCCTGACCCCAAAACCAAAGTTCAGATCCACAGTGGCTGTGGGAATAGTCCTCCATTGCCCACCAGCCAGTCTAATGACAATCCCAGGTCCTCTATGAACTGCCTCAGGCCGAACCACTCGGGGATCAGCCAGTGTGAGGAAAGCCCCCGAGTCACAAAATCCAATAAGTCTCTGTCCATCCAGCACGACCTCCTGCAAGTGCTTACCTCGATGAGCAGAAGTCGTCATAGCTGCAGGTCGCACACCATAAACTCCTAGTGGTGCAACATGGGTGGGTGAGGCACTAGGCCAGTCCTCACGTAGTGGTGACACGTCTTCCTCCATGGCACTTGGCTGTACATAATTAATAATATGACTGGGTACAGGATCAATCCTCATTTGAACAGCTGGGCAGGAGGCTTGCAGATGCCCCGGCTGCCCACATCGATAGCATCTGTGCTGGGTCTCACTCCATCCAAGGCGTCCTCTTGGGCGAGGGGTAAGGGAACCTGGAGGCCGGCTCCCACCTGAAGGTGCTGTAGGGGTTTGAGGATGACTCCTCCATGGGCTTGCTGGGCATGAGGCCTGCAGATGCCCCTGATGCCCACAACCATAACACCTGTGCTCTGCTACTTCCTCTCCTCGTCGTATTCCAGAAAATGCAGTAGAAGCAACTGGAGGCACATTTACACGGGTATCAGCATGAGGTGGTGGCTTAGAGGAACAGGGAACAATGGGGACAGAAGAACTGGGGGCCACCGATGTTGTGGAGCTGGTAGGCCTCTCTCGATCCTCTAACAGAACCCTCCACTGAGGCTTGATGGTGAGAGCCTCATCAGCGAGAGATGCAGCTTCTTCCACTGTCGCTGGTCTCCTCTCACGCACCCATTCCCGGATCTCAGCAGGGCACTTGAAGTAAAACTGCTCTTTTAGGATAACCTGGAGGAAGGTCTCCCAGGTTAAGGCCTCCTCTGCCTCCAGCCAGCGATGACATATTTGTTTGAGTCTATGAGCATATATCTTAAAAGACACTTCCCCATCACAGGCTAAAGTACGGAACTGAGTCCTGTAAGTGTCTGGCGTCACAGCATAATGTTCTAGAATAGTCTGTTTAATCTCCACATACTCATGGTTCCCCCGAGGGTCCATAGCTCTATAGGCTTCGGCAGCTCCACCCTCTAAGAGCCCCACCAGATGTCGGACTCGCTCCCTTTCCGGGACTTCCATTAATCGACACTGATGCTCAAAGTCCTGGAAGAAGCCCTCAATGTCACCTGCAGCCTCATTAAAGGGCTTGAAGTCTTTGCGGGACACTCTGGGGAGTTCCCTCATGGTGGGTGCTGGGGTTACAGTCTGTCTGGAGCTTCTAGCTGCTTCCAAAGCGATCTGCCTCTCCAGCAATGCCATCTCCTGAGCTCTGTCCTCGGCTCTGTGAATGGCCTCCCTCTCCCTCTCCTCGGCTCTGTGAATGGCCTCCCTCTCCCTCTCCTGGGCTCTGTGAATGGCCTCTCTTATCGTCTATGGTGGCCTCCTTTCCCAGCAATGCCAACTCCTCCTCGTACCACACAACCCACTGACTTTTTTGGGTATTTACCTCCGGCTGCAGTCTTTCCTCCATTTGCTGTGAGGATCCTTCCTCAGTGTCATCTTGCAGGCAAACTCCTTCCAAAGCCTCAATTAGCTGCTCCCTGGAGAGTCCTTTAAAACAGACTCCTACTTCACGGGCCTTTGATTGTAGGCTCCCCAAAGTCCAGTTCTTGTACTCTGCGGTGCTGGTTCCCGATGTTGGGCCATTGTCCTCCATTCCTTCTGCTCTGATCCCGCTGCTTGCCACCAGTTTGTGACGGGGTGTACGGCAGAGCAGGAAGGGACAACAGGCCGAGAGACGATCCAACGAGATTTATTAAAGCAGGGAGCATACAACATCAAATATCCATAATGTCCTTCAAGTTCACGAGAAGTCCACAATAAGTCCAAGTAAAGAAACAGATCTGGAGGTGCTTTCCAGTAATCCCGCACCCGATAAACGAAACAATAGTCCTTCCACGAGTCCCACAGAACAGATCCCAAAACAATCTCACGAATGACTAGATATGTCCTCAGCTCAAGTCTCGCCCCGTTCGCTTCCGCAGTCACAGATGGACGTGGGGTCTTGCCTCAGCTAAGAATCCCCACTCCTTGTCCTTTTAGGATCAACTCACATCTGATCTCAAAAATAAGAATGGTTTGTCTGAGCTCCTGGGACCCGCCCATGAAGGGGGTAGGGGTCACACCTTCTGTTCAATGGTTGGATCCACCAGAAGATTCTATGCTGGTCGGCTCCGCTTAGTCTACGTAGTATGTACATTTGACTAGCCACCTGCTGTGAGGAAGAATGGCTATTCCTTCACTAGTTGACAAAGCTTAATTACATTAAAGCTTAGGGCTGCAAGTATTGGGGGAAGGAGAGATTGTTACAGGTGATTCCCAGCACAAGAAAATACATAAATTACAGCTAATAGAAACCAGAGAACAGTTACATACATCAAATGGCATATTATTCAAATACAGGACAGGGTAAAAGTACATATCATGACAGAGCAACCAGCAAATGATAACTAGTCCTAAAAAAGAAAATTATGACCAAAAAGGAACAAAATTAGGAGGTAAGACCTTCAAAAACTTGCTACTTAATTTTTACCATGCATTTCCTTGGCACCCTAGTGTGCCCCCTATTAAAAACATCTCTCTTCTGACATGATGTCACAAGACAGAGAAGTGAGGTCCCCAAGCCCCCGTGTTACCTCCACCATTCCCCGATCCCTAGTGATGACCTGTGATGACCTGTGATGACCTGTGATGACCTGTGATGATCTGTGATGATCTGTGATAATTTGTGATAATCTGTGATGAATCTGTGATGACCTGTGATGATTTGTGATGATCTGTGATGATTCTGTGATGATCTGTGTTGATCTGTGATGCTTCTGTGATGACCTGTGATGACCTGTGATGATCTCTGATGATTCTGTGATGATTCTGTGATGACCTGTGATGATCTGTGTTGATCTGTGATGATTCTGTGATGATTCTGTGATGACCTGTGATGATCTCTGATGACCTGTGATGATTCTGTGATGATTTGTGATGACCTGTGATGATCTCTGATGATCCTGTGACGATCTGTGACGATCTGTGATGATTCTGTGATGACCTGTGATGATTCTGTGATGACCTGTGATGACCTCTGATGATTCTGTGATGACCTGTGATGATTCTGTGATGACCTGTGATGACCTGTGATGATTCTATGATGATCTGTGATGACCTGTGATGACCTGTGATGATCTGTGATGATCTGTGATGACCTGTGATGATTCTGTGATGACCTGTGATGATTCTGTGATGACCTGTGATGATCTGTGATGATTCTGTGATGACCTGTGATGATTCTGTGACGACCTGTGATGACCTGTGATGATCTGTGATGACCTGTGATGATTCTGTGATGACCTGTGATGATTCTGTGATGACCTGTGATGATTCTGTGATGACCTGTGATGATTCTCTGATGATCTGTGATGATCTGTGATGACCTGTGATGATCTGTGATGACCTGTGATGACCTGTGATGATCTGTGATGATCTGTGATGATTCTGTGATGATTCTGTGATGACCTGTGATGATTCTGTGATGACCTGTGATGATTCTCTGATGATCTGTGATGATCTGTGATGACCTGTGATGATCTGTGATGACCTGTGATGACCTGTGATGATTCTGTGATGACCTGTGATGACCTGTGATGATCTGTGATGATTCTGTGATGATCTGTGATGACCTGTGATGATCTGTGATGACCTGTGATGATTCTGTGATGACCTGTGATGATCTGTGATGATTCTGTGATGATCTGTGATGATCTGTGATGATCTGTGATGATCTGTGATAACCTGTGATGATCTGTGATGACCTATTATGACCTGTGATGACCTGTGATGATTCTGTGATGATTCTGTGATGATTCTGTGATGACCTGTGATGATCTGTGATGACCTGTGATGATTCTGTGATGACCTGTGATGATCTGTGATGACCTGTGATGATTCTGTGATGACCTTTGATGATCTGTGATGACCTGTGATGATTCTGTGATGATCTGTTATGACCTGTGATGATTCTGTGATGATTCTGTAATGACTTGTTATGACCTGTGATGACCTGTGATGACCTGTGATGATTCTGTGATGATCTGTTATGACCTGTGATGATTCTGTGATGATATGTGATGACCTGTGATGACCTGTGATGACCTGTGATGATCTGTGATGACCTGTGATGATTCTGTAATGACTTGTTATGACGTGTGATGACCTGTGATGATTCTGTGATGATCTGTTATGACCTGTGATGATCTGTGATGACCTGTGATGATCTGTGATGATTCTGTGATGACCTGTGATGATTCTGTGATGACCTGTGATGATCTGTGATGACCTGTGATGATTCTGTGATGACCTGTGATGATTCTGTGAAAATCTGTGATGACCTGTGATGATCTGTGATGACCTGTGATGATTCTGTGATGACCTGTGATGATTCTGTGATGATCTGTGATGACCTGTGATGATCTGTGATGATCTGTGATGACCTGTGATGATTCTGTGATGACCTGTGATGATTCTGTGATGACCTGTGATGACCTGTGACGACCTGTGATGATCTGTGATGACCTGTGATGATTCTGTGATGACCTGTGATGATTCTGTGATGACCTGTGATGATTCTGTGATGATCTGTGATGACCTGTGATGATCTGTGATGACCTGTGATGATTCTGTGATGACCTGTGATGATCTGTGATGGCCTGTGATGATTCTGTGATGAGCTGTGATGACCTGTGATGATTCTATGATGATCTGTGATGACCTGTGATGACCTGTGATGACCTGTGATGATCTGTGATGATCTGTGATGACCTGTGATGATTCTGTGATGACCTGTGATGATTCTGTGATGACCTGTGATGATCTGTGATGATTCTGTGATGACCTGTGATGATTCTGTGACGAACTGTGATGACCTGTGATGATCTGTGATGACCTGTGATGATTCTGTGATGACCTGTGATGATTCTGTGATGACCTGTGATGATTCTGTGATGACCTGTGATGATTCTCTGATGATCTGTGATGATCTGTGATGACCTGTGATGATCTGTGATGACCTGTGATGACCTGTGATGATCTGTGATGATCTGTGATGATTCTGTGATGACCTGTGATGATTCTGTGATGACCTGTGATGATTCTCTGATGATCTGTGATGACCTGTGATGACCTGTGATGACCTGTGATGATTCTGTGATGACCTGTGATGATTCTCTGATGATCTGTGATGATCTGTGATGACCTGTGATGATCTGTGATGACCTGTGATGACCTGTGATGATTCTGTGATGACCTGTGATGACCTGTGATGATCTGTGATGATTCTGTGATGATCTGTGATGATCTGTGATAACCTGTGATGATCTGTGATGACCTGTGATGATTCTGTGATGACCTGTGATGATCTGTGATGATTCTGTGATGATCTGTGATGATCTGTGATAACCTGTGATGATCTGTGATGACCTATTATGACCTGTGATGACCTGTGATGATTCTGTGATGATTCTGTGATGATTCTGTGATGACCTGTGATGATCTGTGATGACCTGTGATGATTCTGTGATGACCTGTGATGATCTGTGATGACCTGTGATGATTCTGTGATGACCTTTGATGATCTGTGATGACCTGTGATGACCTGTGATGATCTGTGATGACCTATTATGACCTGTGATGATCTGTGATGAATCTGTGATGATTCTGTGATGATCTGTGATGACCTGTGATGACCTGTGATGATCTGTGATGATTTTTTGATGACCTGTGATGACCTGTGATGATCTGTGATGACTTGTGATGATCTGTGATGATTCTGTGATGATCTGTGATGATCTGTGATGATTCTGTGATGACCTGTGATGATTCTGTGATGATTCTGTGATGACCTGTGATGATCTGTGATGATCTGTGAAGATTCTGTGATGACCTGTGATGATTCTGTGATGACCTGTGATGATTCTGTGATGACCTGTGATGACCTGTGATGACCTGTGATGACTTGTGATGATCTGTGATGATTCTGTGATGACCTGTGATGATCTGTGATGATTCTGTGATGACCTGTGATGATTCTGTGATGATTCTGTGATGACCTGTGATGATCTGTGATGATCTGTGAAGATTCTGTGATGACCTGTGATGATTCTGTGATGACCTGTGATGATTCTGTGATGACCTGTGATGACCTGTGATGATTCTGTGATGATCTGTGATGACCTGTGATGATCTGTGATGATTCTGTGATGACCTGTGATGACCTGTGATGATTCTGTGATGATCTGTGATGACCTGTGATGATCAGTGATGACCTGTGATGATCTGTGATGATCTGTGACGATTCTGTGATGACCTATGATGATCTGTAATGACCTGTGATGATCTGTGATGAATCTGTGATAATTCTGTGATGGCCTGTGATGATCTGTGATGATCTGTGATGATCTGTGTTGATCTGTGATGATTCTGTGATGATCTGTGATGACCTGTGATGACCTGTGATGATCTGTGATGACTTGTGATGATCTGTGATGATTCTGTGATGATTCTGTGATGATCTGTGATCACTTGTGATGATCTGTGAGGATTCTGTGATGACCTGTGATGACCTTTGATGATCTGTGATGATTCTGTGATGACCTATTATGACCTGTGATGACCTGTGATGATTCTGTGATGATTCTGTGATGACCTGTGATGATCTGTGATGATCTGTGATGATTCTGTGATGACCTATGATGATCTGTGATGATCTGTGATGATTCTGTGATGATCTGTGATGACCTGTGATGATCTGTGATGACCTGTGATGATTCTGTGATGACCTGTGATGATTCTGTGATGATCTGTGATGACCTATGATGACCTGTGATGATTCTCTGATGATATGTGATGACCTGTGATGATCTGTGATGACCTGTGATGATTCTGTGATGATCTGTGATGACCTGTGATGATCTGTGATGATTCTGTGATGACCTGTGATGATTCTGTGATGATCTGTGATGACCTGTGATGATCTGTGATGACCTGTGATGATTCTGTGATGACCTGTGATGATTCTGTGATGATCTGTGATGATCTGTGAAGATTCTGTGATGATCTGTGATGATCTGTGATGATTCTGTGATGATCTGTGATGACCTGTGATGACCTGTGATGACCTGTGATGATCTGTGATGATTCTGTGATGATATGTGATGACCTGTGATGATATGTGATGACCTGTGATGATTCTGTGATGATCTGTGATGACCTGTGATGATCTGTGATGATTCTGTGATGACCTGTGATGATTCTGTGATGACCTGTGATGACCTGTGATGACCTGTGATGATCTGTGATGACCTGTGATGATTCTGTGATGATCTGTGATGACCTGTGATGATCTGTGATGACCTGTGATGATTCTGTGATGACCTGTGATGATTCTGTGATGACCTGTGATGATTCTGTGATGATCTGTGATGACCTGTGATGATCTGTGATGATATGTGATGACCTGTGATGATCTGTGATGATCTGTGATGACCTGTGATGATTCTGTGATGACCTGTGATGATTCTGTGATGATCTGTGATGACCTGTGATGATCTGTGATGACCTGTGATGATTCTGTGATGACCTGTGATGATTTTGTGATGACCTGTGATGATTCTGTGATGATCTGTGATGACCTGTGATGATTCTGTGATGACCTGTGATGATTCTGTGATGACCTGTGATGATTCTGTGATGACCTGTGATGATTCTGTGACGATCTGTGATGACCTGTGATGATCTGTGATGACCTGTGATGATTCTGTGATGACCTGTGATGATTCTGTGATGACCTGTGATGATTCTGTGATGATCTGTGATGACCTGTGATGATTCTGTGATGACCTGTGATGATTCTGTGATGATCTGTGATGATTCTGTGATGACACGTGATGATTCTGTGATGATCTGTGATGATCTGTGATGACCTGTGATGACCTGTGATGATCTGTGACGATCTGTGATGACCTGTGATGATTCTGTGATGACCTGTGATGATTCTGTGATGACCTGTGATGACCTGTGACGACCTGTGATGATTCTGTGATGATCTGTGATGACCTGTGATGATCTGTGATGACCTGTGATGATTCTGTGATGACCTGTGATGATTCTGTGATGACCTGTGATGATTCTGTGATGATCTGTGATGACCTGTGATGATCTGTGATGACCTGTGATGATTCTGTGATGACCTGCGATGATTCTGTGATGATCTGTGATGACCTGTGATGATCTGTCATGATCTGTGATGACCTGTGATGACCTCTGATGATTCTGTGATGATCTGTGATGACCTGTGATGATCTGTGATGACCTGTGATGATTCTGTGATGACCTGTGATGATTCTGTGATGACCTGTGATGACCTGTGATGATTCTGTGATGACCTGTGATGATTCTGTGATGATCTGTGATGACCTGTGATGATCTGTGATGATCTGTGATGACCTGTGATGACCTGTGATGACCTGTGATGATTCTGTGATGATCTGTGATGACCTGTGATGATCTGTGATGATTCTGTGATGACCTGTGATGATTCTGTGATGATCTGTGATGACCTGTGATGACCTGTGATGACCTGTGATGATCTGTGATGACCTGTGATGATCTGTGATGACCTGTGATGACCTGTGATGATCTGTGATGATCTGTGATGACCTGTGATGATTCTGTGATGATCTGTGATGACCTGTGATGACGTGTGATGATTCTGTGATGACCTGTGATGATTCTGTGATGATCTGTGATGACCTGTGATGACCTGTGATGACCTGTGATGATCTGTGATGACCTGTGATGATCTGTGATGAACTGTGATGACCTGTGATGATTCTGTGATGACCTGTGATGATTCTGTGATGACCTGTGATGACCTGTGATGATTCTGTGATGATCTGTGATGATCTGTGATGACCTGTGATGACCTGTGATGATTCTGTGATGACCTGTGATAATCTGTGATGACCTGTGATGATTCTGTGATGACCTGTGATGATTCTGTGATGACCTGTGATGATTCTCTGATGATCTGTGATGATCTGTGATGACCTGTGATGATCTGTGATGACCTGTGATGACCTGTGATGATCTGTGATGATCTGTGATGATTCTGTGATGACCTGTGATGATTCTGTGATGACCTGTGATGATTCTGTGATGACCTGTGATGATTCTCTGATGATCTGTGATGATCTGTGATGACCTGTGATGATCTGTGATGACCTGTGATGACCTGTGATGATTCTGTGATGACCTGTGATGACCTGTGATGATCTGTGATGATTCTGTGATGATCTGTGATGACCTGTGATGATCTGTGATGACCTGTGATGATTCTGTGATGACCTGTGATGATCTGTGATGATTCTGTGATGATCTGTGATGATCTGTGATAACCTGTGATGATCTGTGATGACCTATTATGACCTGTGATGACCTGTGATGATTCTGTGATGATTCTGTGATGATTCTGTGATGACCTGTGATGATCTGTGATGACCTGTGATGATTCTGTGATGACCTGTGATGATCTGTGATGACCTGTGATGATTCTGTGATGACCTTTGATGATCTGTGATGACCTGTGATGACCTGTGATGATCTGTGATGACCTATTATGACCTGTGATGATCTGTGATGAATCTGTGATGATTCTGTGATGATCTGTGATGACCTGTGATGACCTGTGATGATCTGTGATGATTTTTTGATGACCTGTGATGACCTGTGATGATCTGTGATGACTTGTGATGATCTGTGATGATTCTGTGATGACCTGTGATGACCTGTGATGACTTGTGATGATCTGTGATGATTCTGTGATGACCTGTGATGATCTGTGATGATTCTGTGATGACCTGTGATGATTCTGTGATGATTCTGTGATGACCTGTAATGATCTGTGATGATCTGTGAAGATTCTGTGATGACCTGTGATGATTCTGTGATGATCTGTGATGATTCTGTGATGATCTGTGATGACCTGTGATGATCTGTGATGATTCTGTGATGACCTGTGATGACCTGTGATGACCTGTGATGATCAGTGATGACCTGTGATGATCTGTGATGATCTGTGACGATTCTGTGATGACCTATGATGATCTGTAATGACCTATTATGACCTGTGATGATCTGTGATGAATCTGTGATGATTCTGTGATGGCCTGTGATGATCTGTGATGATCTGTGACGATTCTGTGATGACCTATGATGATCTGTAATGACCTATTATGACCTGTGATGATCTGTGATGAATCTGTGATGATTCTGTGATGGCCTGTGATGATCTGTGATGATCTGTGAAGATTCTGTGATGACCTGTGATGATTCTGTGATGACCTGTGATGATCTGTGATGACCTGTGATGATTCTGTGATGACCTGCGATGATTCTGTGATGACCTGTGATGACCTGTGATGATTCTGTGATGACCTGCGATGATTCTGTGATGATCTGTGATGACCTGTGATGATCTGTCATGATCTGTGATGACCTGTGATGACCTCTGATGATTCTGTGATGATCTGTGATGACCTGTGATGATCTGTGATGACCTGTGATGATTCTGTGATGACCTGTGATGATTCTGTGATGACCTGTGATGACCTGTGATGACCTGTGATGATTCTGTGATGACCTGTGATGATTCTGTGATGATCTGTGATGACCTGTGATGATCTGTGATGATCTGTGATGACCTGTGATGACCTGTGATGACCTGTGATGATTCTGTGATGATCTGTGATGACCTGTGATGATCTGTGATGACCTGTGATGATTCTGTGATGATCTGTGATGATCTGTGATGATCTGTGATGACCTGTGATGATTCTGTGATGACCTGTGATGATTCTGTGATGATCTGTGATGACCTGTGATGACGTGTGATGATTCTGTGATGACCTGTGATGATTCTGTGATGATCTGTGATGACCTGTGATGACCTGTGATGATCTGTGATGACCTGTGATGACCTGTGATGATCTGTGATGACCTGTGATGACCTGTGATGATCTGTGATGAACTGTGATGACCTGTGATGACCTGTGATGATTCTGTGATGACCTGTGATGATTCTGTGATGACCTGTGATGACCTGTGATGAATCTGTGATGATCTGTGATGACCTGTGATGACCTGTGATGATTCTGTGATGACCTGTGATAATCTGTGATGATCTGTGATGATTCTGTGATGACCTGTGATGATTCTGTGATGACCTGTGATGATTCTCTGATGATCTGTGATGACCTGTGATGATTCTCTGATGATCTGTGATGATCTGTGATGACCTGTGATGATCTGTGATGACCTGTGATGATTCTGTGATGACCTGTGATGATTCTGTGATGACCTGTGATGATTCTCTGATGATCTGTGATGATTCTGTGATGACCTATTATGGCCTGTGATGACCTGTGATGATTCTGTGATGACCTGTGATGATTCTGTGATGATCTGTGATGACCTTTGATGATCTGTGATGACCTGTGATGATTCTGTGATGACCTGTGATGATTCTGTGATGACATGTGATGATTCTGTGATGATCTGTGATGACCTGTGATGATCTGTGATGACCTGTGATGATTCTGTGATGACCTGTGATGATTCTGTGATGACCTGTGATGACCTCTGATGATTCTGTGATGACCTGTGATGATTCTGTGATGACCTGTGATGATCTGTGATGGCCTGTGATGATTCTGTGATGACCTGTGATGACCTGTGATGATTCTATGATGATCTGTGATGACCTGTGATGACCTGTGATGATCTGTGATGATCTGTGATGACCTGTGATGATTCTGTGATGACCTGTGATGATCTGTGATGACCTGTGATGATTCTGTGACGACCTGTGATGACCTGTGATGATCTGTGATGACCTGTGATGATCTGTGATGACCTGTGATGATTCTGTGATGACCTGTGATGATTCTGTGATGACCTGTGATGATTCTGTGATGACCTGTGATGATTCTCTGATGATCTGTGATGATCTGTGATGACCTGTGATGATCTGTGATGACCTGTGATGACCTGTGATGATCTGTGATGATCTGTGATGATTCTGTGATGACCTGTGATGATTCTGTGATGACCTGTGATGATTCTGTGATGACCTGTGATGATTCTCTGATGATCTGTGATGATCTGTGATGACCTGTGATGATCTGTGATGACCTGTGATGACCTGTGATGATTCTGTGATGACCTGTGATGACCTGTGATGATCTGTGATGATTCTGTGATGATCTGTGATGATCTGTGATGACCTGTGATGATCTGTGATGACCTGTGATGATTCTGTGATGACCTGTGATGATCTGTGATGATTCTGTGATGATCTGTGATGATCTGTGATAACCTGTGATGATCTGTGATGACCTATTATGACCTGTGATGACCTGTGATGATTCTGTGATGATTCTGTGATGATTCTGTGATGACCTGTGATGATCTGTGATGACCTGTGATGATTCTGTGATGACCTGTGATGATCTGTGATGACCTGTGATGATTCTGTGATGACCTTTGATGATCTGTGATGACCTGTGATGACCTGTGATGATCTGTGATGACCTATTATGACCTGTGATGATCTGTGATGAATCTGTGATGATTCTGTGATGATCTGTGATGACCTGTGATGACCTGTGATGATCTGTGATGATTTTTTGATGACCTGTGATGACCTGTGATGATCTGTGATGACTTGTGATGATCTGTGATGATTCTGTGATGACCTGTGATGACCTGTGATGACTTGTGATGATCTGTGATGATTCTGTGATGACCTGTGATGATCTGTGATGATTCTGTGATGACCTGTGATGATTCTGTGATGATTCTGTGATGACCTGTGATGATCTGTGATGATCTGTGAAGATTCTGTGATGACCTGTGATGATTCTGTGATGACCTGTGATGATTCTGTGATGACCTGTGATGACCTGTGATGATTCTGTGATGATCTGTGATGACCTGTGATGATCTGTGATGATTCTGTGATGACCTGTGATGACCTGTGATGATTCTGTGATGATCTGTGATGACCTGTGATGACCTGTGATGATCTGTGATGACTTGTGATGATCTGTGATGATTCTGTGATGACCTGTGATGATCTGTGATGATCTGTGAGGATTCTGTGATGACCTGTGATGATCTGTTTCGATCTGTGATGACTTGTGATGATCTGTGATGATTCTGTGATGATTCTGTGATGATCTGTGATCACTTGTGATGATCTGTGATGATTCTGTGATGACCTGTGATGATCTGTGATGATCTGTGAGGATTCTGTGATGACCTGTGATGACCTGTGATGACCTTTGATGATCTGTGATGATTCTGTGATGACCTATTATGACCTGTGATGACCTGTGATGATTCTGTGATGATTCTGTGATGACCTGTGATGATCTGTGATGATCTGTGATGATTCTGTGATGACCTGTGATGATCTGTGATGATCTGTGATGATTCTGTGATGATCTGTGATGACCTGTGATGATCTGTGATGACCTGTGATGATTCTGTGATGACCTGTGATGATTCTGTGATGATCTTTGATGACCTATGATGACCTGTGATGATTCTGTGATGATATGTGATGACCTGTGATGATCTGTGATGACCTGTGATGATTCTGTGATGATCTGTGATGACCTGTGATGATCTGTGATGATTCTGTGATGACCTGTGATGATTCTGTGATGATCTGTGATGACCTGTGATGATTCTGTGATGACCTGTGATGATTCTGTGATGATCTGTGATGATCTGTGATGATTCTGTGATGATCTGTGATGATCTGTGATGATCTGTGATGATTCTGTGATGATTCTGTGATGACCTGTGATGATTCTGTGATGACCTGTGATGATCTGTGATGACCTGTGATGACCTGTGATGATTCTGTGATGACCTGTGATGATTCTGTGATGATCTGTGATGACCTATGATGACATGTGATGATTCTGTGATGATATGTGATGACCTGTGATGATATGTGATGATCTGTGATGATATGTGATGACCTGTGATGATTCTGTGATGACCTGTGATGACCTGTGATGACCTGTGATGATCTGTGATGACCTGTGATGATTCTGTGATGATCTGTGATGACCTGTGATGATCTGTGATGACCTGTGATGATTCTGTGATGACCTGTGATGATTCTGTGATGATCTGTGATGACCTGTGATGATCTGTGATGATATTTGATGACCTGTGATGATCTGTGATGATCTGTGATGACCTGTGATGATTCTGTGATGACCTGTGATGATTCTGTGATGACCTGTGATGATTCTGTGATGACCTGTGACGACCTGTGATGATTCTGTGATGATCTGTGATGACCTGTGATGATCTGTGATGACCTATTATGGCCTGTGATGACCTGTGATGATTCTGTGATGACCTGTGATGATTCTGTGATGATCTGTGATGATCTGTGATGATCTGTGATGACCTGTGATGATTCTGTGATGACCTGTGATGATTCTGTGATGATCTGTGATGACCTGTGATGATCTGTGATGACCTGTGATGATTCTGTGATGACCTGTGACGACCTGTGATGATTCTGTGATGATCTGTGATGACCTGTGATGATCTGTGATGACCTATTATGGCCTGTGATGACCTGTGATGATTCTGTGATGACCTGTGATGATTCTGTGATGATCTGTGATGATCTGTGATGATCTGTGATGACCTGTGATGATTCTGTGATGACCTGTGATGATTCTGTGATGACCTGTGATGATTCTGTGATGATCTGTGATGACTTGTGATGATTCTGTGATGACCTGTGATGATTCTGTGATGACCTGTGATGATTCTGTGATGATCTGTGATGACCTGTGATGATCTGTGATGACCTGTGATGATTCTGTGATGACCTGTGATGATTCTGTGATGACCTGTGATGATTCTGTGATGATCTGTGATGATTCTGTGATGATCAGTGATGACCTGTGATGATTCTGTGATGACCTGTGATGATTCTGTGATGACCTGTGATGATTCTGTGATGATCTGTGATGATCTGTGATGACCTGTGATGACCTGTGATGATCTGTGATGATCTCTGATGACCTGTGATGATTCTGTGATGACCTGTGATGATTCTGTGATGACCTGTGATGACCTGTGACGACCTGTGATGATTCTGTGATGATCTGTGATGACCTGTGATGATTCTGTGATGACCTGTGATGATCTGTGATGATTCTGTGATGATCTGTGATGATCTGTGATAACCTGTGATGATCTGTGATGACCTATTATGACCTGTGATGACCTGTGATGATTCTGTGATGATTCTGTGATGATTCTGTGATGACCTGTGATGATCTGTGATGACCTGTGATGATTCTGTGATGACCTGTGATGATCTGTGATGACCTGTGATGATTCTGTGATGACCTTTGATGATCTGTGATGACCTGTGATGACCTGTGATGATCTGTGATGACCTATTATGACCTGTGATGATCTGTGATGAATCTGTGATGATTCTGTGATGATCTGTGATGACCTGTGCTGACCTGTGATGATCTGTGATGATTTTTTGATGACCTGTGATGACTTGTGATGATCTGTGATGACTTGTGATGATCTGTGATGATTCTGTGATGACCTGTGATGACCTGTGATGACTTGTGATGATCTGTGATGATTCTGTGATGACCTGTGATGATCTGTGATGATTCTGTGATGACCTGTGATGATTCTGTGATGATTCTGTGATGACCTGTGATGACCTGTGATGATTCTGTGATGATCTGTGATGACCTGTGATGATTCTGTGATGACCTGTGATGACCTGTGATGATTCTGTGATGATCTGTGATGACCTGTGATGATCAGTGATGACCTTTGATGATCTGTGATGATCTGTGACGATTCTGTGATGACCTATGATGATCTGTAATGACCTATTATGACCTGTGATGATCTGTGATGAATCTGTGATGATTCTGTGATGGCCTGTGATGATCTGTGATGATCTGTGATGATCTGTGTTGATCTGTGATGATTCTGTGATGATCTGTGATGACCTGTGATGACCTGTGATGATCTGTGATGACTTGTGATGATCTGTGATGATTCTGTGATGACCTGTGATGATCTGTGATGATCTGTGAGGATTCTGTGATGACCTGTGATGATCTGTTTCGATCTGTGATGACTTGTGATGATCTGTGATGATTCTGTGATGATTCTGTGATGATCTGTGATCACTTGTGATGATCTGTGATGATTCTGTGATGACCTGTGATGATCTGTGATGATCTGTGAGGATTCTGTGATGACCTGTGATGACCTGTGATGACCTTTGATGATCTGTGATGATTCTGTGATGACCTATTATGACCTGTGATGACCTGTGATGATTCTGTGATGATTCTGTGATGACCTGTGATGATCTGTGATGATCTGTGATGATTCTGTGATGACCTGTGATGATCTGTGATGATCTGTGATGATTCTGTGATGATCTGTGATGACCTGTGATGATCTGTGATGACCTGTGATGATTCTGTGATGACCTGTGATGATTCTGTGATGATCTGTGATGACCTATGATGACCTGTGATGATTCTGTGATGATATGTGATGACCTGTGATGATCTGTGATGACCTGTGATGATTCTGTGATGATCTGTGATGACCTGTGATGATCTGTGATGATTCTGTGATGACCTGTGATGATTCTGTGATGATCTGTGATGACCTGTGATGATTATGTGATGACCTGTGATGATTCTGTGATGATCTGTGATGATCTGTGATGATTCTGTGATGATCTGTGATGATCTGTGATGATTCTGTGATGATCTGTGATGATCTGTGATGATCTGTGATGATTCTGTGATGATTCTGTGATGACCTGTGATGATTCTGTGATGACCTGTGATGATCTGTGATGACCTGTGATGACCTGTGATGATTCTGTGATGACCTGTGATGATTCTGTGATGATCTGTGATGACCTATGATGACATGTGATGATTCTGTGATGATATGTGATGACCTGTGATGATATGTGATGACCTGTGATGATTCTGTGATGACCTGTGATGACCTGTGATGACCTGTGATGATCTGTGATGACCTGTGATGATTCTGTGATGATCTGTGATGACCTGTGATGATCTGTGATGACCTGTGATGATTCTGTGATGACCTGTGATGATTCTGTGATGACCTGTGATGATTCTGTGGTGACCTGTGACGACCTGTGATGATTCTGTGATGATCTGTGATGACCTGTGATGATCTGTGATGACCTATTATGGCCTGTGATGATTCTGTGATGACCTGTGATGATTCTGTGATGATCTGTGATGATCTGTGATGATCTGTGATGACCTGTGATGATTCTGTGATGACCTGTGATGATTCTGTGATGACCTGTGATGATTCTGTGATGATCTGTGATGACCTGTGATGATTCTGTGATGACCTGTGATGACCTGTGATGATCTGTGATGATCTGTGATGACCTGTGATGATTCTGTGATGATCTGTGATGACCTGTGATGATCTGTGATGACCTGTGATGATTCTGTGATGACCTGTGATGATTCTGTGATGATCTGTGATGACCTGTGATGATCTGTGATGACCTGTGATGATTCTGTGATGACCTGTGACGACCTGTGATGATTCTGTGATGATCTGTGATGACCTGTGATGATCTGTGATGACCTATTATGGCCTGTGATGACCTGTGATGATTCTGTGATGACCTGTGATGATTCTGTGATGATCTGTGATGATCTGTGATGATCTGTGATGACCTGTGATGATTCTGTGATGACCTGTGATGATTCTGTGATGACCTGTGATGATTCTGTGATGATCTGTGATGACCTGTGATGATTCTGTGATGACCTGTGATGATTCTGTGATGACCTGTGATGATCTGTGATGACCTGTGATGATCTGTGATGACCTGTGATGATTCTGTGATGACCTGTGATGATTCTGTGATGACCTGTGATGATTCTGTGATGATCTGTGATGATTCTGTGATGATCAGTGATGACCTGTGATGATTCTGTGATGATCTGTGATGATTCTGTGATGATCAGTGATGACCTGTGATGATTCTGTGATGACCTGTGATGATTCTGTGATGACCTGTGATGATTCTGTGATGACCTGTGATGATTCTGTGATGATCTGTGATGATCTGTGATGACCTGTGATGACCTGTGATGATCTGTGATGATCTCTGATGACCTGTGATGATTCTGTGATGACCTGTGATGATTCTGTGATGACCTGTGATGACCTGTGACGACCTGTGATGATTCTGTGATGATCTGTGATGACCTGTGATGATCTGTGATGACCTGTGATGATTCTGTGATGACCTGTGATGATTCTGTGATGACCTGTGATGATTCTGTGATGATCTGTGATGACCTGTGATGATTCTGTGATGACCTGTGATGATTCTGTGATGACCTGTGATGATTCTGTGATGACCTGTGATGATTCTGTGATGATCTGTGATGACCTGTGATGATCTGTGATGACCTGTGATGATTCTGTGATGACCTGTGATGATTCTGTGATGATCTGTGATGATCTGTGATGATCTGTGATGATTCTGTGATGATTCTGTGATGACCTGTGATGATTCTGTGATGACCTGTGATGATCTGTGATGACCTGTGATGACCTGTGATGATTCTGTGATGACCTGTGATGATTCTGTGATGATCTGTGATGACCTATGATGACATGTGATGATTCTGTGATGATATGTGATGACCTGTGATGATATGTGATGACCTGTGATGATTCTGTGATGACCTGTGATGACCTGTGATGACCTGTGATGATCTGTGATGACCTGTGATGATTCTGTGATGATCTGTGATGACCTGTGATGATCTGTGATGACCTGTGATGATTCTGTGATGACCTGTGATGATTCTGTGATGACCTGTGATGATTCTGTGATGATCTGTGATGACCTGTGATGATCTGTGATGATATTTGATGACCTGTGATGATCTGTGATGATCTGTGATGACCTGTGATGATTCTGTGATGACCTGTGATGATTCTGTGATGACCTGTGATGATTCTGTGATGACCTGTGACGACCTGTGATGATTCTGTGATGATCTGTGATGACCTGTGATGATCTGTGATGACCTATTATGGCCTGTGATGATTCTGTGATGACCTGTGATGATTCTGTGATGATCTGTGATGATCTGTGATGATCTGTGATGACCTGTGATGATTCTGTGATGACCTGTGATGATTCTGTGATGACCTGTGATGATTCTGTGATGATCTGTGATGACCTGTGATGATTCTGTGATGACCTGTGATGACCTGTGATGATCTGTGATGATCTGTGATGACCTGTGATGATTCTGTGATGATCTGTGATGACCTGTGATGATCTGTGATGACCTGTGATGATTCTGTGATGACCTGTGATGATTCTGTGATGATCTGTGATGATTCTGTGATGACCTGTGATGACCTGTGATGATTCTGTGATGATCTGTGATGACCTGTGATGATCTGTGATGACCTATTATGGCCTGTGATGACCTGTGATGATTCTGTGATGACCTGTGATGATTCTGTGATGATCTGTGATGATCTGTGATGATCTGTGATGACCTGTGATGATTCTGTGATGACCTGTGATGATTCTGTGATGACCTGTGATGATTCTGTGATGATCTGTGATGACCTGTGATGATTCTGTGATGACCTGTGATGATTCTGTGATGACCTGTGATGATCTGTGATGACCTGTGATGATCTGTGATGACCTGTGATGATTCTGTGATGACATGTGATGATTCTGTGATGACCTGTGATGATTCTGTGATGATCTGTGATGATTCTGTGATGATCAGTGATGACCTGTGATGATTCTGTGATGATCTGTGATGATTCTGTGATGATCAGTGATGACCTGTGATGATTCTGTGATGACCTGTGATGATTCTGTGATGACCTGTGATGATTCTGTGATGACCTGTGATGATTCTGTGATGATCTGTGATGATCTGTGATGACCTGTGATGACCTGTGATGATCTGTGATGATCTCTGATGACCTGTGATGATTCTGTGATGACCTGTGATGATCTGTGATGACCTGTGATGATCTGTGATGACCTGTGATGATTCTGTGATGACCTGTGATGATTCTGTGATGACCTGTGATGATTCTGTGATGATCTGTGATGACCTGTGATGATTCTGTGATGACCTGTGATGATTCTGTGATGACCTGTGATGATTCTGTGATGACCTGTGATGATTCTGTGATGATCTGTGATGACCTGTGATGATCTGTGATGACCTGTGATGATTCTGTGATGACCTGTGATGATTCTGTGATGACCTGTGATGATTCTGTGATGATCTGTGATGACCTGTGATGATTCTGTGATGACCTGTGATGATTCTGTGATGACCTGTGATGATTCTGTGATGACCTGTGATGATTCTGTGATGATCTGTGATGATCTGTGATGACCTGTGATGACCTGTGATGATCTGTGATGATCTGTGATGACCTGTGATGATTCTGTGATGACCTGTGATGATTCTGTGATGACCTGTGACGACCTGTGATGATTCTGTGATGATCTGTGACGACCTATGATGATTCTGTGATGATCTGTGATGACCTGTGATGATCTGTGATGACCTGTGATGATCTGTGATGACCTGTGATGACCTGTGATGATCTGTGATGATCTGTGATGATCTGTGATGACCTGTGATGACCTGTGATGATCTGTGATGATCTGTGATGACCTGTGATGACCTGTGATGACCTGTGATGACCTGTGATGAGCTGTGATGATCTGTGACGATCTGTGATGACCTGTGATGATCTGTGATGACCTGTGATGACCTATGATGATTCTGTGATGATCTGTGATGACCTGTGATGATCTGTGATGATTCTGTGATGACCTGTGATGACCTGTGATGATTCTGTGATGATCTGTGATGACCTGTGATGATCAGTGATGACCTTTGATGATCTGTGATGATCTGTGACGATTCTGTGATGACCTATGATGATCTGTAATGACCTATTATGACCTGTGATGATCTGTGATGAATCTGTGATGATTCTGTGATGGCCTGTGATGATCTGTGATGATCTGTGATGATCTGTGTTGATCTGTGATGATTCTGTGATGATCTGTGATGACCTGTGATGACCTGTGATGATCTGTGATGACTTGTGATGATCTGTGATGATTCTGTGATGACCTGTGATGATCTGTGATGATCTGTGAGGATTCTGTGATGACCTGTGATGATCTGTTTCAATCTGTGATGACTTGTGATGATCTGTGATGATTCTGTGATGATTCTGTGATGACCTGTGATGACCTGTGATGATCTGTGATGATCTGTGAGGATTCTGTGATGACCTGTGATGATCTGTTTCGATCTGTGATGACTTGTGATGATCTGTGATGATTCTGTGATGATTCTGTGATGATTCTGTGATGACTTGTGATGATCTGTGATGATTCTGTGATGACCTGTGATGATCTGTGATGATCTGTGAGGATTCTGTGATGACCTGTGATGACCTGTGATGACCTTTGATGATCTGTGATGATTCTGTGATGACCTATTATGACCTGTGATGACCTGTGATGATTCTGTGATGATTCTGTGATGACCTGTGATGATCTGTGATGATCTGTGATGATTCTGTGATGACCTGTGATGATCTGTGATGATCTGTGATGATTCTGTGATGATCTGTGATGACCTGTGATGATCTGTGATGACCTGTGATGATTCTGTGATGACCTGTGATGATTCTGTGATGATCTTTGATGACCTATGATGACCTGTGATGATTCTGTGATGATATGTGATGACCTGTGATGATCTGTGATGACCTGTGATGATTCTGTGATGATCTGTGATGACCTGTGATGATCTGTGATGATTCTGTGATGACCTGTGATGATTCTGTGATGATCTGTGATGACCTGTGATGATTCTGTGATGACCTGTGATGATTCTGTGATGATCTGTGATGATCTGTGATGATTCTGTGATGATCTGTGATGATCTGTGATGATTCTGTGATGATCTGTGATGATCTGTGATGATCTGTGATGATTCTGTGATGATTCTGTGATGACCTGTGATGATTCTGTGATGACCTGTGATGATCTGTGATGACCTGTGATGACCTGTGATGATTCTGTGATGACCTGTGATGATTCTGTGATGACATGTGATGATTCTGTGATGATATGTGATGACCTGTGATGATATGTGATGACCTGTGATGATTCTGTGATGACCTGTGATGACCTGTGATGACCTGTGATGATCTGTGATGACCTGTGATGATTCTGTGATGATCTGTGATGACCTGTGATGATCTGTGATGACCTGTGATGATTCTGTGATGACCTGTGATGATTCTGTGATGATCTGTGATGACCTGTGATGATCTGTGATGATATTTGATGACCTGTGATGATCTGTGATGATCTGTGATGACCTGTGATGATTCTGTGATGACCTGTGATGATTCTGTGATGACCTGTGATGATTCTGTGATGACCTGTGACGACCTGTGATGATTCTGTGATGATCTGTGATGACCTGTGATGATCTGTGATGACCTATTATGGCCTGTGATGACCTGTGATGATTCTGTGATGACCTGTGATGATTCTGTGATGATCTGTGATGATCTGTGATGATCTGTGATGACCTGTGATGATTCTGTGATGACCTGTGATGATTCTGTGATGATCTGTGATGACCTGTGATGATCTGTGATGACCTGTGATGATTCTGTGATGACCTGTGACGACCTGTGATGATTCTGTGATGATCTGTGATGACCTGTGATGATCTGTGATGACCTATTATGGCCTGTGATGACCTGTGATGATTCTGTGATGACCTGTGATGATTCTGTGATGATCTGTGATGATCTGTGATGATCTGTGATGACCTGTGATGATTCTGTGATGACCTGTGATGATTCTGTGATGACCTGTGATGATTCTGTGATGATCTGTGATGACCTGTGATGATTCTGTGATGACCTGTGATGATTCTGTGATGACCTGTGATGATTCTGTGATGATCTGTGATGACCTGTGATGATCTGTGATGACCTGTGATGATTCTGTGATGACCTGTGATGATTCTGTGATGACCTGTGATGATTCTGTGATGATCTGTGATGATTCTGTGATGATCAGTGATGACCTGTGATGATTCTGTGATGACCTGTGATGATTCTGTGATGACCTGTGATGATTCTGTGATGATCTGTGATGATCTGTGATGACCTGTGATGACCTGTGATGATCTGTGATGATCTCTGATGACCTGTGATGATTCTGTGATGACCTGTGATGATTCTGTGATGACCTGTGATGACCTGTGACGACCTGTGATGATTCTGTGATGATCTGTGATGACCTGTGATGATTCTGTGATGACCTATTATGACCTGTGATGACCTGTGATGATTCTGTGATGATTCTGTGATGATTCTGTGATGACCTGTGATGATCTGTGATGACCTGTGATGATTCTGTGATGACCTGTGATGATCTGTGATGACCTGTGATGATTCTGTGATGACCTTTGATGATCTGTGATGACCTGTGATGACCTGTGATGATCTGTGATGACCTATTATGACCTGTGATGATCTGTGATGAATCTGTGATGATTCTGTGATGATCTGTGATGACCTGTGATGACCTGTGATGATCTGTGATGATTTTTTGATGACCTGTGATGACTTGTGATGATCTGTGATGACTTGTGATGATCTGTGATGATTCTGTGATGACCTGTGATGACCTGTGATGACTTGTGATGATCTGTGATGATTCTGTGATGACCTGTGATGATCTGTGATGATTCTGTGATGACCTGTGATGATTCTGTGATGATTCTGTGATGACCTGTGATGATCTGTGATGATCTGTGAAGATTCTGTGATGACCTGTGATGATTCTGTGATGACCTGTGATGATTCTGTGATGACCTGTGATGACCTGTGATGATTCTGTGATGATCTGTGATGACCTGTGATGATTCTGTGATGACCTGTGATGACCTGTGATGATTCTGTGATGATCTGTGATGACCTGTGATGATCAGTGATGACCTTTGATGATCTGTGATGATCTGTGACGATTCTGTGATGACCTATGATGATCTGTAATGACCTATTATGACCTGTGATGATCTGTGATGAATCTGTGATGATTCTGTGATGGCCTGTGATGATCTGTGATGATCTGTGATGATCTGTGTTGATCTGTGATGATTCTGTGATGATCTGTGATGACCTGTGATGACCTGTGATGATCTGTGATGACTTGTGATGATCTGTGATGATTCTGTGATGACCTGTGATGATCTGTGATGATCTGTGAGGATTCTGTGATGACCTGTGATGATCTGTTTCGATCTGTGATGACTTGTGATGATCTGTGATGATTCTGTGATGATCTGTGATCACTTGTGATGATCTGTGATGATTCTGTGATGACCTGTGATGATCTGTGATGATCTGTGAGGATTCTGTGATGACCTGTGATGACCTGTGATGACCTTTGATGATCTGTGATGATTCTGTGATGACCTATTATGACCTGTGATGACCTGTGATGATTCTGTGATGATTCTGTGATGACCTGTGATGATCTGTGATGATCTGTGATGATTCTGTGATGACCTGTGATGATCTGTGATGATCTGTGATGATTCTGTGATGATCTGTGATGACCTGTGATGATCTGTGATGACCTGTGATGATTCTGTGATGACCTGTGATGATTCTGTGATGATCTGTGATGACCTATGATGACCTGTGATGATTCTGTGATGATATGTGATGACCTGTGATGATCTGTGATGACCTGTGATGATTCTGTGATGATCTGTGATGACCTGTGATGATCTGTGATGATTCTGTGATGACCTGTGATGATTCTGTGATGATCTGTGATGACCTGTGATGATTCTGTGATGACCTGTGATGATTCTGTGATGATCTGTGATGATCTGTGATGATTCTGTGATGATCTGTGATGATCTGTGATGATTCTGTGATGATCTGTGATGATCTGTGATGATCTGTGATGATTCTGTGATGATTCTGTGATGACCTGTGATGATTCTGTGATGACCTGTGATGATCTGTGATGACCTGTGATGACCTGTGATGATTCTGTGATGACCTGTGATGATTCTGTGATGATCTGTGATGACCTATGATGACATGTGATGATTCTGTGATGATATGTGATGACCTGTGACGACCTGTGATGACCTGTGATGATCTGTGATGACCTGTGATGACCTGTGACGACCTGTGATGACCTGTGATGATCTGTGATGACCTGTGATGATTCTGTGATGACCTGTGATGACCTGTGATGACCTGTGATGATCTGTGATGACCTGTGATGATTCTGTGATGATCTGTGATGACCTGTGATGATATGTGATGACCTGTGATGATTCTGTGATGACCTGTGATGATTCTGTGATGACCTGTGATGATTCTGTGATGATCTGTGATGACCTGTGATGATCTGTGATGATATTTGATGACCTGTGATGATCTGTGATGATCTGTGATGACCTGTGATGATTCTGTGATGACCTGTGATGATTCTGTGATGACCTGTGATGATTCTGTGATGACCTGTGACGACCTGTGATGATTCTGTGATGATCTGTGATGACCTGTGATGATCTGTGATGACCTATTATGGCCTGTGATGATTCTGTGATGACCTGTGATGATTCTGTGATGATCTGTGATGATCTGTGATGATCTGTGATGACCTGTGATGATTCTGTGATGACCTGTGATGATTCTGTGATGACCTGTGATGATTCTGTGATGATTCTGTGATGACCTGTGATGATTCTGTGATGACCTGTGATGACCTGTGATGATCTGTGATGATCTGTGATGACCTGTGATGATTCTGTGATGATCTGTGATGACCTGTGATGATCTGTGATGACCTGTGATGATTCTGTGATGACCTGTGATGATTCTGTGATGATCTGTGATGACCTGTGATGATCTGTGATGACCTGTGATGATTCTGTGATGACCTGTGACGACCTGTGATGATTCTGTGATGATCTGTGATGACCTGTGATGATCTGTGATGACCTATTATGGCCTGTGATGACCTGTGATGATTCTGTGATGACCTGTGATGATTCTGTGATGATCTGTGATGATCTGTGATGATCTGTGATGACCTGTGATGATTCTGTGATGACCTGTGATGATTCTGTGATGACCTGTGATGATTCTGTGATGATCTGTGATGACCTGTGATGATTCTGTGATGACCTGTGATGATTCTGTGATGACCTGTGATGATCTGTGATGACCTGTGATGATCTGTGATGACCTGTGATGATTCTGTGATGACCTGTGATGATTCTGTGATGACCTGTGATGATTCTGTGATGATCTGTGATGATTCTGTGATGATCAGTGATGACCTGTGATGATTCTGTGATGATCTGTGATGATTCTGTGATGATCAGTGATGACCTGTGATGATTCTGTGATGACCTGTGATGATTCTGTGATGACCTGTGATGATTCTGTGATGATCTGTGATGATCTGTGATGACCTGTGATGACCTGTGATGATCTGTGATGATCTCTGATGACCTGTGATGATTCTGTGATGACCTGTGATGATTCTGTGATGACCTGTGATGACCTGTGACGACCTGTGATGATTCTGTGATGATCTGTGATGACCTGTGATGATCTGTGATGACCTGTGATGATTCTGTGATGACCTGTGATGATTCTGTGATGACCTGTGATGATTCTGTGATGATCTGTGATGACCTGTGATGATTCTGTGATGACCTGTGATGATTCTGTGATGACCTGTGATGATTCTGTGATGACCTGTGATGATTCTGTGATGATCTGTGATGACCTGTGATGATCTGTGATGACCTGTGATGATTCTGTGATGACCTGTGATGATTCTGTGATGATCTGTGATGATCTGTGATGATCTGTGATGATTCTGTGATGATTCTGTGATGACCTGTGATGATTCTGTGATGACCTGTGATGATCTGTGATGACCTGTGATGACCTGTGATGATTCTGTGATGACCTGTGATGATTCTGTGATGATCTGTGATGACCTATGATGACATGTGATGATTCTGTGATGATATGTGATGACCTGTGATGATCTGTGATGACCTGTGATGACCTGTGATGATTCTGTGATGACCTGTGATGATTCTGTGATGATCTGTGATGACCTATGATGACATGTGATGATTCTGTGATGATATGTGATGACCTGTGATGATTCTGTGATGATTCTGTGATGACCTGTGATGATTCTGTGATGACCTGTGATGATTCTGTGATGACCTGTGATGACCTGTGATGATCTGTGATGATATTTGATGACCTGTGATGATCTGTGATGATCTGTGATGACCTGTGATGATTCTGTGATGACCTGTGATGATTCTGTGATGACCTGTGATGATTCTGTGATGACCTGTGACGACCTGTGATGATTCTGTGATGATCTGTGATGACCTGTGATGATCTGTGATGACCTATTATGGCCTGTGATGATTCTGTGATGACCTGTGATGATTCTGTGATGATCTGTGATGATCTGTGATGATCTGTGATGACCTGTGATGATTCTGTGATGACCTGTGATGATTCTGTGATGATCTGTGATGACCTATTATGGCCTGTGATGACCTGTGATGATTCTGTGATGACCTGTGATGATTCTGTGATGATCTGTGATGATCTGTGATGATCTGTGATGACCTGTGATGATTCTGTGATGACCTGTGATGATTCTGTGATGACCTATTATGGCCTGTGATGATTCTGTGATGACCTGTGATGATTCTGTGATGATCTGTGATGATCTGTGATGATCTGTGATGACCTGTGATGATTCTGTGATGACCTGTGATGATTCTGTGATGATCTGTGATGACCTATTATGGCCTGTGATGACCTGTGATGATTCTGTGATGACCTGTGATGATTCTGTGATGATCTGTGATGATCTGTGATGACCTGTGATGATTCTGTGATGACCTGTGATGATTCTGTGATGACCTGTGATGATTCTGTGATGATCTGTGATGACCTGTGATGATTCTGTGATGACCTGTGATGATTCTGTGATGACCTGTGATGATTCTGTGATGATCTGTGATGACCTGTGATGATCTGTGATGACCTGTGATGATTCTGTGATGACCTGTGATGATTCTGTGATGACCTGTGATGATCTGTGATGACCTGTGATGATTCTGTGATGACCTGTGATGATTCTGTGATGACCTGTGATGATTCTGTGATGACCTGTGACGACCTGTGATGATTCTGTGATGATCTGTGATGACCTGTGATGATCTGTGATGACCTATTATGGCCTGTGATGATTCTGTGATGACCTGTGATGATTCTGTGATGATCTGTGATGATCTGTGATGATCTGTGATGACCTGTGATGATTCTGTGATGACCTGTGATGATTCTGTGATGACCTGTGATGATTCTGTGATGATCTGTGATGACCTGTGATGATTCTGTGATGACCTGTGATGACCTGTGATGATCTGTGATGATCTGTGATGACCTGTGATGATTCTGTGATGATCTGTGATGACCTGTGATGATCTGTGATGACCTGTGATGATTCTGTGATGACCTGTGATGATTCTGTGATGATCTGTGATGACCTGTGATGATCTGTGATGACCTGTGATGATTCTGTGATGACCTGTGACGACCTGTGATGATTCTGTGATGATCTGTGATGACCTGTGATGATCTGTGATGACCTATTATGGCCTGTGATGACCTGTGATGATTCTGTGATGACCTGTGATGATTCTGTGATGATCTGTGATGATCTGTGATGATCTGTGATGACCTGTGATGATTCTGTGATGACCTGTGATGATTCTGTGATGACCTGTGATGATTCTGTGATGATCTGTGATGACCTGTGATGATTCTGTGATGACCTGTGATGATTCTGTGATGACCTGTGATGATCTGTGATGACCTGTGATGATCTGTGATGACCTGTGATGATTCTGTGATGACCTGTGATGATTCTGTGATGACCTATGATGATTCTGTGATGATCTGTGATGATTCTGTGATGATCAGTGATGACCTGTGATGATTCTGTGATGATCTGTGATGATTCTGTGATGATCAGTGATGACCTGTGATGATTCTGTGATGACCTGTGATGATTCTGTGATGACCTGTGATGATTCTGTGATGACCTGTGATGATTCTGTGATGATCTGTGATGATCTGTGATGACCTGTGATGACCTGTGATGATCTGTGATGATCTCTGATGACCTGTGATGATTCTGTGATGACCTGTGATGATTCTGTGATGACCTGTGATGACCTGTGACGACCTGTGATGATTCTGTGATGATCTGTGATGACCTGTGATGATTCTGTGATGACCTGTGATGATTCTGTGATGACCTGTGATGATTCTGTGATGACCTGTGATGATTCTGTGATGATCTGTGATGACCTGTGATGATCTGTGATGACCTGTGATGATTCTGTGATGACCTGTGATGATTCTGTGATGACCTGTGATGATTCTGTGATGACCTGTGATGATTCTGTGATGATCTGTGATGATCTGTGATGACCTGTGATGACCTGTGATGATCTGTGATGATCTGTGATGACCTGTGATGATTCTGTGATGACCTGTGATGATTCTGTGATGACCTGTGACGACCTGTGATGATTCTGTGATGATCTGTGACGACCTGTGATGATTCTGTGATGATCTGTGATGACCTGTGATGATCTGTGATGACCTGTGATGATCTGTGATGACCTGTGATGACCTGTGATGATCTGTGATGATCTGTGATGATCTGTGATGACCTGTGATGACCTGTGATGATCTGTGATGATCTGTGATGACCTGTGATGACCTGTGATGACCTGTGATGATTCTGTGATGATCTGTGATGATCTGTGATGACCTGTGATGAGCTGTGATGATCTGTGACGATCTGTGACGATCTGTGACGACCTGTGATGATCTGTGATGATCTGTGATGACCTGTGATGACCTGTGATGATTCTGTGATGATCTGTGATGACCTGTGATGATCTGTGATGATCTGTGATGAATCTGTGATGATCTGTGATGATCTGTGATGATCTGTGATGACCTGTGATGACCTGTGATGATCTGTGATGATTCTGTGATGATCTGTGATGTGATGATCTGTGATGATCTGTGATGATCTGTGATGACCTGTGATGACCTGTGATGATCTGTGATGATCTGTGATGACCTGTGATGATTCTGTGATGATCTGTGATGATCTGTGATGACCTGTGATGATCTGTGATGACCTGTGATGATTCTGTGATGATCTGTGATGACCTATGATGATCTGTGATGATCTGTGATGATTCTGTGATGATCTGTGATGATCTGTGATGACCTGTGATGATCTGTGATGATCTTTGATGTTACTCTCTGGTTTCTTCTTGCAGTTTGTATTCAATTCGCTGTACACTGGATTACATTTTAGTGGTTTCAGTGTCGTATACAATATCTGCCTCTTCTTAATTCCACACGGGAACCTGACCTCATTACTGACGTATCTGGTAAGAGCAGTATATAGTACTATCTGATCCCTATATAACACTATCTGACACCTATATAAGAGTACCTGACCTCTATATAACAGTATCTGACCTCTATATAACAGTGTCTGACCTCTATATAACAGTGACTGACCTCTATATAATAGTATGTGACTTCTATATAACAGTGTCTGACCTCTAAATAACAATATCTGACCTTTATATAACAGTATGTGACCTCTATATAACAGTACCTGACCTCTATATAACAGTGTCTGACCTCTATATAACAGGATCTGACCTCTATATAACACTATCTGACCTCTATTTAACAGTATCTGACCTCTATATAACAGTATCTGACCTCTATATAACAGTACCTGACCTCTATATAACAGTGTCTGACCTCTATATAACAGTATCTGACCTCTATATAACAGTACCTGACCTCTATATAACAGTGTCTGACCTCTATATAACACTATCTGACCTCTATATAACAGTGTCTGACCTCTATATAACAGTATCTGACCTCTATATAACAGTATCTGACCTCTGTATAACAGTGTCTGACCTGTATGTAACAGTATCTGACCTCTATATAACAGTATGTGACTTCTATATAACACTGTCTGACCTCTATATAACAGTGTCTGACCTCTATATAACAGTATCTGACCTCTATATAACAGTATGTGACTTCTATATAACAGTATCTGACCTCTATATAACAGTATCTGACCTCTATATAACAGTATCTGACCTCTATATAACCGTGTCTGACCTCTATATAACAATATCTGACCTTTATATAAGTTTCTGACCTCTATATAACAGTATCTGACCTTTATATAACAGTGTCTGACTTCTATATAACAACATCTGACCTTTATATAATAGTATGTGACCTCTATATAACAGTACCTGACCTCTATATAACAGGATCTGACCTCTATATAACAGTGTCTGACCTCTATATAACAGTGTCTGACCTCTATATAACAGTGTCTGACCTCTATATAACAGTATCTGACCTCTATATAACAGTATGTGACCTCTATATAACAGTACCTGACCTCTATATAACAGTATGTGACCTCTATATATCAGTATGTGACCTCTATATAACAGTACCTGACCTCTATATAACACTATCTGACCTCTATATAACAGTGTCTGACCTCTATATAACAGTATGTGACCTCTATATAACACTATCTGACCTCTATATAACAGGATCTGATCTTTATATAACAGTATCTGACCTCTATATAACAGTATCTGACCTCTGTATAACAGTATGTGACCTCTATATAACAGTATGTGACCTCTATATAACAGTATCTGACCTCTATATAACACTATCTGACCTCTATATAACACTATCTGACCTCTATATATAAACGGTATCTGACCTCTATGTAACAGTATCTGACCTTTATATAACAGTATCTGACCTCTATATAACAGTATGCGACCTCTATATAACAGTATGTGACCTCTATATAACAGTATGTGACCTCTATATAACAGTATCTGACCTCTATATAACACTATCTGACCTCTATATAACAGTATGTGACCTCTATATAACAGTACCTGACCTCTACATAACAGTATCTGACCTCTACATAACAGTATCTGACCTCTATATAACAGTGTCTGACCTCTATATAACACTATCTGACCTCTATATAACAGTATGTGACCTCTATATAACAGTACCTGACCTCTATATAACAGTATCTGACCTCTATATAACAGTATCTGACCTCTATATAACAGTATGTGACCTCTATATAACAGTATCTGACCTCTATATAACAGTATGTGACCTCTATATAACAGTACCTGACCTCTATATAACAGTATCTGACCTCTATATAACAGTATCTGACCTCTATATAACAGTACCTGACCTCTATATAACAGTATCTGACCTCTATATAACAGTATCTGACCTCTACATAACAGTATGTGACCTCTATATTGTCAGGAGACCTCCAGTTATTGTTAGCAGAACTCCGGTTATTGTCAGGAGACCTCACCTCCAGTTATTGTCAGGAGACCCTGGTTATTGTCAGGAGACCCCGGTTATTGTCAGGAGACCTCACCTCCAGTTATTGTCAGGAGACCTCAAGTTATTGTCAGGAGACCTCCGGTTATTATCAGGAGACCTCCGGTTATTGTCGGGAGACCTCCAGTTATTGTCAGGAGACCCCGGTTATTGTCAGGAGACCTCCAGTTATTGTCAGGAGACCTCCGGTTATTGTCAGGAGACCTCCGGTTATTGTCGGGAGACCTCCAGTTATTGTCAGGAGACCCCGGTTATTGTCAGGAGACCTCCAGTTATTGTCAGGAGACCTCTGGTTATTGTCAGGAGACCTCCAGATATTGTTAGACCTCTGGTTATTGTCAGGAGACCTCACCTCCAGTTATTGTTAGGAGACCTCCGGTTATTGTCAGGAGACCTCCAGTTATTGTTAGCAGAACTCCGGTTATTGTCAGGGGACCCGGTTATTGTCAGGAGACCCCGGTTATTGTCAGGAGACCCCAGTTATTGTCAGAAGACCCTGGTTATTGTCAGGAGACCTCTGGTTATTGTCAGGAGACCTCAGGTTATTGATTGTTTCCTTCTCTCTGGTTTCTGCAGATCTTTGGGTTCTTCCTCTTCCCCGATGAAGATGGGAATAATTTATACTTATATCTGATGATGGTAAGTATTAGAGGGACGGATTCATAGATTCTACATATGATGGTGGGAGCGGCACTAATCGCATTCTGCTACCTCCAGAGCTGCACTTCATCACTCACTGCTATATGGCTAAAACTTTGCAGTAATAAATTGTGGGAGATGTAGAGTTTTCATCAAGTGCTGAGTGATTAGTGAGTGCAGCTCTGGGGTATAATACAGGATGTAACTCAGGATCAGTAATGTAATGTATGTACACAGTGACTGCACCAGCAGAATAGTGAGTGCAGCTCTGGGGTATAATACAGGAGGTAACTCAGGATCAGTAATGTAATGTATGTACACAGTGACTGCACCAGCAGAATAGTGAGTGCAGCTCTGGGGTATAATGCAGGATGTAACTCAGGATCAGTAATGTAATGTATGTACACAGTGACTGCACCAGCAGAATAGTGAGTGCAGCTCTGGGGTATAATACAGGATGTAACTCAGGATTAGGCTGGAGACACACTGGTGCGAGATACGGCCGAGTCTCGCTGGTTAAAAGCAAGCTGTGGCGCCGGCACTCCAGAGCGGAGCTGTGCAGCTCCATGTATTGCTATGCAGCTGCACGCTCCGCTCCGGAGTGCAGGTGCCACAGCTTGCTTTTAACCAGCGAGACTCGGCCGTATCTCGCACCAGTGTGTCTCCGGCCTAAGTAATGTAATGTATGTACACAGTGACTGCACCAGCAGAATAGTGAGTGCAGCTCTGGGGTATAATACAGGATGTAACTCAGGATCAGTAATGTAATGTATGTACACAGTGACTGCACCAGCAGAATAGTGAGTGCAGCTCTGGGGTATAATACAGGATGTAACTCAGGATCAGTAATGTAATGTATGTACACAGTGACTGCACCAGCAGAATAGTGAGAGCAGCTCTGGAGTATAATAAAGGATGTAACTCAGGATCAGTAATGTAATGTATGTACACAGTGACTGCACCAGCAGAATAGTGAGTGCAGCTCTGGGGTATAATACAGGGTGTAACTCAGGATCAGTAATGTAATGTATGTACACAGTGACTGCGCCAGCAGAATAGTGAGCACAGCTCTGGGGTATAATACAGGATGTAACTCAGGATCAGTAATGTAATGTATGCACACAGTGACTGCACCAGCAGAATAGTGAGTGCAGCTCTGGGGTATAATACAGGATGTAACTCAGGATCAGTAATGTAATGTATGTACACAGTGACTGCACCAGCAGAATAGTGAGTGCAGCTCTGGAGTATAGTACAGGATGTAACTCAGGATCAGTAATGTAATGTATGTGCACAGTGACTGCTCCAGCAGAATAGTGGGTGCAGCTCTGCTCAGCTGCTGCTCACTGTGCTGATTGTGGGTGTGGTCGCTGCTGAACCTGCTGTGTGCTCCTGAGCTCCTGGGAACCACCACCTCTCCACCCGGGGACCTGCTCTCTCTCTTACCCAGGGAGTGAGTGGGTTTCCTGGGATGAATGAGGGGGCCAAGTCCCAGGCTTCTGCTTCCCGGACCAGGCTGGCGGGGGGCAGAAGGAACCAGCAACCAGCCTGCACATCAGAAGATTCGGGGGTGAGACGATCCACCAGGAGTCGCAGCAATGTGGCTCCTACTCCCCCCAGGTCTGCAGAGACCCAGAGAAGCCGCAAGGCTTCCATGGAGGAGAAGCCTGCTAGCGTGCAGGATGGCGGCCCTTCCGGAGGAAAGCTGAGTGCTCACGGAGGTGAGGCCGACCTCACTGAGGAGGGTTGGGCGCTGCAGAGACCCCGGGAGTCTGTGTCCACCTATGCCTCCCGGGTCATGAGCCACCTTCGTGAGTATGAAGAAGCAAGCAAGAGATTGAGAAGGCTCCGGGAGGAGCTGCGCTGCACAAGCGCAAAAGCTGCAGGCGCCTCCAGACCCAGGAAGACGCAATTCCAGGCGGAGGTAAAGAGGCTGAAGCATGAAATTAATGACCTGGAGGTAAGAAAAGCCTTTATCCAAGAAAAAAGTGGACCATTTAAAGAAAAATTGCAAAATGAAGACCGATTCAGAGAAATGGCTGATAACAGAGAGCAAAGGCAGATAGGGCTGCAGCCTGGGAGCCAGGTGGATGATGATGATGATGATGATAAGAAGGAGGATGACCAGCAGAAAGCCCCACCTGGCGGCCTGCTCAGTCACTCACAGGCCACGTGCAGCGAGCTCCCTGCTGGACAGGCGACAATGACATCTCGTCGCAGTTCTGCTGGCTCTGGGGAAGACAGTGACATCGACCAGGGAGGGGCACTAATGGCCGAGATCAAGCTCCTGGAGTCCCCAGTGTGCCTTCAGAACTTCCATCTTGGTGATGATTTGCCAGAGGAGGCACCTGGGGGCCAGAAAAAAAAGGTGAAGAAGATCAAACCTAAGCTGCAGGAAGCGGTAAGCTATGTGTATGCCCCCCTCCCTGTACCCCCCTGAGTCGGCTGCAGGGTCAGCTCGCTCTATAAGCCCCGTTGCCCAGCCCAGCCCGGGTTCTGCTGTGGATCCGGTGCAAAGGCGCGGGGAGACTACAAAGCAATGTAGTGAGGCGCAGAGCTCCGTTTCTGCTTGTAGTAGCGGGGACGTAGCAGCAGGTGCATAAGCCGAGAGGTTGGACAGTGAGGGCGGCCCGGCGGCGGGTGAAAAATCAGGCCACGATACTGTGGTGCTCTCCCCAGTGGGAGGGGGGAGCAGCCCGGTGTCAGGGGCAGCTCCGGTAGCCTCGGTGCCCCTGAATGCTGTTGCCGCTGATCACTTAGTTGAGAAGCGGCGGCAGTGTGAGGGGGTTACCGGGGCTGGGCGTTCCGGTCCTCCCACCAAAGTCCTGTTCTGTGTTGGCGCCGCTGGTCAACAAGATCCTGATGCTAAGGATCAGCGGTGCCTCACAACAGCGAAAGATCAGCAGCGCCTGGTAGCAACCATGAAGCAGCGGAAAATATCAACTGATGATGCGGAGGGCACACATAAAACCAGGGGTGAGGTCACCTCCAGTTCTGTGGAGGAGACTCAGCCCCTTGTGCCTGATGATGCGGAGGCCAAAATGTCACCCCCTGTTGTCACTGGTCCAGCAGGAGTGAATGTGGTGGTGGGTATGGATGAGGAAAACTCTTTGTCTAGTGGTGTGGTTGCTGGTTTGGTGGAGGGTGAGGAGGTTATGGAGGTGGGTAATGGTGATGCTGTTGGTGTGGATGTGGTCACTGGTCCGGTTGCCCCCCCGATTGTGGCAGCACCTATCAGGAGTAGTGTTGAGCATTCCGATACTGCAAGTATCGGGTATCGGCCGATAC
This sequence comes from Ranitomeya variabilis, assembly GCF_051348905.1. NCBI lineage: Eukaryota > Metazoa > Chordata > Amphibia > Anura > Dendrobatidae > Ranitomeya > Ranitomeya variabilis. The sequence continues at coordinate 751,243,080 of NC_135235.1, read as the reverse complement.
TTGCTGTATCGGAATTTCCGATACCGAGATCCGATACTTTTGTGGTATCGGGTATCGGGTATCGCAACAACATTAATGTAATAATGTGTAAAAAAGAGAATTAAAATAAAAAATATCGCTATACTCACCTGTCCGACGCAGCCGGGACCTCAGCGAGGGAACCGGCAGCGTTGTTTGTTTAAATTTCGCGCTTTTACTTGGTTACGTGAAGTCCCGGCTTGTGATTGGTCAGGGCGGCCATGTTGCCGGGACGCGGACCAATCACAGCAAGCCGTGACGAAATTACGTCACGGCTTGCTGTGATTGGTCCGCGTCCCGGCAACATGGCCGCCATTAACCAATCACAAGCCGTGACGTCACGGGAGGCTGGACATGCGCGTATTTTGAAAAGCGCGCGTGTCCAGCCTCCAGTGACGTCCCGGCAACATGGCCGCCATTAACCAATCACAAGCCGTGACGTCACGGGAGGCTGGACATGCGCGTATTTTGAAAAGCGCGCGTGTTCAGCCTCCAGTGACGTCCCGGTAACATGGCCGCCATTAACCAATCACAAGCCGGGACGTCACTGGAGGCTGGACACGCGCGCTTTTCAAAATACGCGCATGTCCAGCCTCCCGTGACGTCACGGCTTGTGATTGGTTAATGGCGGCCATGTTGCCGGGACGCGGACCAATCACAGCAAGCCGTGACGTAATTTCGTCACGGCTTACTGTGATTGGTCCGCGTCCCGGCAACATGGCCGCCCTGACCAATCACAAGCCGGGACCTCACGTAACCAAGTAAAAGCGCGAATTTTAAACAAACAACGCTGCCGGTTCCCTCGCTGAGGTCCCGGCTGCGTCGGACAGGTGAGTATAGCAATATTTTTTATTTTAATTCTTTCTTTTACACATTAATATGGTTCCCAGGGCCTGAAGGAGAGTTTCCTCTCCTTCAGACCCTGGGAACCATCAGGAATACCGTCCGATACCTGAGTCCCATTGACTTGTATTGGTATCGGGTATCGGTATCGGATTGGATCCGATACTTTGCCGGTATCGGCCGATACTTTCCAATACCGATACTTTCAAGTATCGGACGGTATCGCTCAACACTAATCAGGAGCTTTGCCGCTGTCACATAGGGCGTCCTCCTCGTCTCTGGGCTCTGGGGACGGCATGTTGCAACGGCGTCTCCTGGAGGCTCTAAAGAAGGGAGAGAGATCACTAATGGTAGAGGGTCGAGAGGTTGATCTATCCTTCTGGATAGAGAGGCATGGCCTCGGGGCCTTCCGAGAGCAAAGAGGGGGGGATACAGTGTGGTCCCTCCCAACAGCCGGGCCGGGTAGTGTGCGTAGGAATGTGGTCCGTCTTCGGTGGAGGGGCAGTGATGCATGTCCTCCAAGGTCAAAGGTTGTGGAGCTCCTGCTGAGGATGGGCTTCAAGGCGATTGACATCTACGCCTTGATACATCCTTATTCCACACCTGAGTTTGATGTCAGCTTTGTTCGGCCGGAGGGGCTTGAACTTTTCTGGTCGAACTATGAGTTGGCAAAAAATGAGCCCGGCTGGCGAGACTTTGCCGTTCAGGCGGTGTCTCGCCAAAATCAAGTCAAGAAAGTGACCGTGATGACATGTAACGAGTCGCTTTCTTGTTATGACATCATGACGTGGCTTGGCCGGTATGGAGAGGTAGTGGAGATGCCAAAGAAAAACCGTGACGAGTTTGGTATCTGGTCAGGGGCCTGGACATTTATGGTAAAACTTAAGCGTTCAGGTGGTACGGTTGCCCACATACCATCATCTGCCTTCCTGGGTAGGGATCGTATCCTGGTCTTCTACCAGGGGCAACCGAAGCTCTGTAACAGGTGCGGCGACCCCACACACTTCAGCGCAAACTGCACTGTGCAGAAGTGTGCATTGTGTGGGGATGTCGGCCATCTTGCTGCATTTTGTGTGGAGATTAGGTGCCACCTGTGTGGTGAGTTAGGTCACCCATTCAGCCGTTGTCCTCGCTCCTTTGCTAACGCAGTCGTGACCCCGGTGGGAGAAAGCCTTGAGGCTGATTCTGCTGGGGAAGGGACTAGCAAGGGTGAGGGAGCTGAGGGGCCAAGGAAGAAAAGCAATAAAAAGACGCCTGCCCAGCTAAGGCGTCTAGACAAGCGCAGACAGGATAGGGAGCTGGGCGAGCCTCGGGCTACTGGGGCGGCCCCTGTCCTGGATGCCAGTTTTGCTGCTGAGGCCCCAAGGGATGATGAGTTGGATGAGGAGGTCAGGAGGATCCACAGGGAGGAGAGTGCCACTGCCTCAGAGTCCTCCCATTATGAAAGTATGGATGAGGATAATAGGCAGTGGCTAGAGGACAAGCGTAAGCTCGGCACCAAAAAGAAGAGAAAGAAGGGAGGAAAAAAATCTTCTCTCACTCTGACCAAGGTACCTAAGGAAGGAAAAACCGACTCCCCTCTGGTTGGTCTTTCTAACCGGTTCCAAGCCCTTGAAAACATCTCTTCCTCTGAGGAGGAAGCTGAGGGTGAGGTTCTGGCTTCGGCGGGGCTCACAGGGGGCGCCGAGTCTCCTCCTTCTGGGAGCATAAGATCTTTGGAGGGAGGGACTGGCCCAGAGTCCGGAGACGAGGACGAAAAAAATAAAAAACGCGTGGAAATGGATACCTCCATGTCATTAAAGAGGGGGAAGGATTCCTCCTCTGAGGCAACGGATAAGGGGAGTGGGAAAAAGAAAGCCATCTAACTCAATCACCAATGATGGCGGAACCCACTCCGTTGACGCTGGCGTCCATTAATGTCGCCAGCTTAAAGTCAAATACAGCTAGATTTGCGTCCTTTGATTTTCTCAGTCGGGTTGAAGCTGACATTTTCTTTTTGCAAGAGACCAGGCTGCCAAACATGGCAGATGTGTTTAAAGCTTAGAGGGAGTGGAGACTCGGGCCCTCCTATTGGTCTCTTGCGGCCGAGCCGTATAGCGGAGTGGCGGTCCTTTTTACCGCACCGGTGGAATGCCGACGGGTTATTGAGTTAGAAATGGGGAGGTGCCTGATCTTAGATGTCCTCATGAAGGGACAAGAGCTCCGGCTCATTAACATCTATGGTCCCCAATCTAAGTGGGACCGGAAGTGTCTCTTTATGAGGATCAAGCCCTACCTTTTTACAAGTCGGCAGGTTGTCTTTGGAGGGGACTTCAATGCTGTCACGAGGCCCCGAGATAGAGGAGGTTCCAGAGACAAGCTGACTTATGATAGCGTCGCCCTTAATAGTATAGCTAGTGAGGCTCGCCTGGTGGATGTCCACATTCGGCACACCCCAGGCCACGAGGGGTTCACCTATCATAGAGGTAACTGTAGGTCCAAAATAGATAGGTTTTATTTAAAGGAGGAAGCTGTCTCTTCAGCAGTGTCTGTTGTTGAGGTGGAGTTCTCCGACCACTGTTTAATTTTGTTTTCTCTGAATGTTACAGAGAATCTCCGGATGGGAAGAGGCTTTTGGAGGCTCAATTTGTCTCTCTTGGAAGAAGCGGAGATAAGACAGTCCTTTGAGGATTTTCTTCAGAGCCAGGTACCCTTACTGGATCTTTGTAGTAGTAGGTCAGAGTGGTGGGAGATGTTCAAGGAAAGGGTGGCGAGATTCTTCCGCCAGCTCTCGAGCCTCAGGAGTCTGAGCAGGTACCGCCTGTATCAGGGTCTGAGGAGGAAACTCGAGCATCTTGTCTCAACTGGAGGTAGCCGCGAGGAGATCTCCAGAGTGAAATCTTTGCTTATGAGGTGTCAGTACGATAGACACGCATCTTTGGTTTTTGAGAGGGATTACGGGAAGTACCGCTCGCCCGACCCTTACAGAAACTGCAAGATGTCAGTGAATAGTAAAGTGGTTACAGGACTGGTCGACACTACGGGGTCCTTGAGGCGTTCTAGATCAGGGATCCTGGAGGTTGTCAGATCCTTCTACTCGCACCTCTTGGGGCAGAGGGATCTTGATTGGGATGAGATGTCGGCTTTCCTGGCAGAAGCTGTCCCCGAACCAGGGGTAGACCCCTCTCTTGACGTTTTGACAGAAATGATCAGGGAAGAGGAAGTTCAGTTGGCGATTGAAGGGCTTGCCCCCAAAAAATCGCCTGGTCCAGATGGCTTAACATCTGAATTCTATAAGACCTTTAAGGACGTTTTGGTTCCCCTATTGACTGAGTTATTCAATGAGTGTCTTTTCTCGGGCACTCTGCCGAAGTCAATGAGGAGGTCTGCTCTGATCATCTTGTCAAAGGGTAAGGACCCATCTTGCATTGAGAATTGGCGTCCCATAGCGCTTCTCAATGCAGACAGGAAGGTTCTGGCAAAGGTGCCGTTTAATCGGCTGGTGAAATTTGCACCCCGACTCCTTTCGGGGGCCCAGCATTGCTCTGTTCCAGGCCGCAGCACATTTAGTGCTGTGCTCTGTGTCCGAGAGGCAGTGGAGCAGGGTAGGGCTGGTCACTGGAAGGGGTACATGCTGTCACTGGACCAGGCAAAAGCGTTTGATCGGGTTAATCACGAGTACCTCTGGTCCGTCCTTCTGAGATATGGCCTGCCGGGGGGGTTTGTTGATTGGCTTAAGACCTTGTACAGTGGGGCAGAGAGTTTCCCGCTTGTGAATGGTTGGATTGGCAGCTCTTTTGAGGTTGGGTCCGGTGTTCGCCAGGGTTGTCCCTTGAGACCACTGCTGTACGTGTTTGCTATTGACCCTCTTCTTAGGAGGGTGGAGCGTGGACCGTTGGCCGGGATCGGGATGGATCAGGCAGCACCGGAAGCCACTCTGAGGGTGGTGGCGTATGCCGATGATGTCACTGTGTTTGCTTCCTCTCACGCATGAGGAGGCAGGGTGGCTTATGTCAGAGGTAGATCGCTACTCGGAGGCATCCGGGTCCAAGATCAACCGGGATAAGTGTGAGAGTCTCTGGCTGGGAGGAGGAGATCCTGGTTTTGAGCTCCCGGACACCCTTCCAGGACCCAAAGTCTCTGCAAAAGTCCTTGGCATCGAATTTGGCCAGGGGGATTACCCCAAACAAAATTGGGACAGCAGGCTAGAGATCGCCACTCAGAAGGTGAACCAATGGAAGGGTTGGTCTTTGACCCTAAGGGAAAGGGTAAACCTGATCAAAACTTACCTGCTCCCTTTACTGATTTATCTGGGCAGTGTATGCATCTTGCCGGAATCTCTCTGGACTCGGGTCTACAGTTTGTTCTTCCAACTGTTATGGGGAAATAGACTGAACCTGGTCAAGAGGGAGGCTACTTACCGTACGAGGAGACTAGGAGGGTTGGGTATGGTCAACCCTGTGGTATTCCTTTTGGATACCTTCATTAAGATCAATATCGCAAACCTCTGGAAAGAGAGGGCTCCTCCGTGGGTATTCTCCTGTAGGGGATGGTTTCAGCCTTTCTTTCAGGATTGGGAGACAGGAGGGCAAGTGAAGGATCTTCGCACACCGCATGGACATCTTCCGGCTTACGCTACCTTGGTTCTGAAGGTAATTCGTCGGTGGGGTCTGGGGATGTGGGAGATCAGGACTCTGCCAAGGAAACTACTTGACAGTAGGGTTCTGTTGACCCATTTCCAGAGGCCTCTGGTGCTCAGGGACTGCCCAAGTCGGGATCTTGGGGTGGGTTTGCATCTTTTGAATTCTATTAGGATCCCCTCAAAGTTTTGGGACTTGGCTTGGCGCTGCTTCCATGGGAAACTGTGTGTGAGGGACAATCTGAAGTGTAGGAGCTCTGAGGACAGGAATTGTCCTCGGGAGCATTGTGGTACCTTGCTGGAAAGCATGGACCACTTCCTGCTTCATTGTCCCTTCAACACAGAGGTGTACAACAGGGTGGGCGCCTTCATTGGCTGGTCTTGGCTGGCCGGTCTCTCCTATGCGGAATGGGCCTATGGAGCATTCGGAGACCTGGGTGGTCGGGACCGCTGCACCTTATTTCTAGTTAGCGCAGTGGTTAGGTATCACACGTGGAACGCACGGTGCTTAGTATTGACGCAACGAAAAATCCTCCCAGTGGACGATGTGTTTAGGACCATACTCGGTGACCTGGTGAAGGTGCGCTCTCTGGAGTATGGGAGACTGGGCGCACGGAGGGCCGCGCTCCTCTGGAGGGGCTTTTCTTTTAGTGTGCCCTAGTCTGGTCATCTCCTTTCCTGGTGGTGGGCTGCTGCTGACACTGTAGATTTTTGTTTTGTTTGATCATTATACAGTGATGTAGGGCTGCAGGCGCCGAACTTGGGCTTCGTGTTTTGTAATTATTGTGGTGTGTGCTGCTGTATATATTGTATATATTGTATATGGGGATATAGATTTGGGTGTAGGTCTTAGGTTGGGTGGTGGGAAAGGGGGGGAGGTGGGTTTATCTTGTGGGACTATGGGACACTGGGTTGTTTGGGGGAAAACTGGCACTGCCTGATCTGGCCTATGGACGTTGGACATGGACTGAGGCATGAGACGCAGGACCAGCTCTCAGGTCAGTGCGGGGGGTTGGGAATGGAGGATAGCTTGTAGTATTGTATATATTTGTAGTTATTTTATTTAAAACTAAAAAAAAAAAAAAAAAAAAAAAAAAAAAAAGTTCATGTATATAGTCTGTTTGCCATTGTTTATTTTGTTTGTTATTATTTTGTTTGGTGACCGGACCTGAAAATCAAAGTAGTTATTGTTCTGTATATACTGTATAATATGTGGGAGAGGAGAGAATGAGCGGCTGGACCAGTGTTCAGTATACTGATTATTTTCTGGCTAATATTTTTGTTATGTTTTCTGCTATTATTGTTGTTATGTTTTTCATTTTTATAATAAAAGATCTACAGGATGTAACTCAGGATCAGTAATGTAATGTATGTACACAGTGACTGCACCAGCAGAATAGTGAGTGCAGCTCTGGAGTGTAATACAGGAGGTAATTCAGGATCAGTAATGTCATGTATGTGCACAGTGACTGCACCAGCAGAATAGTGAGTGCAGCTCTGGGGTATAATACAGGATGTAACTCAGGATCAGTAATGGAATGTATGTACACAGTGACTGCACCAGCAGAACAGTGAGTGCAGCTCTGGAGTATAATACAGGATGTAACTCAGGATCAGTAATGTAATGTATGTACACAGTGACTGCACCAGCAGAATAGTGAGTGCAGCTCTGGAGTGTAATACAGGAGGTAATTCAGGATCAGTAATGTCATGTATGTGCACAGTGACTGCACCAGCAGAATAGTGAGTGCAGCTCTGGAGTATAATACAGGATGTATTGGAAGTGCATTTGAACAGCAAGGTGGCTTGTTGTTGAAGGGAAAGAGAAAAAAAAAACTATAAATCTTCAGCATAGCGAGTGTGAGCGAGCTGAGTGTGACCTGAGCGTAAGTGTGGACGGCGGTAAGTGTGACTTGTGATTCAGTGACTTTGGAATCAGGGCGTTTCCAAGGGAGGAATTGCGGTCTGTTTTTAATTAATACTTGTATTTATTTTTTATTTAACGTTTCTGTGTGGTGCAATCCCCATTAGGAAATGTGCTCCACTATTGTTAATGCCATCCAGTGCACATCTTGCCACATGTATGCAGTCCTTGATCAGCCGGTCGAGGGTGCACACTGCTGTGCGAGATGTGAGCACGTTGTGCATTTGGAATCCCAGATTCTGGATCTAAATGTGCAGCTGGCAACACTGAGATCCATAGACAATATGGAGAGGAGTCTTCTGCTCACTGAGCAGACGCTCAATGGGATAGATGAGGAGGGGGATGGTAGGATGGAGCCGCAGGACAGTGAAGTAGGTAGCTGGGTGACATTCAGAAAGCGGGGTAGAGGGAAGAGTGCCAGGGAGGCTAGTCCTGATCTTTCACACCCCAATAAGTTTGCTAAGTTGGCAGATGAGGGGGGTGCCAGTACAGGGGTAGCACTGCTGCAGCCAGGCATGTCCTCTGAAAGCCGGAGGAGTGACTGCTCCAGTAAGGAGGGAAATAGGAGAGCAGGACAGGCCAGACAGGTACTGGTAGTGGGGGACTCAATTATTAGGGGAACAGATAGGGCAATCTGTCACAAAGACAGGGATCGTCGGACGGTGTGCTGCCTACCTGGCGCTCGAGTCCGACACATCGCTGATCGGGTGGACGGATTACTGGGAGGGGCTGGTGAGGACCCAGCGGTCATTGTGCACATTGGCACAAATGACAAAGTTAGAGGTAGGTGGAAGGTCCTTAAAGATGATTTCAGGGAATTAGGCTGCAAGCTGAAAGCAAGGACCTCCAACGTGGTATTTTCCGAAATACTGCCTGTACCACGTGCCACGCCAGAGAGGCAACGGGAGATTAGGGAGGTTAATAAGTGGCTCAAGAATTGGTGTAGGAAGGAGGGGTTTGGGTTCCTGCAGAACTGGGCCGACTTCTCAGTTGGCTACAGGCTCTACGCTAGGGACGGGCTGCACCTCAATGGGGAAGGTGCAGCTGTGCTGGGGGAGAAAATGGCTAGAAGGTTGGAGGAGTGTTTAAACTAGGGATTGGGGGGGAGGGTATTCATTTTATAGGAGGGGAAGATAGTTCAGATAGAGACCTGGGCACAAATAAGGAAGTTGGGGGTGGCGGTGGCATGGGGGGTGGGGTTAGAACAGTTAGTAATTTAAGAAAGAATAGAGGTACAGAGAGTAACATCAAGTGCATGTATACTAATGCCAGAAGCCTCGCCAACTAGATGGATGAATTAGAACTAATGTTGTTGGAGCATAATTATGACATGGTGGGGATATCTGAGACGTGGCTGGATGAGAGCCATGACTGGGCTGTTAACTTGCAGGGCTATAGCCTGTTCAGAAATGACCGTACAGATAAGCGAGGGGGTGGGGTGTGTCTGTATGTAAAATCGACCTTAAAACCCATCCTGCGTGATAATATAAGTGAATCTAATGAAAATATAGAGTCCCTGTGGGTGGAGATAAGGGGAGGGGGAAAAAATAATAAATTACTGATAGGGGTTTGTTATAAATCTCCAAAAATAATGGAAGCAATGGAGAATATCCTCGTAAAGCAAATAGATGAAGCTGCGACTCAAGGGGAAGTCATTATTATGGGGGACTTCAACTACCCTAAAATAGATTGGGGAACAGAAACCTGCAGTTCCAGTAAAGGTAATCGGTTTTTGACAACTATGAGAGACAATTACCTTTCACAACTGGTTCAGGACCCAACAAGGAGGGGGGCACTGCTAGACCTAATATTAACCAACAGGCCAGACCGCATATCAAATATAAGGGTTGGGGGTCACTTGGGGAATAGTGATCACAAAATAATAAGTTTTCATGTCTCCTTTAATAAGATGTGTAGTAGGGGGGTGACAAGGACACTAAACTTCAGGAGGGCAAATTTCCAACGGATGAGAGAGGATCTTGGTGCAATTAACTGGGACGATATCCTGAGACATAAAAGTACACAAAGAAAATGGGAGACGTTTATTAGCATCCTGGATAGGACCTGTGCACAGTATATACCGTATGGGAATAAACATACTAGAAATAGGAGGAAACCAATATGGCTAAATAGAGCTGTAAGGGGCGCAATAAGGGACAAAAAGAAAGAATATAGAGAATTAAAGGAAGTAGGCAGTGATGAGGCATTAAATACAGAAAATTAAATAAATTCTGTAAAAAGCAAATCAAGGCAGCAAAGATTGAGACAGAGAGACTCATTGCCAGAGAGAGCAAAAATAATCCCAAAATATTCTTTAACTACATAAATAGTAAGAAACTAAAAAATGATAGTGTTGGCCCCCTTAAAAATAGTCTGGGTGAAATGGTGGATGAGGATGAGGAAAAAGCCAATATGCTAAATGACTTTTTTTCATCAGTATTTACACAAGAAAATCCCATGGCAGCCAATATGACTAGTGATAAAAATTCCCAATTAAAGGTTACCTGCTTAACCCAGCAGGAAGTACAGCGGCGTCTAAAAATAACTAAAATTGATAAATCTCCAGGCCCGGATGGGATACACCCCCGAGTACTGCAGGAACTAAGTACAGTCATTGATAGACCATTATTTTTAATCTTTAAAGACTCCATAATAACAGGGTCTGTACCACAGGACTGGCGTATAGCAAATGTGGTGCCAATATTCAAAAAGGGGACAAAAACTGAACTCAGAAATTATAGGCCAGTAAGCTTAACCTCTACTGTGGGTAAAATCCTGGAGGGCATTCTAAGGGATGCTATACTGGAGTATCTGAAGAGGAATAACCTCATGACCCAGTATCAGCACGGGTTTACTAGGGACCGGTCATGTCAGACTAATTTGTTCAGCTTCTATGAAGAGGTAAGTTCCGGACTGGACCAAGGGAACCCAGTACATGTAGTGTATATGGACTTTTCAAAAGCTTTTGATACGGTGCCACACAAAAGGTTGTTACATAAAATGAGAGTAATGGGGATAGGGGAAAATATGTGTAAGTGGGTTGAGAGCTGGCTCAGGGATAGGAAACAAAGGGTGGTTATTAATGGAGCACACTCGGACTGGGTCGCGGTTAGCAGTGGGGTACCACAGGGGTCAGTATTGGGCCCTCTTCTTTTTAACATATTTATTAATGACCTTGTAGGGGGCATTCAGAGTAGAATTTCAATATTTGCAGATGACACTAAACTCTGCAGGGTAATCAATACAGAGGAGGACAATTTTATATTACAGGATGATTTATGTAAACTAGAAGCTTGGGCTGATAAATGGCAAATGAGCTTTAATGGGGATAAATGTAAAGTCATGCACTTGGGTAGAAGTAATAAGATGTATAACTATGTGCTTAATTCTAAAACTCTAGGCAAAACAGTCAATGAAAAAGACCTGGGTGTATGGGTGGATGACAAACTCATATTCAGTGGCCAGTGTCAGGCAGCTGCTACAAAGGCAAATAAAATAACGGGATGCATTAAAAGAGGCATAGATGCTCATGAGGAGAACATAATTTTACCTCTATACAAGTCACTAGTTCGACCACACTTAGAATACTGTGCACAGTTCTGGTCTCCGGTGTATAAGAAAGACATAGCTGAACTGGAGCGGGTGCAGAGAAGAGCGACCAAGGTTATTAGAGGACTGGGGGGTCTGCCATACCAAGATAGGTTATTACACTTGGGGCTATTTAGTTTGGAAAAACGAAGGCTAAGGGGTGATCTTATGTTAATGTATAAATATATGAGGGGACAGTACAAAGACCTTTCTGATGATCTTTTTAATCATAGACCTGAGACAGGGACAAGGGGGCATCCTCTACGTCTGGAGGAAAGAAGGTTTAAGCATAATAACAGACGCGGATTCTTTACTGTAAGAGCAGTGAGACTATGGAACTCTCTGCCGTATGATGTTGTAATGAGTGATTCATTAATTAAATTTAAGAGGGGACTGGATACCTTTCTGGAAAAGTATAATGTTACAGGGTATATACACTAGATTCCTTGATAAGGCGTTGATCCAGGGAACTAGTCTGATTGCCGTATGTGGGGTCGGGAAGGAATTTTTTTCCCCATGGTGGAGCTTACTCTTACCACATGGGGTTTTTTTGCCTTCCCCTGGATCAATATGTTAGGGCATGTTAGGTTAGGCTATGGGTTGAACTAGATGGACTTAAAGTCTTCCTTCAACCTTAATAACTATGTATCTATGTAACTCAGGATCAGTAATGTAATGTATGTACACAGTGACTGCACCAGCAGAATAGTGAGTGCAGCTCTGGGGTATAATACAGGATGTAACTCAGGATCAGTAATGTAATGTATGTACACAGTGACTGCACCAGCAGAAAAGTGAGTGCAGCTCTGGAGTACAATACAGGATGTAACTCAGGATCAGTAATGTAATGTATGTACACAGTGACTGCACCAGCAGAATAGTGAGTGCAGCTCTGGGGTGTAATACAGGATGTAACTCAGGATCAGTAATGTAATGTATGTACACAGTGACTGCACCAGCAAAATAGTGCAGCTCTGGGGTGTAATACACGATGTAACTCAGGATCAGTAATGTAATGTATGTACACAGTGACTGCACAGCAGGAAGAGGTGGAGCCTGCTTGCCGTGTGCTCTGTGTGCTGCATAGAGAGAGCTCCTGGGAAGGGAGGTAAACTTTTTCATCCAGGACTTTTTTGTCTGCCCCCTTCCCAGGAAAGAAGGCTCATTTTGGGACTGGCCTCCGGGGCTGGGCCCCCGGCTCCCGCCTCCCGGTCCAAGCCGGCGGGGGGTGGGAGGACTCCAACTCCGGCTAGGGCCACAAGATCTGGCCAAGGATCAGGCAAGGGATCCAGTATGAAGACCCGTAGGACCCCTGAGGCCGCGGCGGCTCCTTCCCCCGGAGGTAGGCCGAGTACGAGCAGGGGTGCTGCAGCGGTGCCCCTTGGTTGGGGTACTAAGGCGGCTAGAGAATCCGCCGTGGGCTATGGTTCACGCATCCATGCGCACCTCTGCGAGTATGAGGACGCCTCAAGGAAGCTAAAATCCCTCTGGGGGGAGTTGAGGGTAGCTAAGGACAGGTCTGACAGGGCCTCCGGCAATAGGAAGGCCGAGCTATCCGCCGCGGTCAAGAAGATCAAACAATCCATACAAGACCTGGAAAGCCGGAGGTGTGAGATCCTGGATGGCAGCGGGCCCTTCCGTGAAAAGCTGGAGAACGATGACCGGTTCAGAGCCATGACCGGTGGGGCTCCGGAGGGGTCACGGAGCTCCGGCCAGGTGGTGGAGGAGGATGATGAGGAATGCGAGGAGGAGGTCGCGCCCTACCCACCGCCTGGTGGCCTGGTAAGAGATCTCCAGGCGTCGCATAGCGGGATAGCCCCCGAGCAGGTGGCTCTCCCGTCAGATTCTGGCCCTTCAGGGGACAGCGGGAGCGAGGGGGAGGATGAGGATGGTGGTAGTAGCAGCGAGGGGGGCTGCCTCGTCATGCAGCAGATCCGGCAGATCGAGTCCCCGGTCCGTTTTAACCAGCTGAGGTTCGGGGATGAGATCTGTGAGGACGAGGCAACCAGGAGGGGGATGAAGAGAAAGGCAAAGAAAAGTAAGAAGAAAACATCTACTGTGGAGAAATATGTGTATGTCCCCCTCTCTGGGGCCCCCCGATCCCGCTGTGCGGCACCCGCTACCCACCCCGGCTCGGACTCTGTTGTGGGTCCGCAGCGGGGGAGCGGGGAGATTACAGGCCATGACACGCAGGGCGCTGCCTCTGTTTGTGGTAACGGAGGGGGTAGTGATGTGTCTGATATGGAGCATGGTGTGGAATGTGGCCCAGCGGTGGGCAAGAGAGTGGCAGCCGGGACCGCATCTCCGGCGGTGAGCGCTGGGGTGTCCGGGTCCCCCACTTACGGATCCGCTAAATCTGGATCGCTTCTGGGGTCCCAGGCACCTAGTAAAGTAAAGGGGGAGGGGCCTGCGGCTTCGGCATTACAGGCTCATAAAAAGAAAATGGTGGGGCCTCCCCTGGCGGGGTCTGCGGTGAAGTCGGGGTCTCCTGCATTGGGGGCACCGCCGCTGGTGGATGATGAGGGGGAGTGGCCTAGCCTGGGGCCAGCCGCTGGAGTTGCTGTGGCCAGGCTGTTTGTGGCCCAGGGTGTGGTGGTGGGGGGTGCTGTGCCTCAGGGGACTGGTACCGCTGGGGGGATTCCTGGGGGTGGATCCAGCTCTGGGTCGGCTCTGGGGGTCCCGCTGCGGCCGGTCTCAGGGGGCGTGGCCTCCTCGGCACCCGCTGCCCATGTAGGAGCAGCTTTGGAAAGCTCTGCTGTGCGGCTGAAGGCTGGGGGCGTGGCTTCCCAAAGAAAAGAAAAAAAAAGGTCTTAGCCAGCAATGGAGCAGGGACTGCAGCAGATAGCAGCAAGGGCGCCTGCCTGGTGGGGTCCCCTGAGTCTGGGGGCTTACCTGTGGTGGGGGCTCCGGTGACAAGGCAGGATGGAGCTGGAGGCGGGTCTGCTCCTGGCTTCCTACCTGCCAGTGAGGGAGGAGACTCTGTGCCTGCTATGGTGGAAAGTCACGCTGTGCTGCATAAGTCCTATGGCAGCAGGACTCTTAAAGAGACAGCAGCGCTGTGTGTGTCAAGCCCCCCAGCAGGGAAGATGCCACCAGTAGGTGGCGGTAGCAGTGAACCTGGAAATACCCAAAAGGTGAGGCAAAATAAGACTGACCCCAGTGTGCATGTGAGTGAGAGTGGGGTGACTGATGGAGTGGATGAGGAGGGTGCGGGTATGGAAGTGTCTATGGTTGAGGATACGAGTGGCAGTGCGTCTAAGGTGGCAAGTGTGAGTACGGTGTCTGATGGTAGTGGGAGAAGGGGGGAGGGGGCCGGTCCATCTGCCTCCCCAGCCACAGGTTCTCGGAGTTATTCAGGGGTGGTGGCTGGAGCCTCGGGGTCTAGTCAGGGGGTTTCCTCGCCTCTGGACCTCAGGGATAGCGTCTTGCGGCGCCGTTTCCTGGAGGCCCTCAAAAAGGGAGAACGGACGATCGAAGTAGAGGGAAGAGTGGTGGACTTGGCCTTTTGGCTGGATAGACACGGCCAGGCTGCCTTCCAAGATAAAAGGGAAGGGGAAACGGTTTGGTCCCTCCCGACAGCCGGGCAGGGGGTGGCCAGGCGGAATGTGGTCCGTCTTCGGTGGAGGGGCAGTGAAGCGTGCCCGCCAAGGGCGAGGGTTGTGGAGCTCCTTCTGAAGATGGACTTCAGGGCGACGGACATCTTTGCCCTGATTCATCCGTTTGGCACCTCCTTCTTCGATGTCAGTTTTGTTCGGCCAGAGGGCTTGGAGCTTTTCTGGTCGAATTTCGAACTGGCAAAGGGGGAGCCCGGCTGGCGAGACTTTGCCGTGCAGGCGGTGTCTCGCCAAAATAGTGTAAAGAGGGTGACCGTTCTGACAAGTAACGAGTCACTCTCTGGGGTCGACATAATGACGTGGCTTTCCCGTTATGGGGAAGTCACCGAGGTCCCTAAAAAAAATAGGGACGAGTTTGGCATTTGGTCAGGGGGCTGGACCTTCATGGTAAAGTTGAAGGTTTCAGGAGGTACGGTCACCCACATCCCTTCCTCAGCATTTCTGGGGAGGGACAGAATCCAGATCTTCTACCAGGGGCAACCGAAGGTCTGCCACAGGTGCGGTGATCCCCGCCACTTCAGCGCAGGCTGCAAGGTACAGAAATGTGCCTTGTGTGGCGGGGTAGGCCATCTTGCCGCGGCCTGTGGTGACATTAGGTGTCACCTGTGTGGTGACCTTGGTCACCCGTATAGCCGCTGCCCCCGTTCCTTTTCCAGCACCATCTCTGGCCCGGCAGGGGGGAGCCAAGGGGGGGTCCCCGGTGGTGCAACTTCTGCTGTGGCTGAGGGTGGAGGCATGAGGGGAGCTGAGGGGTCGGTGAGGAAAGGCGAGGCTGGTACATCTGCCCACCAGTGGCAACAGGTGAGGAGCCGTAAGGGCAGGGGGCAGGATAAGCCTCAGGCAACTGGGGTGATGACTGCCCCCACCCTGGAGACGGCAGCCGAAGCCTCTGAGGCCCTGGGGGAGAAGGCGGTGAGCGAGGAGATCCGGAGGATGGAGAGGGAGGAGTTGGCTGCTTCTGATAACTCTTCCCAGTATGAAAGTCTGGATGAAGAGGTGGTGGAGCAGCCTAAAAAAACGGGTGACAATCGTACCAGTAAGAGTCGGAAGAAGAGGAAGAACAAGGCTAAAAAATCTAAGCCCCCCCCCCTGGCCACTGGGGTGCCTACGGAAGGGCTCGCTGACTCCCCTCTGATCCCCCTCTCCAATCGGTTCCAAGCCCTCGATGACTCTGCTGTGTCGGAGGTCGGGGGTGAGGGGCCGGTCGCAACATCTGGGGTGCCTTCGGGGAGTGGTGAGGTCTGTCCTCCGGGGGATTCACACTCCTCTGGAGGGGGGACTACCTCGGGGTCCAGGGGCAAGGAATCTATTTCTGGGAAATCCAGTGCTATAAAGGAGGATATGGACACCTCGGTATCTTTAAAGAGGAGGGGTGAGTCGGGCTCTTCCTCAGAAGGGGAGAGGAAAACAGGGGGTACGGTTAAAAAACAGGCCATCTAACTCAATCACCCATGATGGCGGAACCTACCCCGTTGACTCTGGCGTCGATTAATGTCGCCAGCATAAAGTCAGATACGGCTAGATTTACGGCCTTTGATTTTTTCACCCGGGTTGAGGCTGATATTTTATTTTTGCAGGAGACCAGACTAACGGACCTGGGGTCCATCTACAAAGCAAAGAGGGAATGGAGGAGTGGGCCCTCATACTGGTCTCTTGCGGCCGAGCCGTATAGCGGGGTAGCGGTCCTTTTTAAGACCGTGGAGGTGGAATGCAGACGGGTGATCGAGGTAGAAATGGGGAGATGTTTGGTCCTTGACGTCTTCATGAGGGGACAGGAGCTTCGGCTCATCAATATCTATGGCCCACAATCCAAGTGGGACCGTAAATGTCTCTTCCTGAGGATCAAGCCCTATCTTTTTACGAGCCGGCAGGTGGTCTTCGGTGGGGATTTTAATACTGTAACCAGACTCCGTGATAGGGGAGGCCCTGGAGACCGGCTGGCTTATGATAGCGTAGCCTTGAATAGCATAGTAAGCGAAGCTCGCCTGGTGGATGTCCACATCCGGCACACCCCAGGTCACGAGGGTTTCACCTTTTTTAGGGGAAGCAGTAGGTCTAGGATAGATAGGTTTTTTTTAAAGGAGGAAGCCGTCTCTTCTGCAGTGTCCGCTGTTGAGGTGGAGTTCTCCGATCACTGTTTCATTTTCTTTACTTTGAATGTTACAGAGACCCCCCGGATGGGGAGAGGCCTATGGAAGCTGAATTCGTCCCTTCTGGAAGAGGCGGAAGTAAGACAGTCCTTTGAGGAATTTCTTCAGAGCCAGGTACCTCTCTTGGGTCTTTGTAGCAGTAAGTCTGAGTGGTGGGAGATCTTCAAAAGAAGGGTCGCAGGGTTCTTCCGTCAGCTCTCGAGCCTCAGAGGCCTGAACAGGTACCGCCTGTATCGGGAGCTGGGGAGGAAACTCGAGCAGCTCGTCTCGACTGGAGGGGACCGAGAGGAAATCTCCAGGGTGAAGACCTTGCTCAAGGGGTGCCAGTATGATAGGCACACATCCTTGATTTTTGAGAGGGATTTCGGGAGGTACCGCTCGCCCGACCCTTACAGAAACTGCAGGTTGTCAGTGAATTGTAAGATGGTGAGAGGACTGATTGACAGTACGGGGTCCCTGAACAGATCCAAATCAGGGATCCTGGAGGTGGTCAGATCCTTCTACTTGCACCTCTTGGGGAGGAGGGATCCTGATCGGGATGAGATGTCGGCTTTCCTGACTGAAACCATCCCTGAGCCAGGGGATGACCCCTCTCTTCATGTTTTGGCAGAAGCAATCAGGGAAGAGGAAGTGAGACGGGCGATTGATGGGCTCCGGCCCAAAAAGTCGCCCGGTCCGGATGGCTTAACATCCGAGTTCTACAAGACTTTTAGGGACTCTTTGGTCCCCCTCTTGACTGAGGTTTTTAATGAGTGCCTCTCCTCGGGCATTCTACCCAGTTCAATGAGGAAGTCAGCCCTGATTATCCTGTCAAAGGGTAAAGACTCGTCCCGTATTGAGAATTGGCGTCCCATAGCGCTTCTCAATACGGACCGAAAGGTTCTGGCAAAGGTGCTTTTTAATCGGCTGGTGCAGTTTGCGCCCCGGCTCCTTTCGGGGGCCCAGCACTGCTCTGTTCCAGGCCGCAGTACATTTAGTGCTGTGCTCGGTGTCCGGGAGGCAGTGGAGCAGGGCAGGGCAGGTCACTGGAAGGGGTACTTGCTGTCCTTAGACCAGGCGAAGGCCTTTGACCGGGTTAACCATGAGTACCTCTGGTCCGTCCTTCTGAGGTATGGTCTGCCTGGGAGGTTTGTTGATTGGTTGAGAGTTTTATACAATGGGGCAGAGACTTTTCCGCTCGTGAACGGTTGGGTCGGACACCCTTTTGAGGTGAGGTCTGGTGTCCGCCAGGGCTGTCCTCTGAGCCCGCTGTTATACGTGTTTGCGATCGACCCCCTTTTAAGGAGGGTGGAGCGTGGACCGTTGGTGGGAGTCAGGATGGACCAGGCGGAGCCAGAGGCCGCCTTGAGGGTAGTGGCGTACGCTGATGATGTTTCCCTTTTTGTATCCTCGAGAGAGGAGGCAGATTGGGTGATGTCTGAGGTTGAACGCTACTCGGTGGCATCCGGTTCCATGATCAACCGGGACAAGTGTGAGAGTCTCTGGCTGGGAGGGGGAGATCCAAGTTTTGATCTCCCGGACACCCTTCCAGGGCCTCAGGCCACAGCAAAAATATTAGGCATCAGTTTCGGCCCGGGGGACTATCCCCAGCAAAACTGGGAGGGCAGACTTAAGATTGCCGCCCAGAAGGTGGATCAGTGGAAGGGTTGGTCTTTGACCCTAAGGGAAAGGGTTAGTCTTGCCAAGGGCTATTTGCTTCCTTTGCTAATATATTTGGGCAGCGTCTGCATCTTGCCAGAGCCTCTTTGGACACGGGTCTACAGCCTGTTTTTCCAATTGTTATGGGGAAATAGGCTGAACCTAATCAAGAGGGAGGTCACGTACCGCACGAGGAGACTAGGAGGGTTGGGTATGGTCAACCCAGTGGTGTTTCTAGTAAACACCTTTCTTAAGGCAAACATCGCCAACCTCTGGTCAGAGAGGGCTCCTCTGTGGGTATTCTCCTGTAGGGGGTGGTTTCGGCCTTTCTTCCAGGAATGGGAGACAGGAGGGCAGGTAAAGGACCTTCGAACACCTCATGGGCATCTTCCGGCTTATGCTACCCCGGTTCTGAAGGTGATCCGTCGGTGGGGTCTGGGAGTGTGGGAGATCAGGACCATGTCGAGAAGGTTACTTGACAATAGGGTCCTGTTGACCCACTTTCAGAAGCCCCTGGCGCTCAGGGATTGCCCAAGCTGGGATCTGGAGGTAGGGCTCGGGTTATTGAACTCTAAGCGGATCCCCTTGAAGTTTTGGGACTTGGCTTGGCGCTGCTTCCATGGGAAGCTGTATGTGAGGGACAACCTGAAGTGCAGATGCTCTGATGACCGGGATTGTCCCCGCGAAGAGTGTGGCGGTATGCTTGAAAGCATGGAGCATTTCCTGCTTCGGTGTCCCTTTAATACAGAGGTCTACAGCAGGGTGGGTGCTTCCATTGGCTGGCCTAGGCTGGCAGGCCTTTCCTATGCGGAGTGGGCCTATGGGGCATTCAGGTCCCTTGGTGGCCGAGATCGGGGCACTGTTTTCTTAGTTAGTTTAGTAACTAGGTTCCACACGTGGAATGCACGGTGTCTAGTGTCTACTCAGCGGAAAGTCCTCCCCAGGGAAGAGGTGATTAGGAACATCCTGGGTGACCTGGCAAAAGTGCGCTTGCTGGAGTTTGAGAGGCTGGGTGCAGGGAGGGCCTCTCTTCTTTGGAGGGGTTTCTCCTTTAATGTGCCCTAGGGAGAGTTAGGTTCTGTGTGCCTGTGATAGGGTTGAGTTAGTCTTTTTTATCTTTTTATCTTTATTTTGTAGGGTCAGATAGATGTGTAGGGACAGGGAGGGACAGATAGGGACAGTCTTTAGGGACAGGTAGTTAGTATTA
Organism: Ranitomeya variabilis; assembly: GCF_051348905.1. Classification (NCBI taxonomy): domain Eukaryota; kingdom Metazoa; phylum Chordata; class Amphibia; order Anura; family Dendrobatidae; genus Ranitomeya; species Ranitomeya variabilis. Next base: position 751,223,480 of record NC_135235.1, on the reverse strand, counting down.
GGTTGGTAGTGAGGGTCAGTGAGGGACAGGTAGGGGCAGGTAGGGAGAGATTAGTAGGGCTATAGGGACAGGATTTTCTCTTTTGTGTTGTTAGGGAGGGTCAGGGGGATGTGCGGTAGATTAGGGTGAGAGCCTCTATGGTCTCCAGTTCCTGGTGGTGGGCTGTAACCCTCACTTATAGATTTTTGTTTTGTAATTGGTAACCCGGGTATAGGGCTTGCAAGCATTGAACTTGGGCCTGTTCTTTGGTCATGGTTAAGGTGTGTATTGGTTATTATTATGTTATTATTGATTATATGTTATTATAAGGTTGTATATATGTTACATGTGTACTATGATGCGTGTAGGGGGGATTTAGTTTAGGTGGGGTGGGGGGTTTCTTGGGGGGTGGGGGGATGGGTTTTGGAGAATGGACGTCCGGCGGGATGCCAAGAAGAGGAAAAAAGGGCCATAAACTTCTGTGGACCTTGTTGTATAGTGAAGGCCACAAACTTTCGTGGGACCTTGTGTGATAGGCCACAAACTCTCGTGGGACCTTGTGTGATAGGCCACAAACTCTCGTGGGACCTGGTGTGATAGGCCACAAACTTTCGTGGGACCTTTGGGGGAATGGTGGTGGTTTAGTTTAGGAGGTAAAAAAAAAAAAAAAAAAAAAAAAAATAAAAAAAAAATAAAAATAAAAAATAAAAATAATAAAAAAAAAATAATATATGATTAAGTTTTGGCCAGGTGGCCTATTTGCTTTCTTTAGGGCAGTTGGCCGACTTTTGTTTATTTTTCTAGGGATGAATGCATGGGTATGTGTGTATGAGGGAAAAAGGTACAAGGGGAGAGAAAAAAGGATATAGGTTGAGGTCTCTTCCCTTGCTGGGGGTATTAATGAAATGGAGGAACATTTTGTTTGTATAAATATGCTGGACATTGGACTTTTGGGGACTGTGAATAATTTGTTTTGTTATTGAGTTTGTCTGTAAGCTTTGCCTGTAAGTTTTGTTTTGTACTTTTATAATAAAAAAGAGATACAGGATGTAACTCAGGATCAGTAATGTAATGTATGTACACAGTGACTGCACCAGCAGAATAGTGAGTGCAGCTCTGGGGTATAATACAGGATGTAACTCAGGATCAGTAATGTAATGTATGTACACAGTGACTGCACCAGCAAAATAGTGCAGCTCTGGGGTGTAATACACGATGTAACTCAGGATCAGTAATGTAATGTATGTACACAGTGACTGCACCAGCAGAATAGTGAGTGCAGCTCTGGAGTATAATACAGGATGTAACTCAGGATCAGTAATGTAATGTATGTACACAGTGACTGCACCAGCAGAAAAGTGAGTGCAGCTCTGGAGTACAATACAGGATGTAACTCAGGATCAGTAATGTAATGTATGTACACAGTGACTGCACCAGCAGAATAGTGAGTGCAGCTCTGGGGTATAATACAGGATGTAACTCAGGATCAGTAATGTAATGTATGTACACAGTGACTGCACCAGCAAAATAGTGCAGCTCTGGAGTATAATACAGATGTAACTCAGGATCAGTAATGTAATGTATGTACACAGTGACTGCACCAGCAGAATAGTGAGTGCAGCCCTGGGGTATAATACAGGATGTAACCCAGGATCTGTAATGTAATGTATGTACAGAGTGACTGCACCAGCAGAATAGTGAGTGCAGCCCTGGGGTATAATACAGGATGTAACTCGGGATCAGTAATGTAATGTATGTACACAGTGACTGCACAAGCAGAATAGTGAGTGCAGCTCTGGAGTATAGTACAGGAGGTAACTCAGGATCAGTAATGTCTGTCTGTACACAGTGACTGCACCAGCAGAATAGTGAGTGCAGCTCTGGAGTATAGTACATGATATGTAATATAATATATGTAGATATTTCCAGACTGCTCTTTGCAGTGCTGGTTACATAGGTTTTTTTCTGTCTCCATTACCCTGGTTTGTTCTCTGGTTTCAGCCATGCGTTCACATCATCTTATTTTGGGGCGTCCTCTGGCTTTTGGAGTGGAGATTTGGAACAAGATGCCTGAGAACAGATCCCGTCTATAGGTCAGAAAATGAAAGAATCCTTCATTTGCAGATTTGTGGCACCGTCTCCTGTGCTGATTGGTGCAATGTTTTAGACCCCTGCCAGTCGCCTATTAATTATAGAGTTCTCCTCTTGTCTCTATTACCCCCCTCTCGGGGCCGATGTGTTGCCCCCACATTGGATATTACAGTATAAAGCTTGTTTTTTAGATTTTCTCAAAGAAAACATAAATTTAAGGAGAATCCGGAAGACCTGGAGGAGGCGGATGAGGAAGTGCTGGCCGAGCGGGAAAGGGTTAAATACCTGAAGGGCACGACAGATGACGAAGAGGTGAGTTTGTATCCAGGGCATTAATCTCTTGTTTTCCATTCTCCATTTGCTTTCTGCTCCTCTTCTTCCGGGGTTTTTCTCTTTTTCTGTCCTCGCAGCCGTATGAGGACGAAATTCAGTTTTTAATGATGTCATTTATGGAAATACAGGAAAAAATTCCAGGAGGGGTGAAATGTGACCCCACTACTGTTCTTCAGGTTTTGTTTTCAGTGTTCATTTTGGGGCAAAAGTGATGATAGGAGTTTGGTGACACCCGAGTCCAACTGATTATTTTTTATTTCAGTGGTAACAAAAAAAAAGCCATTTTTAAAAAATCAAATAAATAAAACTTTTGTGTCACCATTTTCCAAGCCCGGTTACATTTCCCTGTGGATGGAGCCACGTCAGGACTCGTTCTCCTCGATGCTGCTGACAGTTTTATCACTTCCAATGTAGGGAACGTTCGGCGTCTCGATCGCTCATGTTTAAAGGGGTGGCTGAAATCCACAATTTTTGTGATTTGATTTTTTTTCTCTTTTTTTTTTGTACCATATGGGTTAATTAATTTTAGATTTTGGTCGTCAGGAGTTTTACAATCACGATGTTAAAGAACATTCAGACTTATTATTTTATTTTTGTTCTTTATTTTCAATGGGGAAAAAGTTCACATATTTATAGATATAACAGTACCGACCACAGAGATATATAACAGCACTGATCACACACAGATATATAACAGCACTGATCACACACACATATATAACAGCAATGACTGAATCCAGATTGACATTACTTTTTTTTCCTCAGAAGCCGACCATCATCGTTGACAGTCTACGCAAAGAGTTTAAGGACAAATCAGGAACTTTCACCTGTAGGAAAAGAAGGAGGAAAGCAGCTGCCCGACACTTGTCCTTCTGTGTGAAAAAAGGTGCGTGTAAATGTGGACCAGCAGTGAAGAGTGAGCCTGAGGGGAAGACTCAGTAGCAGATGATCCGCTCTGAGGGGAGGACTCGGTATTGGATGATCCGCTCTGAGAGGAGAACTCGGTATTGGATGATCCGCTCTGAGAGGAGGTCTCGGTGCCTGATGATCCACTTTGAGGGGAGGACTCAGAACCGGACGATTCGCTCTGAGGGCAGGACTCAGTACCGGACGATCCACTCTGAGGGGAAGATTCGGTTCCTGATGATCCACACTGAGGGGAGGACTCAGTACTCTGAGGAGGGGACTTGGTACCAGACGATCCGCTCTGAGTGGAGGACTCAGTACCAGATGATCCGCTCTGAGGGAAGGACTCGGTACCAGATGATCCGCTCTGAGGGGAGGACTCAGTACCGGACGATCCGCTTTAAGGGGAGAACTCGGTACTGGATGATCCACTCAGAGTGTTTGTACATCTCTACAGGTGAAGTTCTGGGATTACTGGGGCCTAACGGAGCTGGGAAAACCACTTCTGTATTAGTGTTGGCCGGAGAACTGACACCTACAGCCGGGGAGGTAAGGACAGTCCTACTGCTCTGCTGTCAGCTCTCAGGATCTCACCTCTGCTGCTCTGTGACTGCGGGAGATGGAGGACTTATAAGGGAATGTTGCTTGTGCATTGTGCCCCCTACAGGTGGTCCTGGGCAGTGCAGCCGATGACAGCGCTGCCTTCATGGGCTACTGCCCGCAGTTTAGCCCTCTGTGGCCGACTCTCACGGTGAAGGAGCATCTGGAGGTCTACGCCGCGGTGAAGGGCATGAAGAAAAATGATGCAAATGAAGCAGTAAAGCGGTAAATAGTCGAGTGCTGCAAAATAATGAAACACGTTAGCGCCGTCGTTACTACAGGTTCGGAGTTTATTTTCATGATACTTTTTATTTTGTCTTTCATCCTCAGGGTGTCGGACGCCCTAGAACTGAGGAAACATTTAAATATGCCGGCCAAAAAGTTGTCTGCTGGGGTGTCCAGAAAAGTATGTGCCCCCCTGAAAATGAGCCTGGCAGCACCAGATTGTCAGATTCATCAATGATGATATATTAGGGGTCTCTGCTGGATTATCAGGGACCATACAGTAATGGAGTAACGCCCCATCTTCTGTATTCTCCCCGTAGGTTTGCTTTGCCATCAGCATGCTGGGTAACCCGACCATCGCCCTCCTGGATGAACCTTCCACCGGTCTGGATCCTAAGGGGCAGCAGAGACTGTGGTGAGTGGTCCGGACGGCCCATAGAACTCCCTAGGTCCAATAGTCCAGCACCTCCCGACCCCACAATATAAGCAGAACCAGCGCGGTCTCCGTTTGGTGGACGCTTCTTATTTATTACAGGAGAGCCCTCCGAGCAGCTTTCCGGAACAAGGAGAGAGGCGCCATCCTGACCACGCACTACATGGAGGAGGCAGAGGCCGTGTGTGACCGCGTCGCCATTATGGTGTCTGGGAAGCTCAGGTGACCACCGCTTATAACAGGGGTCCACAGTAGGTCACAGGGTTGGTCTTATAAATCTCCGCTTGAGCCCACTGATTTAGCAAGACCTCAGTGTGGCGGTGTCTTGATTGGACATATCTGGACATATCTGGATTCAACATGCCCCATCCTTGGTTGTCAATGGTGATTTTGGCTCTGCCCCATAAATCAATCCCTAGTACGGCTAGAGGATGTCCCCCATTCTTTACACTGCTGTCTGATCCCCAGATGCATCGGGTCCATCCAGCAGCTGAAGAGTAAGTTTGGTAAAGGTTACCTCCTGGAGATGAAGGTGAAGGATTCCCAGCAGGTGGAGGAGATTCACCAGGAGATCAGACGCATCTTCCCGCAGGCGGACAGACAGGACAGGTAATGACGGGACCCACACACGACACCCTCCTAGATCACATCAGGGCGGAGGACAACGAGTATGTCATCTCCACAGGTTCTCCTCGCTGCTGTGCTACAAGATCCCTATGGACAATGTGCAGTCCTTATCGCAGGCTTTCTCTCAGCTGGAGGAAGGTAAGAGCAGGAAGTGTAGTCATAGGGACTCAGACTTTCTCAAGTCTATAACTGATTATTTTCTTTTTTCCTGCTTGCAGCAAAGCGCGTCCACGACATTGAGGAGTACAGCTTCTCCCAGCCTACCCTGGAGCAGGTACTGCCTGTACACCTTTACTGCCCATTCTATGGGATTTGTCTATTGTGCCCACATTCTGCGCACTACAGGAGCCTCACAGGTTTGATATATCAGTAAACCTGATGAGAAGACCCCCATCTTCCATTATCTTTACATGCCCTTATAGCACACAAAGTGGACAACCCCTTTAAGGAGGTCCCGTCACATGACATAAATGTGTGATTTCTTTATCTGCTGTAAATGCCGCTGTTCTCCTGAATCCGGCGCTGTTTTCCTTTTGCTCCTGCTCCTCTCCATTGCTGAGATATGGCCTCCTCTTTCCTGTATGTAAATCTGATCTTATTGACAAAGTGGGCGTGTCTTCAAGAGCCTGCCCACAGGGGCCACGCCCACAGTGCTAGCAAGACTAGATTTATATCCAGGGAAAAAGAGGCCATATCTCAGGAACGGAGAGGAGCAGGAACAAAAGACAAACAGCTCCGGACTCAGCAGAAAAGTGGCATTTACACCACACAAGAAAACTACATATTTCTGGCAAGTGACAGCTCCCCTTTAAGTTAGAGGTCATTGTCATCATATTTGCCTCCCTGTTTTCTTAGGTTTTCCTGGACTTGGCCAAAGAGCAGGAGAGGGACGACTTCGACCAAGACGCCATGTTCAAATGGAGACCCCTGAAGTCTGAGAGCGTTTAACAAGATGTTAGGGCATGCTGGGACTTCTAGTGTCACCACAGCCCAATGTTCTCAGGGTGGAGGAGGGGTCAACTGAGCCATAAATACCACGAGGGGCAGTGAAGGGTTAACCCGAGAAGGTGTTACCCATCCGCTCATCCAAGGAATGTGATATTCTATATAGCAGATAATGTGTATCACTGATTGTTACATTGTATCTTCCCATTAACCCTTCATATATACGACAATACGAGCCCAGACGCCGCTCACGTCAGTGTTTGGGCTAAACTCACTTTTTATGATTTTTTTATTATGATTTTGTTTACTTTCTATATTAAAAAATAATGAAATGGTTTATATCCAGAGACTGAAATCCTGTCCTTCTTTACAGCTGAGGGGTTGTTACAATGTATTAGTGTCAGTGTGCTTGCTGTCAGTAAATACATATGTGTGATGTTTGTATCAAATTGGAAACTTATTATTATTATTTATTATTATAGCGCCATTTATTCCATGGCGCTTTACATGTGAAACTCATCTGGACCTCACACTGCTCGCACATCAAAGGGTTTGTTACAGTGTGTCAGCATCAAACGTTCAGGGATCATTGTGATATGGGTCCCAGTGCATCGTCTGGGCATCGATGCCCCACCAACTTGTTGCTTGGAAGCTTTGGGGCCACTGGTGTCTAGATAATAGCTTCATTCTGTTACTTTTGAAACCAAGGGCGGTCACTGACCACTCCTGCCGGCGACGCTGCTGCTTCACATAGCACCTCTTTCTTTTCCAGACTGCTCTGACAGAGTGTAACTGCCAACGTCATGCTGATTGACAGCTGATTCGCCCTCAATAGAGCAGAGTGGTAGGGAAGCAGCTGCTCTATCGACAGGAAGCAGTAGAATCGCCGGCAGGAGCTCTCCGTGACCACTCTCATCACACAGGCCTTAACAGGAGCTGATTATACCACACGCTAGGCCGCAAGTCTCAGATTGGTGAGTTACATGGTACACTTGTCACACTGGCAGCCTTCGTTTCCTGAACCACGGCCCCAGTCTCCTCTTTGTACTGTATGTCTACATTGAAAGCGACAGCTCACATGAACATCCCTCTACTGCGGCCTAGTCGTTTCTCTCTCGGCTCTGACTGCTCACTTGGCTCAGCTCTTCTGGCCTTGGCCTCTCTCAGGCCTTCACTCAGGTCTGGTCTCTCTTGAGTCTTCACTCAGGTCTGGTCTCTCTCGGGTCTTCACTCAGGTCTGGTTTCTCTCTGGTCTTCACTCACATCTGGTCTTTCTCAGGTCTTCCCTCAGTTCTGGTCTCTCTCAGGTCTTCACTCAGGTCTGATCTCTCTCGGGTCTTCACTTGGGTCAGGTCTCTCGGCTCCTTTACTCTGATCTGGTCTCTCAACTCCTTTAGTCAGATCTGGCTCCTTGACTTCTTTACTCGGGCCTGGTCTCTTTTCAGTCTTCACTTGGATCTGGTCTCTCTCAGGTCTTCACTCAGGTCTGGTCTCTCTCAGTCCTTCACTCAGGTCTGGTCTGTCTCGGGTCTTTAATCACATCTGGTCTCTCTCAGGTCTTCACTCAGGTCTAGTATTACTTAGGTCTTCACTCAGGTCTAGTATTACTTAGGTCTTCACTCAGGTCTGGTCTCTCTCAGGTCTTCACTCAGATCTAGTATTACTTGGGTCTTCACACCGGTCTGGTCTCTCTAGGGTTTTCACACAAACAGGGGAAGATGGACAGGGGCCCCCAAAGACTGAAGGTAATGGATCCCAGGTGCACTGCTGGACAGGAAGGGAGATCCCTGGGGCTTACAGAGCCAGTGGGTAGAAGGTATGGTAAAGGAGGAACGAATGGTATGGCTGAAGATGTGTTGTGCTAAGAAAGTCAGGAATATGAAGTGCTTTGCCCTGTCTCATGTGTTACCACTTGATGAACTTTGACTGACCAGTAAACATTTGCTTGTTGCAATGAACTTAGTGTCTCCTGAGTTATTTGTGAATGTGTAGGCCTGGAGACAGCAGAGGCTTGCAGCCCACAAGTGAGTGTCATGCACCCCACATCCTACAGCACACTGGGACTGGGACACTGTTTTCCTGTCAAGCACCAGAACGTAACTGGACAGCAGCTCGGTCATGACTACCGCTCTTGCCCACTGTACATTTGGTGTTCTTGGCAGGATTGGTCCACGCATCAAGAAAACTTGACAGAAGCGGTAAGGATTCAGTGAAAGCAAAGATGGCATCAAGCACCGATTGTAAGATCGCGGTGAGCGAAATGGCGAGACGGAAGAAGCGAAAGAGCTTAAAAACCCATCCAGTCTGGGAGGTGGCTTGTCCAGAGAGGCAAGCCGGCGACATTGTTAGCGAAAGGAATTGAAAGCGAGCATGACCCAATGGAACAGTTCTACAGCACTACAGAGTGGGCCTGGACAGGCCGAATGGCAGAGAACGGTGAAGCCAATGGAGCTGGAAATGCACCTGGGAGGATTATGGCCATTGGAGGATCTACCCTCGGCCAAGATTCACTATCCGGAACAAGACCACAAGACCAAGTTTCCCTGGCCGATCCCGGAACCCAAATGTGACAACCAGACAAAAACGGCCATGTCGGATAGCTGCAGCCTTGCGGCCGGGCAGCACAGCTGAAAGCGATGGTGGCAGTCCCCACAGTAAGTACACCTCAGCCGCCTGGAGAGGTCCCAGCCCAGAGAACAGCTCCTGCCCTCTTTCCCTCATGTATATAGAGCAGCCCCCGGTCCCAGATGAGGCTAAGTTGGTGGCGACAGTTGTCCAGAGGAAGAAAGAGAGGGAGAAGTGGGTGTTGGCCCAATTGAAGTCTCCCGGAAGCGGCGAGGTCTGCAACCAGATGACGCAAAAAATCGTGAGGCACTTTGACTCTGTGAGTGGGTATGGATTCATTCAGGAGGCGATCACTGGCGACAAAGTATACGTCAACTCCGGTTCCTTACTGTATTGGCCCTACATGCTGCAGCAAGGAGACTGTCTCAGTTTCATTAAAGAAGATGTACCGTGAGGGTGGTATGCGGTGGTGGCCCTACTACCAGAAGGAGAACAATCTGCACAACCAGAAAAGGTGACTCTACAGGCCGGTTTAGGCCCACAGCATGAGGGAACCATGGTCAGGGCTCCACCACCTCCCAGTCTTGCGTTTTCCAGCTCCACAGAATGGACCCGGAAGAACAGTGGAGAAACGGGATCCAGCACCTCATCCTCCACCGTCATTGCAAAGGACTCAGGCATGACTGAAGTGGCCAGTACTCCAATCATAGCACTTGGGCCCCCACTCAACCACCTATGTTGGGCAGTCTGGAGCAAAGGAGACCTGGGTTTGAAGGTAACTGCAGCATCCAACATGGTGGCCCGAAAACAAAAGGTCTATTCTGACCAAGTTAAAATTGTGCTTGCTGCATGAAAGAGAAAAGGAAAGTGAGAAGGGAACTGTTCCTGTTCCTGTGGGCTGGTGACCCTGAATGTGCCGGGAACTCCCCCGGGTGTTGGCCAAGACAGCCAAAGTTTTGTTGTTCCCCCTCCCAGTTGTTTTACGCAAGTTAAGAATCCCCCTGCTGGATTAAGAAACTGTGAACCACTGTCACAATAATGTGAATATGCATGTTTGAGTATCTACCTAAAGGTTCCATGGCTTTGCAGACACACGCTGTGGGCCTTTCCGACCCCCCTCTTCTCCCTCTGCCTGTGTGTGAAATCCTATACTTCTTCCCCCCTCAAGAATTGATATGGCTTTACGCTGCGCAGTCAGACTCTGTGAAAATCCCTCATTCCCCCCTCCCACCTGGTACTGTTTAAAACTGGTACAGAAAGCCTGAGATTCTATTGTTCTCTGAAGGTTATGTATATTGGCACCAATCAGGGCTAGAGATATAAGAATTATGTATTCCGGATGTCCATTGAGGGATCTATAACTCCCTGAAATCACTAGAAGCTAAACCCAACAAGACCCATAAGCGGGTCATGTAATTACAACGTGTTTACACTTAGAAGAATCTCCCCGACATGGTGCACCTCCTGATCATTGTGGCTTTCATATACGAGATTCATACAGCGAGCTAGGCATAAAAATGGTTACCATAACTCTAAGTAAAGGGGAGGTTTCAGCCTCTAAGTGAGGTTACCACAGGGGGAGCGCCTGGGTTTTAGGCTAGGAAATAAGGAATGAAGCAGCAGTCTTCACGTGTCTTTGTCCGGGGTCTAGCTGATATACAGATGCGTGCTATGCATCTAGATGTGTACCCTCCTCCACAGCACACGGACGACCATGAGATAAGATGACATAACGAAATGTAACTGATTTTCTCAACGTTAATCCTATTTTATTTGTAATTGTATTGTACATATGATATTTGTCTTTATAATATGTTTTTATACTTCTGTAAACACTGCCTACCTTTTTTGGAATAAAATATAAAATTACTAGCTTGTCTCTCCTTGCTCTATAACGTACGGCCACGTCCTCTGAAGTGAAATATGCAACTAATCTGGGTTGGCTTCAGACCCGTTAATAATTAAGAAATCGGAGCTGGTGGCAGCAAAATTTGTCCTGGGCAAATGTGAGGCTTTATAGCGACTGGCGGCGTTGATAATTATTGTTCCCGCCTGAGTGGGAGTAGTTATATCGCCCTCGCTGTAGTGTGCCCAATAGCCAGTACATAGTAGGCAGCCTTTCTGGCGACTAATTACCCTAGGTGCAGTACCCTGACTGACCTGAGAGTAAGGGGGCGCCAGAGAGCTGCAAGTTCCAAACTGGAACGGCGAAGTGGGATATAGATAAATCCACTTCAGAAAGAACAAGGGGCAACCAAACAACCCCGGTTCATGACAAATTGGTGTGAGTGGTGAGGATGATAAAGGTATCCTCCCCGTGAACCATGACCTATTGGTGGCAGCACGGTGGGATTTCTGACAACCACTTAAGGGTCTCAAACCCTGTCTGCACTTATGGACTGTGCACATGCCCCATGGACTCTGTCCCATCTCCCCAAGAACTCTACCTCTTGTTTTCCATGAATTTTGCCCACAGGGACTGCAAATCTGACACAAGGGCAGCATTGTGAAAGTTATTGTGCAGGTTATAGGGACTGCTGTTCACAAAAGGGGGAGAGGAACAAATGGATGACACGGTGGTCAACCCAGGTCAAGACTGCGAGAACTGTACCTTGTGTTAAAGGACTGATGAAGGACTGTATGGACTGTTCTCCTGGACTGCTGGAGCAATTGATGTGTTGACCCACAAGCCTTTAGTTACAAAGACCCCGAGTCTCTAAACTAGTGAGATCGGGGTCATTTGGACCCATGGAGACAAATGTAAAACCCAATGTTCCTACCAGGTTGAAGAAAGTGGTCTATGCCCATGAACTGATGAGCAACTGTTGTGTTGGCATAAGGACCATTGTTTAACAGGAAACATGGACTAAGATGGACATTAGTCTGTGGTTCTAACCAAGAACACCACCTAATTAAAGTGTTGTGCATGAGGAGAACTTGGTAAGCGCCCAAGGACTGCAGGGCTGTTATGTTGGCCTACGGGCCCAAGAACTTGAGCTCTTTTACTGTGGGGTCAAGTGGCTCTACGGCAATAGACACTCTATACCCTGAGAAGAGGAGACTACTGGTTTTATGTGAATTTTATATGCTGCGTGTTGTCTTACAAGTTCCGGAATGGTCGAGGACGACCATATTTAAAAAGGGTAGGAATGTAATATTGATTGACTGTTCTGCTGCTTTCCTACCCCTGAAGACAACAATGGAGCTATGTCTACAGTGTTATGTGGTTTTAAACATAATATGAGTAGTGATGTGAGTCTTGAACCTGGAGTTGTGTGCAGTGGCTCCTGAGGATGGAGGCAGGGAGGTGAGTGTGATGCACCCCACACCATACAGCACCCTAGGACTGGGACTGGGACACCCATTGTCTGTAAAGTGCCAGAGCAAAACTGGACAGCAGCTCGGTCATGACTACCACTCTCGTGCACTTTACCTACGGACCGGTGTGATGTCACCACTGTGTATGATAAATGCAGCTGGAGACAATAGTCTGCAGAGCACAAAGCATCCATTAGATGGCAGCAATCCCTATTCCTGATCTATGGCCATAGAGAAAGTCCAGGGGCAATGCTCCGCTGTATCTAATCCTGCCAGCCTAGCCTTGTATCTAACCCTGTCCTGTTCTTACTGTAGGTGGCGCTTTCTCCTCGCCTCCGTTATTGGCAGTAGTCACATCCCCTATTGTTTGTGAACACATCTTAAGGACGGCGGCAGCAGGAAGAGTCACGGCAGGAAAAGTGTAGTTTCCCCAATTTCCTGCGTTCTGCCTGCAATCAGAGATATTCCCTGCCCGCTGTGTATTCTCCAGTGACTGCCTGCAGGGGGACAGTGCCTGCGGCTGCCTCTGCTGTTTTGGGGGCTTTATTCTAGGATTTGGATGTTTTTTCCACCAATGTGGAGATGTATTTCGGTGTAGTGGTGACCGTGCTGGGACGTAAGTGCTGCCGCCTGTCAGGATCCTCCATTATGGCTGACGCTTGTCTGTCGCTGATTTTCTACTTTTGTCTTGTTGCAGTTTGGACCCTGGGAGGAGAAGCGAGTGGTGAGTCCACACATTTATATCTGTGTCTGACCTGGGGATGGGGCGTGCGGCACGCGCTTGGGATACATGCATACCCCCAAACACTGACCAGTAGTCTATTGGAAGCCATTCCAAGTTCCTAAGTACCAAGCCTGGAAGCCAGCTCCTTGATCCTGAGTTTTTGGAGGAGTTTTTCTATTTCCTGAAAAGTTTCAGAAACTTCCTTGAACAGTTCTGCTGATATCACCAATAGTTTGCACTTGGATCCATAATGTCTCCACTGAAAATCTATGACATGGTGAAAATAGGTAGATGTGATAGAAGAGAAGATGCTGAGGAGAAGTTCAAGGCTCTGTTCACATCTTGTTATGTTCTTACGTTCAGTGTATGTGCCAGGAAAGCTCTGGGAGTCTACAACAATCAATGGTTTATTCTTGATGTACCGTATTTTCTGAGAGGGTTAAGATTGAGATGTGAACGCCACCTAGAAGATGGATCATGAAAGAAGTTCTTGCTATTCCTCACATCTTTGGAAAAGGAAATGTCTGTAGGGAATTTATGGAGAGAGTAATATGAAAAGTTAGGATTTTGGACTAATAAAATTTGGATGTGTTGACTAAGATGTTGGGTCAGAGAGATGTGGATGTCTTGGCTAAGATTTTGAGTCGAGAAGATGTGAATATGATGGCCAAGATTTTGAGTAGGAGAGATATAGATGGTCTTGGCTAAGCCGTTGGGTCGGTTACATCTAGATGGTCTTGGCTAAGATTTTCAGTCAGGAAGATGTGGATGGTCTTGGCTAAGATGTTTGGTTGAGGACATGTGGATGGTCCTGGCTAAGGTGTTAGGTCTGCGAAATGTGGATGGTCTTTGTTAAGATGTTGGATTGGTGAAACATGGATAATCTTGTCTAAGATGTTGGGTCGGGGAAATGTGGATGATCTTGGCTAAGATGTTGGGTCTGGGAAATGTGCATGATCTTGGGTTAGAAATTGGGTTGGGGAGATGTGGATGGTCTTGGCTACGCCATTGGGTCGGTTACACCTAGATGGTCTTAGCTAAGATTTTCAGTCAGGAAGATGTGGATGGTCTTGGCTAAGATGTTTGGTCGAGGACATGTGGAAGGTCTTGGATAAGATGTTGGGTCAAGCAATGTGTATGGTCTTGGTTAAGATGTTGGGTCGCAGAGATGTGGAGGGTCTTGGATAAGATGTTGGAGCGAGTAGATGTGGATGGTCTTGGACAAGAAGTTGGATTCAGGAGATGTGGATGGTGCTAGCTAAGATGTTGGAGTGAGGAGATGTGGATGGTCTTGGCTACAGTGTTGGAGCAAGGGGATGTGGATAGTCTTGGCAAAAATGTTGGGTCCGGGAGATGTGGATGGTCTTGGCTAAGATTTTGGGTCTGGGAGATGTGCATGGTCTTGGTTAAGATGTTGGGTTGGGAAAAAGTGAATGGTCATGGCTAACATGTTAGGTCGGGGAAATGTGAATGTGTTAGCTAAGCTGTTCAGTTGAGGAGATGTGGATGGCCTTGGCTAAGATGTTGGGTCCAGGAAACGTAGATGGTCTTGGCTAAGATTTTCGGTAGGGAAGATGTGGCTGGTCTTGACTCTCACTGATGGTTTGCATGTTTACAATCGTGAATGAAGAGGTTCAGGCAATTATTGGAATGTGTAAGGGGCCGATAAGTGATTTTTTACCTGCCAGGTATAAACCTACATCTACCAATATGGAGCATACTGTACGTTCTTTTCTACGTGTTTTTGTGCAAATGCGGCTCGATAATGTCATAAAAAGCAAAACAATGTGGTGGGAATTAGTCAGAGAATGAGGTCATCTATTGTTCCAGAGGCCTATGTCACTATCCGGGCCGCAGGTACTAATCTCTGGCTGACGGGAAACATGAAAATCTCACTGAATTTCTACAGAACATCATGTAGCCAACACCCAAGGACGGAGAGAAGATATGACTGCGCGTTCCTCCTCTTCACTGATATAGATATTTATGGTCAGCAAGGGCGCCCATCACCCCCCATCCCTCCCCTCCCCCCAAAAAATCAACTTCCCCTAAAAAAGACTAATATACCATAATATTCAGACAGTTGACAATAACTGTGGGTAACATTCTCATTCCTTCCAGCACATACTGGGAAAGAGAAAGGTAAGTAATGAGACACACGGACTTGGCAACTTTCAGCTGTATTGTTCCTTAAAAACTCCAAAAATAGAGTTGTACGCTCAATGTAAATCTGTCAGTCTGTGAGTGCAGGGATCATGTAATCTCATCAGTCTGTGAGTGCAGGGATCGTGTAATCTCATCAGTCTGTGAGTGCAGGGATCGTGTAATCTCATCAGTCTGTGAGTGCAGGGATCATGTAATCTCATCAGTCTGTGAGTGCAGGGATCGTGTAATCTCATCAGTCTGTGAGTGCAGGGATCGTGTAATCTCATCAGTCTGCGAGTGCAGGGATCGTGTAATCTCATCAGTCTGCGAGTGCAGGGATCGTGTAATCTCATCAGTCTGTGAGTGCAGGGATCGTGGAGTGCAGGGATCGTGTAATCTCATCAGTCTGTGAGTGCAGGGATCGTGTAATCTCATCAGTCTGTGAGTGCAGGGATCGTGTAATCTCATCAGTCTGTGAGTGCAGGGATCGTGTAATCTCATCAGTCTGCGAGTGCAGGGATCGTGTAATCTCATCAGTCTGCGAGTACAGGGATCGTGTAATCTCATCAGTCTGCGAGTACAGGGATCGTGTAATCTCATCAGTCTGTGAGTGCAGGGATCGTGGAGTGCAGGGATCGTGTAATCTCATCAGTCTGTGAGTACAGGGATCGTGTAATCTCATCAGTCTGCGAGTACAGGGATCGTGTAATCTCATCAGTCTGCGAGTACAGGGATCGTGTAATCTCATCAGTCTGTGAGTGCAGGGATCGTGGAGTGCAGGGATCGTGTAATCTCATCAGTCTGTGAGTACAGGGATCGTGTAATCTCATCAGTCTGCGAGTACAGGGATCGTGTAATCTCATCAGTCTGCGAGTACAGGGATCGTGTAATCTCATCAGTCTGTGAGTGCAGGGATCGTGGAGTGCAGGGATCGTGTAATCTCATCAGTCTGTGAGTGCAGGGATCGTGTAATCTCATCAGTCTGTGAGTGCAGGGATCGTGTAATCTCATCAGTCTGCGAGTGCAGGGATCGTGTAATCTCATCAGTCTGCGAGTACAGGGATCGTGTAATCTCATCAGTCTGTGAGTGCAGGGATCGTGTAATCTCATCAGTCTGCGAGTGCAGGGATCATGTAATCTCATCAGTCTGCGAGTACAGGGATCGTGTAATCTCATCAGTCTGTGAGTGCAGGGATCATGTAATCTCATCAGTCTGAGTGCAGGGATCGTGTAATCTCATCAGTCTGCGAGTACAGGGATCGTGTAATCTCATCAGTCTGCGAGTGCAGGGATCGTGTAATCTCATCAGTCTGTGAGTGCAGGGATCATGTAATCTCATCAGTCTATGAGTGCAGGGATCGTGTAATCTCATCAGTCTGCGAGTACAGGGATCGTGTAATCTCATCAGTCTGCGAGTGCAGGGATCGTGTAATCTCATCAGTCTGCGAGTGCAGGGATCGTGTAATCTCATCAGTCTGCGAGTGCAGGCATCGTGTAATCTCATCAGTCTGCGAGTGCAGGGATCGTGTAATCTCATCAGTCTGCGAGTACAGGGATCCTGTAATCTCATCAGTCTGCGAGTGCAGGGATCGTGTAATCTCATCAGTCTGCGAGTGCAGGGATCGTGTAATCTCATCAGTCTGCGAGTGCAGGGATCGGATCGTGTAATCTCATCAGTCTGCGAGTGCAGGGATCGTGTAATCTCATCAGTCTGTGAGTGCAGGGATCATGTAATCTCATCAGTCTGTGAGTTCAGGGATCGTGTAATCTCATTAATCTGTGAGTGCAGGGATCGTGTAATCTCATTAATCTGTGAGTGCAGGGATCGTGTAATCTCATCAGTCTGCGAGTGCAGGGATCGTGTAATCTCATCAGTCTGCGAGTGCAGGGATCGGATCGTGTAATCTCATCAGTCTGTGAGTGCAGGCATCGTGTAATCTCATCAGTCTGCGAGTGCAGGCATCGTGTAATCTCATCAGTCTGCGAGTGCAGGCATCGTGTAATCTCATCAGTCTGCGAGTGCAGGGATCGTGTAATCTCATCAGTCTGCGAGTGCAGGGATCGGATCGTGTAATCTCATCAGTCTGCGAGTGCAGGGATCGTGTAATCTCATCAGTCTGTGAGTGCAGGGATCATGTAATCTCATCAGTCTGTGAGTTCAGGGATCGTGTAATCTCATTAATCTGTGAGTGCAGGGATCGTGTAATCTCATTAATCTGTGAGTGCAGGGATCGTGTAATCTCATTAATCTGTGAGTGCAGGGATCCTGTAATCTCATCAGTCTGTGAGTGCAGGGATCGTGTAATCTCATTAATCTGTGAGTGCAGGGATCGTGTAATCTCATTAATCTGTGAGTGCAGGGATCCTGTAATCTCATCAGTCTGTGAGTGCAGGGATCGTGTAATCTCATTAATCTGAGTGCAGGGATCGTGTAATCTCATTAATCTGTGAGTGCAGGGATCTCATCAGTCTGTGAGTGCAGGGATCATGTAATCTCATCAGTCTGTGAGTGCAGGGATCGTGTAATCTCATTAATCTGTGAGTGCAGGGATCGTGTAATCTCATCAGTCTGTGAGTGCAGGGATCCTGTAATTTCATCAGTCTGTGAGTGCAGGGATCGTGTAATCTCATTAATCTGTGAGTGCAGGGATCGTGTAATCTCATTAATCTGTGAGTGCAGGGATCCTGTAATCTCATTAATCTGTGAGTGCAGGGATCGTGTAATCTCATTAATCTGTGAGTGCAGGGATCCTGTAATCTCATCAGTCTGTGAGTGCAGGGATCGTGTAATCTCATCAGTCTGTGATATGATGCATACAGATCGGCAGGTACACGCCCCTGAGGTTCCTAGGATCTGGGATCCTGTGATTGGGTGTCACCTCCTGTCACAAGTTCCCATCAGCCGTGATTCCGATTGGATCTTTTTCTTTCTATCTTCTTACAAATCCTTATCTCCTTCTATAAAGACTTCACAATCAATAGCATCGAGCTGAGAGCTCTGCCGTCCACCAGCCTGAATAATGGGAACAAGCTGGAGCTGAAGTGTGAGGTGGGCTTCGCCAAGACCACAGACTTCTCCTTGAACAGCACATTCACCTTTTATAAGGAGGATATAACAATACGTACAATGAGCTCCACCCAAGACCACGCATCCTACGTCATCCCGAAGGTCAGGGTGTCCAATTCTGGGCAGTTCAAATGTGAGGTGTCCGTGGCCGGAAGGATAAAGACCAGTGACGACCTCGAGATTAGGGTGACCGGTGAGTGCACGAGAGATCCTGGGGTCATTGTAAATCTTCTGAGAACATAAGATGGTGCCTCCAAATATTAATCTTCTTGTACCTGGTCTCCATGGGTGGTATTGGTGTAACGATGGACACGTGTCACCAGCCGTAGTTGTGGTCACCATTATTTATGGATTTCCTTCTAGTGATCTTCTGCCTCTTCTCCAGGCCTGTCCGGTCCTCTCATTAACGTTTCCAAGGACGAGGTCAGCGAAGGAGATGAAGTCATAGTCAGATGCGAGGCTCCGGAGGAATGGTCCTACAAGATCTTCAAATTCTACAAGATCCATCAAAAAGCGGAAGAGGTGAAGGCCAAGTCCACTGAGAAGAATCACGAAGAGGTCAAGTTTATGATCAAAGAAGGAGAGAACATTTTACAATTTAAGTGCGAAGTCCAACTCGTCCTTACAGGGGAATCCTCCCCGGCCAGCACCATGAAGACGGTCACTGTGGTTGGTGAGTATGGTCCTCTCGTGAATGAAGAGCTGGGCCCATGACGTCTGGGCGTTCTTGTTAGTATTATTTAGGAACTAGACATATCCCATTAGCTCCATATCGCGGTATTAGGCGGTATTATTTATTCACTGGACAAACCACAATAGCTCCATATGGCGGAAATATGTAGATTCTGGACATAGTTTCATTAGCTCTATATGGCGGAAATATTTAGATACTGGACATAGTTTATTAGCTCCATGTGACAGTATTATTTAGATACTGGACAAACCTCATTTTCTCCATATAGCAGTATTATTTAGATACTGGACATAACTCATTAGCTCCATATGGCATTACTATTTAAATAATGGACATATTGTATTAGCTCCATATAGCAGTAATATTTACATACTGGACATATTTTATTAGAGCCATGTGGCGGTACTATTAGATGCTGGACATATTTTGTTACCTCCGTATAGAGGTAATATTTAGATACTGGACATATCTCATTAGCTCCATAAGGTGGTATTATATATACACTAGACATATCTCCTAATCTCCATATTGCGGTAATATTTAGATACTGGACATATTTTATTTGCTCCATATGGTGGTATTATTTAGTCACTGCACATAGCTCATTAGTTCCATATGGCGGTATTATCTATACACTAGACATTTCTCATTAGCTCCATATGGCAGTAATATTTTGGCACTTGGTATTTTTTATTAAGTATGAATGACAGTGCCACAGGCCTTTGACGTATTTTATCGCTGCCATATGCCAGTATCTTGGTATATTATATTGGCGTTGTATGGCGGTATTATTTCACAGTACTGTTCCATTTGCTTTACAGCTCCATTTTCTATACCAAGAATCGAAGTTTTCCCTTCCCACAATTTCACCGAAGGAGGAAACATGTCGGTGAAATGTTCTTTTCAGGAAGGTCGGACACGGTCCTACGACGTGAAGCTGACGCTGCAAAAGGACGGCCACATTATCAACAGCTCTACCACGAACACGCTGTCCTACCATCGAGTCGCCATGGTGGAAGACATGGGCAACTACACCTGTAAGGTGGAGAGCAAAAGGACCTCCAAGTCCAGCAGCGCCAAGATTGAGATAGCCGGTAAGTGCTCTGCGCACAGCCGGAAAGTGCTCTGCGCGCCCACCACGAGGGGGCTACACGTCACAAGCCCACCCAGGTGCGTGGCACAGCGTACTCAACAGGATGCAGATTATTAAAGGGAATCTCCTTCTTTTTATCTCTCTCCTTTACTTTTCAGAACTTTTCCCAAGACCTCAACTAACTCTGAAGAGAAGCTCCAAGAACGAATTCATCAATGAGAACGACAACATAGAACTGAAATGCTCGGTCGCCGGATTACCGGCTGGAGCTTCCGATCGTCTGGAGTATAAATTCATAGAAAGAAGACAAAAGAGGAAATCCACCCGGAAGGGAGGCAAATTTACCATGACAGCAATCGAGAAATATAGCGGATCCTACGTGTGTCAGGTCACCATCGCCAACATCACCAAAGAAAGTGAACCCCTGGACGTGCAGATCTATGGTGAGTGTAGGGAGGAATCGATGAAAAGCGCCGGGAGTCACATATACATCCATCAGTGAGCTGTCTGACAGATTGACTACCGCCGCATCGTGCAGCCTGCACTGTGCTGACTTACATGCAGGCTCTACGGACATTTTACATGAAAACCAATTGCAAATAAGATTGTTTTTTTCCAATGTAGCAGAACCTTGGGTATATATACTGTGTGTGTATATATATATATATATATATATATATATATATATATATATATATATACCCCATTTCTCTCTTCTCTTATTATCAGCTCCAGTCAAGAACCCGGTCCTGACGCACATCATGAGAAGTAACAAGACGGTGGTCCTTGGAGACACCCTAGAACTGACGTGCAAGATCCAGTCCGGGACGCCACCCATTACATATTCCTTGCTCAGAGGAAAAGATCTTCTGGAGAATCAGATTATTCACGGGGACAAGGAAGCTCGATTTCTAGTAAATTCGTCCAGTTCGCATGACCTGGGGCAGTACAGCTGTCAAGCGACCAATCGTAACACCCAAAGTACTGGGAAGTACAGCAACATCGTGAACGTCACGGTCATCAGTAAGTCTCTGTAACACTGCTGTATGGGAGGATTTATGTGCAAGTGCCGGGGGTTTGCTAGTGCCCCTCAGTGTTGGGCAACTGTCACCCACTTCTATGGAAGGCAGAAACACTAACAGTGATCACAGGCTGCACTGCTATCTATGGGAGGCAGAAACACTAACAGTGATCACAGGCTGCACTGCTATATATGGGAGGCAGAAACACTAACAGTGATCACAGGCTGCACTGCTATCTATGGAAGGCAGAAACACTAACAGTGATCACAGGCAGCACTGCTATCTATGGAAGGCAGAAACACTAACAGTGATCACAGGCTACACTGCTATCTATGGAAGGCAGAAACACTAACAGTGATCACAGGCTGCACTGCTATCTATGGAAGGCAGAAACACTAACAGTGATCACAGGCTACCTTGCTATCTATGGGAGGTAGAAGCACTAACAGTGATCACAGGCTACACTGCTACCTATGGAAGGCAGAAACACTAACAGTGATCACAGGCAGCACTGCTATCTATGGAAGGCAGAAACACTAACAGTGATCACAGGCAGCACTGCTATCTATGGAAGGCAGAAACACTAACAGTGATCACAGGCTGCACTGCTATCTATGGAAGGCAGAAACACTAGCAGTGATCACAGGCTACACTGCTATCTATGGAAGGCAGAAACACTAACAGTGATCACAGGCAGCACTGCTATCTATGGGAGGCAGAAGCACTAACAGTGATCACAGGCTACACTGCTATCTATGGAAGGCAGAAACACTAACAGTGATCACAGGCTGCACTGCTATCTATGGAAGGCAGAAACACTAGCAGTGATCACAGGCTGCACTGCTATCTGTGGATGGCAGAAACACTAACAGTGATCACAGGCAGCACTGCTATCTATGGGAGGCAGAAGCACTAACTGATCACAGGCTACACTGCTATCTATGGTATCTATGGAAGGCAGAAACACTAACAGTGATCACAGGCAGCACTGCTATCTATGGAAGGCAGAAACACTAACAGTGATCACAGGCTGCACTGCTATCTATGGAAGGCAGAAACACTAGCAGTGATCACAGGCTGCACTGCTATCTGTGGATGGCAGAAACACTAACAGTGATCACAGGCAGCACTATTTTCTATGGAAGGCAGAAACACTAACAGTGATCACAGTCTGCACCGCTATCTATTGAAGTCAGAAACACTAACAGTGAACACAGACTACACTGCTATCTATGGAAGGCAGAAACACTAACAGTGATAACAGGCAGCACTGCTATCTATGGAAGGCAGAAACACTAACAGTGATCACAGGCTACACTGCTATCTATGGAAGGCAGAAACACTAACAGTGATCACAGGCAGCACTGCTATCTATGGAAGGCAGAAACACTAACAGTGATCACAGGCTGCACTGCTATCTATGGATGGCAGAAACACTAAGTGATCACAGGCTGCACTGCTATCTATGGAAGGCAGAAACACTAACAGTGATCACAGGTTGCACTGCTATCTATGGAAGGCAGAAACACTAACAGTGATCACAGGCTACACTGCTATCTATGGAAGGCAGAAACACTAACAGTGATCACAGGCAGCACTGCTATCTATGGAAGGCAGAAACACTAACAGTGATCCCAGATAACCTAGATTTAAAGTGAGAAATGTTGCATAATTTCTCATAGATGAGATTTTTAGTTACATGACATGATATGCTCCAGTCACATCCAAAGCTGCATACACCATTCTGAGCTTTGTAATTCGGAGTCATGAGACCATGTGGAGCGAGCTTAGGATGTTACTGGAGCAGATGTCCCCACTAATCCCCCTTTCTTGTCTCCTGCAGTCCCCATTAGCTCCGCTCATCTGAAAATCATCCCGTCCGATGGGGATGTGGAGGAGGGGTCCAATCTGACCTTGGTGTGTCAGGTGGAGGTCGGGACGCTGCCAATCACCTTCCTGTTCTACAGAAAGAAGGGGAACGAGGTCCTTCTGCAGAACGTGACGGAGACCAAGAAGCAGCACAGCATTCACCATCTGCCCAGGTTCAGCAAGCAGGAGGACGGCAGCTACTTCTGCACAGCCTCCAACCGGGCACAGAAGGAGGTCCGGAGCCAGACTAAGGAGGCCAGAGGTCAGGACCTGCTCCAATAGTGGGGTAGATGGAGGTGTAGGGGGAGTGCTCCACTCACATCTAAAGCTGCACTTTGCTGCCTCCTTGCAGGCAGATGTGAGTGAAGAGAAAGGGGCTCAGGAGGTCAGGGGGCCACATCTGCCTCTACAGCAGGTGGGATTGTGTATTCTGAGCAGCTATTGGACGGTTCCGTCTGTGCCCGCCCCTGAGGATCCTCCTATAACCTCATCCACCTATTGGGGACACGCTGTCTTCAGCTTCTGACAACCTCGGGGTCTCAAACGTGTGTTTTTCCTCTGCTAGCGGTCCTCGCCACCTGGAAGAAGGGGGTCATCGGTTCTTTTGTCCTGCTGATCGTCCTAGCCGCCACTGCCATCTGTGCGTACCTGCACATGGACAAGAAGAAAAGAGGTGAGGAAATCTCCAGGTCACTGGGTAGTAGAAGGGTTAATGATAACATCCCTGGTGGCCTAGGGTATTAGAAGGGTTAATGATAACATCCCTGGTATCAAGGATAAAAGGGTTAATGATAACATCCCTGGTGGACAAGGATAAAAGGGTTAATGATAACATTACTGGTGGTCTAGCATAGAGGGGGTTAATGATAACAACCCTTTTTGTCTGTGGTAGTAGAAGGGTTAATGATAACATCCCTGGTGGTCTAGGATAAAAGGGTTAATGATAACATCCCTGGTATCTAGGATAAAAGGGTTAATGATAAGATCCCTGGTGGACAAGGATAAAAGGGTTAATGATAACATCCCTGGTGGTCTAGGATAGAAGGGTTAATGATAACATCCCTGGTGGTCTAGGATAGAAGGGTTAATGATAACATCCCTGGGGGTCTAGGATAGTAGAAGGGTTAATGATATCATCCCTGGTGGTCTAGGATAGTAGAAGGGTTAATGATAACATCCCTGGTGGTCAAGGGTAGTGGATCTATTAGTGATAACATCTCTGGTGGTCTAGGGTAGTGTATGGGTTAATGATAACATCCCTGGTGGTCTAGGGTAGTGGATTGGTTAATGAAAACATCCCTGGTGGTCTATGGTAGTAGAAGGGTTAATGATACATCCCTGGTGGTCTACAGTAGTAGAAGGGTTAATGATACATCCCTGGTGGTCTACGGTAGTAGAAGGGTTAAGGATGCATCCCTGGTGGTCTACAGTAGTAGAAGGGTTAATGATACATCACTGATGATCTACGGTAGTGGATGGGCTAGTAATAATATCCATAGTGGTCTAGGGTAGAAGGGTTAATGATTGCATCCCTGGTGGTGTAGGGTAGTAAAAGAGTTAATGATAACATCCCTGATTGTCTAGGGTACTAGAGGGGCTAATGATAACATCCCTTGTGGTCTTGGGTAGGAGAATAGCTAATGACAACATCCCTGGCGGTCTAGGGTAGTAAAAAGGTTATAACATCTCTGTTGGTTTAGAGTACTAAGTGGCTTAATGATAACGACCCTGGTGGTATAAGGTAGTGGATGGGTTAATGATACATCCCTTTTGATAGAGCAGAAGGATTATTGATAATATCCCTGATGGTCTAGGGTAGTATAAGGGTTAGTTATATCATCCCTGGTGGTCAAGGAAAGTAGAAGGGTCAATGATAATATCCCTGGTAGTATAGGGTAGAAGGGTTAAGGATAACATACCTGGTGGCTTAGAGTAGTAGATGGGTTAGTGATAACACCCCTGGTGGTGTACAGTAGTTGAAGGGTTAACGATACATCCCTGGTGGTCTAGGGTTGTAGGTTGATTAATGATAACATCCCTGGTGGTCTAGGTGTCACAGGTTTATCGCAACAGAGAGGAGCTGGAAGATCGCTGCGTCTAATTTCTACTACTCTGGCAAGGATTAGAAGAACTTCACCTTCGTATTAAACAATGCAGGATTCTTCTAGCAGTGCAGGGTTAATCTGCTCAGTTGAGAGCTCCTGGAAGCTTTCCTGTATTAAGGTTCTCAGCTGTTCACTGTTAGCCGCTCCCATCCCCTATATAATCTGGACCTGTCTAGCACTCATTGTCAGAGATAGCTTATGCTGCATGGCTGGAGGTTGTTGGTGGTGGTTATTGGACAAGGTGTTTGGTGGATTTATCTGTGACTTTTGCTAGGTTTTGAGTGTGCCCTTTCTTCTCCTACTCTGGTTTTTCCCCATGCTCCACTCTCCGATACATTCATCTGTTATGTGTGTGAGTATATTTGTATGATTGGTATTTTCGGTTTCCCCTGTTCCTATTACCTTGTGAGTCTGGTTGGTGTATTACGGTACACTTCTCCCCTCTTCCCTGGGTGGGGAAAGGGTACAGACTGAGGGCGGATTCAGGACCTAAAGCAAGGTACATGATCCTGGCATCTTCACCATCAGAAGTAATCCGGAGAACAGGGCGAGCAAGGGCACCCCTAGCATTAGAGACAGGGAAAATCCCGGGACACCCGACAAAAAAGTCGTGACACTAGGGTAGTAGAAGGGTTAGTAATAACATCCCTGGTTTTCTAGAGTAGAAGACGGATTAAAGATAACATCCCTTGTGGTCTAGCGTAGTGGACTGGTTAATGATAACGTCCCTGGTGGTCAAGGGTAGTTGATGGGTTAGTGATAACATCCCTGGTGGTCTAGGGTAGTGGACAGGTTATTGATAACATCCCTGGTCGTCAAGGATAGTGGACGAGCTAATGATAATATCCCTAGTGGTCTAGGGTAGTGGATTTATTAGTGATAACAGCCCTGGTGGTCTAGGGTAGTGGATGGGTTAATTATAACATCCTTAGTGGTCTAAAGTAGTGGAAGGGTTAATGATAACATCACTGGTGGTCTAGGGTAGTGGACTGGTTAATGATAACATCCATGGTGGTCTACAATAGTAGATGAGTTAATGATACATCCCTGGTGGTCTACGGTAGTTGTTGTGAATTTGGATTCTGGGCTCCCCCGGTGGCCGCTTGTGGAATTGGACTTGTCATCCTCTTTCCTGTTTCACCTGATTCCATCAGTAGTGGGTGTCGCTATTTAAGCTCATTTCTCTGGTGGTTTCTTGCCGGTCAACAATGTTATCTGATGCCTCTCAGTGCTTGTTCCTGCTTCTAGACTACTACTAGATAAGTTGGACTTTTGTCCATGTTTTGTTTTGCCTATTTGTTCCAGTTCACAGCTGAAGTTTTGTTACTGTGTCTGGAAAGCTCTCGTTGATCAGGGATTGCTACTCTGGCGTTATGAGTTAATGCCAGAGTTTAAGGTAATCTCTGGATGGTGTTTTGTTAGTGTTTTTCTGCTGACCATGAAAGTATACTATCTGTCTTCTGCTATCTAGTAAGCGGACCTCAAATTTGCTAAGACTATTTTCCTGCTGCGTTTGTTGTTTCATCTGAACTCACCGTCATTATATGTGGGGGGCTACTGTCTTCTTTGGAATATTTCTCTAGAGGTGAGCCAGGTCTTATATTTCCCTCTGCTAGCTATTTAGGTCTTAGGCCAGAGCTGGGCATCTAGCGATAAATAGGAAATGCTACCTGGCTATTTCTAGTTGCGCGGCAGGCTTAGTTCATGGTCAGTATAGTTCCATCTTCCGAGAGCTTGTCCCTCTATAGGCTTGCTATGATCTCTGCCTGCAGAGATCATGACAGTTTGACCGGCCCGTAAAGTGTTAAAGACCCAGGTTGAGAAAGGAGAGTTATAAGAAGTCTGCTGGAATTTTTTATTTTTTTTTTCCTCCAGTCTGCCTTGCTGCAGTCTTTTTTCTCTCTCTCCTCCTAATCTCTGTATGCTCTGTGTGCACCTGACAATAATGGATCTCCAGAGTGTAACTGCGGGTTTGAATAATCTCATCACGAAAGTACAAAATTTACAAGATTTTGTGGTACATGCTCCGGTATCTGAGCCGAGAATTCCTTTGCCGGAGTTCTTCACAGGGAATAGAGCTAGCTTCCAGAATTTCCGAAATAATTGTAAGCTTTATTTGTCCCTGAAGTCTCGTTCAGCTGGAGACCCTGCTCAGCAGGTTAGGATTGTGATTTCCTTGCTCAGGGGTGACCCTCAAGATTGGGCCTTCTCATTGCCAGCAGGGGATCCTGCGTTACGCGATGTGGATGCGTTTTTTCTGGCCTTGGGCTTGCTTTATGAGGAACCTCATTTGGAACTTCAGGCAGAAAAAACTTTGATGGCACTATCTCAGGGGCAAGACGAAGCTGAAGTTTTCTGCCAAAAATTCCGTAAATGGTCTGTGCTTACTCAGTGGAATGAGTGCGCCTTGGCGGCAACTTTCAGAGAAGGTCTCTCTGATGCCGTTAAGGATGTTATGGTGGGGTTCCCTTTGCCTGCAGGTCTGAATGAGTCCATGACAATGGCTATTCAGATTGATAGGCGTCTGCGGGAGCGCAAACCGGTGCACCATCTGGCGGTGTCTATGGAAAAGACGCCAGAAAGTATGCAGTGTGATAGAATTCTGTCCAGGAGCGAGCGACAGAATTTTAGACGGAAGAATGGATTGTGTTTCTATTGTGGGGATTCTACTCATGTTATATCGGCATGCTCTAGGCGTACAAAGAAGCTTGATAAGTCTGTTTCCATTGGCACCATTCAGTCTAAGTTTATTTTGTCTGTGACCCTGATTTGCTCTTTGTCATCCATTGCCACGGACGCCTATGTTGACTCTGGCGCCGCTCTGAGTCTTATGGATTGGTCCTTTGCCAATCGTTGTGGTTTTGATTTAGTGCCTTTGGAGACTCTTATTCCTCTGAAGGGGATTGACTCCACCCCATTGGCTAATAATAAACCACAATACTGGACACAAGTAACCATGCGTATCAATCCGGATCACCAGGAGATTATTCGTTTCCTGGTGCTGTATAATTTACATGACGATTTGGTACTGGGATTGCCATGGTTGCAGTCTCACAACCCAGTCTTGGACTGGAGAGCAATGTCTGTGTTGAGCTGGGGATGTAAGGGTATTCATGGGGACGTACCTTTGGTTTCTATTTCGTCGTCCATTCCCTCTGAAATCCCTGAGTTCCTCTCTGATTATCAAGACGTCTTTGACGAACCCAAGCTTGGGTCGTTACCTCCGCACCGTGAGTGCGATTGTGCCATAGATTTGATACCGGGTTGTAAATATCCAAAGGGTCGTTTGTTTAATTTGTCTGTGCCGGAACATGCTGCTATGCGGGAATATATAAAGGAGTCTTTGGAAAAGGGACATATTCGTCCATCTTCTTCTCCCTTGGGAGCTGGGTTTTTCTTTGTCTCAAAAAAAGACGGCTCTTTGAGACCATGTATTGATTATCGGCTTCTGAATAAGATCACTGTTAAGTATCAATACCCATTGCCATTGCTTACTGATTTGTTTGCTCGTATAGAGGGTGCTAAGTGGTTCTCTAAAATTGATCTTCGTGGGGCGTATAATTTGGTGCGGATCAGGCAGGGGGATGAGTGGAAGACCGCATTTAATACGCCCGAGGGCCACTTTGAGTATTTGGTCATGCCTTTTGGTCTTTCTAATGCCCCTTCAGTTTTCCAGTCTTTTATGCATGATATTTTCCGCGATTTTCTGGATAAATTTATGATAATATATCTGGATGATATTCTGATTTTTTCTGATGACTGGGACTCTCATGTCCAGCAGGTCAGGAGAGTTTTTCAGGTTCTGCGGTCTAATTCTTTATGTGTGAAGGGGTCTAAGTGCGTTTTTGGGGTCCAGAAAATTTCCTTTTTGGGGTATATTTTTTCTCCCTCTTCCATTGAGATGGATCCCGTTAAGGTGCAAGCTATTTGTGACTGGACTCAGCCCTCCTCTCTTAAGGGTCTTCAGAGATTTTTGGGCTTTGCCAACTTTTACCGCCGATTTATTGCTGGTTTTTCGGATGTCGTTAAACCACTGACTGATTTGACCAGACAAGGCGCTGATGTTGCTAATTGGTCCCCTCATGCTGTAGAGGCCTTTCAGGAGCTTAAGCGCCGTTTTGCCTCTGCCCCTGTGTTGCGTCAGCCTGATGTGAATCTGCCTTTTCAGGTTGAGGTTGACGCTTCGGAGATCGGAGCTGGGGCAGTGTTGTCGCAGAAAGGTTCCGACTGCTCCGTCATTAGGCCTTGTGCCTTCTTTTCTCGCAAATTTTCGCCCGCAGAGCGGAATTATGATGTTGGGAATCGGGAGCTTTTGGCCATGAAGTGGGCGTTTGAGGAGTGGCGCCATTGGCTCGAGGGGGCTAGACATCAGGTGGTGGTATTGACTGACCACAAAAATTTGATTTATCTTGAGACTGCCAGACGCCTGAATCCTAGACAGGCGCGCTGGTCTTTATTTTTTTCTCGCTTTAATTTTGTGGTGTCATACCTACCGGGTTCTAAGAATGTTAAGGCAGATGCCCTTTCTAGGAGTTTTGACCCGGACTCTCCTGGTAATTCTGAACCCACAGGTATCCTTAGGGAGGGAGTAATTTTGTCGGCCGTTTCTCCTGATTTGCGGCGGTCCTTGCAAGAGTTTCAGGCGGATAGACCGGATCGTTGTCCGCCTGATAGACTGTTTGTTCCGGATGATTGGACCAGCAGAGTCATCTCTGAGGTACATTCTTCTGCATTGGCAGGTCATCCCGGAATTTTTGGTACCAGGGATTTGGTGGCAAGATCCTTCTGGTGGCCTTCTCTGTCACGAGATGTGCGAGTCTTTGTGCAGTCATGTGATGTTTGTGCTCGGGCCAAGTCTTGTAGTTCTCGGGCTAGCGGACTGCTGTTGCCCTTGCCTATTCCTAAGAGGCCTTGGACACACATCTCGATGGATTTTATTTCAGATCTGCCTGTTTCCCAGAAGATGTCTGTCATCTGGGTGGTCTGTGACCGTTTCTCTAAAATGGTCCATTTGGTTCCTCTGCCCAAGTTGCCTTCTTCTTCTGAGTTGGTTCCTCTGTTTTTTCAGAATGTTGTCCGATTGCACGGTATTCCTGAGAATATTGTTTCTGACAGAGGTACCCAATTTGTGTCTAGATTTTGGCGGGCATTCTGTGCTAGGATGGGCATAGATTTGTCTTTTTCATCTGCTTTTCACCCTCAGACTAATGGCCAGACCGAGCGGACTAATCAGACCCTTGAGACATATCTGAGGTGTTTTGTCTCTGCTGACCAGGATGATTGGGTTGCTTTTTTGCCATTGGCAGAGTTCGCCCTCAATAATCGGGCCAGTTCTTCCACCTTGGTGTCCCCGTTTTTCTGTAATTCGGGGTTTCACCCTCGATTTTCCTCCGGTCAGGTGGAATCCTCGGATTGTCCTGGAGTGGATGCGGTGGTGGAGAGATTGCATCACATCTGGGGGCAGGTTATGGACAGTTTGAAGTTGTCCCAGGAGAAGACTCAGCGTTTTGCCAACCGTCATCGTCGTGTTGGTTCTCGGCTTTGTGTTGGAGATTTAGTGTGGTTGTCTTCTCGTTTTGTCCCTATGAGGGTCTCTTCTCCTAAGTTTAAACCTCGGTTCATCGGCCCTTATAGAATATTGGAGATTCTTAATCCTGTTTCTTTCCGTTTGGACCTCCCTGCGTCCTTTTCCATTCA
Source organism: Ranitomeya variabilis (assembly GCF_051348905.1). NCBI lineage: Eukaryota > Metazoa > Chordata > Amphibia > Anura > Dendrobatidae > Ranitomeya > Ranitomeya variabilis. Next base: position 751,193,042 of record NC_135235.1, on the reverse strand, counting down.
TAACGTTTTTCATCGGTCGTTATTGCGCAGGTATGAGGTACCTGTTGTACCTTCAGTTGAGCCTCCTGCTCCGGTGTTGGTTGAGGGTGAGTTGGAGTACGTTGTGGAGAAAATTTTGGACTCTCGTGTTTCCAGACGGAAACTCCAGTATCTGGTCAACTGGAAGGGTTACGGCCAGGAGGATAATTCTTGGGTCAATGCATCTGATGTTCATGCTTCTGATCTTGTTCGTGCCTTCCATAGGGCTCATCCTGGTCGCCCTGGTGGATCTGGTGAGGGTTCGGTGCCCCCTCCTTGAGGGGGGGGTACTGTTGTGAATTTGGATTCTGGGCTCCCCCGGTGGCCGCTTGTGGAATTGGACTTGTCATCCTCTTTCCTGTTTCACCTGATTCCATCAGTAGTGGGTGTCGCTATTTAAGCTCATTTCTCTGGTGGTTTCTTGCCGGTCAACAATGTTATCTGATGCCTCTCAGTGCTTGTTCCTGCTTCTAGACAACTACTAGATAAGTTGGACTTTTGTCCATGTTTTGTTTTGCCTATTTGTTCCAGTTCACAGCTGAAGTTTTGTTACTGTGTCTGGAAAGCTCTCGTTGATCAGGGATTGCTACTCTGGCGTTATGAGTTAATGCCAGAGTTTAAGGTAATCTCTGGATGGTGTTTTGTTAGTGTTTTTCTGCTGACCATGAAAGTATACTATCTGTCTTCTGCTATCTAGTAAGCGGACCTCAAATTTGCTAAGACTATTTTCCTGCTGCGTTTGTTGTTTCATCTGAACTCACCGTCATTATATGTGGGGGGCTACTGTCTTCTTTGGAATATTTCTCTAGAGGTGAGCCAGGTCTTATATTTCCCTCTGCTAGCTATTTAGGTCTTAGGCCAGAGCTGGGCATCTAGCGATAAATAGGAAATGCTACCTGGCTATTTCTAGTTGCGCGGCAGGCTTAGTTCATGGTCAGTATAGTTCCATCTTCCGAGAGCTTGTCCCTCTATAGGCTTGCTATGATCTCTGCCTGCAGAGATCATGACAGGTAGTAGAAGAGTTAATGATACATCCCTGGTGGTCTACGGTAGTAGAAGAGTTAATGATACATCCCTGGTGGTCTATGGCAGTAGAAGAGTTACTGATACATTCCTAGTGGTCTACGGTAGTACAAGGATTAATGATAACATTCCTGGTGGTCTAGGGTAGTAGAAGGGTTAATGATACATCCCTGCTGGTCTACGGTAGTAGAATGGATAATGATACCTCCCTGGTGCTCTAGGGTAGTGGATGGGTTAATGATACATCCCTGCTGGTCTACGGTAGCAGAAGGGTTAATGATAACATTCCTGGTGGTCTACGGTAGTAGAAGGGTTAATGATACATCCCTGCTGGTCTACGGTAGTAGAATGGTTAATGTTACATCCCTGGTGCTCTAGGGTAGTGGATGGGTTAATGATACATCCCTGGTGGTCCGGGTTTCTGGAGGTTGTTGCTCTTCCTCTTTGGCTTTCACCTTTGTGACATTTGCGATAAATCCTGGAAGTTTCATTTTCTCCTATTTTTCTTGCAGGGAAAAACATTACATCGGAGAAGACCAGGTAATATGGCGGCCATCATCACTTGTCAGGGGGGTCCGACACCATCATCTGTCCCAGGGGTCTGTCCCCATCATCTGTCCCGGGGGTCCGTCACATTCACCTGTCTGGGGGGCCGCCAGCATCACCTGTCCTGGGGGGGCTGCCACCATCATCTGTCGGGGGGGGGGCGCCACCATCATCATTCCCGGGGGTCCACCACCATGACCTGTCCATGTGGAGAGGATGCCACCATCACCTGTAAATGGGGTAGGACGCCACCATCACCTGTCCATGGGGAGAGGATGCCACCATCACCTGTAAATGGGGATAGGACGCCACCAATACCTGTCCATGGGGAGAGGACGCCACCATCACCTGTCCATGGGGAGAGGATGCCACCATCACCTGTAAATGGGGATAGGACCCCACCATCAGCTGTCCAGGGGAGAGGATGCCACCATCACCTGTCCGATGAGAGAGGACGCCACCATCACCTGTCCATGGGGAGAGGACATCACCATCACATGTCCATGGGGAGAGGACGCCACCTTCACCTGTCCATGGGGAGAGGACTCCACCTTCACCTGTCCAGGGGGAGGACGCCACCATCACCTGTAACTGGGGAGAGGACGTCACCATAACCTGTCCATGGGGGGAGGACGTCACCATCACCTGTCCATGGGGAGAGGATGCCACCACCACCTGTCCAGGGGGGAGGACGCCACCATCTCCTGTCCAGGGAGGAGAGGACGCCACCATCACCTGTCCATGGGGAGAGGACGCCACCATCACTTGTCCATGGGGAGAGGATGCCACCATCACTTGTCCATGGGGAGAGGATGCCACCATCACCTGTCCATAAGGAGATGACGTCACCATCACCTATCCAGGGGGAAGGACGCCACCATCTCCTGTCCAGGGGGGAGCACGCCACCATCACCTGTAAATGGGGAGAGGACATCACCATAACCTGTCCATGGGGAGAGGATGCCACCATCACCTGTTCATGGGGAGGACACCATCATCACCTGTCCAAAAGGAGAGGACTCCACCATCACCTGTCCATGGGGAGAGGACGCCACCATCACCTGTCCATGGGGAGAGGATGCCACCATCACCTGTCCAGGGGGGAGGATGCCACCATCACCTGTCCATGGGGAGAGGATGCCACCATCACCTGTCCAGGGGGGAGGATGACACCATCACCTGTAAATGGGGAGAGGACGTCACCATAACCTGTCCATGGGAGGAGGATGTCACCATCACCTGTCCATGGGGAGAGGACACCAACATCACCTGTCCAGGGGGGAGGATGACACCATCACCTGTAAATGGGGATAGGACGCCACCATCACCTGTCCATGGGGAGAGGACGCCACCATCACCTTTCCAGGGGGGAGGATTCCACCATCACCTGTCCATGGGGAGAGAACGCCACCATCACCTGTCCAGCGGCGACGACTCCACCATCACCTGTCCGATGGGAGAGGATGCCACCATCACCTGTAAATGGGGAGAGGACATCACCATAATCTGTCCATGGGGAGAGGATGCCACCATCACCTGTTCATGGGGAGGACACCATCATCACCTGTCCAAAAGGAGAGGACTCCATCATCATCTGTCCATGGGGAGAGGACGCCACCATCACCTGTCCATGGGGAGAGGACGCCACCATCACCTGTCCAGGGGGGAGGACGCCACCATCACCTGTCCATGGGGAGAGGACACCACCTTCACCTGTACATGGGGAGAGGGCGTCACCATAACCTGTCCATGGGAGGAGGACGTCACCATCACCTGTCCATGGGGAGAGGACACCAACATCACCTGTCCAGGGGGGAGGATGCCACCATCACCTGTAAATGGGGAGAGGATGCCACCATCACCTGTCCATGGGGAGAGGACGCCACCATCACCTTTCCAGGGGGGAGGATGCCACCATCACCTGTCCATGGGGAGAGAACGCCACCATCACCTGTCCAGGGGGGACGACGTCACCATCACCTGTCCGATGGGAGAGGAGAGGACGCCACCATCACTTGTCCATGAGAACAGGATGCCACCATCACCTGTCCATAAGGAGATGACGCCACCATCACCTGTCCAGGGGGGAGGACGCCACCATCTCCTGTCCAGGGGGAGAGGACGCCACCATCACCTGTCCATGGGGAGAGGGCACCACCATCACGTGTAAATGGGGAGAGGACGCCACTATCACTTGTCCATGGGAGGAGGATGCCACCATCACCTGTCCAGCGGCAACAACTCCACCATCACTTGTCTGATGGGAGAGGACGCCACCATCACCTGTCCATGGGGAGAAGAGGCCACCATCATCTGTCCAGGGGGGACGACGCCACCATCACCTGTCCATAGGGAGAGGATGCCACTATCACGTGTCCATGGGGGGGAGGATGCCACTATCACCTGTCCAGGGGGGAGGAAGCCACCATCACCTGTCCATGGGGAGAGGACACCACCATCCCCTGTCCGTGGGGAGAGGACGCCACCATCACCTGTTCATGGGGAGAGGACGCCACCATCACCTGTCCATGCGGAGAGGACGCCACCATCACCTGTCCAGGGGCGACGACTCCATCATCACCTGTCCGATGGGAGAGGACGCCACCATCACCTGTCCATGGGGAGAGGATGCCACCATCATCTGTCCAGGGGGGGGTAATGCCACCATCACCTGTCCGATGGGAGAGGACGCCACCATCACCTGTCCATGACGAGAGGATGCCACCATCACTTGTCCATGGGGAGAGGATGCCACCATCATCTGTCCAGGGGGGGGCAATGCCACCATCACCTGTCCATAGGGAGAGGATGCCACTATCACGTGTCCATGGGGGGGAGGATGCCACTATCACCTGTCCAGGGGGGAGGAAGCCACCATCACCTGTCCATGGGGAGAGGACACCACCATCCCCTGTCCGTGGGGAGAGGACGCCACCATCACCTGTTTATGGGGAGAGGACGCCACCATCACCTGTCCATGCGGAGAGGACGCCACCATCACCTGTCCAGGGGCGACGACTCCATCATCACCTGTCCGATGGGAGAGGACGCCACCATCACCTGTCCATGGGGAGAGGATGCCACCATCATCTGTCCAGGGGGGGGCAATGCCACCATCACCTGTCCGATGGGAGAGGACGCCACCATCACCTGTCCATGACGAGAGGATGCCACCATCACTTGTCCATGGGGAGAGGATGCCACCATCACCTGTCCATGGGGAGAGGATGCCACTGTCACGATTCACTCCGTGACTGTCAGGATCCCTTAGCCGCTGCCCACAATCTGTCACGGACGGGGGTGACCTTAGACCAGCAGACGGCTATCACATGTGCAGGGGGCTTATCCTAGTTATCCCTCCACTGCCACAATGTGATGAAAAAAAACACACACGAGGCTATTGACCTCTTAGTTTACAGCAGGGGCTTATTTTAGGTATCCCACTGCTCTTCAATATACCATGAACTGCAGGGATTTGTGTATCCCGCTTACAGTTCCACTTAAACCTTGCAGCTCTCTGGCGCCCCCCTTTCTGTCAGGTCAGATTAGGTACTGCACCTGGGGTAATTAGTCGCCAGAAACGCTGCCTGCTATGTACTGGCTATTGGGTGTACTGCAGCGATGCGATAACTACTCCCGCTCAGGCAGGAACAATAATTATCAAGCCGCAGTCGCTACAGTGACCCCCCAAAAGCCGGCACACGGTCGCTGCCACCAGCTCCAATTGAACGGGTCTGGAGCAAACCCCAAAAAACAGTAGCGTAATTCCCTTCAGAGACAGGGTACGGTTTAGGGCAGGAAGAACGAACTAGTATTAAATAGGATACCCCATAAATGATTTTAGGCAGTGTTTATAAAATATTTTACAAAGATGTTACAAATGAGACAATTGCAAATATGTACAAGGTAATTATAAAAATAAAAGGATTAAAGGAAGAAAAGATAACTCACATGTTCTTAGATCATTGCATTGCAGGCAACAGGCTAGGAGCTTTCCATCTATCCCAGTGCATTGGGCACTCGCAGTCTGGTCGCTTCAGGTAAAAACTCACAACTCTGCTCTCTTGGATGCCTGCCAGCACTTAAAACCTACAGTCTGTGACCTCACAGAAAGGGCTTGGTTTTCCAACTCCTCCTACCTCTTCGGTTTCACTAACTGGGCATTAAATATATCTGATGCCCGTATCTTCGCTACAGAACATAAAATAATCGCACCATACCCATCGTTCATCTCATAGTATCGTGGGCATTCCGATGAGATCAAATATGCCCTGTCTGGGATACATATTTACAGAGAAATCCCTACTTCTTCACCAGATGGAGTTAGACGCCCGTATTTAGAGTGATGCGTAGATCCTCCGAGTGTGATTATGACGATATATTTTGGTGTTCGTAACTTAAACGGTTTGCATAATATCTTCCAAAAACAGAACAAAGAAATCCCATGCATTCCAGAAGTTTCTCTAACAGTTCCTGCTAACACAAATTTCTCTTGCAGCTATGCCCGTCGTAAATACCTTTCGTCAATAAAACTCCCCCACAAGGCAAGCTCTTCTACACAGACAGCTAGAAACACAGGGAAAGAAAGAGAACCAGAGAGAAGGGGGGTTTAGCCCCCGCATGCTAGCAGGAAAACTAACTTATGATATTTCATACCATATCGTGACACCTCCCCCTTTTAGCGTGCGCTACGGCGGCAGGACCTCTCGGTATGCCTCCATGCGCACGTCCGTGGGTTCACCCTGACGGGAAAGTCCATCTGCATTACCATGCTCTTTGCCCGCTCTGTGCTTAATGGTGAAGTCAAATTGCTGAAGGGCAAGGCTCCAGCGTAGCAACCTGCCATTGGTTCCACACATGGTGCTTAGCCAGCGCAGAGGGTTGTGGTCGGTCACCACCGTGAAGGTGCGACCGTACAAGTAGGGCTGCAAGCGCTGCAGAGCCCAGACTATGGCCAGGCACTCCTTCTCGATGGTGGAGTAGGCCACTTCCCTCGGCAAAAGTTTCCGGCTCAGGTACAACACGGGGTGCTCTTGGTCCTCCGAGTCAACCTGGCTGAGCACAGCACCAAGGCCAAACTCGCTGGCGTCGGTCTGTACCAAGAACGGTCGACTGCTGTCGACTGCTTTCAACACAGGGGCGTTGCACAGTGCTGTTTTCAACGCCTGGAAGGCCCCCTCACAGCCATCTGTCCAGTTGACGATGTGGGGTAGCTTCTTCCTGGTGAGGTCCGTCAAAGGTTTTGCCAGGCTACTATAGTGCTGCACGAAGCGCCTATAGTACCCTGCAGTGCCCAGGAAGGACATCACCTGTTTCTTGTTCCTGGGAGTGGGCCAGTTCACGATCACGCCCACTTTGTCAGGCTCCGGTTTCAGGGTGTTTCCACCTACCCGGTGCCCCAGGTAGTGAACCTCCCTCATGCCCATCTGGCACTTTCCGGGCTTGATAGTCAGGCCTGCTTGGTGAATTCGCCCGAGCACCTCCTCGAGATGCTGCAGGTGTTCATCCCAGGAGGGACTGAAGATGGCAATGTCATCTAAGTACGCCACGGCGTACTTCTCCAGTCCCTGAAGCAGGAGATTGACCATCCGCTGAAAAGTGGCAGGGGCATTCTTCATGCCGAAGGGCATGACCGTGGACTCGTACAGTCCAAAGGGTGTGATAAAGGCGGACTTCTCCTGCGCCTCGGGGCTCAGGGGAATCTGCCAGTATCCGCGACTCAGATCCATTATTGTCAGGTATTCTGCGCCAGCTAACTTCTCAAGCAGCTCCTCGATGCGCGGCATTGGGTGCGCGTCAGAGGCTGTAATGGCGTTGAGCCCCCTGTAGTCCACGCAGAACCGGGTGGTCCGGTCCTTCTTTGGCACGAGAACTACAGGTGAGGCCCACGCGCTCTTTGACCGTCGAATCACCCCCAGCTGTAACATCTCATCGATCTCCTGGCGCATAATCTGCTGCACCTGGTCAGAGATTCGATAGGGTGTTCGCCGTAGTGGGGCGTGATTCCCGGTGTCCACCTCGTGGACCGCTAACTCAGTCCTTCCAGGCCGGTTGGAGAACACGACCCGGAAGGGTTCCAGTGTGGTTTGCAACTGCAACCGCTGTGGTTCATCTAGCAAGGCGCTTACCTCCACGTCCTCAATGGACCCACGGGCCTTGGCTTGGGCCAGCATGTCCAGGAGGGTGTCTTCCTCCCCGTCTTCGGGTAAGCTGCAGACCGGTAGGACGAAAGGTTCACGTTCGTGATGAGCCTTCATCATGTTGACGTGAAAGGCCTTTCGCCTACCCCGAGTGTGGTCAAGCGTGACCACATAGGTGACCGGGTTGAGCTGTTGGTGGACGACGTATGGGCCCTCCCAGGCTGCCTGAAGCTTATCCGTTGGTACAGGAACCAGCACCCACACCTTTTGACCCACATGGTAGGTCCGCTCCCGGGCGTTCTGGTCGTACCAGTGCTTCTGATCAGCCTGAGCCTGCGTCATGTTGTCATGCACCAACTGCGTCAAGGTCTGCATCTTGTCACGGAAGCGCAGGACATACTCCACTATGGACACTTCAGAAGGGTTCGGCTCCTCTTCCCAGGATTCTCTTACCAACCCAAGGGGTCCCCGGACTCGCCTGCCGTACAGGAGCTCGAAGGGGGAGAACCCCGTCGAGGCCTGCGGAACCTCTCGGTAAGCAAATAGCAGGTGTGGGAGGTACCGCTCCCAGTCGCGCCCTTGTGTCTCAACCAGCATGCGTAGCATCTGTTTGAGGGTACCATTGAAGCGTTCACACAAGCCATTGGTCTGTGGGTGATACGCACTCGATACCAGGTGCTTCACCTGCATTTTCTTACAGAGAGCCTCCATTAGGTGAGACATAAATTGGGTCCCTCGATCAGTAAGCATTTCCCTGGGAAATCCTACCCGTGAAAAGATGGCCAACAGGGCATCCGCCACCTTATCTGCCCTAGTTGACGACAGAGCTACTGCCTCTGGGTACCGGGTAGCGTAGTCTACCACAGTAAGAATAAATCGCTTTCCAGAGCTACTGGAGACGGCCAGCGGGCCCACAATGTCCACCGCAATCCTCTGGAAAGGCTCCTCTATCACTGGCAAAGGGATCAGGGGAGCCTTAAGAGCAGGCCCCGCCTTCCCCACTCTTTGACAGGTGATACAGGAGCGGCAGTAGTTTGACACATCTGTCCCCATCTTAGGCCAATAGAAGTGTTGAGACAGCCGGGCCTTAGTTTTGCTGATACCCAAGTGTCCAGCTAGCGGGATCTCATGGGCAATCCGCAACAACTCACCCCGGAATTGCTGTGGGACGACCAGCTGTCTTTCCCTCAACCACTCCTTTTGTGATTCTCCGGGTACGGTCTCCCGGTACAACCTTCCTCCTTCCCAGAACACCTTCTCCTTATCAGTCTCGGAGAAGCGCGTCCCGGCGAGTTGTCTCAAACTCTCTAGGCTCGCATCTGTGTGCAGAGCGGCCTGAAACTCCTGGCTAGGGGAAGCCAAAAGCGATGTCAGGGTCCCTTCCCCACGGGAGCCCTCTGGGACCTGCACTGGGTCCACCTCTGGTTCAGTCACACTGATGACTGAGGAGGGTCCGGAAGGCAGACAGGTATCTGCGTTCCGGGCACTCTGACTGCGGGTGACAGCAGCTACGTAGGCTGTCTCCCCGGGGATTTCTACAGACCCAACAGCCGACGCTGCTATGGGCTCTACCTCCCCATCCACCCCCATTACCTCAGGAGCATTGCTACTTATGGGCCAGTTACCTTCCTCGGTGGCACTGGTCAATTTCATGGCGTCACCTGTCTCACGGTTCCCATGTATCTCCCCATTTCTTGTAGCACCGACACTTGCCCCTGCTAGGGGTTCCTCAGCCGTCTCACTCCGCAGAGGGACTTGGCTGAGCACTCCTGTACCTATGGACACATCAACTTTCACAGAAACATCATTATCAGATACAGTTGGCACAGGTACAACATTTCCCCCATCAATCCTAGGGAAAAAATGGTTAACAGATGCATCATTACAAGATAAAGCATGGTCAGGTAACACATGCGATTTCCCATCATCATCATCATCATCATCAGGGTTAACGTTACGCTTATTAGCAGATTGGGGAGGGGTGTCAGGGACGTAGTATGCAAACAACCTCCCCAAATCAGTCCCCAACAAAACATCAGTGGGCAAATTATCAGACAGCCCCACTTCTTTCACCCCGCTCCCGGCACCCCAATCAATAAAAACCCGGGCCATCGGTAAGGGACAGCTGATGCCCCCAATCCCAGTGACAGTTAGGGTTTTCCCCGGAATGATTTCTTCAGGGGCCGCCAGTTCGGGTCGGATGAGGGTTCGTTCAGCCCCGGTGTCCTTGAGGCCTGTAGCAACACGACCTCCCACAGTGACGGGCTGTACGTTGTCACACACCCTCCCAACCACACCACCCACCAAAAGAACTGCTGCATTAGGCCCTGGGGCCTGGGATGAGGGGTTCTTCTGCTTGGCTAGACATTGGTGACTGAGGTGTCCAGTCTGCCTGCAGTGGTAACACTGGCGAAGTTCGGTGGTAGGTCTGGTGCTGTTGGCCACGGGGACAGGACCTCTGGTGTGTTGGCTGGCAGGGGTACTGGCGTTGGCTGCAGGCTTACCCCCTCTCCAGCTGGTGGTGACTGGCTTCCGCACTTCCGATCTACGGTTGGCCTCATAGGCATCGGCAATCTGCGCTGCTTTCGTCACATCGTTGGGTTCTCTGTCCATCACGAACTGTCGCACTTCAGTTGGGCAAAGACGGAAGAACTGGTCTTTGATCATCAGGTCTCGCAGCTGTGTAAAGGTGGTCACTGACAGTCCTTGGGTCCACTGGTCAAAGTGGGTCCCCAGTCTATGCACCACATCACTGTAACTGTCGTGTGGGCCACGTAGGAGGGTCCGAAACTTTTTACGGTACACCTCGGGTGTAAGCTGGTACTTAGCTATGAGAGCCTGCTTGATGGCCTCATAGTCACCATCTTGTTCTTGAGGGAGGGCAGCAAACGCCTCCAGAGCTTTTCCTCTCAGCCCTGGTGTCAGGTATCGTGCCCATTCTTGTGTAGGCAGCTGGTACTGTCTGCAGGCTTTCTCAAAGGCCCGCAGAAACGTGTCCAAGTCCCCATCCTTTTCCATAACAGGAAAGTGGTCGGGCCGGGGCTTTGGTATCTGAGCGCTGCTGGGCTCACGGCTCTGGGCAGTGGAAGGCGTCCCCCCCCGCCGGAGCATCTCCAGTTCATGTTCTCGCTGGGCTTGGCGCTCGGCTCGCTGGGCCTGGGCCTCTCGCTCGGCTCTCTCAGCCTCTCGCTCAGCTCTCTCTGCCTCTCGCTGGGCCTCTCGCTCGGCTCGCTCCTGGTATTGCTGGATCAGCTGCAGACGTCTCTCTAGGTCATCTGCGGAGCATTGTTGCAGAGCCAGCTGCAGGCGGAGGTCTGCGCCCCCCTGGTTGCCAGTAGGGCCCGTATTCAGTGGTTGAACCTCTGCTGCAGCACCACGTTCGCTGGTGCTGGCATCTGCGGCCTCTGGGCTCTGTGAGTGGTCTAGAGCGGCTTCCCATTGCACCAGTTCAGCGACCATTTGAGTCTTGGTCATGCTCTGGGGGTTCAGGCCATGATACGTGCATATCCCAGCAAGAGTGTCCTTCTTCTGCTGGTTGTACCAGGCTTCTCCTTTCGTTGCCATGGTTGCCAAATAAAAGATAGGATAGAAAAACGAAGAAAAAGGGAGGGGATAATCACCAGTACACAATTGTCTCACAACTAATAAACACTGAGTTCGTTCTCCAAACTTATTTGCGCAGAGTTCTCGCAAGAAGTTTCTGCAAGTTTTTAGTGAGAGGAATGATTGCTCAAACCAAATCACTAATGCTCTAATATCCCACCGCCTTGCCACCAATATGTCACGATTCACTCCGTGACTGTCAGGATCCCTTAGCCGCTGCCCACAATCTGTCACGGACGGGGGTGACCTTAGACCAGCAGACGGCTATCACATGTGCAGGGGGCTTATCCTAGTTATCCCTCCACTGCCACAATGTGATGAAAAAAAACACACACGAGGCTATTGACCTCTTAGTTTACAGCAGGGGCTTATTTTAGGTATCCCACTGCTCTTCAATATACCATGAACTGCAGGGATTTGTGTATCCCGCTTACAGTTCCACTTAAACCTTGCAGCTCTCTGGCGCCCCCCTTTCTGTCAGGTCAGATTAGGTACTGCACCTGGGGTAATTAGTCGCCAGAAACGCTGCCTGCTATGTACTGGCTATTGGGTGTACTGCAGCGATGCGATAACTACTCCCGCTCAGGCAGGAACAATAATTATCAAGCCGCAGTCGCTACAGTGACCCCCCAAAAGCCGGCACACGGTCGCTGCCACCAGCTCCAATTGAACGGGTCTGGAGCAAACCCCAAAAAACAGTAGCGTAATTCCCTTCAGAGACAGGGTACGGTTTAGGGCAGGAAGAACGAACTAGTATTAAATAGGATACCCCATAAATGATTTTAGGCAGTGTTTATAAAATATTTTACAAAGATGTTACAAATGAGACAATTGCAAATATGTACAAGGTAATTATAAAAATAAAAGGATTAAAGGAAGAAAAGATAACTCACATGTTCTTAGATCATTGCATTGCAGGCAACAGGCTAGGAGCTTTCCATCTATCCCAGTGCATTGGGCACTCGCAGTCTGGTCGCTTCAGGTAAAAACTCACAACTCTGCTCTCTTGGATGCCTGCCAGCACTTAAAACCTACAGTCTGTGACCTCACAGAAAGGGCTTGGTTTTCCAACTCCTCCTACCTCTTCGGTTTCACTAACTGGGCATTAAATATATCTGATGCCCGTATCTTCGCTACAGAACATAAAATAATCGCACCATACCCATCGTTCATCTCATAGTATCGTGGGCATTCCGATGAGATCAAATATGCCCTGTCTGGGATACATATTTACAGAGAAAACCCTACTTCTTCACCAGATGGAGTTAGACGCCCGTATTTAGAGTGATGCGTAGATCCTCCGAGTGTGATTATGACGATATATTTTGGTGTTCGTAACTTAAACGGTTTGCATAATATCTTCCAAAAACAGAACAAAGAAATCCCATGCATTCCAGAAGTTTCTCTAACAGTTCCTGCTAACACAAATTTCTCTTGCAGCTATGCCCGTCGTAAATACCTTTCGTCAATAAAACTCCCCCACAAGGCAAGCTCTTCTACACAGACAGCTAGAAACACAGGGAAAGAAAGAGAACCAGAGAGAAGGGGGGTTTAGCCCCCGCATGCTAGCAGGAAAACTAACTTATGATATTTCATACCATATCGTGACAGCCACCATCACCTGTCCATAAGGAAATGACGCCACCATCACCTGTCCAGGAGGGAGGATGCCACCATCACCTGTCCAGGGGGGAGAGGACGCCACCATCACCTGTCCATGGGGAGAGGACGCCACCATAACCTGTAAATGGGGAGAGGACGTCACCATGACCTGTCAATGGGGAGGACGTCACCATAACCTGTCCATGGGGGGAGGATGCCACCATCACATGTAAATGGGGAGAGGATGCCACTATCACCTGTCCATGGGGGGAGGACGCCACCATCCCCTGTCCAGGGGGAGGATGCCACCATCCCCTGTCCAGGGGGGAGGACGCCACCATCACCTGTCCAGGGGGTAGGATGCCACCATCACCTGTCTATGGGGAGAGGACACCACCATTACCTGTCCATGGGGAGAGGACGCCACCATCACCTATCCATAGAGAGAGGACGTCACCATCACCTGTCCAGGGAGAGGACACCACCATCACCTGTCGATAGGAAGAGGATGGCATCATCACCTGTAAATGGGGAGAGGATGCCATCACCTGTCCATAGGGAGAGGATACCACCATCCCCTGTAAATGGGTAGAGAACACCACCATCACCTGTCTCGGGGGCTGCACAACTCTTGCATAATAATCTGATGGTCTCTTTTACTTAATTAACAGATCATCAAAGATCCCAACCACAAACAGTGAGAAACCGACAGAGGAGACGAAAGGAGGGGAGCCATTAATAGGTGTCATGTCTTATCCTCCAGTCACCTCCAGAGCTGCAGTCACTATTCTGCTGTTACATCGTGTCTTATCCTCCAGTCACCTCCAGAACTGCAGTCACTATTCTGCTGTTACATTGTGTCTTATCCATCAGTCACCTCCAGAGCTGCACTCATTATTCTGCTGTTACTTCATGTCTTATCCTCCAGTCACCTCCAGAGCTGCAGTCACTATTCTGCTGTTACATCATGTCTTATCCTCCAGTCACCTTCAGAACCGCAGTCACTATTCTGCTGTTACATCATGTCTTATCCATCAGTCACCTCCAGAGCTGCACTCACTCTTCTGCTGTAACATCTTGTCTTAGCCTCCAGTCACCTCCAGAGCTGCAGTCACTATTCTGCTTTTACATCATGTCTTATCCATCAGTCACCTCCAGAGCTGCACTCACTATTCTGCTGTTACATCATGTCTTATCCTCCAGTCACCCCCAGAGCTCCATACACAATGTGACACTCCTGTTGCAGGGTCTCGGCTGTGACCAGGTTGTTTTTCTGTGACAGGTAATATTGAGGATGATGAGCAGCGTTACGTTGTGGTGAAGTCTGCTGAGGAGAGCACAGGTAGGAGGATGCTGAGTGCAGTAGTTCTGCAGTCCCATACACATGCAGCGTATCACCATGATGTCTACTTCATTCTTCACAGGAAACAACCAGCACAACCATGAAGGGGCGCAATCAGTGGCCGACACGACCAGTACTGAAGTTGAACAAGGTGACCCCAATAATGATGACCGTCCCCAGTATAGAGCTCATGCGTAATACTGATTATAGCCCTTATATACTGTATAGGGGGATGTAGTGTACACTGTACAGGGGGATGTAGTGTAGAATGTACAGAGTGATGTAGTGTACACTGTACAGAGGAAGTAGTGTATGCTATACAGGGGATGTAGTGTATGCTGTACAGGGGGATGTAGTGTATACTGTACAGGGGATGTAGTGTACACTGTACAGGGGATGTAGTGTATGCTATACAGGGGGATGTAGTGTATACTGTACAGGGGATGTAGTGTAGAATGTACAGAGTGATGTAGTGTACACTGTACAGGGGGATGTAGTGTAGAATGTACAGAGTGATGTAGTGTACACTGTACAGGAGGAAGTAGTGTATGCTATACAGGGGATGTAGTGTACACTGTACAGAGGAAGTAGTGTATGCTATACAGGGGATGTAGTGTATGCTATACAGGGGATGTAGTGTATGCTGTACAGGGGATGTAGTGTATACTGTACAGGGGATGTAGTGTACACTGTACAGGGGATGTAGTGTATGCTATACAGGGGATGTAGTGTATGCTATACAGGGGGATGTAGTGTATACTGTACAGGGGATGTAGTGTAGAATGTACAGAGTGATGTAGTGTACACTGTACAGGGGATGTAGTGTATGCTATACAGGGGGATGTAGTGTATACTGTACAGGGGATGTAGTGTAGAATGTACAGAGTGATGTAGTGTACACTGTACAGGGGACGTAGTGTATGCTATACAGGGGATGTAGTGTGTGCTGTACAGGGGATGTAGTGTACACTGTACAGGGGATGTAGTGTATGCTATACAGGGGGATGTAGTGTATACTGTACAGGGCATGTATTGTGTACTGCACAGGGGGATCTAGTGTATACTGTACAGGGGGATCTAGTGTATGCTGCACAGGGGGATCTAGTGTATACTGTACAGGGGATGTATTGTGTACTGTACAGGGGGATCTAGTGTATACTGTACAGGGGATGTATTGTATACTGTACAGGGGATGTATTGTGTACTGTACAGGGGGATCTAGTGTATACTGTACAGGGGGATCTAGTGTATACTGTACGGGGGATCTAGTGTATACTGTACAGGGGATGTATTGTATACTGTACAGGGGATGTATTGTGTACTGTACAGGGGGATCTAGTGTATACTGTACAGGGGGATCTAGTGTATACTGTACAGGGGGATCTAGTGTATGCTGTACAGGGGGATCTAGAGTATGCTGTACAGTGGGACGTATTTTGTACTCTACAGGGGGATCTAGTGTATACTGTACAGGGGATGTATTGTGTACTGTATAGGGGCACGTAGTGTATGCTGTGCAGGGTGGTGCACTCTATGCTGCACAGGAGGAATCTTCGGTATATTTTTTGCTCAGTTCTGTGTGTGTGTGTGTGGGGGGGGACGTTCTGGGTGTCCCCGCGTGGAGTTTTGCCGTATGCAGCTCTCCAGGAATATATATCGGCTTCCTCTCTTGGGATCTCTGAGCCAGGACTTCCTAGATATGAGGCCGTGATTGGAGGTCGGATTCTCTGTGCTATTACCTGCAGTGTACAGCACAATACACACAGCTGTGAATGTCATTATACTGCCCCCGGAAAATGCCCCAACAGGCGAGAGGGCGGCTCCTGTGCATTTGGAAGTGAGGATGACAAGCTCACTGCATTGTGGTACTTCCATGGGGGCAACGTTAGGGGAGCCTGTCACTTAGTGATACTGTTATGGGGCAATGTTCCTGTCACTTAGTGATACTGTTATGGGGCAATGTTAGGAGATCCTGTCACTTAGTGATACTGCTATGGGGCAATGTTAGGAGATCCTGTCACTTAGTGATACTGCTGTAGGGGCAATGTTAGGAGATCCTGTCACTTTGTGGCACTGCTATGGGGGAAATGTTAGGAGATCCTGTCACTTTGTGGCACTGTTATGGCGGCAATGTTGGGGGTCCTGTGATTTTTTTATGCTGCTGTGGGGATATGTGGTGGGGATCCTGTCACTTTCTGGCACTGCTATGGGGGCAATATTAGGGGTTCCTATCACTTTATGGCACTGCTATGGGGACAATGTTAGGGGAATCTGTCACTTTTTGGCATTGCTATGGGGGCAATGTTAGGGGATCCTGTCACTTTGTGGCACTGCTATGGGGGGCAATATTAGGGGAACCTGTTACTTTGTGCTACTGCTATGGGGCAATGTTAGGGGATCCTGTCACTTTGTGGTACTGCTATGGGGGCAATGTTAGGAGATCCTGTCACTTTGTGGCACTGCTATGGTGGCAATGTTGGGGGTCCTGTCATTTTATTTATGCTGCTGTGGGGCTATGTGGTGGGGATCCTGTCACTTTGTGGCACTGCTATGGGGGCAATATTAGGGGAACCTGTCACTTTTTGGCACTGCTATGGGGCAATATTAGGGGAACCTGTCACTTTTTGGCACTGCTATGGGGGCAATGTTAGGGGATCCTGTCACTTTGTGGCACTGCTATGGGGGCAATGTTAGAGGATCTTGTCACTTTGTGGTACTGCTATGGGACAATATTAGGGGATCCTGTCACTTTGCGATACTGCTATGGGGGCAATGTTAGAGGATCTTGTCACTTTGTGGTACTGCTATGGGGCAATGTTAGGGGATCCTGTCACTTTTTGGTACTGCTATGGGGCAATGTTAGGGGATCCTGTCACTTTGTGGTACTGCTATGGCGGCAATGTTAGGGAATCCTCACTTTTTGGTATTGCTATGGGGGCAATGTTAGGGGATCCTGTCACACTTTGTGGTACTGCTATGGGGGCAATGTTAGGGGATCCTGTCACTTTGTGGTACTGCTATGGGGGAAATATTAGGGGATCCTGTCACTTTGTGGTACTGCTATGGGGGCAATGTTAGGGGATCCTGTCACTTTGTGGTACTGCTATGGGGGCAATGTTAGGGGATCCTGTCACTTTGTGGTACTGCTATGGGGGCAATGTTAGGGGATCCTGTCACTTTGTGGTACTGCTATGGGGGCAATGTTGGGGGATCCTGTCACTTTATGACACTGCTAAGGGTGCACTGATATGAAGACCCTGTAAATTTGTGGCCACGAAACAGATAATCATGAGTGCCATGACTGCGGGTCTTGGGAACCATCTTCACTATCTCTTGGTCTTTGCTGAAGACCCTCACCTTTTCCTTGCCTGTAGTGAGGGACGGACCCTGAAAAGCCGTTTTCCTGACCTCCTTTTTACCTTGGGAAAGGTGCCATAAAATAATAGTTCTGGGGGTTCCCCAGGTCCGGACTCGTCAGCCTGCTCTTTAGCCGTGCTTGCCGTCTGCCTCCACCGCCCAGCGTAGCTGCCTCTCTCTGGTCTGTGCCTGCCGGGGTATTATGGGGGCTGTTGATGTAGATTTGTGGGGGCGCTGAGGACACGTGTCAAGAGGGGCCCCATGTTGTCTTTACTTAACCATGGAATAAAGACCATGCCTGCATGTCTCGAGGTTGCCCCAACCCCGCAGCAATGGGCCCCGGCCGGTCATCCATTAGGGCCCGGTCAGGGCTGGGGATGGCGCAGAGTCGCCGGCAGCGCTGTTGTAGGAAGAGTTAAAGTTCCCATTGTTTGTAAAGCTGCCGGCGGCGGACAGGAAGCGTGCGCGGCCCAGATAAGGCGAGGGTCTCATCAGTCTGGACCACAATACATCGCAGATCTCATGGAGCTAGATGCCAGGCCAACACATCGCAGGGCCCGGGGGGCCGCTCTGTAAACACACAGTGTTCCAGACCCTCCCCTGGAAAATGGAAACACTAATAATAATCACAGTAATGGACCCGGGGGGTTGTGTATACTAACGCAACCGCACCACAGCTGACCCAGCCCAGGGCCAAAACACAGCCCTCCTGTCACTGGATCAGGCTGTAGCAACAGAATATAGTCTATTACTCCCTGTTATCAGCCGAGCATTACTGTATATGGGGTAGTCAGCAGAGACTGGACGTTTCCCTGCAGTGATCTTATGTGGATGATGGCTTCACTGGGTGAACCCCAACTGGTGCTCAAAAAGGACCCAGTCCCCTGCCCCATACCTGAAGTTACTCGCCCTTGTCAGCTAGACTCACAGTGTGCCCTCCATACAGTGCCAACCACAGTGTGCCCTCCTTACAGTGCCAACCAGTGTGCCCTCCATACAGTGCCAACCACAGTGTGCCCTCCATACAGTGCCAACCACAGTGTGCCCTCCATACAGTGCCAACCACAGTGTGCCCTCCATACAGTGCCAACCAGTGTGCCCTCCTTACAGTGCCAACCAGTGTGCCCTCCATACAATGCCATCCACAGTGTGCCCTCCATACAGTGCCAACCACAGTGTGCCCTCCATACAGTGCCAACCACAGTGTGCCCTCCTTACAGTGCCAACCACAGTGTGCCCTCCATACAGTGCCAACCACAGTGTGCCCTCCTTACAGTGCCAACCACAGTGTTCCCTCCATACAGTGCCATCCACAGTGTGCCCTCCATACAGTGCCAACCACAGTGTGCCCTCCATACAGTACTATCTACAGTGTGCCCTCCATACAGTGCCATCCACAGTGTGCCCTCCATACAGTGCCAACCACAGTATGCCCTCCATACAGTTCCAACCAGTGTGCCCTCCTTACAGTGCCAACCAGTGTGCCCTCCATACAATGCCATCCACAGTGTGCCCTCCATACAGTGCCACAGTATGCCCTCCATACAGTTCCAACCACAGTGTGCCCTTCATACAGTGTCATCTGTAGTGTGCCCTCCATACAGTGTCATCTGTAGTGTGCCCTCCATACAGTGCCAACCACAGTGTGCCCTCCATACAGTGCCATTCAGTGTGTCCTCAAAACAGTGCCATCTGTAGTGTGCCCTCCATAAAGTGCCATCTGTAGTGTTCCCTCCTTACAGTGCCATCCATAGTGTGCCCTCCATACAGTGGCATTCAGTGTTCCCTCCTTAGTGCCATCCATACTGTTCCCTCCATACAGCGCCATCCATAGTGTGCCCTCCATACAGCGCCATCCACAGTGTGCCCTCCATACAGTGCCATCCACAGTGTGCCCTCCATACAGTGCCATTCATAGTGTCCCCTCCATACAGTTCCATCCACTGTGTGCCCTCCATACAGTGTCATCCACAGTGTCCCCTCCATACAGTGCCATCCACAGTGTGCCCTCCATACAGTGCCATCCACAGTGTGCCCTCCATACAGTGCCATCGAGAGTGTCCCCTCCATACAGTTCCATCCACAGTGTGCCCTTCATACAGTGCCATCTGTAGTGTGCCCTCCATACAGTCCCATCCACAGTGTGCCCTCCATACCGTGCCATCTACAGTGTGCCTTCCATACAGTGCCATTCATAGTGTGCCCCCATGCAGAGTCATCCAGTGTGCCCTACATACAGTGTCATCTGTAGTGTGTTCTCCATACAGTGCCATCCAGTGTGCCCTCCATACAGTACCATTTATAGTGTGCCCTCCTTACAGTGCCATTAGTAGTGTGCCCTCCATACAGTGTCATCTGTAGTGTGCCCTCCATACAGTGCCATCTGTAGTGTGCCCTCCATACAGTGCCATCTGTAGTGTGCCCTCCATACAGTGCCATCTGTAGTGTGCCCTCCATACAGTACTATCTGTAGTGTGCCCTCCATACAGTGCCATTAGTAGTGTGCCCTCCATACAGTGTCATCTGTAGTGTGCCCTTCATATAGTATCATCTGTAGTGAGCCCTCCATACAGTGCCATCTGTAGTGTGCCCTCCATACAGTGCCATCTGTAGTGTGCCCTCCATACAGTGCCATCTGTAGTGTGCCCTCCATACAGTGCCATCTGTAGTGTGCCCTCCATACAGTACTATCTGTAGTGTGCCCTCCATACAGTGCCATTAGTAGTGTGCCCTCCATACAGTGTCATCTGTAGTGTGCCCTTCATATAGTATCATCTGTAGTGAGCCCTCCATACAGTGCCATTAGTAGTGTGCCCTCCATACAGTGCCATCTGTAGTGTGCCCTCCATACAGTGCCATCTGTAGTGTGCCCTCCATACAGTACTATCTGTAGTGTGCCCTCCATACAGTGCCATTAGTAGTGTGCCCTCCATACAGTGTCATCTGTAGTGTGCCCTTCATATAGTATCATCTGTAGTGAGCCCTCCATACAGTGCCATTAGTAGTGTGCACTCCATACAGTATCATCTGTAGTGTGTTCTCCATACAGTGCCATCCAGTGCGCCCTCCATACAGTACCATTTATAGTGTGCCCTCCTTACAGTGCCATTAGTAGTGTGCCCTCCATACAGTGTCATCTGTAGTGTGCCCTCCATACAGTGCCATCTGTAGTGTGCCCTCCATACAGTACTATCTGTAGTGTGCCCTCCATACAGTGCCATTAGTAGTGTGCCCTCCATACAGTATCATCTGTAGTGTGCGCTCCATACAGTGTCATCTGTAGTGTGCCCTCCATACAGTGCCACCTCTAGTGTGCCCTCCATACAGTGCCATCTGTAGTGTGCCCTCCATACAGTACTATCTATAGTGTGCCCTCCATACAGTGCCATCTGTAGTGTGCCCTCCATACACTGCCATCCACAACATGCCCTCCATACAGGTCCATCTGTAGTGTGTTCTTTTTACAGTGCAATCCAGTGTGCCCTCCATACAGTGCTATTCGTAGTGTGTTGTTGTGAATTCCGCTCTTGGGCTCCCTCCGGTGGTTGTAAGTAGCACTTTTGTGAATTCTGCTCTTGGGCTCCCTCCTGTGGTTTTGAGTGGTATAGCTGCTTCTTGGATTTAGCATCAGCAGCTGTTTCCACTGATCGTCTTTCTGGCTCGGCTATTTTAGTCTGGCCTTATCCCTCAATCAATGCCAGTTGTCAATTGTTCCTGCTTGGAGCCACTGCTCTTTTGGATTTCCCTGACACTCTGTCCAGTTCAGCAAAGATAAGTCCTTGCTTGTCCTTTTGCAGTCCACTTGTTGTGGACTTATTTGTTCAGCACATTCTATGTTTTGCTCATTTGTCCAGCTTATCAGTATGGATCTATTCAGCTAAGCTGGAAGCTCTGGGCTGCAGATTTTGCCCTCCACACCTTTAGTCAGGTGTGGAGATTTTTGCATATCTCTGCGGTGGACTTTTTCTAGTTTTTATTACTGACCGCACAGTGTTCTTTCCTGTACTATCTGTCTAGCTAGAAGTGGCCTCCTTTGCTAAATCTTGTTTCATACTACGTATGTCATTTGCTACTCCTCTCACAGTCAATATTTGTGGGGGGCTGTCCTATCCTTTGGGGATCTTCTCTGAGGCAAGATAGCTTTCCTATTCCTACCTTTAGGGGTAGCTAGTTCTCCGGCTGTGACGAGGTGTCCAGGGAGTGACAGGAACATCCCACGGCTACTGCTAGTGTTGTGTTAAGATCAGGAACTGCGGTCTGTATAGTTACCACGTGCTCAGAGCTAGTCGCATGTCGTTCCTAAATCACCAGTCCATAACAGTACAACTGGCCAAAAATGAGTTGAATGCATCTCAAAAGAAGGAAAAGAAAAAGAGTTCTGAGCCATTTTTTTTCTTCTTTAGTCTGTTTTGTCTTTTTCCTTCCTCTTAATCTCTGGGTGGATTTGGGTGCAGACATGGATGTTCAGGGTTTGATTTCTCGTGTGGATCAGCTTGCTGCAAGAGTTCAGAGTATCCAAGATTATGTTGTTCAGACTCCAGCCTTAGAGCCTAGAATTCCTACTCCAGATTTGTTTTACGGGGATAGATCTAAGTTTTTTAACTTTAAAAATAACTGCAAATTGTTTTTTGCTCTGAAACCCCGTACCTCTGGTGACCCCACTCAGCAAGTTAAAATAGTTATTTCTCTGCTGCGTGGTGACCCTCAGGACTGGGCATTCTCCCTTGAGTCAGGGGATCCGGCATTGCTTAATGTAGATGCATTTTTTCAATCGCTCGGATTATTGTATGACGAACCTAACTCTGTGGATCATGTGGAAAAAACCTTGTTGGCCCTGTGCCAGGGTCAGGAAGCGGCAGAATTATACTGCCAGAAATTAAAAAATGGTCTGTGCTCACTAAATGGAATGAGGATGCTCTGGCAGCAATTTTCAGAAAGGGTCTTTCTGAAGCCCTTAAAGATGTTATGGTGGGGTTCCCCACGCCTGTTGGTCTGAGCGAATCTATGTCTCTAGCCATTCAGATTGATCGGCGCCTGCGCGAGCGCAAAGTGGTGCACCATATGGCAGCATCCTCTGAACAGTCCTGAGCCTATGCAATGTGATAGGATTCTGACCAGAGCGGAACAGAGGGGATACAGATGTCAGAATGGGCTGTGTTTTTACTGTGGTGATTCAGCTCATACTATCTCTGATTGCCCTAAGCGTATTAAGAGGGTCGCTAGATCTGTTACCATCAGTACTGTACAGCCTAAGTTTCTCCTGTCTGTGACCCTGATTTGCTCATTGTCATCGTTCTCTGTCATGGCATTTGTGGATTCAGGCGCTGCCCTGAACTTAATGGACTTAGAATTCGCCAGGCGCTGTGGTTTTTCTTTGCAGCCTTTGCAGAGCCCTATTCCTTTGAGGGGTATTGATGCTACACCGTTGGCCAAGAATAAACCTCAGTATTGGACTCAGCTGACTATGTGCATGGCTCCAGCACATCAGGAAGATTGTCGTTTTCTGGTGTTGCATAATTTACATGATGTTGTTGTACTGGGTTTTCCATGGTTACAAGTACACAATCCAGTGTTGGATTGGAAATCGATGTCTGTGACTAGTTGGGGTTGTCAAGGGGTACATAGTGACGTTCCTTTAATGTCAATTTCCTCTTCCCCCTCTTCTGATGATCCTGAATTTTTGTCAGATTTCCAGGATGTATTCGATGAGCCCAAGTCCAGTTCCCTTCCTCCACATAGGGACTGTGATTGTGATTCCAGGCTCTAAGTTCCCTAAGGGCCGACTTTTCAACCTGTCTGTGCCAGAACCAGAACATACCGCTATGCGGAGCTATGTTAAGGAGTCCTTGGAGAAGGGGCATATTCGGCCGTCTTCATCACCATTGGGAGCGGGATTCTTTTTTGTTGCCAAGAAGGATGGCTCCTTGAGACCCTGTATTGATTATCGCCTTCTTAATAAGATCACGGTCAAATTCCAATACCCTTTACCTTTGCTCTCTGATTTGTTTGCTCGGATTAAGGGGGCTAGTTGGTTTACCAAGATTGACCTTCGAGGGGCATATAATCTTGTTCGTATTAAACAGGGTGACGAATGGAAAACTGCATTTAATACGCCCGAAGGCCATTTTGAATACCTGGTGATGCCTTTCGGGCTTTCTAATGCTCCTTCTGTATTTCAGTCCTTCATGCATGACATTTTTCGCAATTATCTTGATAAATTCTTGATTGTGCATTTGGATGATATTTTGATTTTTTCCAATGATTGTGAGTCTCATGTGAAGCAGGTCAGGATGGTATTCCAGATCCTTCGTGATAATGCTCTATTTGTGAAGGGGTCTAAGTGCCTATTTGGAGTTCAGAAGGTCTCTTTTTTGGGGTTTATTTTTTCTCCTTCGTCTATAGAAATGGATCCTGTTAAGGTCCAAGCCATTCATGACTGGATTCAACCCACATCTGTGAAGAGCCTTCAGAAATTTTTGGGCTTTGCTAATTTTTATCGCCGTTTCATTGCCAACTTCTCTAGTGTGGTTAAGCCCCTGACCGATTTGACGAAGAAAGGCGCTGATGTGACAAATTGGTCCTCTGAGGCTGTTGAGGCCTTTCAGGAGCTAAAGCGCCGATTTACTTCTGCCCCTGTCTTGCGACAGCCGGATGTGTCTCTTCCTTTTCAGGTTGAGGTTGACGCTTCTGAGATTGGGGCAGGGGCCGTTTTGTCACAGAGGAATTCTGATGGTTCCTTGATGAAACCATGTGCCTTCTTTTCCCGAAAGTTTTCGCCTGCGGAACGCAATTATGATGTCGGCAATCGGGAGTTGTTGGCTATGAAGTGGGCATTTGAGGAGTGGCGACATTGGCTTGAGGGAGCCAAGCACCGCGTTGTGGTCTTGACCGATCATAAGAATTTGATTTACCTCGAGTCGGCCAAGCGGCTGAACCCTAGACAGGCTCGATGGTCCCTGTTTTTCTCCCGTTTCGATTTTGTGGTTTCATATCTTCCGGGATCTAAGAATGTTAAAGCGGATGCCCTCTCTAGGAGTTTTTTGCCTGATTCTCCTGGAGTTCTTGAGCCGGTTGGCATTCTTAGGGAAGGGGTGGTTCTTTCTGCCATCTCCCCTGATTTACGGCGGGTGCTTCAGGAATTTCAGGCTGATAAACCTGACCGCTGTCCTGTGGGGAAGCTGTTTGTTCCTGATAGATGGACAAGTAAGGTAATTTCTGAGGTCCATTGGTCGGTGTTGGCCGGTCATCCTGGGATTTTTGGTACCAGAGATTTGGTGGCTAGGTCCTTTTGGTGGCCTTCCTTGTCGCGGGATGTGCGTTCTTTTGTGCAGTCCTGTGGGACTTGTGCCCGGGCGAAGCCTTGCTGTTCCCACGCTAGTGGGTTGCTTTTGCCTTTGCCTGTCCCTGAGAGGCCCTGGACGCATATTTCCATGGATTTTATTTCGGATCTTCCTGTGTCCCAGAGGATGTCTGTTATCTGGGTGGTTTGTGACCGGTTCTCTAAAATGGTCCATTTGGTACCTTTGCCTAAATTGCCTTCCTCCTCTGATTTGGTTCCATTGTTTTTTCAGCATGTGGTTCGTTTGCATGGCATTCCGGAAAATATTGTGACAGAGGTTCCCAGTTTGTTTCCAGGTTTTGGCGGGCCTTTTGTGCTAGGATGGGCATTCATTTGTCTTTTTCTTCGGCGTTCCATCCTCAGACAAATGGCCAAACTGAGCGAACTAATCAAACCTTGGAAACCTATTTGAGATGCTTTGTGTCTGCTGATCAGGATGATTGGGTGGCTTTCTTGCCGTTGGCCGAGTTTGCCCTTAATAATCGGGCCAGTTCGGCTACTTTGGTTTCGCCTTTTTTTTGCAATTTTGGTTTCCATCCTCGTTTTTCTTCAGGGCAGGTTGAGCCTTCTGATTGTCCTGGTGTAGATTCTGTGATGGACAGGTTACAGCAGATTTGGACTCATGTGGTAGACAATTTGACGTTGTCTCAGGAAAAGGCTCAGCGTTTTGCTAACCGCCGTCGGTGTGTTGGTCCTCGGCTTCGTGTGGGGGATTTAGTCTGGTTATCTTCTCGTCATGTTCCTATGAAGGTTTCTTCCCCTAAGTTCAAGCCTCGGTTTATTGGTCCTTATAAGATTTCTGAGATTATCAATCCAGTGTCTTTTCGTTTGGCCCTTCCAGCATCTTTTGCCATCCACAATGTTTTCCATAGATCTTTGTTGCGGAGATATGTGGTACCCGTTGTTCCCTCTGTTGATCCTCCTGCTCCGGTGTTGGTTGAGGGGGAGTTGGAATATGTGGTTGAGAAAATTTTGGATTCTCGTCTTTCGAGGCGGAGGCTTCAGTATCTTGTTAAGTGGAAGGGTTATGGCCAGGAGGATAATTCTTGGGTGGTTGCCTCCGATGTCCATGCTGCCGATTTGGTTCGTGCTTTTCACTTGGCTCGTCCTGATCGGCCTGGGGGCTCTGGTGAGGGTTCGGTGACCCCTCCTCAAGGGGGGGGTACTGTTGTGAATTCCGCTCTTGGGCTCCCTCCGGTGGTTGTAAGTAGCACTTTTGTGAATTCTGCTCTTGGGCTCCCTCCTGTGGTTTTGAGTGGTATAGCTGCTTCTTGGATTTAGCATCAGCAGCTGCTTCCACTGATCGTCTTTCTGGCTCGGCTATTTTAGTCTGGCCTTATCCCTCAATCAATGCCAGTTGTCAATTGTTCCTGCTTGGAGCCACTGCTCTTTTGGATTTCCCTGACACTCTGTCCAATTCAGCAAAGATAAGTCCTTGCTTGTCCTTTTGCAGTCCACTTGTTGTGGACTTATTTGTTCAGCACATTCTATGTTTTGCTCATTTGTCCAGCTTATCAGTATGGATCTATTCAGCTAAGCTGGAAGCTCTGGGCTGCAGATTTTGCCCTCCACACCTTTAGTCAGGTGTGGATATTTTTGCATATCTCTGCGGTGGACTTTTTCTAGTTTTTATTACTGACCGCACAGTGTTCTTTCCTGTACTATCTGTCTAGCTAGAAGTGGCCTCCTTTGCTAAATATTGTTTCATACTACGTATGTCATTTCCTTCTCCTCTCATGGTCAATATTTGTGGGGGGCTGTCCTATCCTTTGGGGATCTTCTCTGAGGCAAGATAGCTTTCCTATTCCTACCTTTAGGGGTAGCTAGTTCTCCGGCTGTGACGAGGTGTCCAGGGAGTGACAGGAACATCCCACGGCTACTGCTAGTGTTGTGTTAAGATCAGGAACTGCGGTCTGTATAGTTACCACCTGCTCAGAGCTAGTCGCATGTCGCTCCTAAATTACCAGTCCATAACAGTGTGTCCTCCATACAGTGACATCCACAGTATGCCCTTCATACAGTACCATCTGTAGTGTGCCCGCCATACAGTGCCATCTGTAGTGCACTCCACAGAGGGCCCGCCATACAGTGCCATCTGTAGTGCACTCCATACAGTGCCATCCACAGTTGGCTCTCCATACAGTTCCATCTGTAGTCCACTCCACAAAGGGCCATCTACAGTGTGCCCTCCATACCGTGCAATTCGTAGTGCACTCCATAAAGTGTCATCCACAGTGTGCTCTTCATACCTCCCCATCCACCCTTCCGCTGACTGGCCAAGATAAGAGCAGCTGCAACTTCGGTGCTTCCAGGGCCAACTACCCCCACCAGTGATGATGTCCTCAAGGACAGTTTTGAACTATAAAAGGGTATCTGTCTCTGTTCCAAGAGACATTCTACAGGATGTCAGCTTAATGGACCATGGCCCTGGCTGGAGGAACACAGATCTGCTCAATTGACCATCACTGAACCCTCAAAGACATTTGGAGAAGCCAGGTTGGAACAAACAGGCCACCTGGCCCCATGGAGACAATCGGAAAAGCCAGGTTTTGAGCCTCCGGTCACTGGCCCCATGGAAACCTTTGGAGAAGTCAGGTTGTGACCCTTTGGTCACCTGACCACACCCATGGAGACGTTCAGTGAAGCCAGGTTGGGACAACCAGGTCAGCTGGCGCTATGGAGATGTTTGAAGAAGCCAGGTTGGGATTCACCGGTCACCTGGCCCCATGGAAATGTTCATAGAAGCCAGGTTGTGACCCTCTGGTCACCTGTCCCCAACCATGAAGAAGTACAGAGAAGTGTTGTGAACTCCGTTTTCAGGCTCCCTCTTGTGGTCACAGATGGTATTGTGTGACTTTGGTTTTTTGGCTCCCCCTGGTGGTTTGGTTTATTATCCTGCGGGTCTGCTGGATCAGCTGCCTCGTTATTCACCAGGGAGGCTCCTATTTAGCTCTGCTTCACTTCCACTTGTTGCCGGCTGTCAATGTATTCAGTGCTATTCTGATTACTCCTGATTATCTCGTTTTCTGCCTCTTCAGGATAAGCTAAGTTCTGTTTGAATATTTTTTGCTCATCTGCCTGCAATATGATTTCTGTGTATGATGAGTCTAGTCCAGCTTGCTAATATGTGATTTCTTTTTGCTGGTAAGCTCTGGGGTACGGAGTTGCTTCCCCCGCACCGTTAGTTGGTGCGGGGGCTCGAGCAATCTCTGCGTGGATATTTTGAATAGGGTTTTTTATTGACCGCACAGTTCCCTTCCTATTTTCTGCTATCTAGTATTAGCGGGCCTCATTTGCTAAATCTGATTTCATCTCTGCATTTGTGCTTTCCCCTTAACTCACCGTTAATATTTGTGGGGGGGCTATTCTATATCTTTGGGGTCATTCCACTGAGGCAAGTGAGGACTTACTTTCCCTCCAGGAATAGTCAGTTTCTCAGGCCGTGACGAGACGTCTAGGATTTTTAGGTAACGTTCCACGGCTGCCTATAGTTGTTTGCGGATAGGATCAGGTTGCGGTCAATCTAGTTACCACTTCCCCAGAGCTAGTAGTCTGTTCAGTTACTTAGCTAGTCCGACCTGCGATCCTTGCCACTAGGATCATAACAGAGAAGCCAGGTTGGGACAATCAGGTCACCTGACCCATGAAGATGTTTGGAGAAGCTAGGTTGTAACCCTCCGGTCACCTGACCCCATGGAGACGTTTGAAGAAGAAAGGTTGTGACTCTCCGATCACCTGGCCCCATGGAGACCTTTGGAGAAGCCAGGTTGGGACAATCAGGTCATCTGGCCCCATGGAGACATTCGGAGAAGCCAGGTTGGGACAATCAGATCACCTGGCCCCATGGAGAAGTTCAGAGCTGTAATGGATGGCGAGATATGGAGCCTGAAAGTCAGAACCTTTTGCTCGTCACTGTATATATATGTACTGAGGGTATGGGGTTACATGTGAGAGATGGCATACTGACATTTATATGTAAATTGCAAAAGTATTCACATCTGTGTCTTTTTTTTTTTTTGCAGATTCTGCTGAAAACAATGTTAATGTAAGTACAACCTGTACCAAAAATAGGAGTAAGGGGCAGGTAGGAACAAACAGCAGTCATGCCGGGATAAATAAGGCAATGATTTATTTTGTGTTGGATTCCACAATGGAGTGGCCGGTCTGGATTATCGATTTACATGAAGGCAGGAAGGGGCCGGACGGACAATGTGACATTAGTCATTCTTGGCCAAGACACCTTATCATTGTTAAGATATTTCCTCCGATGTTTTCAAAGGACGCTGCGTCTTTAACAAGCCCAGAAACTGACCCATTGAAATGGCAGGAAGGAAATCCCTCCCTTCCTTAATGGCCACAGCTGAATGCCTTGAAGAAGCCATGTTTTTTGCTTCTTTACTGTTTACATAAATGAGGTCTGGGCTGTTCGTCTTCTGCTTGTCGGCTGCTCTGGGTAATAACGGGATAGATGTGGCACAAAGTGCAGAGATCATGAGACTCAAGGGCAGTATGTACACTAAAGGCCACTGCTAGAGAGGCCCCCAGAACATAGTCTCTGTTCAAGAAGAAAAATGTAAAAACTCAGCCTCAAAGCCTGGTCCCATAGAAATGAGATCTAAAGGCACAGAAGGTCTTCTAGACTCCTATGTACTCCAACTCCAGACTCTTTTTTCTCCTTCCTCCTAACTCTTCTGTCCTCCTCCAAACTCCTCTATACCTTCCATACACCTCTGTCTGCCTCCAGACTCTTCGGTTGCCTCCTCTAGATTTTTTTTACTTCTCCAGACTCCTTGTTATCCCATCGGATCCCTTAACCCCTAACTCCAGTCTCCCCTATCCCCTTACTCCAGTCTCCCCATCACCTTACCTCAGTCTCCCATCACCTTACCCCAGTCTCCCCTATCCCCTAACTCCAGTCTCCCATCTCCCCTTACTCCAGTCTCCCCTATCCCCTTACCCCAGTCTCCCCAATCCCCTTACCCCGATCTCCCCTATTCCCTTACCCCGGTATCCCCTATACCCTTACTCTAGTCTCACCTATCCCCTTACTCCAGTCTCCCCTTTCGCCTTACTCCAGTCTCCCCTATCCCCTTACTCCCATCTCCCCTATCCCCTTACTCCAGTCTCCCATCTCCTTACCCCAGTCTCCCCTATTGCCTTACTCCAGTCTCCCCTATCGTCTTAGCCCAGTCTCCCCTATCCTCTTACTCCAGTCTCCCCTATCTCCTTACTCCAGTGTCCCCTATCCCCTTATCCCGGTCTCCCTTATCCACTTACTCTAGCCTCCCTTATTTCCTTGCCCCAGTCTCCCCTATCCCCTTACTCCAGTCTCCCCTATCGCCTTACTCCAGTCTCACCTATCCCCTTACTCCAGTCTCCCCTATCCCCTTACTCCAGTCTCCCCTATCGCCTTACTCCAGTCTCCCCTATCGCCTTACCCCAGTCTCCCCAATCCCCTTACCCGAGTCTCCCCTATTCCCTTACCCCGGTATCCCCTATCGCCTTACTCCAGTCTTCCCTATCACCTTTTTTCCAGTCTCCCCTCTCCCCTTACTCCAGTCTCCCCTATCGCCTTACCCCTTTCTCCCTAATCCCCTTACCCCGGTATCCCCTATTCCCTTATCCCGGTATCCTCTATCCCCTTACTCAAGTCTCCCCTATCCTCTTACTCCAGTCTCCCCTATCGCCTTACTCCAGTCTCCCATCTCCTTACCCCGGTCTCCCCTATCTCCTTACTCCAGTGTCCCCTATCCCCTTACTCCTGTCTCCCATCTCCTTACCCCGGTCTTCCCTATCCCCTTACTCCAGTTTCCCCTATCCCCTTACTCCAGTCTCCCCTATTGCCTTACTCAAGTCTCCCCTATCTCCTTACTCCAGTGCCCCCTATCCCCTTACTCCTGTCTCCCATCTCCTTACTCCGGTCTTCCCTATCCCTTTACCCCGGTGTCCCCTATCCCCTTACTCCAGTCTCCCCTATCGCCTTACTCAAGTCTCCCCTATCCCCTTACTCCAGTCTCCCCTATCGCCTTACTCCAGTCTCCCATCTCCTTACCCCGGTCTCCCCTATCCCCTTACTCCAGATCCCCCTATCCCCTTACTCCAGTCTCCCAAATCCACTTACCCCAGTCTCCCCTATTCCCTTACCCCAGTCTCCCCTATCTCCTTACTCCAGTGTCCCCTATCCTCTTACTCCAGTCTCCCCTATCGCCTTACTCCAGTCTCCCCTATCCCCTTATTCCAGTCTCCCCTATCCCCTTATTCCAGTCTCCCCTATCCCCTTATTCCAGTCTCCCCTATCCCCTTACTCCAGTCTCCCCTATCCCCTTACTCCAGTCTCCCCTATCCCCTTACTCCAGTCCTCCCAATCCCCTTACCCCAGTCTCCCCTATTCCCTTACCCCCTTACCCCAGTCCCCCCAATCCCCTTACCCCAGTCCCCCCAATCCCCTTACCCCAGTCTCCCCTATTCCCTTACCCCGGTATCCCTTATACCCTTACTCTAGTCTCGCCTATCCCCTTACTCCAGTCTCCCCTATCGCCTTACTCCAGTCTCCCCTATCCCCTTACTCCAGTCTCCCCTATACTTATACAGACTCCGTTGTACTTTGCTGACTCATCTATATCCTTCTTTCAAATCCTTCTGTCCCATTTCCTCCAAATTGTCCTTCACCAAACTCCTCTGTACCCTCCTCCAGACTGCTTGAAGCCCTTTACCCTCCTCCAGATTCCTTGAAGCCCTCTACCCTTCTCCAGACTCCTTAGAGCCCTTTACCCTCCTCCAGGCTCTTCTGTCCTCTTCCCCCAGATCCATCTGTTCTCTCTTCTTTCAGTCTCCTCTGCTCCCTTTCAGACACGTTTCGCTCCTCCAGACGTCTCTGACCCTTGTTCACTCCAGACCCCTATGTACCTTCCAGACCCGTCTCTCAGATTCTCCCTTCTCCTAAGAAGAGGCAGATTAGGCATGCTGAAATCTAACATACCCGATCCCTAATTCTCCTCTACATCTGTCTTCGGGCTAAAGTTTACATGTAGGCCTACAGAACACCATGGAGCAATCTAGAATGTTGGGGGGGTCTCAAACATTACCAGACATTTAACATTTTCATCCCCGCAGAGAACGGAGGAAGCTCCAGAGGCCAACAACCACGCTTAAGATGGACGTGATGACGACCAAGGCTGGAGGATGCAGCAACCATCACCGCACTGTGCCATTTATAAAAACAGCAGTGAAGGGTTTGCTGGCAACCCTGGACACCCCGAGAAGACACAAACAGGACACCAGGGGACACCACGAGTCACCTTCGCACCACTGAGGACTTGCGCTCCTCATGGGTGGTCTCAGACTTCTGGAAAGTCCAGTTACCATAAAGTCCTTGGATCCTCAGGGCTTTTCTCGGCTCCTTTGCTCTTCAGGACACTAAGGACTAAACGCTGACGAGGTTCCAGAAACTAGACATGATGGCCACCCCCATCTGTAGCAGGACGTGTAGAACAGCTTCATGGCAAGAAGACGTTGTAACCCAAGACATGAGAACTTTCCATGTCACTGCTAAGAGCCCCTAGGGGCCACATCCTCCCTGATCTATAACCCACAGTAATGCCTGACCACCCTCCATTCCCCCAGGTAAGAGGCGCCTGCCTCCTGGGGCCCTGTATTTGGAGAAGGAGCCACATTTTGACTTTTCTATTGGGCCCTTCCTCAGTACAGTGCCCCAACAGTTAGAGCGCCCCCTCTCTGCTGTTCTCTGAGACACTGGAATCTTTTGCTTCATTGTATCGTTCGCATGTTGTAAATAAAGATTTTATATTGGAGAAACCGAAAAATCGTCATTTTTGGATAACGGAGTAGTGATACAGTGTGTGATAGGAGATTAGGTAACTCCTCTGGGGCAGAGTCTCAGGGAGATCTATGCCCCGTCCATAGATCTGAACAGCTCATTTACATATGAAGAAAAACATGGATTTCTCTGGAATAAGACATCGGATCGCAGATATAAAGGTGTCATTTTACTCAGCTTCCAAAGACGGCTCAGGAAGGACCATCGCTAACACATTCCCTTTAAGGTGAGTTATACAGTGGCAGGAGCAGGATCCCCTTCCAGCAGCACAGAGTATTAAAGTGAAGCTCTGATCACTGGGTTCGCGCCCGAAAGAGACCTTTGTGATTTCAGGATTTATAAACTTATCATTCATTGTGTGTCCAGCCGCCGTCCACATGTAGATGTCTGGAAATCCTCTGACGACAGCTTGTCCGTGTCAGGCACGTCTGTGCAAAAGAAAAGAATAGCTGAATGCTGGAAGGGAACAAGAGCGCCCCCCATCACTGCTGGTGACACCAGGATGTCAATTCTTGGGGCATGTTCACACGATGCAATCGTCATGTTTTTGCTGCAATCTAGCAATACCTCTTTCATAGAAAATACGTTCCTTCGAGATCGGAGTTTGAATGGATATGCAAATGAGGCTGAAGTGCTTTTGGCGCTGGAAGCTCTTCCCAATCCTCTGTCATTCTTATTTCCGCCCTGTGCCGCTTCATCCTGCCTGACTGATAGTCTCTGCGCCGTGTGACTGCAGGTAGAAAAGCTGTCAGTTGTGCAGGAGGAGGCGGGGAATAGAGCTGGAGTGACAGAGGCTTCGGATCTACCATAGCTCTTCAGCCTCATTTGCATATTAATGTCAAGAAGACAGCCAGTACTGCTGCTTGTTCAGGAGTCACCCACTAAGGTGCCCACTGCGGTGTTACCCAGATAAGGGGGTTGACTCATAACTATGCCTCTGGTCAGGAGAGTATTTTCCTCCACACACAACAAACTGCTCTTTCCTGCAGGCTGCCGTGCACGTCCTTTCTAGTGAGCATGCATCAACATGTGCAGAAGTGATCACAGGGAGTGCAGCAGACTGTGCAGCCCAGAGAGGCAGTTGACTGTATAGCAGACACAACAAGTCTGTGAAACCTGAAAAGGCAGACATGCTTGATCTGCTGTACAATGGATTGCCTCTCCAGGATACAAATATGCTACATGATAGCCTGTCTCTCCTTGCTGGACAGACTCGTTGAATCTCTGTCATGAATCGGGGGTATTTGGTTGCCCCAGTTCCTTCAGAGATTTATTTACATCCCACTTCCCATTTCTGGTTTGGAACTGGCAGCTCTCTGGTGCCCCCCTTACCCTCAGGTCAGTCAGGGAACTGCACGTAGGATAATTAGTTGCCAGAAAGGCTGCCTTGCTATGTACTGGCTATTGGGCACTCTGCAGCAATGGCGATATAACTACTCCCACTCAGGCAGGAATTATAATTATCAAACGCCGTCCGTCGCTGCCAATTTTGCCCAACCAGATCAGAACGCTTTGCTGCCACTAGCTCCTATTACTATGATTAATAGCGGGTCAGGAGCCAACCTAATCAATAGCGTGATTTACTTCAGAGGCCGTTGGAGGTACGCTTTAGAGCAAGGAGAACGAGACTAGTAAATATTATAGCTTTTACTCCAAAAAGATTAGGCAGTGTTTACAAAAAGTATAAAAATGATATTACAAGATGAGATAATTATAGTATGTACAGAACGATTACAAAATAAAAGGGATTAAAGGTAAAAATAAACTTACAGTTGTCTTATGTCATTCCACGGTAAGCCATGCGGCAGGGAGGAGGAGGAGCATATGTCCCAATGCATCAGGCACAGTATCTGCTAGGTGACTTCCCAGGCCAAGAGAGACAGAGGAAGAGAGAGGGGGCTCTAGTCCCGCCTCTGTGTCTCATACTTGTGCTCAAACTTAAGGCTCTCTCACTGTGCTGACCCCACTGTGTGGTTGGGGAACTCCCATTTCTGAACAGTTATGAAATACTCTATTACCCATATCTATTAGGGTGAACCTCGTAGAAGAAAGACCAAATTATCATTATGCTCAGCATTACATGGGGGTTCATTTAAGTATAAACACAAATTGGATACATGACCTGCTTACAGAGAAATCCATTCCTTGGATTTTGTTGGGTTTGGATCCTAGAGATTTCACTGGGCTATAGATCTATCGGTTGACATTCGGAATATGTAACTTTTATATCTCTATCACTAATTGGGGGCAAGTAATGCCCTACTATTAATTTTTTAAATAAACAAGAGCACATGTTTCCACAACTGCCTTCAGCCAGCTTAGGGCCATAAACTACTCAGTGGGGGGCTGCTAGCACACTAGTATCACTTTGCACAAAGTGTGTAGTGAGAAGGAGCTGGGAGGGGGGTCAAAAAGCCCACAGTGTGTGTCTATAAAGCCATAGAACCTTCTAGAACTATACTCAGAATATGGCATATTTATATTATAGTGACACTGTCATATAGTAGTCTGCCACTCCAGGTAGCACAGACTTGCCACTTCATTACAGCCCCATACAATTTAGCTTCCTTCAGACTGTCACTGAGATTAAGAGAACAAGAGCATGACAAGTGGGAGGAGCTGAGGAACAGTGACAGGACCGTCATCATAGACGTCATTACCCCGGAGCCACTTTCTCCCGACGCTGTCGGCAGGAATACGCCATCATCTGCACCGTCAGGGTCAGAAGCAGGAGGTTAATGAAGATGAGGAGCCGGATACCGAGGAGGAGCCAGGGGGAGGTGGGTCCTGCAGAGAGAGTATCAGCGGTAACACAGAGCCAGAAATGTGTACATCCCCCGCTGCCACGGGATGGGGGGCTGCCCTTGTACAGGCTTATCTGTGATCTGTAACCACCACCCCAGAAACCAGGAGCCTCCGATCCTCACCGGATAACACAAAGCTGAACTGATCACTGAGCACAACTTCGTAGTCACTGCGGTTAGCAGCACACGTGTACGGTCCGAGGCTGGGAACATTGTGGATGCTGGCGTAAAACGTGGCGCTTCTCTCTTTCCACACGGTTGCGGAGCTGATGACTGCATTACCGAGACGCAGCGAGTAAGTGACCGGTGGAGATCCAAGGGCAGAACTACAAACTATGGGCTCCAAGCTCCCGATGGTTGTGAGGAAAGAGTTAACGGTCACGTGCGGTATTGAAAGTTTCTCTAGCGGATAAGAAAAGAGGATTCAAAAAAGTCTCATAACATCTCAAACATTCCGCCATATAGTGTTCTACACAACCACACATAGGTATGTCCAGCTATCGCCCAATATCACAGCTCCCATTTGCTTCCAAACTCTCCTGAACTTTCCTCCCACCTCTCATCTAACTTGCTCTTTGACAATCTACAATCTGGTTTCCGCCCCCATCACTCAACTGAGACAGCCCTGACCAAAATCACTAACGACCTACTTACAGCCAAAGCTAACGGACAATACTCTGTACTCCTCTTTCTAGACCTGTCCTCTGCTTTCGACACAGTTGACCACTGCCTCCTACTACAGATCCTCTCCTCCTTTGGCATCAAAGACCTCGCCCTATCCTGGATCTCCTCGTACCTTTCCAACCGCACATTCAGCGTCTCCCACTCCCACACTACCTCCTCATCCCACCCTCTCTCTTTTGGAGTCCCCGAAGGCTCTGTTCTAGGACCCCATCTCATCTCAATCTATACACTTGGCCTTGGACAACTCATAAAGTCTCATGGTTTCAAGTAACACCTTTATGCTGATGACACTCAGGTCTACTTCTCTGGCTCAGACTTTACCGCTCTGCTGTCCAGAATCCCGTAGTGTCTATCAGCCATATCCTCCTTCTCCTCTCGCTTCCTCAAACTCAATGTGGACAAATCTGAACTCATCATCTTTCCTCCATCCCATAGATCTTCCTTACCTGACCTATCTATCACAATTAACGACATCACGCTTTCCCCCGTACCGGAAGTCCACTGCCTCAGAGTAACCTTTGACTCTGCCCAGTCCTTCAAACTGCACATCCAAGCTCTCTCCACCTCCTGTCGCCTCCAGCTCAAAAGTATCTCCAGAATCCGTCCTTTCCTCAACCGTCAATCTACTAAAATGCTTGTGCATGCCCTCATCATCTCCCGCCTTGACTACTGCAACATCCTTTTCTGTGGCCTCCCTGGTAACACCCTTGCACCTCTGTTGTGAATTCTGCTCTTGGGCTCCCTCCGGTGGTTGTTGGTGGTAGTGCAGTTGTCTTGGGGTTGTAATCCGGGCAGGTGTTTCTGCTGATTGCAGCTCTATTAGGTATTTAGGTCTGCAGGATCCATGAGTCCATGCCAGTTGTCCATTGTACTTGGAGGGATTGCATCTATCTCTGGCTCCTCATGCCCTGCTGCCAATTCATCTAAGATAAGTGTCTGGTTTTTGTCTCTGTGCACACATGCAGTGTGCTTTGCAATTCAGTGCAATTCATTGTGTTTTTGTCCAGCTTAGACTTTGTTTGGATTTTTCAGTCATGCTGGATTCTCAGGAGATGCAGATATACTTTCTATGTCTTTAGTTAGATGTAGAATATTTGTATTATCTGCTGTGGATATTTTTAGGATTTTAATACTGACCGCTTAGAATTCTGTCCTATCCTTTTCTATTTAGCTAGAAGTGCCTCTTTTGCTAAATCCTGTTTTTCTGCCTGCATGTGTTTTTCCTCTTATACTCACAGTCAATATTTGTGGGGGGCTGCCTATCCTTTGGGGTTCTGCTCTGAGGCAAGATAGAATTCCCATTTCCATCTATAGGGGTATTTAGTCCTCCGGCTGTGTCGAGGTGTCTAGGACGTGTTAGGTACATCCCACGGCTACTTCTAGTTGCGGTGTTAGTTTAGGGGTTGCGGTCAGTACAGGTACCACCTACTCCTGAGAAAGTCTCTCATGCGGCTCCAAGGTCACCGGATCATAACAGTACAACTGGCCATCAATGAGTTAAATGCATCTCAGAAGAAGGGAAGAAAGAGCCATTTTTTTTTCTGTAGCCTGCTTTGTCTTTTCTTCTCTCTTTTCCTCTGGGTGACTGAGGAGTCTTGTGCTAGCATGGATGTTCAGGGATTAGTTTCTCGTATAGACCAGCTTGCTACTAAGGTACAGGGTATTTCTGATTATATTGTTCAGACTCCGCTTTTAGAACCTAGGATTCCTACTCCTGATTTGTTTTTTGGGGACAGGTCCAAATTTTTGAGTTTTAAAAACAATTGTAAACTGTTTTTTGCTCTGAAGCCTCGTTCCTCTGGTGATCCCATTCAGCAGGTTAAAATTGTCATCTCCCTGCTGCGTGGCGACCCTCAGGATTGGGCATTTTCCCTGGAATCTGGGAATCCGGCCTTGCTTAATGTAGATGCCTTTTTTCAGGCTCTAGGATTATTATATGATGAACCAAATTCTGTGGATCAAGCGGAGAAGACCTTGTTGGCCCTGTCTCAGGGTCAAGAAGCGGCAGAATTGTATTGTCAGAAATTTAGAACATGGTCTGTGCTAACTAAATGGAATGAGGATGCTTTGGCGGCAATTTTCAGAAAGGGTCTTTCTGAATCTGTTAAGGATGTTATGGTGGGCTTTCCCACGCCTGTTGGTCTGAGCGATTCTATGTCTCTGGCCATTCAGATTGATCGGCGCTTGTGGGAGCGCAGAACTGTGCGCGCTGTGGCGTTGTCCTCAGAGCAGATGCCTGAGCCTATGCAGTGTGATAGGATTCTGTCTAGAATGGAACAACGGGGATTCAGACGTCAGAATAGGTTGTGTTTTTATTGTGGCGATGCTTCTCATGTCATTTCAGTCTGCCCAAAGCGTACAAAGAGAATCGCAAGTTCAGTTACCATCGGAACTGTACAACCTAAATTTCTGTTATCTGTGACCTTGATCTGCTCATTGTCGTCATTTTCTGTCATGGCGTTTGTGGATTCAGGCGCCGCTTTGAACTTAATGGACTTTGAATTTGCCAGGCGTTGTGGTTTCCCCTTGCAGTCTTTGCAGAACCCTATTCCTTTAAGGGGCATTGATGCTACACCTTTGGCTAAAAATAAACCCCAGTTTTGGACACAGGTGACCATGTGCATGGCGCCAGCCCATCAGGAAGATTGTCGTTTTCTGGTGTTGCATAATTTGCATGATGCTATTGTGCTGGGTTTTCCATGGTTGCAGATACATAATCCTGTGTTGGATTGGAAGTCTATGTCTGTGACTAGTTGGGGTTGTCAGGGGGTTCATAATGACGTTCCTGTGATGTCAATCTCCTCTTCCTCCTCTTCTGAAGTTCCAGAGTTTTTTTCTGATTTTCAGGATGTATTCGATGAGCCCAAGTCCAGTTCCCTTCCACCGCATAGGGACTGTGATTGTGCTATTGACTTGATTCCAGGCTGTAAGTTTCCTAAGGGCCGACTTTTCAACCTGTCTGTGCCTGAACATACCGCCATGTGGAGTTATGTTAAGGAGTCTTTGGAGAAAGGGCATATTCGGCCATCTTCTTCACCGTTGGGAGCGGGATTCTTTTTTGTTGCTAAGAAGGATGGCTCCTTGAGACCCTGTATTGATTATCGCTTCTTGAATAAGATCACGGTCAAGTTTCAATACTCTTTACCTTTGCTTTCCAATTTGTTTGCCAGGATTAAGGGGGCTAGTTGGTTTACTAAAATTGACCTTCGGGGGGCATATAATCTTGTTCGTATTAAGCAGGGTGACGAATGGAAAACTGCGTTTAATACGCCCGAAGGCCATTTTGAATACCTTGTGATGCCACTCGGGCTCTCTAATGCTCCATCTGTTTTTCAGTCCTTCATGCATGATATCTTCTGGAATTATCTTGATAAATTCATGATTGTATATTTGGATGACATCTTAATTTTTTCCGATGATTGGGAGTCTCATGTGAAACAGGTCAGGATGGTATTTCAGATCCTTTGTGATAATACTTTGTTTGTGAAGGGGTCTAAGTGCCTTTTTGGAGTGCAGAAGGTTTCTTTTTTGGGCTTTATTTTTTCTCCCTCATCTATAGAGATGGATCCGGTTAAGGTTCAGGCCATTCATGATTGGATTCAACCCACATCCGTGAAGAGCCTTCAGAAATTTTTGGGCTTTGCTAATTTTTATCGCCGTTTCATTGCTAACTTCTCCAGTGTGGTTAAACCCCTGACCGATTTGACGAAGAAAGGCGCTGATGTAACGAATTGGTCCCCTGTGGCTGTCTCTGCCTTTCAGGAGCTTAAACGCCGATTTACTTCTGCCCCGGTGTTGCGTCAGCCAGATGTTTCTCTTCCATTTCAGGTTGGGTTGACACTTCTGAGATTGGGGCAGGGGCCATTTTGTCTCAGAGGAATTCTGATGGCTCCTTGATGAAACCGTGTGCCTTCTTTTCCCGTAAGTTTTCGCCTGCTGAACGCAATTATGATGTCGGCAATCGGGAGTTGTTGGCTATGAAGTGGGCGTTTGAGGAGTGGCGACATTGGCTTGAGGGAGCCAAGCACCGTATTGTGGTCTTGACCGATCATAAAAATCTGATTTACCTCGAATCTGCCAAGCGGCTGAATCCTAAACAGGCTCGATGGTCCCTGTTTTTCTCCCGTTTTGATTTCGTGGTCTCGTATCTTCCGGGTTCTAAGAATGTTAAGGCTGATGCCCTCTCTAGGAGTTTTTTGCCTGATTCTCCTGAGGTATTTGAGCCGGTTGGCATTCTGAAGGAAGGGGTGGTCCTTTCTGCCATTTCCCCTGATTTGCGACGGGTTCTGCAGGAATTTCAGGCTGACAAACCTGACCGCTGTCCTGTGGGGAAACTGTTTGTTCCTGATAGATGGACTAGTAGAGTGATATCTGAGGTTCACTGTTCTGTGTTGGCTGGTCATCCTGGTATTTTTGGTACCAGAGATTTGGTTGGTA
Organism: Ranitomeya variabilis; assembly: GCF_051348905.1. Lineage (NCBI taxonomy): Eukaryota > Metazoa > Chordata > Amphibia > Anura > Dendrobatidae > Ranitomeya > Ranitomeya variabilis. The sequence goes on along the minus strand of NC_135235.1, from coordinate 751,152,310 downwards.
GATCCTTTTGGTGGCCTTCTTTGTCACGTGATGTGCGTTCTTTTGTGCAGTCCTGTGGGACTTGTGCGCGGGCCAAGCCTTGTTGTTCCCGTGCTAGTGGGTTGCTTTTGCCCTTGCCGGTCCCTGAGAGGCCCTGGACGCATATTTCTATGGATTTTATTTCAGATCTTCCGGTTTCCCAGAGGATGTCGGTTATCTGGGTGGTTTGTGACCGTTTCTCTAAGATGGTTCTTCTGGTGCCTTTGCCTAAATTGCCTTCCTCTTCTGATTTGGTTCCGTTGTTTTTTCAGCATGTGGTTCGTTTGCATGGTATTCCGGAGAATATTGTGTCCGACAGAGGTTCCCAGTTTGTTTCTAGGTTTTGGCGGGCCTTTTGTGCTAGGCTGGGCATTGATTTGTCTTTTTCTTCTGCATTTCATCCTCAGACAAATGGCCAGACCGAGCGAACTAATCAGACTTTGGAAACTTATTTGAGTTGCTTTGTGTCTGCTGATCAGGATGATTGGGTGGCTTTCTTGCCATTGGCCGAGTTTGCCCTTAATAATCGGGCTAGTTCGGCTACCTTGGTTTCGCCCTTCTTTTGTAATTTTGGTTTTCATCCTCGTTTTTCTTCGGGGCAAGTTGAACCTTCTGATTGTCCTGGTGTGGATTCTGTGGTTGACAGGTTGCAGCAGATTTGGGCTCATGTGGTGGACAATTTGGTGTTGTCTCAGGAAGAGGCTCAGCGTTTTGCTAACCGTCGTCGGTGTGTTGGTTCCCGACTTCGGGTTGGGGATTTGGTCTGGTTGTCTTCCCGTCATGTTCCTATGAAGGTTTCTTCCCCTAAGTTTAAGCCTCGGTTTATTGGTCCTTATAGGATTTCTGAGTTTGGCCCTTCCGTCCTCTTTTGCCATCCATAATGTTTTCCATAGATCTTTATTGCGGAAATATGTGGTGCCCGTTATTCCCTCGGTTGATCCTCCTGCTCCTGTGTTGGTTGATGGGGAGTTGGAGTATGTGGTTGAGAAGATTTTGGATTCTCGCTTTTCGAGGCGGAGGCTTCAGTACCTTGTCAAATAGAAGGGTTATGGCCAGGAGGATAATTATTGGGTTTTTGCCTCTGATGTCCATGCTGCTGATTTGGTCCGTGCCTTTCATCTGGCTTGTCCTGATCGGCCTGGGGGCTCTGGTGAGGGTTCGGTGACCCCTCTTCAAGGGGGGGGTACTGTTGTGAATTCTGCTCTTGGGCTCCCTCCGGTGGTTGTTGGTGGTAGTGCAGTTGTCTTGGGGTTGTAATCCGGGCAGGTGTTTCTGCTGATTGCAGCTCTATTAGGTATTTAGGTCTGCAGAATCCATGAGTCCATGCCAGTTGTCCATTGTACTTGGAGGGATTGCATCTCTCTCTGGCTCCTCATGCCCTGCTGCCAATTCATCTAAGATAAGTGTCTGGTTTTTGTCTCTGTGCACACATGCAGTGTGCTTTGCAATTCAGTGCAATTCATTGTGTTTTTGTCCAGCTTAGACTTTGTTTGGATTTTTCAGTCATGCTGGATTCTCAGGAGATGCAGATATACTTTCTATGTCTTTAGTTAGATGTAGAATATTTGTATTATCTGCTGTGGATATTTTTAGGATTTTAATACTGACCGCTTAGAATTCTGTCCTATCCTTTTCTATTTAGCTAGAAGTGCCTCTTTTGCTAAATCCTGTTTTTCTGCCTGCGTGTGTTTTTCCTCTTATACTCACAGTCAATATTTGTGGGGGGCTGCCTATCTTTTGGGGTTCTGCTCTGAGGCAAGATAGAATTCCCATTTCCATCTATAGGGGTATTTAGTCCTCCGGCTGTGTCGAGGTGTCTAGGACGTGTTAGGTACATCCCACGGCTACTTCTAGTTGCGGTGTTAGTTTAGGGGTTGCGGTCAGTACAGGTACCACCTACTCCTGAGAAAGTCTCTCATGCGGCTCCAAGGTCACCGCATTATAACACACCTCTCCAGTCCATCCTTAACTCTGCTGCCTGACTAATTCTTCTCTCTCCTCGCTACTCCTCTGCTTCCCCCCTCTGCAAATCTCTTCACTGGCTCCCATTCTCTCAGCGTATCCAGTTAAAATTACTAATACTGACCTACAAAGCCATCCAAAACCTGTCTCCTCCATATATCTCTGAACTAATCTCCCGATATCTTCCCTCACATAATCTCCGGTCCTCCCAAGACCTCCTTCTCTCCTTCACACTTATCCGCTCCTCACCCAACCGCCTCCAAGACTTCTCCCGAATATCCCCCATCCTCTGGAATTCTCTGCCCCAACACGTCCGACTATCAACCACATTTGGATCCTTCAGACGGAACCTGAAAACCCACCTCTTCAGGAAAGCCTACAGTCTGCACTGACCCCGCTGCCTCCTGACCACTACCGAAGCTACCACCTCACCAACACCAGAACTCCTGCAACCCTCAACCTATTGCCTCCTTCCCCATAATCCTGTAGAATGTAAGCCCGCAAGGGCAGGGTCCTCGCCCCTCTGTATCAGTCTGTCATTGTTAGTTTACTGTAAGTAATATCTGTAACTTGTATGTAACCCCTTCTCATGTACAGCACCATGGAATCAATGGTGCTATATAAATAAATAATAATAATAGGGGGCAGTATTATAGTAGTTATATTCTTGTACATAGGAGCAGTATTATAGTAGTTATATTCTTGTACATAGGGGCAGTATTATAGTAGATATATTCTTGTACATAGGGGGCAGTATTATAGTAGTTATATTCTTGTACATAGGGGGCAGTATTATAGTAGTTATATTCTTGTATATAGGGGGCAGTATTATAGTAGTTATATTCTTGTACATAGGGGCAGTATTATAGTAGTTATATTCTTGTACATAAGAGCAGTAATATAGTAGTTATATTCCTGTACATAGGAGCAGTATTATAGTAGTTATATTATTGTACATGGGGCAGTATTATAGTAGTTATATTCTTGTACATAGGGACAGTATTATAGTAGTTATATTCTTGTACATAGGAGCAGTATTATAGTATATTCTTGTACATAGGGGCAGTATTATAGTAGTTATATTCTTGTACATAGGAGCAGTATTATAGTAGTTATATTCCTGTACATAGGAGCAGTATTATAGTAGTTATATTATTGTATATAGGGGGCAGTATTATAGTAGTTATATTCTTGTACATAGGGGCAGTATTATAGTAGTTATATTCTTGTACGTAGGAGCAGTATTATAGTAGTTATATTCTTGTACATAGGGGCAGTATTATAGTAGGCATATTCTTGTACATAGGAGCAGTATTATAGTATATTCTTGTACATAGGGGCAGTATTATAGTAGTTATATTATTGTACATAGGGGCAGTATTATAGTAGTTATATTCTTGTACATAGGGGGCAGTATTATAGTAGTTATATTCTTGTACATAGGGGGCAGTATTATAGTAGTTATATTCTTGTATATAGGGGCAGTATTACAGTAGTTATATTCTTGTACATAGGAGCAGTATTATAGTAGTTATATTCATGTACATAGGAGCAGTATTATAGTAGTTATATTATTGTACATAGGGGCAGTATTATAGTAGTTATATTCTTGTACATAGGGGGCATTATTATAGTAGTTATATTCTTGTACATAGGGGCAGTATTATATTAGTTATATTCTTGTATATAGGGAGCAGTATTATAGTAGTTATATTCTTGTACATGAGGCAGTATTACAGTAGTTATATTCTTGTACATAGGGAGCAGTATTATAGTAGTTATATTCTTGTACATAGGGGGCAGTATTATAGTAGTTATATTCTTGTACATAGTACCAGTATTATAGTAGTTATATTCTTGTACATAGGGGGCAGTATTATAGTAGTTATATTCTTGTACATAGGGGGCAGTATTATAGTAGTTATATTCTTGTACATAGGAGCAGTATTATAGTAGTTATATTCTTGTACATAGGGAGCAGTATTATAGTAGTTATATTCTTGTACATAGGAGCAGTATTATAGTAGTTATATTCTTGCACATAGGAGCAGTATTATAGTAGTTATATTCTTGTACATAGGGAGCAGTATTATAGTAGTTATATTCTTGTACATAGGAGCAGTATTATAGTAGTTATATTCTTGTACATAGGAGCAGTATTATAGTAGTTATATTCTTGTACATAGGGGCAGTATTAAAGTAGTCATATTCTTGTACATAGGAGCAGTATTATAGTAGTTATATTCTTGTATATAGGGGGCAGTATTTTAGTAGTTATATTCTTGTACATAGGGGCAGCATTATAGTAGTTATATTCTTGTACATAGGGGCAGTATTACATTTGATATCCTTTTATTTGGGGCTGTATACTACACTTACCCTGCAGTATAAAGGAGAACCCCACACTGTATGGCGAATACTTCAGGCTGTTGTTTGCTTTACATTTATAAGGTCCCAGTCTCGTGTCATCGTAGATGGTGACATTGAAGGCGGCCTCTCTCTCCTTTGACACCGTCCTTTTACCCACGGTCATCTGATTGAGGAATAAGGTGTAAGTGATGGGGAGAGATCCGCTCCTGCAGACGCAATGAATCGTCTCTGTGTCCCCAGTCATCGTGTAGACAGATTTCACCATCAACACCGTCTGTGACAAAACTTCTGAAACACAGATACACATTAGATAACAACACCTCCTAGAGATACAGGGGGTCAAACTTGCGCGACACGGATCTTAAAACAAGTGCAAGGAGATGGACATACTGCCCATGTTCCAGCTTGAAGATATGAGCATTGTTGTGATATATAATTTTTATTATGACATGCAGTATTAGTGATAGATTATATTCTGCCCGACAGTAGGGAGAGTTTAGATCAATATTTGGGACTAGCCCAGAGTGGGAGGGGATAAGGTGAAGCGACAGAACCAGTTTCCTGTCAGGAAGCTAGATAGGGTCCAGCATGTGCCAGAAGCAGAGGTCTGACTAGTCAGCAGAGATGCATGACGTGGGTGTTCCTGACGTGAGGGGAGACTGAGACAGTGGATAGCGAGATCCGGAATAAAGAAAAGAGAAGTGACAGAAGGACAGAATGATGCACTGGATATGGGTGCAGAGACAGGAAGCCTAGCCATATGGCCTCAAGTGGGGGTACAAGACACAAAAGGGCACAAAAGATCATCCAGCTCTCCAATACCTAAGGGAGTGTCTTATCTAGAAATGCTAACCCAGAATATGCGGTGCACGCCCCGGTAGGGTAAAGTGGAAGGAGAAGACCCGCCAAGTGATACATGACGAAGGAGGCATTGGTAAAAATGGGGATAGAGTGCTTAAGAAGAGTAGAAGACCCCACCCAGTGAAAGAAGGAGCAGGGAAGGAAGAGGCAATACCTCTTGGCCTGGCGGAGCCTGAAGTAGAGCCAGAGGGGCGAGACGGATGTTGAGCCTGTGATCTTAGCCTGGTTCATGGCCCATGGATGAACCAGGTGACTGGAAGCCTTAAAATCCCAGACCCCAGTGAGTTTTTCACCGATCCCCAAAGCAGACCTCACCCCTGGGAGAGCACCCCATATTACCGAGGCACGGTGGATCACGTCTGGGTCGAAAAAGGAGGAAGGAATGGGTGCGAGCCTAGTTAGATGGCCTCAAGGGTGAAGATCTTGTGAGGTATATGAAATGTGGGAAGGTCCTATTCTTCGACCGGAAGAGAGGATACAACTTTCTGGAAGAGGAGTGCACCAAGCATACGGTTACATGAACGCTCGTTTAGTCCAGCAGAGTCCCTTCTCCTCTCATTCCCAGAGTCTGCAGCCCGGAGAATGGGTGCAGTTCCTTAAAGAAAATGGCCCACAGGGGTGGTTTGCGGTGGCTGTCTCCAGGGTGAAGATGGGGCCGGAGATCAAAGAATAGCCAGCGGCAGCGCAGCCCCAGATGAAGGCTCCTGTTCCTAGAGCCCTTATTCCTTAATTCCTCAGGGCTCAAATGGAGGAAGATATTAGGAGGGCAACACCAAGTCTCCAAAGTTCCTCTGAGGAGCTAGGGACTGCTGGCTCACAGTGGCCAATAAAGCTGCTGTTTATGTGACCCAGCTGCATATGTACAAGAGGTTGGGTCAAGATGAAAAACCTGGGTCTGAGCAAGGTCAGAGGAAGACCAGTGAGGAGAAAGGAAAAGGGAGTCGGGAGCTGGAGGAAGTTCATGTTGTGCCCATTGCACACTCGTGTCTGGATCAGTTCCAAAGTTCCAGAAGGATCAAGTCCAGTGGACCTATGGTCTAAAAGCCCGGGACTCCAGTAACCTGATAACTACAAATGGCTGAATTTGTTGTCTCCCCCAGTTTTGTTGCACTCATTGCACTTCCCCTTGTTGGATTGAGAGGCATTGCAAGAGCGGAACAGAGAATGTGATATGAAGAGTGCCCCGGGCGGGAGTTCCAAGGCATCAGAGAGCTGAGAAACAAAGTACCAGCCATATAGAGTGGTGGTCGCCCTCAATGAACTGTTGAACATCTGGTCCTGGCCAGCCAAATTCACCGGTATCATGGGGGGAAAAGGGAACGTGAGACAAAAAGAGTGTCCTGGGTGAGAGTTTCAAGGCGTCAGCGAGCTGAGAACCAAAGTACCGGCCATATTGAGTGGTGGTCGCCCTCATTGAACTGTTTGACATCTAGTACTGGCCAGCTGAAGTCACCGGTATTATGGGGGGGGGGGGGGAAGGGAACGTGAGACAAAGAGAGTGTCCCGGACAGGAGTACCAAGGTGTCAGCGAGATGAGAAGCAAAGTACCAGCCACATTGAGCGGTGGTCGCCCTCATAGAACTGTTGAACATCTGGTCCTAGCCAGCCGAAGTCACCGGTATCATGGGGGAAAAGGGTACATGGGACCAAGAGAGTGTCCCGGACAGGAGTTCCAAGGCATCAGAGAGCTGAGAAGCAAAGTACCGGCCATATTGAGTGGTGGTTGACCTCATTGAAGTGTTGAACATCTGGTCCTGGCCAGCCGAAGTCACTGGTATCATGGGGGGAAAAGGGAACATGAGTGCAAAGACAGTGTCGCAGGCAGGAGTTCCAAGGCGTCGGCGAGCTTTGAAGCAAAGTACCGGCCATATTGAGTGGTGGTCGCCCTCATAGAACTGTTGAACATCTGGTCCTGGCCAGCTGAAGTCACCTGTATCATGGGCGAAAAGGGAACGTGAGATGAAGAGAGTGTCCTGTGCGGGAGTTCCAAGGCGTCAGTGAGCTGAGAAGCAAAGTACCAGCCATACTGAGCGGTGGTCGCCTTCGTAGAACTGTTGAACATCTGGTCCTGGTCAGCTCAAGTCACCGGCATCATGAGGCCTGTCAGATGCCTCTTTAGACAAAGTCCACACGCCTAGTGAGGATTCCCACCTTCCTGTAATGTGCCAGGACATAAGAGGCAAGAACCTCACCCACGGCTACCGCCACAGGCCACGTTACACGAGTATCCAGTTTCCGTTGTTATCTCCCCTCCTTCAACTAAAATCTAATAGACCACAGACACCGCAACATCATTTTCAGCCAATCACAGAGCCTCTGTGTCTGGGTTCTTCTGTGATTGGATGATACAGGATCTATGTGGCAATCTACAACCACAAACCCTTCAGTACCTTCTATCCCCGGGGATTTCATCATTACTTCTAGGTGACCAAGGATGTTACTACTGACCAAAGCCCTGTCCCAGACCACCAGGGATGGTACCACTAACCAAAACCCTATCGCAGACCTCCAGAGATGTTATCACTAACCCAGCTACTACCTTAGACCACCGGAAATGTCATCATGAATGTATCGATTCCCCTAGACCACCAGGGATGTTATTGTTAACCTTTTTACCACCCTAGACCACCAGGAATGTTATCATAAACTCTTCTACTACCCTAGACCACAAGGGATATTATCATTAACATTCTACTACCCTAGACCACCAGGAATGTTATCATAAACTCTTCTACTACCCTAGACCACAAGGGATGTTATCATTAACATTCTACTACCCTAGACCACTAGGAATGTTATCATATACCATTCTACTACTTTAGACTACCAGCTGATGTTATCACAAACCCTTCAACTACCCTAAACCACCAGGGATATTATCATTAACTATTCTACTACCCTAGACCACCAGGGATATTATCATTAACTATTCTACTACCCTAGACCACCAGGGATGCTATCATTAACTATTCTACTACCCTAGACCACCAGTGATGTGATCATAAACCCTCCTACTACCTTAAACCACCAGCGATGTTATCATAAACCTTTTTACTACCCTAGACCACCAGGGATGTTATCATAAACCCTTCTACTACCCTAGACCACCAGAGATCCAGAGATGTTATCATAAATCCATCTACTACTCCGACCACCAGGGATGTTATCATAAACCCTCCTACTATCCTAGACCACCAGGGATGTTATCATTAATCCTTATACTACCCTAGACCACCAGGAATGTTATTACAAACCCATTTTATACCCTAGACATATGGTCACGGACAGACAATATAAATGTGGACGTACCGGGAGCCATCTGTCCCTCGATGACACTCACTGAAATGAGGAGAGCAGACGTTAGTAGGGGCCATCATTACAGGACTATAAATCCCTCTAGCTTTTGGGAAACTACATCTCTCAGAATGCTGGCATGCTGAGAGTTGTAGTTTCCCCATATTGTGACTAGTCAGATCTGTGCATTAGGACCTGTTGCACTCGTCCAGAAGATCAGGAGGAGCAGGATCCACATCGTCCGTCTGCTGGATGTCACCGGTTTTGATACCCGGGAGAGGAAGCGTCGCTCACAAGGAAGTTGTGTGTTTCTTCACCACACCGGAGCTGCGGTCACATCTAGATCTTGTGCTTCACCTAAGAAGGTAACGGGCGGCCATTAATTACAGCACATCATCTACCGTGGCGCAATATATGGAAGTTTCATGACGGCTGTAATCTGTAATATACGTCACTGTGGATGGTGCAAACATCGGAACCGGATGATGCCGCACGCTTGGTCCAGGGTCTGTGGGTCCAGTTGGAGTTTAAGCGTCTATTCCACACGTTTTGATACATTTTTTCCACACAACTCTCCATTAATATACTTGGATACAGCACTCTGAACAGCCGGCTTCTTTAGCAATGACCTTTTGTGGCTTCCCCTCCTTGTGGAGTGTGCCAGTGACGCCTTCTGGACATCTGTCAGGTCAGAGTCTTCCCCATGATTGTGGAGCTACTGAAACAGACTAAGGGACCTTTATAAGCGCTTAGGAAGCCTTTACAGGTGTTTTCTGTTAATTATTCTAATTTACTGAGATAATGACTTTTGGGTTTCCATTGGCTGTAAGCCATAATCATCAACATTAACAAAAATAAACACGTGAAATCAATCACTCTGTGTGTAATGATTCTATAATATATGAGTTTCACTTTTTGCATTGAAGAACTGAAATAAATTCACTTTTTGATGATATTCTAATATTGTGAGAAGCATCTGTAGGTGGCACATGTATAGTATGTGTGTATTATGTTTGTGTATGTGTGTGTATGGTGTGTGTGTTTGGTATGTGTGCATGTATATGGAATGTGTATAGTATGTGTGTATATATATATATATATATATATATATACAGTATAGTATGTGTATGGTGTGTGTGTGTGTGTATGATATGCATGTTTGTGTATAGTGTGTGTTTGGTATGTGTGCATGTATATGGAATGTGTATAGTATGTGTGTATATATATATATATATATATATATATATACAGCATAGTATGTGTATGGTGTGTGTGTGTGTGTGTGTGTGTGTGTATGATATGCATGTTTGTGTATAGTATGTGTGTGTTTGGTATGTGTATGGGATGTTTGTATGTGTGTGGCACATGTATGATATGTGTGCCTGCATGACGGTTGTGTATGTGTGTGTATGGAGTGTGTGTATGGATATGGCATGTGAATAGTATGTGTGTGTATGGCATGTGTATGGTATGTGTGTATGTGTATGGTATGTATGTGTGTGCATGATGTATGTGTATATTGTGTATGTGTGTGTATAGTCACGATCATCAGGAAAGTTGTCAGCTAACCACAGTTTGTCTTCAAAGCTCATTTACTTTCATGTGTCAAGGGTCCATGACTCAATTTTCTCTGTGGGAGTCAAGGGTCCATGACTCAAGTTTGTCTGTGGGAGTCAAGGGTCCATGACTCAAGTTTGTCTGTGGGAGTCAAGGGTCCATGACTCAATTTTCTCTGTGGGGGTCAAGGGTCCATGACTGAAGTGTCTCTATGTGGGTCAAGGGTCCATGACTCAAGTTTCTCTGTGGGGGTCAAGGGTCCATGACTCAAGTTTCTCTGTGGGGGTCAAGGGTCCATGATTCAAGTTTCTCTGTGGGGGTCAAGGGTCCATGACTGAAGTGTCTCTATGTGGGTCAAGGGTCCATGACTCAAGTTTCTCTGTGGGGGTCAAGGGTCCATGACTCAAGTTTCTCTGTGGGGGTCAAGGGTCCATGATTCAAGTTTGTCTGTGGGAGTCAAGTCTGTATTAGCCGGTGGTCTCACAGGACACGCGGTCACAGGCCGAGGCTGCCATGTCGCTACACTGTCCATAGCAACCAATCACCAGCCTGCTTACACCTCACTACTGGGCACTGGAGAATTAAAGCAGGATTGTGATTGGAAGAAAGACAACTGGACTGTGATTGGAGGAATAAAAGATGAATTGTGATTGAAGGAAGTGAAGCCAGACTTTGGAAGAATGATAGTAGAGCTGTGATTGGAGGATGGAAGTCTGGACAGCGATTGGATGCTATGGGCGATGTGTCATGGCAGCGCTGCGGTCTCTTTTTTTTTGGCCCTTTCCTGCAGTGCTTCTCTTTTTTTATGACCCACTTTTTGTGGCAATTAATTGAATTCAATGGAAAATAATGGTATGGCTTCATAGTTAGGCAGAGTTTTGACCATCCTGCGGGGTCACTTATGAGTTGGTGATAATAATCATCACAAAAGTTGTCACGTATCCCCGTCCTTGTAACGAACAATAAAGTTACATTATTCAATTAAAGGCGTTGTCCATAGCCTCTCAGGTGTCAATAAAAACGTCAGCTCACCGCGCACAGACACAATCCCTCGCCCAGCGCTATCAACAAAGACACAAACGTCACCAGCGTCTTTTTATTTTTTACAAAGGTCTGAATTTTTTAAGTCACTAAAATATGAAAAAAATATATTTAAAAAAAAAAAACCTACAAGTCGGTTATGGCCACAGTCGCACCACCGTAAAACAGGCTGTGGGGGGAGAGCCCTGGAGCAGTCCTGGACCGCTAAGACTTTACATCCTTCCATGCAACGAGCAAGGACCCCGAGGAGCAAATCCATCACACAGATAAAGCGACAAGCGAGGACCTCCAGGAGGAAATCCATTACACAGATACAGTGACAAGCAGGGACCCCGAGGAGGAAATCCATCACACAGATAGAGCGGCAAGCGGGGACCTCCAGGAAGAAATCCATTACACAGATACAGTGACAAGCGAGGACCCCAAGGAGGAAATCCATCACACAGATAGAGCGGCAAGCGGGGACCTCCAGGAGGAAATCCATTACACAGATACAGTGACAAGCGAGGACCCCAAGGAGGAAATCCATTACACAGATACAGTGACAAGCGGGGACCCCGAGGAGCAAATCCATCACACAGATAAAGCGACAAGCGAGGACCTCCAGGAGGAAATCCATTACACAGATACAGTGACAAGCAGGGACCCCGAGGAGGAAATCCATCACACAGATAAAGCGACAAGCGAGGACCTCCAGGAGGAAATCCATTACACAGATACAGTGACAAGCGGGGACCCCGAGGAGCAAATCCATCACACAGATAGAGCGGCAAGCGGGGACCTCCAGGAGGAAATCCATTACACAGATACAGTGACAAGCGGGGACCTCCAGGAGGAAATCCATTACACAGATACAGTGACAAGCGGGGACCTCCAGGAGGAAATCCATTACACAGATACAGTGACAAGCGGGGACCTCCAGGAGGAAATCCATTACACAGATACAGTGACAAGCGGGGACCCCGAGGAGGAAATCCATTACACAGATACAGTGACAAGCGGGGACCCCGAGGAGCAAATCCATCACACAGATAGAGCGGCAAGCGGGGACCTCCAGGAGGAAATCCATTACACAGATACAGTGACAAGCGAGGACCCCAAGGAGGAAATCCATTACACAGATACAGTGACAAGCGAGGACCCCAAGGAGGAAATCCATTACACAGATACAGTGACAAGCGGGGACCCCGAGGAGCAAATCCATCACACAGATAGAGCGACAAGCGGGGACCTCCAGGAGGAAATCCATTACACAGATACAGTGACAAGCAGGGACCCCGAGGAGGAAATCCATTACACAGATACAGTGACAAGTGGGGACCCCGAGGAGGAAATCCATTACACAGATACAGTGACAAGCGGGGACCCCGAGGAGGAAATCCATCACACAGAGCGACAAGCGGGGACCATTACACAGGAAACCCATTACACAGATACAGTGACAAGCGGGGACCTCCAGGAGGAAATCCATTACACAGATACAGTGACAAGCAGGGACCCCGAGGAGGAAATCCATTACACAGATACAGTGACAAGTGGGGACCCCGAGGAGGAAATCCATTACACAGATACAACGACAAGCGGGGACCCCGAGGAGCAAATCCATCACACAGATAGAGCGACAAGCGAGGACCCCGAGGAGGAAATCCATTACACAGATACAGTGACAAGCGGGGACCCCGAGGAGCAAATCCAATACACAGATACAGTGACAAGTGGGGACCCCAAGGAGGAAATCCATTACACAGATACAGTGACAAGCGGGGACCCCGAGGAGGAAATCCATCACACAGATAGAGCGACAAGCGAGGACCCCAAGGAGGAAATCCATTACACAGATACAGTGACAAGCGGGGACTCCGAGGAGGAAATCCATTACACAGATAGAGCGACAAGCGGGGACCCCGAGGAGCAAATCCATCACACAGATAGAGCGACAAGCGGGGACCCTGAGGAGGAAATCCATCACACAGATAGAGCGACAAGCGGGGACCATTACACAGGAAACCCATTACACAGATACAGTGACAAGCGAGGACCCCAAGGAGGAAATCCATTACACAGATACAGTGACAAGCGGGGACCCCGAGGAGCAAATCCATCACACAGATAGAGCGACAAGCGAGGACCCCGAGGAGGAAATCCATTACACAGATACAGTGACAAGCGGGGACCCCGAGGAGCAAATCCATCACACAGATAGAGCGACAAGCGGGGACCCCGAGGAGGAAATCCATTACACAGATACAGTGACAAGTGGGGACCCCGAGGAGCAAATCCATCACACAGATACAGTGACAAGCGGGGACCCCGAGGAGGAAATCCATTACACAGATACAGTGACAAGTGGGGACCCCAAGGAGGAAATCCATTACACAGATAGAGCGACAAGCTTGGACCCCGAGGAGTAAATCCATTACACAGATACAGTGACAAGTGGGGACCCCAAGGAGGAAATCCATTACACAGATACAGTGACAAGCGGGGACCCCGAGGAGGAAATCCATCACACAGATAGAGCGACAAGCGAGGACCCCAAGGAGGAAATCCATTACACAGATACAGTGACAAGCGGGGACCATTACACAGGAAACCCATTACACAGATACAGTGACAAGCGGGGACCCCGAGGAGGAAATCCATTACACCGATAGAGCGACAAGCAGGGACCCCGAGGAGCAAATCCATCACACAGATACAGTGACAAGCGGGGACCCCGAGGAGGAAATCCATCACACAGAGCGACAAGCAGGGACCATTACACAGGAAACCCACTACACAGATACAGTGACAAGCGGGGACCCCGAGGAGGAAATCCATTACACAGATCCAGTGACAAGCGGGGACCCCGAGGAGGAAATCCATTACACAGATACAGTGACAAGCGGGGACCCCGAGGAGGAAATCCATTACACAGATAGAGAAACAAGTGGGGACCTGTCATGATCTCAATGGCAAGAGAACATAGCATAAGCATATATAGGAACTAGCTCTTGGAAGATGGGAACTGAGCTGACCATGAACTAAACCTAACGCACAACTAGCAGTGGCCGGGTAGCATGCCTACGTTGATTCTAGATGCCCAGCCCAGCCGGAGGACTAAATAAAGCTAGCAGAGGAAAATATTAGTCCTAGCTCACCTCTAGAGAAATACCCCGAAAGGAGACAGAGGCCCCCCACATGTATTGGCGGTGAGTTGAGATGAAATAACAAACGTAGTATGAAAATAGGTTTAGCAAATTTGAGGTCCACTTACTACATAGCAGAAGACAGAAAGGACACTTTCATGGTCAGCTGAAAACCCTATCAAAAAACACCATCCAGAAATTACTTTAAAACTCTGGCATTAACTCATAACACCAGAGTGGCAATTCCCGTTCACAAGAGCTTTCCAGACACAGTAACGAAACTACAGCTGTGAACTGGAACAAAATGCAAAAACAAACATGGACAAGAGTCCAACTTATCTAGTAGTTGTCTAGGAGCAGGAACAAGCACAGAGAGGCTTCTGATAACATTGTTGACCGGCAAGCAACTAACAGAGCAGCAAGGTTATATAGCGACTCCCACATCTTGATGGGAACAGGTGAACAGAGAAGATGAAGACACCAGTTCAATTCCACCAGTAGCCACCGGGGGAGCCCAGAATCCAAATTCACAACAGTACCCCCCCCTCAAGGAGGGGGCACCGAACCCTCACCAGAACCACCAGGGCGATCAGGATGGACCCTATGAAAGGCACGAACCAGATCGGAGGCATGAACATCAGATGCATTCACCCAAGAATTATCCTCCTGGCCGTATCCCTTCCACTTGACCAGATACTGGAGTCTCCGTCTGGAAACACGAGAGTCCAAGATTTTCTCCACAACGTACTCCAACTCACCCTCAACCAACACCGGAGCAGGAGGCTCAACGGAAGGCACAACCGGTACCTCATACCTGCGCAATAATGACCGATGAAAAACGTTATGAATAGAAAAGGATGCAGGGAGGTCCAAACGGAAGGAAACAGGGTTAAGAATCTCCAATATCTTATACGGGCCGATAAACCGAGGCTTAAACTTAGGAGAAGAGACCCTCATAGGGACAAAACGAGAAGACAACCACACCAAATCCCCAACAGAAAGCCGAGGACCAACACGACGGTGGCGGTTGGCAAAAAGCTGAGTCTTCTCCTGGGACAACCTCAAATTGTCCACCACCTGCCCCCAGATCTGATGCAATCTCTCCACCAGAGCATCCACTCCAGGACAATCCGAAGATTCCACCTGACCAGAGGAAAATCGAGGATGAAACCCCGAATTACAGAAAAACGGGGACACCAAAGTGGCAGAGCTGGCCCGATTATTGAGAGCGAACTCCGCCAATGGCAAAAAAGCAACCCAATCATCCTGGTCAGCAGACACAAAACACCTCAGATATGTCTCCAGGGTCTGATTAATCCGCTCGGTCTGGCCATTCGTCTGAGGATGGAAAGCGGACGAAAAAGATAAATCTATGCCCATCCTAGCACAGAATGCCCGCCAAAATCTAGACACGAATTGGGTCCCTCTGTCAGAAACGATATTCTCAGGAATACCATGCAAACGAACAACATTTTGAAAAAACAGAGGAACCAACTCGGAAGAAGAAGGTAACTTGGGCAGAGGAACCAAATGGACCATCTTAGAAAAATGGTCACACACCACCCAGATGACAGACATCTTCTGAGAAACAGGCAGATCTGAAATAAAATCCATCGAGATGTGCGTCCAAGGCCTCTTAGGAATAGGCAAGGGCAACAATAATCCACTAGCCCGAGAACAACAAGGCTTGGCCCGAGCACAAACGTCACAAGACTGCACAAAGCCTCGCACATCTCGTGACAGGGAAGGCCACCAGAAGGACCTTGCCACCAAATCCCTGGTACCAAAAATGCCAGGATGACCTGCCAACGCAGAAGAATGAACCTCAGAGATGACTCTACTGGTCCAATCATCAGGAACAAACAGTTTATCAGGTGGGCAACGATCAGGTCTCTCCGCCTGAAACTCCTGCAAGGCCCGCCGCAGGTCTGGAGAAACGGCTGATAATACCACTCCATCCTTAAGGATACCTGTGGGCTCAGAGTTACCAGGCGAGTCAGGCTCAAAACTCCTAGAAAGGGCATCCGCCTTAACATTCTTAGAACCCGGTAGGTATGACACCACAAAATTAAACCGAGAGAAAAATAATGACCAGCGCGCCTGTCTAGGATTCAGGCGCCTGGCGGTCTCAAGATAAATCAAATTTTTGTGGTCAGTCAATACCACCACCTGATGTCTGGCCCCCTCGAGCCAATGGCGCCACTCCTCAAAAGCCCACTTCATGGCCAAAAGCTCCCGATTCCCAACATCATAATTCCGCTCAGCGGGCGAAAATTTACGGGAAAAGAAGGCACAAGGCCTCATCACGGAGCAGTCAGAACTTTTCTGCGACAACACTGCCCCAGCTCCGATCTCAGAAGCGTCGACCTCAACCTGAAAAGGTAGAGCAACATCAGGCTGACGCAACACAGGGGCAGAGGAAAAACGGCGCTTAAGCTCCCGAAAGGCCTCCACAGCATCAGGGGACCAATCAGCAACATCAGCACCCTTCTTAGTCAAATCGGTCAATGGCTTAGCAATATCCGAAAAACCAGCAATAAATCGACGATAAAAGTTAGCAAAGCCCAAAAATTTCTGAAGACTCTTAAGAGAAGAGGGCTGCGTCCAATCACAAATAGCTTGAACCTTGACAGGATCCATTTCAATGGAAGAGGGGGAAAAAATATATCCCAAAAAGGAAATCCTCTGTACCCCAAAAACACACTTAGAACCCTTCACACACAAAGAATTAGACCGCAAAACCTGAAAAACCCTCCTGACTTGCTGGACATGAGAGTCCCAGTCATCCGAAAAAATCAGAATATCATCCAGATACACAATCATAAATTTATCCAAATAATCGCGAAAAATATCATGCATAAAGGACTGGAAAACTGACGGAGCCTTAGAAAGACCAAAAGGCATCACTAAATACTCAAAGTGGCCCTCGGGCGTATTAAATGCGGTTTTCCACTCATCCCCCTGCCTGATTCGCACCAAATTATACGCCCCACGAAGGTCAATCTTAGAGAACCACTTGGCCCCCTTTATGCGAGCAAACAAATCAGTCAGCAACGGCAATGGGTATTGATATTTAACAGTGATTTTATTCAAAAGCCGATAATCAATACATGGTCTCAAAGAGCCGTCTTTTTTTGACACAAAGAAAAAACCGGCTCCTAAGGGAGATGACGATGGACGAATATGTCCCTTTTCCAAGGACTCCTTTATATATTCTCGCATAGCAGCATGTTCAGGCACAGACAGATTAAATAAACGACCCTTTGGGTATTTACTACCCGGGATTAAATCTATGGCACAATCGCACTCTCGGTGCGGAGGTAACGAACCAAGCTTGGATTCTTCAAAGACGTCACGATAGTCAGACAGGAACTCAGGAATTTCAGAGGGAATGGATGATGAAATGGAAACCACAGGTACATCCCCATGAGCCCCCTTACATCCCCAGCTCAACACAGACATAGCTCTCCAGTCGAGGACTGGGTTGTGAGATTGCAGCCAAGGCAATCCTAACACCAAATCATCATGTAGATTATACAGCACAAGAAAGCGAGTAATCTCCTGGTGATCCGGATTAATACGCATAGTTACTTGTGTCCAGTATTGTGGTTTATTATTAGCCAATGGGGTGGAGTCAATCCCCTTCAGAGGAATAGAAGTCTCCAAAGGCTCTAAATCATACCCACAGCGTTTGGCAAAGGACCAATCCATAAGACTCAAAGCGGCGCCAGAGTCGACATAGGCGTCCGTGGTAATAGATGACAAAGAGCAAATCAGGGTCACAGATAGAATAAATTTAGACGGTAAGGTGCAAATGGAAACAGATTTACCAAGCTTTTTAGTGCGCTTAGAGCATGCTGATATAACATGAGTAGAATCACCACAATAGAAACACAACCCATTTTTCCGTCTAAAATTCTGCCGCTCGCTTCGGGACAGAATTCTATCACACTGCATACTCTCTGGCGACTTCTCAGTGGACACCGCCAGATGGTGCACTGGTTTGCGCTCCCGCAAACGCCTATCGATCTGAATAGCCATTGTCATGGACTCATTCAGACCCGCAGGCACAGGGAACCCCACCATAACATCCTTAATGGCATCAGAGAGACCCTCTCTGAAAGTCGCCGCCAGGGCGCACTCATTCCACTGAGTAAGCACAGACCATTTACGGAATCTTTGGCAGTAAATTTCCGCTTCATCTTGCCCCTGAGATAGGGACATCAAAGTTTTTTCTGCCTGAAGCTCCAAATGAGGTTCGTCATAAAGCAACCCCAAGGCCAGAAAAAACGCATCCACATTGAGCAACGCAGGATCCCCTGGTGTCAATGAAAAAGCCCAGTCTTGAGGGTCGCCCCGGAGCAAGGAAATCACAATCCTGACCTGCTGTGCAGGGTCTCCGGCAGAGCGAGATTTCAGAGACAAAAATAATTTGCAATTATTTCGAAAATTCTGAAACCCGGATCTATTCCCCGAGAAAAATTCCGGCAAAGGAATTCTCGGCTCAGATACAGGTGCATGACAAACAAAATCTTGCAAATTTTGTACCTTCGTGGCGAGATTATTCAAACCTGCAGTTACACTCTGAAGATCCATTACAAACAGGTGGACACAGAGCCATTCAAGGGTTAAGAGGAGGTAAGAAGCAGCTAGACAGCAATTAAGGGCTAGGCAGCCAAACTCTGAGGGGGGAAAAAAAAAAAAATTTCCCTTCAACACTTCTTTTTCTCCTGCTTCAGCCCAAACAATTAACACTTTGCGGGCCGGTCAAACTGTCATGATCTCAATGGCAAGAGAACATAGCATAAGCATATATAGGAACTAGCTCTTGGAAGATGGGAACTGAGCTGACCATGAACTAAACCTAACGCACAACTAGCAGTGGCCGGGTAGCATGCCTACGTTGATTCTAGATGCCCAGCCCAGCCGGAGGACTAAATAAAGCTAGCAGAGGAAAATATTAGTCCTAGCTCACCTCTAGAGAAATACCCCGAAAGGAGACAGAGGCCCCCCACATGTATTGGCGGTGAGTTGAGATGAAATAACAAACGTAGTATGAAAATAGGTTTAGCAAATTTGAGGTCCACTTACTACATAGCAGAAGACAGAAAGGACACTTTCATGGTCAGCTGAAAACCCTATCAAAAAACACCATCCAGAAATTACTTTAAAACTCTGGCATTAACTCATAACACCAGAGTGGCAATTCCCGTTCACAAGAGCTTTCCAGACACAGTAACGAAACTACAGCTGTGAACTGGAACAAAATGCAAAAACAAACATGGACAAGAGTCCAACTTATCTAGTAGTTGTCTAGGAGCAGGAACAAGCACAGAGAGGCTTCTGATAACATTGTTGACCGGCAAGCAACTAACAGAGCAGCAAGGTTATATAGCGACTCCCACATCTTGATGGGAACAGGTGAACAGAGAAGATGAAGACACCAGTTCAATTCCACCAGTAGCCACCGGGGGAGCCCAGAATCCAAATTCACAACAGGGACCCCGAGGAGGAAATTCATTACACAGATGCAACGACAAGCAGGGACCCAGAGGAGGAAATCCATTACACAGATACAGCACAATGTGTGAATGCACAGGTCCATCAGGGCAGAGTATGGGGGTCTCCTTCCTCCACATCTCCTTGTGATAGATTAGAATTGTCAATAACCTCAGAAATAGGGGTCTTATTCTCTTCTCATATCCAATATACTAACTGTAAAGAATCCCTTCTCATTAACATTACAAAGGACAATCACTCTTACTGCAAAGAACCCTTGTCATACATGGTGTACAGCATCGCCACTCTTATCATAAGCATTACACAGCATGATCGTTCTTACAAAGGACAAGCACTCTTACTGCAAAGTACCCTTGTCATACACAGTGTACAGCATCCTCACTCCTCATAAGTATTACAGAGCATGATCGCTCTAATAAAGGACAAGCACTCTTACTGGAAAGAACCCTTGTCATACACGGTGTACAGCATCGCCCCTCTTCTCATAAGCATTACACAGCATGATCGTTCTTACAAAGGACAAGCACTCTTAATGCCAAAAACCCTTTTCATACACGGTGTACAGCATCTCCACTCCTCATAAGTATTACACAGCATGATCTGTTGTGAATTTGGTTTTTGGGCTCCCCCGGTGGTCACTGGTGGTACTGGACTTGTGTGCTTCACTTTCTCTGTTCACCTGTTTCCATCAGGATATGGGAGTATCCTATTTAGCCTTGCTGCTCAGTTATTCTAGTGCCGGCCATCAATGTAACCAGAGCCTTTCTGTTGCATGTTCCTGCTTCTAGACTACTATCAGCTAAGTTGGACTCTTAGTCCTAACTTTGTTTGCATTTTTGTTCCAGTTCACAGTTATGTTATGTTTCTGTAGCTGGAAGCTCTTGTGGGCCGAAATTACCACTCCGGTGTCATGAGTTGACACATGAGTCTTAAAGTAATTTCTGGATGGTATTTTAATAGGGTTTTCAGCTGACCGTGAAGTTCCCTATTGTATCTTCTTACTATCTAGTAAGCGGACCTCGCTTTGCTGAACCTACCTTCATACTGCGTATGTCTTTTCCTCTGAACTCACCGTCAATATATGTGGGGGGCTTCTGTCTCCTTTTTGGGGGAATTTCCCTAGAGGTAAGCCAGGTCTGTTTTTTCCTCTATTAGGGTTAGTTAGTTCTCCGGCTGGCGCTGGGCGTCTAGGGATAAAACGTAGGTACGTCACCCGGCCACTGTTAGTTGTGTGGTAGGTTTAGCTCACGGTCAGCTCGAGATTCCATCACCCAAGAGCTAGTCTGTTATTTAAGTTCTCTGACGTTCCCTTGCCATTGGGAACCATGACAATGATCGCTCTAACAAAGGACAAGCACTCTTACTGGAAAAAACCCGTCATACACGGTGTACAGCATTGCCATTCTTCTCATAAGCATTACACAGCATGATCATTCTTACAAAGGACAAGCACTCTTACTGCAAAGAACCCTTGTCATACACGGTGTATAGCATCTCCACTCCTCATAAGTATTACACAGCATGATCGCTCTAACAAAGGACAAGCACTCTTACTGGAAAAAACCCTTGTCATACACGGTGTACAGCATTGCCACTCTTCTCATAAGCATTACACAGCATGATCGTTCTTACAAAGGACAAGCACTCTTACTGCAAAGAACCCTTGTCATACGCAGTGTACAGCGCTGTCACTCTTCTAATAAGCAATACACAGCTCTTACAATGGACACGCACTCTTACTGCAAAGAACCCTTGTCATACACGGTGTACAGCATCACCACTCTTATCATAAGCATTACACAGCATGATCGTTCTTACAAAGGACAAGCACTCTTACTGCAAAGAACCCTTGTCATACACGGTGTACAGCATCTCCACTCATAAGTATTACACAGCATGATCGCTCTAACAAAGGACAAGCACTCTTAATGTCAGGACCTCTTCTCAAGATCATTACACAAAGTGATCACTCTTACTGTAAAGAACTCCTTATAACGATTGCATAGAAGGGTTACTCATGATCATTACACAAACTGATCACTGTTACTATAAAGATCCCCTTCTTTTAGTTATTGCACATCAAGATCACAGTTACTGTAAAGAATCCCTTCTTTTAATTATTACAGACCAAGATCGCTTAGTGTAAAGAACCCCTTTTTATAAATATTACACATCATGGCCACTCTCACTGTAAAGAACCCTTTCTAATAAGCATGATGAATACTGCTGTAAAAATCCATTATCATGAGCATAACTATAAATATCCTAAAAATCCTCCTAAGGTATAATAATATACGTGCTTTACAGCAGCTGCCTGGCATTGAGCTCTCATCTTTTCGAGGACATTATTCATGTAAGATTTTTCACTTTAAGAGGGGTTTGTTTTATTTAGGATCTGAATAAAATTAACCCTTTGAGGTCTCTTGCTGGCAATGGAGGTCAGGACCAAAGCTTTTTGGATGTTCTTACTCCTCGGAGGACAATGGGTATGTTCCGTAAGGTGGCCTTGGGAGACATCTTACGACCTTGATTGCACATTGTTGGATAAGTGGTCACTGCCGATAACAATAGCGAGGAGCTTTTGCGGGTTCACCACACCCTGAGCGACTGCGTCATGGGGGAACGGTGATGACTCCGTGTACCGAAGCCTTCGCCAGGGGACAAAACAACATGTTTGTGGAATATTCAGGAAGGAGAAGACGATTGCGTCCTCCGTCTTTTTGGACTTCACTTTCTCCAAACATCGGGGCCAAACATGTTGGGTTCTCTAGAAACTTGATTTATTAAAGGGACATGCCACCCAGCTATTTCAATAATCTGGGGGCTCAGCACAATCTGCACTGATGACATATGGCCCCCCAGTGATAGGTCTGTAGTTACACCGGTGGGCAAAGGTCCTGCGCATTCTCTTCTACAATGCACCTAGTATGCCACTGCGCTCGCGCCAGCATGACATCTTCATATGGGTAAGACAGAAAAAAATGCTCAGCCCCATCTGGAAGAATAGAACAACTCTGCCCCCTAGTGGAGGGTCAGAAAACAACAGAAATCACATTTTGGAAATGTCAACCCCAATTAAGACAGCCCCGATGGTCAGAACAGTGAGTCTACAGTGATGAATCCCATGTGCCCTGGCTGATAACAGGGAACAATAGACTACATCGATTGGCTTCAGAATCTGATTGCAGGAGATCATGCATCTTAGGATAATTTTTGGAAATGTCATCCCCACAGTTTAATGCAGCCCCAATGTACAGGACAATGAGTCTACTGTGATGAATCCCATGTGACCTGGCTGATAACAGGGAACAATAGACTATATAGATTCTGATTGTTCTCACACAGTACAGGAGATCATACATCGTAGGATAATTTTTGGACACTACACAGATAATTATACACTGCTGATCACACACCGCACTGGTGGTCACGGTGGACCACTGGTGGTCACGGTGGACTCGGGATCATCCACCGTGGTCATGTGGTTATAACACGTAGAAGAAAAAGAACTTTCTGGAGGATTTCACCACATATGAAGGGGAAGAGCGGCCACTTCCTCCTTGAAGCGGCTTTCCTCTCTATGCCCTTTAGATTCAGAGATGGCGCCGCTCCACCTGCTGTGTGTGCTGCTCTTCTGTGCAGGTAAGATGCCCAGAGGGAGACCATGTCAGTAAGGGGTTAATGTGACATATACACAAACGTACAGATCTAGCCGTATCAGAGATGATCAGATCCATTTCCTGACATTTGTAGGGTTTGTGATTTGATTGACATGAATTGTCAAAAAAAAATAAATTCCGAGCTCTATGTCACAAATGGCTGAAGACCCAAGGAGTGGGCTAATGACGCCAATATTCCCAGCAGCTATCAGATCACATGGTCTAGTGCAGCCAATCAGGGAAGCGATCACAAGCAGTAGAAAAGATAGGGGCCGGCCGCGCAGCGCCATTTTATGGCTTTACGGCATAGGGATAGGAGGTCAGAGCACGCTAGACTCATTATGATGTACTAGGGCAATGCTGAAACACATGCAAAATGGGAGAAGTAGTCAGTCTGGGAATAATAATCCAAAGATTCTAGTGATGTAGTGAGGTGCTGGACCTGCAGAGTCAGTGTGACTGTGAATCAGGAGGTGCTGGACATAGAGAGTCAAGATACCTGTTTCTGTATTACCTGTTACCAAATATCAGTGACATGTTACAACTGATTGTAGATTCTTTTTTGGTTTTGTTTCATTATATGATTCTCAGTCTGAAGAAGGTCCAATTTTGGACAGAAAAGTTACATAATTTTGGGACTATCATATTTTCAATAAATATTTTTCATTTTACTACATTAAGGAGTGCCAGATTTTTCTTTAAATAGTGAGTTGATGGACCTGCAGAGTTAGTGTGATATATAGAAAGTCGCAGGACCTGCAGAGTCAGTGTGAATGTGAATAGAGAGTTGATGGACCTGCAGAGTTAGTGCGATATATAGAGAGTTGCAGGACCTGCAGAGTTAGTGTGAATGTGACTAGAGAGTTGATGGACCTGCAGAGTTAGTGTGATATATAGAGTTGCAGGACCTGCAGAGTCAGTGTGAATGTGAATAGAGAGTTGCTGGACCTGCAGAGTTAGTGTGATATATAGGAAGTTGCAGAGTCAGTGTGAATGTGAATAGAGAGTTGATGGACCCGCAGAGTTATTGTGATATATAGAGAGTTGCAGGACCTGCAGAGTTAGTGTGATATATAGAAAGTTGCAGAGTCAGTGTGAATGTGAATAGAGAGTTGATGGACCCGCAGAGTTATTGTGATATATAGAGAGTTGCTGGACCTGCATAATCAGTGTGAATGTGAATAGAGAGTTGATGGACCCGCAGAGTTATTGTGATATATAAAGAGTTGCTGGACCTGCGTAATCAGTGTGACTCAAGAGGTGGTGAACCTGCAGAGTTAGTGTGATAAATAAGGAGGCGCTGGACCTGCAGAGTCAGAAAGTTAATCCAGAAAGTTAAAACCTGAGGCAGGTGCTTGCTTTTGGGGGTGAAATTAAGACATTTCTCTTCTTTCCAAAATATCATTGTTTGTTTTTTTCAACCTTTCATATAACAGACATATTTACATTTTGTGAATTCCAGTTTATCGACTGTACACCGTGCACCTCACGACCAGGCCGCACATCGGTGCTACATTTTCATTTCCAGGCATGAACCTCCGTTTACCTACTGTGCAATGTAGCGGTTTGGGTTATGTTGTATTTTTATTGAAGGAGAAGGTGGATAACTTAAAAAAATAAGTTAAGGTTTTTACGTTTTTGGAGCAGAAACTCTCCAAATCCTCAAAAACTTGAAGCCCATGCAGCCATTATCAGATTCCTCTTCCATCACTGTCCCTGTGCATGTGAGCTCTGACATCTCAGCGCAGCAGTCGCGGTGACATCACTATATCACACCGGCTGTGCAGAGCTACAGACTGCACACTACAGAGACAGGGGCAGCTGGGAAACAGCAGGCAATGAGTATCTTTTTTTATTTTAAATCAATGAGGCCATTGTGGGGGGCATTACACTGTTTGAAGGGACATCATACTGTATTGAAGGCTGTGCAGGGTCATTATACTGATTGGAGGGCTTTGTGGGGGCCATTATACTGTTTAGAAGGCTATGTGGGGCCATTATACTGTTTGTAGGGCTATGTGGGGCCATTATACTGCTTGGAGGCCTATGTGGGGGGCCATTATACTGCTTGGAGGCCTATGTGGGGGGCATTATAGTGTTTGGATGGCTATGTGGGGCCATTATACTGTTTGGAGGACTATGTAAGGCCATTATACTGTTTGGAGGTCTATATGAGGCCATTATACTGTTTGGAGTGCTATGTAAGGTCATTATACTGTTTGGAGGGCTATGTGAAACCATTATACTGTTTGGAGGGCTATGTGGGAGCCATTATATTGTTTGGAGGGCTATGTGTGGGGACCATTATACTGTTTGGAGGTCTATGTGGAACCATTAAACTGTTTGTAGGCATTGTAGGCATATGTGGAACCATTATACTGTTTGGGGGGCTATGTGGGGGCCATTATACTGTTTGGAGGGCTATCTGGGGGCCATTATACTGTTTGGATGTCTATGTGGGGCTATTATACTGTTTGGAGGGCTATGGAAGGTCATTATACTGTTTGGAGGGCTATGTGGGACCATTATATTGTTTGGAGGGCTATGTATGGGGGCCATTATACTGTTTGGAGGGCTATGTGGGGACCATTATACTGTTTGGATGGCTATGTGGGGTTACTATACTGTTTGGAGGGCTATGTAAGGTCATTACACTGTTTGGAGGGCTATGTGGAACCATTAAACTGTTTGTAGGGCTATTTGGAACCATTATATTGTTTGGAGGGCTATGTGGGGACCATTATACTGTTTGGATGGCTATGTGGGGTTACTATACTGTTTGGAGGGCTATGTAAGGTCATTACACTGTTTGGAGGGCTATGTGGAACCATTAAACTGTTTGTAGGGCTATTTGGAACCATTATATTGTTTGGAGGGCTATGTGGGAGCCATTATATTGTTTGGAGGGCTATGTGTGGGGGCCATTATATTGTGTATAGGGGACTGTGGGGCATCCTACTTTGCAAGGAGGGTACAGTAGGGTCATCAGACAGTGCATGTGGAGGAATTCACTGTGGGGGTAACATAGTCTGTATAGGGGGCACCTTTGTTGGCATCATACTTTGTGGAGGCCAAGAAAGGGCTATCTTAGTATGTGGGAACATTAAGGGGCTTCAATATGAGTAAAATGACTTTGTTAGGGTCGCAGAGTTGTGAGATATACTCTTCTGTGACCCCATAAAATATTTTTTTGTGTGAGGAACCAATTAGTGCTTCTGATGGCCCCATCATTCCTATGTACAGGGGCGCTCCTGACACCTGCTGTTGTTACCTATTCAATTACCAATCTGCTTTAACCAAATGTTGGAAAACAAATTATTGGAGTAAATTGTGACACTTAAAGCTCAGTTCCCACGATGAATATTTGGTTCTTTTGATTTTCAGCAGTATTTCTGCACCAATCAGCTCCCATAATCCTAATAAAATAATTGATGGCTTTATTGAATAATCCACAAAAAACATGATCAAGACACAGAGTGTAGATAAGCGACGCGTTTCACATCAATTGTGATCCTTCTTCATGCATCTCGGGATTATTTCCCACATTGCTGGAGGATTAATCTGTTGCGTTGTGCAGACTGTGCTGTTGGAAAATAAGTTTTTTACATCCTGGCACACAACAAATAGGAACTACGTCCCTCCGTCAGCACATGAAATGCCATCCTCCTATGTGTGGCAGCAAGATGAGCCAGGCCCAAGATGTCCTTCTTCTTTTCCTCAAGATCATGCTGGAAATCAGTCTGCACCCACAAATAGCACCTTGTGGTTGTCATCAGCCCCATAATCATCCTCGCCCACTGCTTTGCATACACTTCCTCAATTGCATCATCACTTCTCCTTTTTGTGCTCAACAAACAATTGCCCAAGTTCAGCACAACTGACATCAGACCACCTGAATTGTGTTGCCTTTTACGAAAGAATTGTGTGCATTCAGGCTGAATGGAAGACACCTAGCCGCCATTATTTATTGTACCAAAAAGCCGTACATCAATATTGTATCGTGTCTTCTACATCACTCAGCTCCAATCCCAAGCACTTCTGGCTCAGCAGATTGGACCAGTGGCAAGAACGGGCCCAGATCACTATGCACATAGTCATTTCTGATCTCCACCGTCGTGCTGTAAGAGGGTTTGCCGAGGAAGATGAAATCCCTCAGAGCCATCCAGCATTTGTGATCGAAGACTGCCACCTACTATCCAACCAAGATCCTGCGGAACTAATAACAAAGGGGAAGTGTTTTGAGTAGGACGAGTTCAGAAGGAGCACCGGGTCAGGTAACTTCCATGATAAAGTTACCAGATAAAAAAGGCTAGAGAGACTCAGGAGTATGCTATGCATGTATCCCATTGCCCCTGCCTTACAGACAGAGTTAGCCCCATTGACCCCCCATTGACCCAAGATGGAGAGACATGACAGGCGATTATGTTCCGGCAGCCAAGTTATGATGACACTGTCGACAAAGTGAGCTGAATTTTACAGGACATACATGGTGACACTACTGACCTAGGTAACCTACGCATGTGCCTCTTCCGTAAGGTCCAGGGGGACAGTGAGACCATAGACCAGTACGTAAATGCTTTGCAGGAAGTATCGACCCATATCACCAAGAAGACACGGGAGAAATACCGAGGACTGGGATTGTTAAATGAGGTGTTGAGAGATCAGCTGCTAACCACATGAGAGACCCTTACTTACGACAGGCTGTGAAGAATCGCATATGCTCTAATATTAACATGAGCTTCCTGGAGGTTGGGGAGAGGCAAGGGTGCTAGAGCGAGAGGCCTCTGTCATAAAAGGTATGGTCCGGAGCCACGAAGTGACCACCTTTCAATCAGCCAATATGGAGCCTGACTGGGCCCGGGAGTCACAACAAGAAATCCGGGACATCAGAGGAGAATTACGGCGTACACCATGACGCCTGGCCCCGTATGAGGAAAAGTTGGCTCTGGAATACCCAGCTGCTCAAAAACTATTATCCATCAGAGGAATGTGGAATACTAGACTTGTAGTGGAAGGGGACACATCTCCCGGAACTGTGCAAACTGAGAAAGAAGAAGGGGCGTCTATTAAACTGACGCACCCCACGGTCGAGAACCACATCGTGGGGCTCCACACCAATGAGACGTGATGAAGACTCTGAAGGTATCGTCTCTAAGAGGCCTGTCACTTGGAATGAGTTTAATAGACCATGCATTTGGTGCTTGATGGACACCGTGTCCCAGGTGAACACCATGCCAGGAGAATTCTTCCAAGCCCACTTCCTAGATGTCGCTCTCTCCAGAAAGGAACCAACCATTCAATTGGTGGCTGCCAATCAGCTGCTCATCCCAGTAGTGTGGATGTCCATACGAGTGTCCGGAAAAGAGTTGGGCAGAAAAGCGAACATACTAGTGACGGGTCCCGGAGGAGAAGGGCCCATCGTGACCCTGGTGATGAATAACTTGCAAGGGCACTTCTTGGCTTACGGACGAAGAAAGAACATTTGGGCCCGTCTACCCCGAAATCATGCAAGCAAGAGTGTGTTCCAACAACTGGCGCGAGTCAGTCAAATTCAAAGGTTAACAACCGTCTCCAAGCATCAGGGATACAATATTTGTAAGGACTTTCTTAATCCCACAAATCCTTGATATTACAGGGAGGGAAGGTCACGAGTACCACCCGCTGTGATCTTTGGAGCACCCAGCTCTCTGCTGCCCATCGTCCGGATAATTACACGATTGGCCGACGATCAACGGAGAAGGCCGCAGCCTGTTCGCACCACTAGGCCGGCTATCGGAAAATTACCCGTGAGTGTACGGCATATACACCTCCGGGATCCAACACATGGAATATGTGTACACACTTCGGTACAGTCACAGCTAACTCTCCGATAACTCCAGGCTACTCGCCGCCACCACTAATCTATTTCGGTCGATTAGACACCGTACGGTAGCTTATCACTTTGAGGCGTAGTTTACAGAACAGAAGGAACAGAACTATTACATTTTATAATTAATCCAAAGGGAGGCAGTGTTTATGAAAAATATACAAAAGATTTTACAAGGGGGACAAACGAATACAGCATAAACAATTACATAAAATAAAAGGGATTAACAGGAGAACTTACTACACCAATCGCAGAGATGATTCAGTTTAGCTGAAGGAGAGCGCTTCGATTTGGCTGTCGATAAACAGGGCCCCTGCATACACGATATGTCGCTGTCTGGACGAACGCTGATTATGATTGGGATTCATCTTTTATCATGCCCTGAGTCCCACACACCCACCTGTGATGACCTCACAAGGTCCCGGTTGTGGGCTGGTCTCAGTCCTTCATGATTTGAGGAAATCCCAAATCATGCAATAACTCCTCATAGGACGATCACAGAATGTCAAGACTGATGTCATCTTTTGTATCGGGATTTTAGCTATGCTTAGAGACCAAACATGGCCTAGCTGCTGGTGGTTATATGGCCTCTATGGATTTGGGGCTTTTTAATGGGGGTTATAATTATGAGAAAAACATGGCTATTTTGCCTAGTTATCCCAATGCCAACATTGTATGTCTCATTAATATTGGATTATAGAAATTCCAAAATTCCATATTTTCTCCCGGAGACATACTGTCTGCTCTCTCATTGTACTACTGTGACCATGGCTAGTTGTAAAGGGTGGCAGATGTTCTTCGATCCATTTCAGACCCTAATAAGACCTTTTTTGTTTCTCTCTGTGAACAATACATCCATTTCAGTCACCTGGGTCTATAGAGGAATCCTCACATTTTAATTAATCTGCTTCACATAGCTGTATCACTGACATTTTACATAAAGACAGGTTTGAATGCTAGCTCCCAGCTCCTCAGGACAAATGGTGGATGAACAAAAAAAGGGAGGGGGATATGAGTGACCTCAAGGATTTTTAATATTTTCTATGACACCCAGTACCTCGGCAAAGTAGTCTTAAACCTGGAAGCTACAGTGACTTTACCTGAAGGACAGACCATGTTAATTATCCTGGTACGGGCCCATGTATCATTGGAAGGAATGGCAGTCCAGTTGGACTCCCAAAAGAAGAGGATGGGACCCCGGGATTGCTGATTGCATGTACCCCAGCCACCATGCGACAAGGACGAATACCCGTGCACTGTATTAACCTGAGTGGAACTTGTCTACAGCTAATCCCCCAGAAAGAGGTAGTTCGAATGTACGTGATGCCAGAAGATCTCCCAAGGTTGGATGCAATAGAATTGACTCCATTAAAAGGAGACCAGTGGACTCTGTCAGTGTCTCTTCATGTGAAGGAGAGCAGGGGTGAAGTTGGAGACGGTCGTGATCTTCTGGAACAGATGGAAGCGAACCTTACGGAATTCACCTCCGACCAAGTGGGGCAGATAGAACAACGATATCAAGGGGTGTTTGCTCTGCACGATAACGACTTCGGGTGCACTAAAGCCATTCAACATGAGATTCCTATGGGGACCACAGCCCACATTTGAGAAACACATCTGCAGATCCCACCTCAAATGTACCAAGAAGTAAAAGAGTTGCTGTTTCACATTTTGTAGAATGGAGTGATACGGCAGAGTCAAAGCCCATAAGCTGCCCCCATTGTACTAGTGAGGAATAGGGATGGGACGTTGAGGTTGTGTGGACTAATGATGGCTGAATGCTTGCACCATATAGGACTCATACCCCTTGCCAAGGATCGAAGAATATCTGTCTACCTTAGGTAAGACTAAATGCTTCTGGTCCCTTGATCTGGCCAGTGGTTATTGGCAGGTTCCCGTAACGGCAAAGGAATGGCCAAAGACAGTCTTCATTCTTCCCATGGGGCTAATCCAGTTTAACCAGATGTCTTTTGGATGTTCCAACGCCTGATGGAAAGATGCCTACGGAACCTGACTTTTGAAGCTACTCTGATTGATATAACTCAATGATATCACTATCCACCCTCCCACCTTTGAAGAACTTCTCGCCAGGTTGGAGCAGGTGCTAGGACAGGTTCAGATACATGGGTTGAAGATCAAGCTTTGAAAGTGCAGCCTATTTCAGAGGGAGATCAAGTATCTGGGGCACACGGTCTTCAGCACAGTAGTCCACCCCACCACGGAGAAAGTGCCGCAGTGCAGAAGCAGCCTACACACACGACAATGAGGAAATTGAGAGCATTCCTGGGACTAGCCAGATACTACCAGAGGTTTATCAAGAACTTTGCAAGAACAGCAGCACCATTGAATGAGCTACTAAGTGGGACAACAGGAGGGACTAACCGACAACTGAAGCAGTGGGGCCCTAGCCAAGAGGATGCTTTTTGGGCCTTGATGTTAGCACTGACTGATGCTCCCATCTAGGTAAACGTTAATTTCCCAGAACTCTTTGTGCTGTACACCGATGGAAGCCTGTATGGATTGGTTGGCTGCACTAGTTCAGGTACAGGAAGGAAGCGAGAGGGTGATTGCATATGGCAGTCAATCACTGAGGGATTCTGATAAGAACCACGATAACTATAGTTCATTCAAGTTGGAGTTCCTGGAGCTGGTGTGAGTTATGACTAAGAAGTTTGCAGAGTACCTGTCGAGATCGGAAGTACATGTACACACTGACAACAACCTCCTCGCTCAACTAGAGAATGCAAAGGTGGGCACATTGGCACAGAGGTGGGTTATGAGAATTTCCAAGAACAAGTACAAAATCTCTTATTGGTGAAAGTATGGAAACACGCATGCAGATGCGTTGTCCCGGGTGACTCAGGCGGGCCCGAAGAAGGATATGAATGAAGAGCTGGAGAGTGATGAGACCCCACAATTTTAAGAATTTCATGGCAGCAATGGTAGCCACCCAAGAACCAGGAGAGGAACCTAAACCCACTCAAATCCTGGGCCGCCCAAGGGATGAGTGTGTGCTATTGCAACAGTCCGTTCCTGAATTAGCAAGACTTATGGAAGTGGGTCACCCTGAGACAGCATCCCATCAAGGAGGCCAGAATGGCATTGTCCGCAAGTACCATACAGATCTTGGAGCAGTGGGAAAGACTTTTCATAAACATGGCTTGTTATACCAAAGAATCGAACTACCTCGTGAGTTTGGCATCACCTAGGAAGTGGTGGTTCCACAGGGGATGGTGTTAAGCCTGACCAAGGAAGAACAATAAGAAAGGCGCTCATTTTGGGACAGAGAAGTCCTTCCAATAGCTGCGACAACTGGTGTAATGGCCTCAACTACGTCAAAAGGTAGAAGAGACCTGTAGAAGATGTCGACAGTGTGAGCTGACAACCCCCCCCCCCCCCGAGCAGAGACCTTCTATCCAAGACATCACCTTGCACCTTGAAGTATTAATGGCCAACTACCTGATGATCAGGATGTCTCATAATGCCTATGAAATTGTCTAGTGATGACCGACCATTTCACTAAGATCAAGGTGGTATCTCCAACCAGGGACCAGACGGCTGAGACAGCGGCCAGATGCATATGTCGGGACTTGATTCATGTATATGGATGCCCGAAGAAAATAAACTCAGATCAAGGGGCCCGCTTCCAAAGAAAGGTGATGGAACAGTTGTACCGTCTCTATGGTATTTCCAAGTCCTGCACGACACCATATCACCCACATGGGAACGAAGCTTGAGAGCGCTTCGATAAAACTTTACTGCAACTGTTACGGACTCTAAAAGAGGACAGGAAGATGAGGTGGCCTGAATTCATCTCTGAACTGGTATGGGTGTACTATAATCAAGTCCATGCTACTACCGGGTACACACCATACATGTTACTGTTCGGTCAAAATGGTCTGGGAACAGTCCGAACACTTGGGTCCAAGAGCATAGGCACCGACTACAGATAATGAGATGATTGGTGGAGAAGAAGTTTTGAGAACTAGATCATTCCATTGGTCCCCACACAAGATGACCAGCTCCAAATGGGAGACAATGTACTGGTACGAGCCAAATGGCCCAAAAATAAAATGTACTATCGCTATGAAGCAGTACCTTACCAAGTTATAAGAAAAGTTCATCCCGACAGCCCAGTCTATGAAGTTCAGCGCAAGGCGAACAAAGAGGCCATGGGCCGAGTGTTGCATTGCAACATGCTCCGTCCCTGCCTCTCTGAGACAGAAGGGACCAGAAGGGTGAAGTCTCCAGAGGAACCGTGTTATGCTACCACAGAAAAGGCTGTTTGCGATGGAGTAGAGTGGCTTACTTTGCCCATGAACCAGCATGCGACAACAACACGGCCCCAAAGGGGCTGGAATATAGTTCAGAAGATAATCCTCTCTGCAGAATGCCTGAAGCCTCAAAAGTTCCTGAGACACATTTGCAAGAAGGACCACGTAGAACGGAACGTGCCAACGTTGGCATTCCCCCTGACCAATACACACAGGAAGAGATTGTCTGGGAGGAAATTAAGCCGAAAGCCCGGGAATGTGCTCAACTTCTGTCAGAAACAGAGCAACCCCCGACGAAGGGCCAATCACCCAGGGCTTCTCATCACCCGAGGATTGGCGAATTTAAAGAAAGGAGGAATGTAAGAGGGTGTTCTGCGAAACATGGATCCTGCGGAAGCAATAAGAAGGGGAAGTGTTTTGAGAAGGATGAGTTTAGATGGAGTACAAGGTCAGATGACTTCCATGATGCAGTTCCCTGATATAAAAGGCCGGAGAGCCAATGCGGGAACGTATTTGGCACCAAAGTGGTATGACTGTGGTAGAGACACAGGGTCGCACACAAGAAACCAGACTGGCTGGCAGCTGTGAGCCCACTAGTGAGATCCAGTCTGCATCAGGCAAGATCCGTGAACTAGACAATGCCAGTCAAGACCTGGGGCCCAGCCCTGCACCAGTCATGATCCGGATACCAGACTACGCCAGGCCAGCCCATCCGGACATTACAGACACCAGTCGCAGGTCAAGCGCTGAAGAACTTGTGAAGACCCTACCGAGAGTGAATGTCTGCAGCAATGACCAGGAGGTGCGAGTTAACTGGGCCAGGGAACATCTGGGGTGGTGCAACAGACGGGTGGGGTTGATCTAGAGTGCAGAAGGCCCAGAGAGCAACCATTGACTTTGTCAAAAGGACTTGTGGCTTAGTGGGAAGAACCGGAGACACACGATAGGGCATAGAGGAGAAAAGGGATCATTATAATGACTCCCTTTGGTACTGTAACATTTTTCTCATTGGAAACCAGATATACAGTTGTGCTCAAAAGTTTACAGAGTTTTTGCTTTCTTGGCCTTTGTAGTGACAATATGTATTTGTAGGCGATGCATGACAGGCAGAAAATTAGCATCTTTTCTTAGGCTGCAGCTCTTCAAAGGTTATAACCTATGTTATCTACCGCAAAGACAGCTTTCCTGGTCACAGGGTCTCAGACCCCAGGATGCCTTCCTGAGAATGGCACAGAATTTGAAACATTTCACACCTCTGATGCCTTTGAAGGAAGACACCAAATGGGACCTTCTGCAGCCTGACACTTTCAATTTACTATGGGAAAGAAAGGTTACGACTAAGAGCAATTATAGAAAAAATAATGTATTCATTGCGAAGTAGCCATGGTCCAGTCACAAACCAGGGATTAGAATATTAACATGAGAGGCTGGTCTAGAAATCTGATCTCCAGGCTAAGCCTATAACTTGGACAGGTGTTCACAGATTGAGGGGCAGCCAAGCTGATGTGATCCATTTCATATCCCCCCTCAGGGAACAGAATACCAGACTGCAAAGTTTAGATATTTCTGTAAGTTCCCCCCTTTTATTCTATAACTGTTTTGCATATTTGTATGTCACATTTTATTTCCATATTTTTACATCCTTTTATTGTAAGCACTGTACCTTTTCTATTAAAGCTTAAAACTTTAATAAGTTTGAACCTTGTATGCGCTAAAAGAATCCATAGCTTTAGAGTGTGTGATCCTGGTGATTGGCAGATAGTAGTAGTATTTCCAGTACTCATTGCCCGTGTGTTCGGTGAGTGGTGGCAGCGTGTATGAGCGGGTGTGTGGTCTGTGTCAGGGTGTGATTTATGCTCCCATTACAGCATAGGACAGAGGTTGGAAGCTGGATTGAGTGAGAGGAGATTAACCCTTCCAGGCGCAACCCCAAGTTACGTGCTGAGAATTGGGTACGTGACAGCCTTTTTTCAGAGAATATTAATGATAACACCAAAACTTTTTCTCCACTCATGGTTAGTGGTTGGTGAAGCCATTTATTGTCAGACTACTCTGTTTTCTCTTTATAAATCATAATGACAACCGAAAACATCCAAATGACCCTGATCAAAAGTTCACATACCCCATTTCTTAATACCGTGTATTGCCCCTCTAACATCAATAACAGCTTGAAGTCTTTTGTTGGTAGTTGTGGATTAGGTTCTTTATTTTCTCAGATGGTAAAGCTGCCCACTCTTCTTGGCAAAATGCCTCCAGTTCCTGTAAATTCCTGGGCTGTCTAGCATAAACTGTGGCTTGAGATCTCCCCTGAGTGGCTCAATGATATTGAGGTCAGGAGACTGAGGTGGCCACTCCAGAACCTTCACTTTGTTCTGCTGTAGCCAATGACATGTCGACTTGGCCTTGTGTTTTGGATCGTTGTCATGTTGGCACATCCAAGTACGTCCCATGCGCAGCTTCTGGGCTGATGAGTGCAAATTTGCCTCCAGTATTTGCTGATAATGTGCTGCATTCATCTTTCCTTCAACTTTGACCAAGCTTTCTGTGTCTTTGTAGCTCACACATCCCCAAAACATCAGCGATCCACCTCCGTGCTTTACAGTAGGAATGGTGTTCCTTTCATCACAGGCCTTGTTGACTTCTCTCCAAATGTAACGTTTATGGCTATGGACGAAAAGTTAAATTTTGGTCTCATTACTCCAAATTACCTTGTTCCAGGAGTTTTGAGGCTTGTCTCTGTGCTGTTCTGCGTATTGTAGGTGAGATACTTTGAGGCATTTATGCAGTAATGGCTTTCTTCTGGTGACTCGCCCCTTTTTCTTCAAGTGCCTCCTTATTGTGCACTTGAAACAGCCACTCCGCTAGTTTTCAGAGAGTCCTGTATTTCAGCTGATGTTATTTGTGGGTTTCTCTTTGCATCCCGAATAATTTTCCTGGCAGTTGTGGACGACATTTTTGTTGGTCTACCTGACCGTGGTTTTGTTTTCACAGAGCCCCTGATGTTCCATTTGTTAATCACAGTGTGAACGCTGCTGACTGGCATTATCAATTCCTTGGATATCTTTTTGTATCCCTTTCCTGTTTTATACAGTTCAACTACCTTTTCCCGTAGATCCATTGACAATTCTTTAGCTTTCCCCATGACTCACAATCCAGAAACGTCAGTGGCTGGATAAAAGATGCAAGAGTCTGTCTGGATCCCAGAAACTCACTCAGCTTTTATGCTCACACTGATTACAAGTAAACAGGTCACAGGTGAGGATGTTACCTTTATTAGCCATTCACATCCATTTGTGTCAACTTCTGTGCATGTTATCAGGCCAAAATCACCAGGGTATGTGAACTTTTGATCAGGGTCGTTTGCATGTTTTGGGTTGTCATTATGATTTTATAAAGAGAAAACACAGTAGTCTGACAATTAATGGCTTCACCCAACCACTAACCATGGGTGGAGAAAACATTTTGTTGCTATCATTCATATTCTCTGAAAGAAAAGGCTAAGAAAGCAAAAATTCTGCCGGGGTATGTAAACTATATATTTTATTTTATTTTATTTCTTCACTTCTAGACTTCTAGTGGAGAAGCGATTACTTCTTCACTTTCAGTAGTGATGAGCACACCTGGTTTTAGTCCCTAAATTAAGGGATAATTTTTGGACGGCTTGTGAAAAAGCTATAGCTACTTTATTTAGCAAAGAACAAAGCTCCTGATACTCCCCAAACAGGTATCATTTTTGCAAACCCCATGTAAAAAAAAGCCATGACTTCTTCTTTTTGTACAAACTGTGTATACACACCAGTAAAAAAAGGTCTAATTTTTAGACCGTTTTACGATTTATGTAGTCTAAAATGCCTGATACTGTAGTGTGTTGCTTGACAGGCTGCTATTTAGCACCAGAAATATCTGTTTACCTTTAGCTAGATAGGATGGCGTTACCTGTAAAAAATTAGAATGAGTCTGCATTAAAGGGGTTGTCCAGGTTTGGGATAAAAATCTCTATGTGACTGCAGACTTCTGAACCTTCACAGCGTGCGCACTACATGCTATCAGGATTCTCCAGTGCTGGCAGCAAGAGCAAGTGATAGAGTCACATACATTGACTGCAGACTTTCATGCCAAAACAGGACAGCCCTTTTAAAGGGCTCAAAATGGGATCAGTGTTGTGAGGCTCACCTGATGAGGAGGATTTACAAGCCTATAGGTCAAGGAGGAGACAGGGACTCAGTGAGCTGGCAGAGATAGATGAAGGACACGTGGTTGAGCAAGGACTTGGACAAAACACCGTCCCATGAGACGACCGAGTGTTGTCGATTTCAGGGGATTTGCAACAACATGACAGTGAAAGAAACCTCTGCAAATCAAATTAATTGTTCAAGAAAATTCTGCAAAGACGGCAAATGTGGCAATGGTTTGACCATCTCTAATACACATATTTACACATTCCCTACTGATATATATATATATATATATACATCAGAAACAATCAAAGATGGAGGCTGACTCCGCTGTTCTCCCAGTGTCTCTTTCAGAGCAATTATCCAAAACTGAGCTACAGGCTGAATCTGTCTACACAATGATCGGACACACGGAGACGATCCACTGCGTCTGCAGGAACGAATCTCTCCCCATCACTTACATGTTATTCATCAACCAGACGACTGTGGGTAAAAGCACGGTGTCAGAGGAGAGAGAAGCCACCTTCAATGTCACCGTCTACGATGACACCAGACTGGGACCTTATAAATGTAAAGCCAACAACAGCCTGAAATGTTCACCATACAGTATGGGGTTCTCCTTCATACTGCAGGGTAAGTGTAGTATACAGCCCCAAATTAAAGGATATCTTATATAATACTGCCCCTATGTACAAGTATATAACTACTATAATACTGCCCCTATGTACAAGAATATAACTACTATAATACTGCTCCTATGTACAAGAATATAACTACTATAATACTGCTCCTATGTACAAGAATATAACTACTATAATACTGCCCCTATGTACAAGATTATAACTACTATAATACTGTCCCCTATGTACAAGAATATAACTACTATATTACTGCCCCCTATGTACAAGAATATAACTACTATAATACTGCTCCTATGTACAAGAATATAGCTACTATAATACTGCCCCTATGTACAAGAATATAACTACTATAATACTGCTCCTATGTACAAGAATATAACTACTATAATACTGCCCCTATGTACAAGAATATAACTACTATAATACTGCTCCTATGTACAAGAATATAACTACTATAATACTGCCCCTATGTACTAGAATATAACTACTATAATACTGCTCCTATGTACAAGAATATAACTGCTATAATACTACTCCTATGTACAAGAATATAACTACTATAATACTGCTCCTAGGTACAAGAATATAACTACTATAATACTGCTCCTATGTACAAGAATATAACTACTATAATACTGCCTCTATGTAAAAGAATATAACTACTATAATACTGCCCCTATGTACAAGAATATAACTACTATAATACTGCTCCTATGTACAAGAATATAACTACTATAATACTGCCCCTATGTACTAGAATATAACTACTATAATACTGCCCCTATGTACAAGAATATAACTACTATAATACTGCCCCTATGTACTAGAATATAACTACTATAATACTGCCCCCTATGTACAAGAATATAACTACTATAATACTGCCCCTATGTACAAGAATATAACTACTATAATACTGCCCCTATGTACAAGAATATAACTACTATAATACTACTCCTATGTACAAGAATATAACTACTATAATACTGCCCCTATGTACAAGAATATAACTACTATAATACTGCTCCTATGTACAAGAATATAACTACTATAATACTGCCCCTATGTACTAGAATATAACTACTATAATACTGCCCCTATGTACAAGAATATAACTACTATAATACTGCCCCTATGTACTAGAATATAACTACTATAATACTGCCCCCTATGTACAAGAATATAACTACTATAATACTGCCCCTATGTACTAGAATATAACTACTATAATACTGCCCCTATGTACTAGAATATAACTACTATAATACTGCTCCTATGTACAAGAATATAACTACTATAATACTGCTCCTATGTACAAGAATATAACTACTATAATACTGCCCCTATGTACAAGAATATAACTACTATAATACTGCCCCTATGTACAAGAATATAACTACTATAATACTGCTCCTATGTACAAGAATATAACTACTATAATACTGCCCCTATGTACAAGAATATAACTACTATAATACTGCCCCTATGTAC
Source organism: Ranitomeya variabilis (assembly GCF_051348905.1). Classification (NCBI taxonomy): domain Eukaryota; kingdom Metazoa; phylum Chordata; class Amphibia; order Anura; family Dendrobatidae; genus Ranitomeya; species Ranitomeya variabilis. The sequence goes on along the minus strand of NC_135235.1, from coordinate 751,112,453 downwards.
TAGAATATAACTACTATAATACTGCCCCTATGTACTAGAATATAACTACTATAATACTGCTCCTATGTACAAGAATATAACTACTATAATACTGCTCCTATGTACAAGAATATAACTACTATAATACTGCCCCTATGTACAAGAATATAACTACTATAATACTGCCCCTATGTACAAGAATATAACTACTATAATACTGCTCCTATGTACAAGAATATAACTACCATAATACTGCCCCTATGTACAAGAATATAACTACTATAATACTGCTCCTATGTACAAGAATATAACTACTATAATACTGCACCTATGTACAAGAATATAACTACTATAATACTGCTCCTATGTACAAGAATATAACTACTATAATACTGCCCCTATGTACAAGAATATAACTACTATAATACTGCCCCTATGTACAAGAATATAACTACTATAATACTGCCCCTATGTACAAGAATATAACTACTATAATACTGCTCCTATGTACAAGAATAAAACTACTATAATACTGCTCCTATGTACAAGAATATAACTACTATAATACTCCTCCTATGTACAAGAATATAACTACTATAATACTGATCCTTATGTACAAGAATATAACTACTATAATACGGCTCCTATGTACAAGAATATAACTACTATAATACTGCCCCTATGTACAAGAATATAACTACTATAATACTGCACCTATGTACAAGAATATAACTACTATAATACTGCTCCTATGTTCAAGAATATAACTACTATAATACTGCCCCTATGTACAAGAATATAACTACTGTAATACTGCCCCTATGTACAAGAATATAACTACTATAATACTGCCCCATGTACAAAAATATAACTACTATAATACTGCCCCCTATGTACAAGAATATAACTACTAAAATACTGCCCCTCTGTACAAGAATATAACTACTGTAATACTGCCCCTATGTACAAGAATATAACTACTATAATACTGCCCCTATGTACAAGAATATAACTACTATAATACTGCCCCTATGTACAAGAATATAACAACTATAATACTGCTCCTATGTACAAGAATATAACTACTATAATACTGCCCCTATGTACAAGAATATAACTACTATAATACTGCCCCATGTACAAAAATATAACTACTATAATACTGCCCCTATGTACAAGAATATAACTACTATAATACTGCCCCTATGTACAAGAATATAACTACTGTAATACTGCCCCTATGTACGAGAATATAACTACTATTATACTGCCCCTATGTACAAGAATATAACTACTATAATACTGCCCCTATGTACAAGAATATAACAACTATAATACTGCTCCTATGTACAAGAATATAACTACTATAATACTGCCCATGTACAAAAATATAACTACTATAATACTGCCCCTATGTACAAGAATATAACTACTATAATACTGCCCCTATGTACAAGAATATAACTACTATAATACTGCTCCTATGTACAAGAATATAACTACTATAATACTGCCCCATGTACAAAAATATAACTACTATAATACTGCCCCTATGTACAAGAATATAACTACTATAATACTGCCCCTATGTACAAAAATATAACTACTATAATACTGCCCCTATGTACAAGAATATAACTACTATAATACTGCCCCTATGTACAAGAATATAACTACTATAATACTGCCCCTATGTACAAGAATATAACTACTATAATACTGCCCCTATGTACAAGAATATAACTACTATAATGCTGCTCCTATGTACAAGAATATAACTACTATAATACTGCCTCTATATACAAGAATATAACTACTATAATACTGCTCCCTATATACAAGAATATAACTACTATAATACCGCCCCTATGTACAAGAATATAACTACTATAATACTGCCCCTATGTACAAGAATATAACTACTATAATACCGCCCCTATGTACAAGAATATAACTACTATAATACTGCCCCTATGTACAAGAATATAACTACTATAATAGTGCCCCTATGTACAAAAATATAACTACTATAATACTGCCCCTATGTACAAGAATATAACTACTATAATACCGCCCCTATGTACAAGAATATAACTACTATAATACTGCCCCTATGTACAAGAATATAACTACTATAATACTGCCCCTATGTACAAGAATATAACTACTATAATACTGCCCCTATGTACAAGAATATAACTACTATAATACTGCCCCTATGTACAAGAATATAACTACTATAATACTGAACCTATGTACAAGAATATAACTACTATAATACTGCTCCTATGTACAGGAATATAACTACTATAATACTGCTCCTATGTACAAGAATATAACTACTATAATACTGCTCCTATGTACAAGAATATAAATACTATAATACTGCTCCTATATACAAGAATATAACTACTATAATACTGCTCCCTATGTACAAGAATATAACTACTATAATACTGCCCCTATGTACAAGAATATAACTACTATAATACTGAACCTATGTACAAGAATATAACTACTATAATACTGCTCCTATGTACAGGAATATAACTACTATAATACTGCTCCTATGTACAAGAATATAACTACTATAATACTGCTCCTATGTACAAGAATATAAATACTATAATACTGCTCCCTATGTACAAGAATATAACTACTATAATACTGCTCCTATGTAGAAGAATATAACTACTATAATACTGCCCCTATGTACAAGTATATAACTTCTATAATACTGCCCCATAAGTGATATAATACCGTCTGCTAGGCCTGGTCTCGTTATCTAGTTGTATTATCCGCACCTTGTGTGTCTCAGATAGATTATTACAGGTCGATCTCCTTCCTGGTTCCCTGTACACGATGATCGGACACTCGGAGACGATCCTCTGCACCTGCAGGAATGGATCTCCCCCCATTTCTTACACCTTAACACTTAATGAGGTGACCATCGATCAGAGGACGGTGTCAGAGGAGACAGAAGCCGCCTTCAATGTCACCATCTTTGATGAGACGAGACTGGGACCCTATAAATGTAAAGCCAACAACAGCCTGAAGTATCGGCCATACAGTGACGAGTTCTCCTTTATACTGCAAGGTAGGAAATCGCCTCATTTTTAAATGTGCCGCCCTTAAAGAGGATTTGCCACAATTTAATTAATTTACATGGTGTTAATGCCGCTGTTCTCCTGAGCCCGGCGCTGTTTTTCTTTTGTTTCTGCTCCTCTGCGTTCATGAGATACGGCCTCCTCTTCCCCGTATATTAATCAGGTCTTCATACCAATGTGGGCGTGGTCCTCAGCTCTCCTCAGTGGGTGTGTTCTTTATGACCACGCCCTGTTGGCAAAAAAAGACTAGATTTCTACATAGGGAAATGGGGACATTATTTCAGGAACAGATTGTGACAGGATAAAAAGGAAAACTGCGTCAGATTCAGGAGAACGGCGGCATTTACTTCAGAAATAAGAAATACATTTTATGAAAAGTTACAAATCCTCTTTAGGGTAGTCAAAATAACAAGTGTAAATTAATTCAACTTTATTTCTTAAGATAAAGTTATTTTTTGTTCTAAAGATGTAACACGTAAAATTATGTTGTCCTGAGTTAATCTCAGAATATCAAAGCTGTAAAGCAATAGTTTTAATCACTGAGCCAGGGTGCTGCCCATGTAGATGGAATCTCCACATGGAGGATGTGGACAACCCAAATCTTCCCATGGAGGATATGGACAACCATAATCTCCTCATGGAGGACGTGGACAACCATAATCTCCACATGGAGGATGTGAACAACCATAATCTGCTCATGGAGGAAGTGGAAAACCCGAATCTTCCCATGGAGGATATGGACAATGTCACGATATGGTATGAAATATCATAAGTTTAGTTTCTCTGGTCAGCCCAGGATGTGGGCTAAGAAACCCCCCTTGTCTTTTACTTCAGAGTTGAGCTTGCCGTGCCAATGTATGTGAGAAGGGAGTTTTATTGAAGAAAGGAATTTACGACCGGCATTTCCTGCCGGGTAAGCTCTTGTCCAGCTATCACTGGAATGGAACCTTCTAGAACACATGGAAGTTCTTTGTTCCATTTTTGTAAGATATTAGGCGAACGATTTAAAATACGAACACCAAAATATATCGTCATAATCACACTCGGAGGATCTACGCATCACTCTAAATACGGGCGTCTAACTCCATCTGGTGAAGAAGTAGGGATTTCTCTGTAAATAGGTATTCCAGACAGGGCATATTTGATCTTATTAGAAAGCCCACGTTACTCCGAGATGAATGCTGGTTATGTTAGGACTATGATAGGTTCAGCAGCGGAATTACAAGTCTTAGGCCGGCCTCACACTGGGCGTAAGACAATACGCCACGTATTATACGTCCGTACTACGGCCGTAATACGGAGAAATGTTCCCAAAATAGTGATCCGTAGGCAGGGTGTGTCAGCGTATTTTGCGCATGGCATCCTCCGTATGTAATCCGTATGGCATCCGTACTGCGATATTTTCGCGCAGGCTTGCAAAACCGACATCTAATGGATTTATGTGCTCAAATGTTCGGGAAAACATATATACAGTATATATATATATATATATATATATATATATATATATATATATATATATGTCATTGAGACACATATATATATATTCTGTATTTAGATTTCATTCAGCGCGATATGTGTTAAAAGCCGGTAATTCAATTACCGGCTTCTCATTTCTCCTGCACAAACCTGACAGGATATGAGACATGATTACATACAGTAAACCATCTCATATCCCCTTTTTTTTTGCATATTCCACACTACTAATGTTAGTAGTGTGTATGTGCAAAATTTCAGCGCTGTAGCTGCTGAAATAAAGGGTTAAATTGCGGAAAAAATTGGCGTGGGCTCCCGCGCAATTTTCTCCGCCAGAATGGTAAAGCCAGTGACTGAGGGCAGATATTAATAGCCAGGAGAGGGTCCATGGTTATTGGCCCCCCCGTGGCTACAAACATCTGCCCCCAGCCACCCCAGAAAAGGCACATCTGGAAGATGCGCCTATTCTGGCACTTGGCCACTCTCTTCCCACTCCCTGTAGCGGTGGGATATGGGGTAATGAAGGGTTAATGCCACCTTGCTATTGGAAGGTGACATTAAGCCAGATTAATAATGGAGAGGCGTCAATTATGACACCTATCCATTATTAATCCAATTGTTGGAAAGGGTTAAAAAACACACACACACATGATTTAAAAGTATTTTAATGAAATAAACACAGCGGTTGTTGTAATAATTTATTGTTCTCTCAATCCATCAGGAACACCCTCGCTTGGAAAAATAATAAATGCACAAGATACATACCTTCTGGTGAACCGTCTCGTCCCACGAAGTAATCCATCTGAAGGGGTTAACTAATATTACAGGCAGGAGCCCTGCTAAATGCAGCTGTGCTCCGTGCCTGTAATCCCCGGCGAATGAATGAAATGTAGGTCATTGACCTACATTTCCTTCAGTCGCGGTGAGGCGCCCTCTGGTGGATGTTCTCATGAACTGCAGCCTGGGAACTTTTTCCCACGCTCCAGGTCATATGAGGACATCCAGCAGAGGGCGCATCACCGCGACTGAAGGAAATGTAGGTCAATGCATTTAGCAGGGCTCCTGCCTGTAATATTAGTTAACCCCTTCAGATGGATTACTTCGTGGGACGAGACGGTTCACCAGAAGGTATGTATCTTGTGCGTTTATTATTTTTCCAAGCGAGGGTGTTCCTGATGGATTGAGAGAATAATAAATTATTACAACAACCGCTGTGTTTATTTCATTAAAATACTTTTAAATCATGTGTGTGTGTTTTTTTAACCCTTTCAAACAATTGGATTAATAATGGATAGGTGTCATAATTGACGCCTCTCCATTATTAATCTGGCTTAATGTCACCTTCCAATAGCAAGGTGGCATTAACCCTTCATTACCCCATATCCCACCGCTACAGGGAGTGGGAAGAGAGTGGCCAAGTGCCAGAATAGGCGCATCTTCCAGATGTGCCTTTTCTGGGGTGGCTGGGGGCAGATGTTTGTAGCCACGGGGGGGCCAATAACCATGGACCCTCTCCTGGCTATTAATATCTGCCCTCAGTCACTGGCTTTACCGCTCTGGCGGAGAAAATTGCGCGGGAGCCCACGCCAATCTTTTCCGCGATTTAACCCTTTATTTTAGCAGCTACAGCGCCCAAATTTTGCACATACACACTACTAACATTAGTAGTGTGGAATATGCAAAAAAAAAGGAGATATGAGATGGTTTACTGTATGTAAACCATGTCTCATATCCTGTCGGGTTTGTGCAGGAGAAATGAAAAGCCGGCAATTGAATTACCGACTTTTCACTAACACCGCTGCGTATTTCTCGCAAGTCACACTGCTGGTCAGTGTGGAATCCGTATTTTTCTCGCCCCCATAGACTTTCATTGGCGATTTTTTTGCGCAATACGGTGACAAACGCAGCATGCTGCGATTTTGTACGGCCGTAGAAAGCCGTATAATACTGAACCGTAATATACGGCTAATAGGAGCAGCCCCATTGAGAATAATTGTGCAGTTTATTTTGCGAGTTTTACGGACGTAGTTTATGCGCTCATACGTCCGTAAAACTCGCTAGTGTGAGGCCGGCCTTAGAAAGATTTAGCTTATACTTAGTCAGAATGCAGAGAGAGGAGGGACTGGGATAGCCAGCCTTTTTGGTGATGTCACCAGGTTAAGCTATAACTGTTTTGGCCGGACTCCAGCAGTCAGTCTGTTGCTGGAAGAACATGTGGGTCTGACCTGAAGAGCTGTACCTCATGCATTGGGATTTCTGGGAGCCCCTCCCCCTAGCATGGTGTTTGCCTGAACTGATATGAACTAAGAACATGTGAGTTATCTTTTCTTCCTTTAATCCTTTTATTTTCATAATTACCTTGTACATATTTGCAATTGTCTCATTTGTAACATCTTTGTAAAATATTTTTATAAAAAGCACTGCCTACATTCTGTGGGGTATATTATTTCATGCCAGTCCTTTCTCCCTGCTCTAAAAACGTACCCTAAGTCTCTTGAAGGGGAATTACGCTACTGTTTTGGGGTTAGCTCCGGACCCGTTTGATCGGAGCTGGTGGCAGCTTACCGTGTGCAGACTTTTGGGGTGTTGTTTCAGCGACTGCAGCTTGATAATTATTGTTCCTGCCTGAGTGGGAGTAGTTATCGCATCGCTGCAGCGCGCCCAATAGCCAGTACATAGCAGGCAGCCTTTCTGGCGACTAATTACCCTAGGTGCAGTACCTAATCTGACCTGAGAGTAAGGGGGGCGCCAGAGAGCTGCAAGTGTTGAGTGAAACTGTAAGCGGGATACACAAATCCCTGCAGTTCATGGTATATTGAAGAGCAGTGGGATACCTAAAATAAGCCCCTGCTGTAAACTAAGAGGTCAATAGCATTGTGTGTGTTCTTTTCATCACATTGTGGCAGTGGAGGAAAACTAGGATAAGCCCCCCTGCACATGTGATAGCCGTCTGCTGGTCTAAAGTCACCCCAATCCGTGACAGACAACCATAATCTCCCTATGGAGGATGTGAACAACCATAATCTCCTCATGGAGGAAGTGGAAAACCATAATCTTCCCATGGAGGATGTGGACAACCATAATCCTCCCATGGAGGATATGGACAACCATAATCTCCCTATGGAGGGTATGGACGATACGGACAACCATAATCTCCTAATGGAGACTGTGGACAACCATTATCTCCCCATGGAGGATATGGACAACCATAAGCTCCCTATGGAGGATATGGACAACCATAAACTCCCCATAGAGGATGTAGACAACCATAATCTCTCCATGGAGGCTGTGGACAACCACAATCTCACCACAGAGGATGTGGACAACCATAATCTCCCCATGGAAGATGTGGACAATCATATTCTTCCCATGCTGGATATGGACAATCATAATGTCCCATGGAGGATGTGGACAACTATAATCTCACTACAAAAGTTATGGACAACCATAATCTGCCCATGGAAGATGTGGACAACCATAATCTTCGCATGTTGGATGTGGACAACCATAATCTGCCCATGGAGGATGTGAACAACCACAATCTCACCACAGAGGATGTGGACAACCATAAACTCTCCATAGAGGTTGTGAACAACCATAAACTCCCCATAGAGGATGTAGACAACCATAATCTCCTCCTGGAGGATGTTGACAACCATTAATTCCCCATAAACGGTGTGGACAACCATAATCTCCTCATGGAGGATGGAGACAAGCACAATCTCCTCATTGAGGCTGTGGAAAACTATAAACTCCTCATGGAGCATGTGGGCAACCAATAATCTCCTCATGGAGGATGTGGATGACCATAATGTGCAGCACTCAGGTCAAAGTTGACCCTCAGGGGTGGGTATGGTGAGCGACCCCAAGAAGAATCATTTCTGAATATTTTCCATCTTAAGTAGCCCTCATGATCTGTACTAGCCCATTGAAAAATAAAGTGAAATCTGTTCTGGTGCAAACAAAAAGAATGAAAATAATGAGATTACATTAATCTGCACACCTTTACATTAATACTTTGTTGCAGTCCCCTGTGAGTTTCTGGCAGCAGCCAGTCTATTTGTGTCGGGGTCTATCAGTGTGGCACATCTAGAATTGGTGATCTTTGCCACATCCTCCTTGCAGCAGCGCCACATCTGTCAGATTGTGGAGGCATCTCCTGAGTGCAGTGCTCTCTTCGGGTACCGTAGATTGCCTCTTGGGTTCAGGTCTGGGCCATTCCACAACTTCCATCCTCTTCTGGAGAATCTTTTCTTTTGGTGATTTGGAGGTCACTTAGGGTCGTTGTTGCGCTAAAAGGTTAAATTCCTCTTCATCTTCAGGCGAAGGTCTTAATATAAAATTGTCTGTTATGTTCATAATTCCAACCCCCTTGCTTAAAGCCCCTGTTCCATCTGCCAAAAAACAGCCCCACAGCACAATGCTGTCCCCACCATTCCTTACTGTGAGGCTGGTGATCTTCTGGTGATGCGCAGTGTCAGATTTCCACATTTTGGAATTATGGCCACAAAGTTCCCCCTCACTCTCATCAGACCAAACACGTTTCCCCGCTTCTGGCCAACGTGATGGAGGTTTTAGAAAATCACCAGGCCGGGTGTCACAGGGTTCATGCAACAGTGTGGAGCCAGAAGGCCGCAGCGTCTGTTTGCGCCTACTCCACCGCTGAGAAGCACTTCTCCTTCGTTTTAATGGTGCTTATTCCTTCTGGCATAACAGGGGTTAATCGGCCATGTTGGAAATCCCTGTGCTCAGCTGTGCTTGCTTAGCCACTCCTTTCTCTTTTATAATCTGGGCTCTGTTACTAATTCTTGTCAGAGCTAGCATTTGCTGCATGGTTAACGGAGGGAGAGGAGTTCATATGAGGAGAGTTAGAGGAGTTATCTGTGACTGTTGCTTGGTTTGTATATGTGGTAATTCCCTATCCTTCTCTATTTTGGTTTATTCCCCTACCTCCATGCCCCAGGGCATTCTTCTGTTATATGTGACTAAATATCTTGTATGCCTGGAGTTTTCTGTTAACCCTTGTTTGTGTTGCCTTGTCGGGTTGGTGTACTACGGTGCACAGTAACGCCCCCTCTTCCCTGGGAGGGGGAAGAGAACAGACGAAGGGCTGACTCAGGACATAAGGCAAGGGTGGAGGCCCCACAATCTTCACCTTCAGAAGTATTCCAGGGAATAGGGCAAGCTAGGGCGCCCCCTAGTGTTAGGGACAGGGAAGAATTCCCTGGTCACCCGAGAGCTGTGTCATGACACTTGGAGGTTTTTATCAGTATGAAAAAGCTTCTGTGTTGCCCCTGACCTCTTAGGCCAGAAATATGAAGAATCCAGGAGATTGTGGTCACATGCAGGACACATCTAGGACTGGCGAGAAATTCCTGCAGCTCCTTTAATGTTGCTGTCAGGCCTCTTGGCAGCCCTTACTTCTCTTTTCATTAATTTTTGATGAATGTCCAATTCTCGGTAATGTCACTGTGGTGTCAGATTTCAGCCCCTTGTTGACGTCTTCAAAGTGTTCATGGTAGATCTAATACCTGAAAATGTATTTGTCCCTTCTCCTGACTGGCAACTTTCCACAATGAGATCCTTTGCTGTGTTGTCAGCTGATTACAGACCAGAAAATGTCAGTAAAACTCCTAGAACAAGGACACTTTCTCTAGGGTTAATCAGTATCGCTGTAAATGACAGCGGCACTGACTACTATGTAACATGAGGGGAAATGTGATTGGCTCATTCTGGACACAACCCCAATAGTAAGAGGGTGTGAACACTTATGCAAGTATCCAGTTTTTCAGTTTATTACGCAATGGATTTGTACTGACATTAAAGGGGGTTAGTTCTTGTTGGTATAATTATTTTACATGAGAAAAACCTGGTACTTCTCTAAGGGCGTGAAGACTTTATATCTACAGAATACTAAATTATCTATTGTATGAAAGTATTTTCATGGATCTTGTTTTTTGATCCTGTATTAATTGTTGAATCCTCATTGAAACTGAACCATTTTCAATGTAAATTTGCTGAATATCAATAATAAAAATGAGACTTTGCTTTTTGCTTGTGAATTGTGCGCTAACAGAAAAGTAGTAAAAAAATTGATGAAAATGTCCTGGATACAAATGATGGTTCCCCTAGAAAAGGTTGACAATAATGTGACCATAGTGACTTGTGAAATGAAGGTGCGTCCTGAGTCACAGATGTCTACAGACTTGTAATCAGTCAGCTGCCTATTTACAGGATGAAAAGTAGTCACTGTGCTGTTTGTTATCATGGTGTACAACACTGAACATGGAGCACAGGAAGCTGAGGAGCGAGTTGTCTCAGCAAAATAGAAAGAAAATCATGAAAAGGAACATGCAGGTCTGAACTGGGAGCACAGCGAATATTTCATTTCTGCCTTTTCAATTTTTGTCCTGTTGTGTTCAACCCTTTGTTGTGCCTTTTCTACTACTGTATCAATGAAACATTTCTTTTCAGATGTGAGTGCCAATTATTGTTTGGATACGATGTAATAGTGGCTAAAGAGCAGAATATGTTTTTGTTTCATCTCTCTATAGCGGAGATATTAGCAGAGCTGACAATGCAATAAACAAAGGAGAGCTGATACAAGGCTTTGTAATGTGACACAGCTAACCTCAGCTGCTCTGGAGGGGCAGACAACCCAGAATGACCACCTGCTTTACTGAAATTTTTTTTTTTTGCCTTTTGTTGACATTTTTGTGAGACTAATAACTTTTTTTTTACTTTTCTCTTTATGGGGTTATTATTTGTGCGATGAGATGATGTTTTTATAACCACTATTTCCGTGTACGTACGACGATTAGATTGCATAACATTTTTTAGAGACATCAGCTGACGAAAAATTAACTATTTTAATGTTCTTTTCCCTTTATGGCGTTTACCGATCAGATTAATTAATTTCATATTTCAATAGATTGGACTCTTAAGTATATGGCGATACCAAACATGTTTATTTTTTTCCCTCTTTTATTTTTAAAGTGGAAAGCGGTTTGAAGAGTTCAATTTTTTACATTTTTTTTAATTATTATTTTTTAGTCCCCTATAGAGACCTGAACCTGCTGCGATCGTCTGATTAAAAGTGATCGGACTACAGCGGATATGTGGAAAAAACATGCGCTATATAGAAAAATGTATATATCGTAGGAAAGGAATCTCAGAGTTTATAAATAAGTATGGGGTCCATAGATGAAAGAAAAAAAAGGGGGTTTTAGAGACTGGTGTGGAATTTTATGGGGGGATAGATGGAGACATAGAAATAAATATGGGGGGTTGGAATAGACAGTTCTTATGATAGGACTGAATCATGATACATAGAACTATTAATGATAATATTAACTAATGATAATATTAACATTGCTAATATAATAAGTATGTGACGTTATACTCGTTTATATTATGCGTATTCTGCATGTTTAAAAAAATAAAAGAGCTCCCAATGGAGGATGTGGACAAATTTAATCTCCCCAGGGAGGATGTGAACAAATGTATATCACCTCAGGGAGGATGTGGACAACTGTAATCTCTCCAGGGAGGATATTGACAACCTTAATCTCCCCAGGGAGGATGTGGACAACAATAATCTCCCCAGGAAGAATGTGGACAACAATAATCTCCCCAGGAAGGATGTGGACAACAACAATCTCCCCAGGAAGGATGTGGACAACAATAAGCTCCCCAGGAAGGATGTGGACAACTGTAATCTCTCCAGGGAGGATATGAACAACCTTAATCTCCCCAGGAAGGATGTGGACAACCGTAATCTCTCCAGGGAGGATACGGACAACCTTAATCTCCCCAGGGAGGATGTGGACAACCATAATCTCCCCAGGAAGGATGTGGACAACAATAATCTCCCCAGGGATGATGTGGACAAATGTAATCTCACCAGGGAGGATGTGGACAAATTTAATCTCCCCAGGGGGGATGTGGACAACCTTACTCCCCCCAGGGAGGATGTGGACAACTGTAATCTCCCCAGGGAGGATGTGGACAACCATAATCTCCCCATGGAGGATGTGGACAACTGTAATCTTCCCAGGGAGGATGTGGACAACCGTAATCTCCCCAGGGAGGATATGGACAACCATAATCTCCCCAGGAAGGATGTGGACAACTGTAATCTCCCCAGGGTGGATGTGGACAACCTTACTCTCCCCAGGGAGGATGTGGACAACTGTAATCTCCCCAGGGTGGATGTGGACAACCGTAATCTCCCCAGGGAGGATGTGGATAACTGTAATCTCCCCAGGGAGGATGTAAACATCTGTAATCTCCCCAGGGAGGATGTGGACTGTTGTGAATTCCGTTCTGGAGCTCCCTCCTGTGGTTGCTAATGGTATTTTTGTGAGTTCTGCCCTTGGGCTCCCTCTGGTGGTTTCGAGTGGAACTGCTGCTACTTTAGGTAGCTGTGGCAGCTGCCTTCACTAATCGCCTTGCCTGGGTTTGTTATTTAAACCTGCTCTGGGCTTTAGTTCATGCCAGCTGTCAATGTTCTTGGTTGGATTTGGTTCTCTTCTTGGATTTCTCATATGGCCTGTCCTTGTCAGCAAAAGATAAGTTTTTGCTAGTTTTTGTTTGTCCATTTGCTTGGACTCTATTGCTTTGCAAATATTTCTCTTTTTGCCCAGCTTGTCACTATGTCATATTCAGGCTAGCTGGAAGCTCTGGGAAAGCAGATTTGCCCCTCCACACCGTGAGTCAGTGTGGAGTTCATTTTTGTAAACTCTGCGTAGATTTTGTAGTTTTTAATACTGACCGCACAGTATCCTTTTCTCTCTGTCTATCAAGTTTAGTATTGGCCTCCTTTGCTGAAATCTGATTTCATTTCTGAGTACGTAATTTCCCTCTTCACTCACATTCAATATTTGTGGGGGGCTGTCTTTCCTTTTGGGGTTTTCTCTGAGGCAAGATAGCTTTCTATTTCCTTCTTTAGGGGTAGTTAGTTCTTAGGCTGTGAAGAGGTGTCTAGGGAGAGTCAGGAACATTCCACGGCTATTACTAGTGTTGTTGTTAGGATTAGGGACTGCGGTCAGTAGAGATACCACCTTCTCAGAGCTCGTCCATGTTGCGTTTTAGCCACCAGGTCATATCAGTGTGGCCTCTTAACCACCAGGTCATAACAGTGGACAACTGTAATCTCTCCAGCGAGGATATTGACAACCTTAATCTCCCCAGGGAGGATGTGGACAACAATAATCTCCCCAGGAATGATGTGGACAAATGTAATCTCCCCAGGGAGGATGTGGACATCTGTAATCTCTCCAGGGAGGATATGGACAACCTTAATCTCCCCAGGGAGGATGTGGACAACAATAATCTCCCCAGAGAGGATGTGGACAAATGTAATCTCACCAGGGAGGATGTGGACAAATGTAATCTCCCCAGGGGGGATGTGGACAACCTTACTCTCCCCAGGGAGGATGTGGACAACTGTAATCTCCCCAGGGAGGATGTGGACAACTGTAATCTTCCCAGGGAGGATGTGGACAACCGTAATCTCCCCAGGGAGGATGTGGACAACTGTAATCTCCCCAGGGAGGATGTGGACAACCATAATCTCCCCAGGAAGGATGTGGACAACTGTAATCTCCCCAGGGTGGATGTGGACAACCGTAATCTCCCCAGGGAGGATGTGGATAACTGTAATCTCCCCAGGGAGGATGTGGACATCTGTAATCTCCCCAGGGACGATGTGGACAACTGTAATCTCTCCAGCGAGGATATTGACAACCTTAATCTCCCCAGGGAGGATGTGGACAACAATAATCTCCCCAGGAATGATGTGGACAAATGTAATCTCCCCAGGGAAATGTGGACATCTGTAATCTCCCCAGGGAGGATGTGGACAACCATAATCTCCCCAGGAAGGATGTGGACAACCTTAATCTCCCCAGGAAAGATGTGGACAACCTTAATCTCCCCAGGGAGGATGTGGACAACCTTAGTCACCTTAGGGGAGATGTGGACAAGGAGAATCTCCCCACTGAGGATGTCTACAACTTTAATCTCCACAAAGTGTATGTGGACAACTACAATCTCCCCACGGAGGATGTGAAGAACTATTATCTCCCCCCCTCCCCCGAGGATGTTCACAACCAAAAACTCTCTACAGAGGATGTGGACAACAATATACCCCCCATTTAGGATGTGGACAACCATAATTTCCCCATGTAGAATGTGGTCAACCACATTCTTCCAATGGAGGATGGAGACAACTTTAATTTCCCCAGAGAGGATGTGGACAACCTTAGTCACCTCAGGGGAGATGTGGACAAGGAGAATCTCCCCACTGAGGATGTCTACAACTTTAATCTCCACAAAGTGTATGTGGACAACTACAATCTCCCCACGGAGGATGTGAAGAACTATTATCTCCCCCCCTCCCCCGAGGATGTTGACAACCAAAAACTCTCTACAGAGGATGTGGACAACAATAAACCCCCCATTTAGGATGTGGACAACCATAATTTTCCCATGGAGAATGTGGGCAACCATAATCTCTCCAGGGAGGATGTGGACAACTGTAATCTCCCCAGAAAGAATGTGGACAACCTTAATCTCCCCAGGGAGGATGTGGACAACTGTAACCTCAGGGAAGATGTGGACAACCCTAACCTCTCCAGGGAGGATGTGGACAACCATAACCTCCTCTGGATGTGAACAACAGTAATCACTCCAGGGAGGATGTGTACATCCGTAATCTTGTAATCTCCACAGGGAGCATGTGGACAACCTTAATCTCCCCAGGAAGGATGTGGACAACCGTAATCTCCCCAAGGAGGATGTGGACAACCTTAATCTCCTCAGGGAGGATGTGGACAACTGTTATCTCCTGAGGGAGGATGTTGACAACTAGAATCTTCCCACAGAGGATGTCTATAACTTTATCTCCCCAAATAGGATGTGGACAACCATAATCTCCACAGGGAAGATGTGAAAAACCATAATCTCCTCACGGAGGAAGTGGACAACCATAAACTCACTACAGAGGACATGGACAACAATAAACTCCCCATTTAGAATGTGGACGATCATAATTTCCCCAGAGAGGATGTGGACAACTGTAACCTCCCCAGGGAGGATGTGGACAAACATAATCTCCCCAGGGAGGATGTGGACAACCTTAGTCACCTCAGGGGAGATGTGGACAAGGAGAATCTCCCCACTGAGGATGTCTACAACTTTAATCTCCACAAAGTGTATGTGGACAACTACAATCTCCCCACGGAGGATGTGAAGAACTATTATCTCCCCCCCTCCCCCGAGGATGTTCACAACCAAAAACTCTCTACAGAGGATGTGGACAACAATATACCCCCCATTTAGGATGTGGACAACCATAATTTCCCCATGTAGAATGTGGTCAACCACATTCTTCCAATGGAGGATGGAGACAACTTTAATTTCCCCAGAGAGGATGTGGACAACTGTAACCTCCCAGTGAGCATGTGGACAACCTTAATTTCCCCCGGGAGGAAGAGAACAACCTTAATTTCTCCAGGGATAATGTGGACAACAAATATCTCGCCAGGAAGGATGTCTACAACATTAATCTCACAAAAGAGGATGTGGACAACCCTAATCTCACCAGAGAGGATATGGACAACCAGAATCTCCAAATGGAGACTGTGGACAACCATAATCTCTCATGAAGAATGTTGTCAACATTAATCTCCCCAGGGAGGATGTGGATAACCAAAATGTTCCCCCAGAGGATAAGGATAACCATAGGCTATTGTCTTTTAAGAGGACATTGACAACTAGATAGTTCTTACTTGAAATGACACACATAATATTTGGGGAAGAAATTCATCACAGCTCACACCAGATGGCCTGGCATGTTGCTGACCTCAATGTTTAAGGACACACCTGTTTATGGCTATGCTGTACATGCACACAGGAGGTTATTGAGGAGAAGATGTAGTCATGTATGTGCTGTAAGTCTCCAGATCTCAGGGACCAGAGACGCCTCTAATGGGACAAGACAGTGCCGAAAGTTTCAGCATTTGAATAAACTTTATTTCCACCTTCTAAGACATTCCCTGAAACTGAGATATTTTGTAGGACAGCTCCCTGGAAGCTCTTCAGTGGCTGAATATTACATATATGGGGGGAGAGTTTCCATTTCTAAACAATACCATAAACATAATCCAAAATTTTGTGACTTTTTATTTTCAGAACAGAGAAACCAACATGGCTACCTAGCTTGGCTGATCCCTATCCTCATCATGACTGGGATCCTGGTGATCATTGTCATTATAAGATTTACCAGAAGTAAGAAAGGTAAGCAAAAAAATCACAATGGGATCATAATACTGCCGCCATATGTCTAAGAATATAACTACTATAATACTGCTCCTATGTACAAGAATATAATTACTATAATACTGTTCCTATGTGAAAGAATATAACTACTATAATACTGCCCCTATGTACAAGAATATAACTACTATAATACTGCTCCTATGTACAAGAATATAACTACTATAATACTGCCCCTATGTACAAGAATATAACTACTATAATACTGCTCCTATGTACAAGAATATAACTACTATAATACTGCCCCTATGTACAAGAATATAACTACTATAATACTGCTCCTATGTACAAGAATATAATTACTATAATACTGCTCCTATGTACAAGTATATAACTACTATAATACTGCCCCCATGTACAAGAATATAACTACTATAATACTGCTCTTATGTACAAGAATATAACTACTATAATACTGCTTCTATGTACAAGAATATAACTACTATAATACTGCCCCTATGTACAGGAATATAACTACTATAATACTGCCCTATGTACAAGAATATAACTACTATAATACTGCCCCTTTGTACAAGAATATAACTACTATAATACTGCTCCTATGTACAAGAATATAACTACTATAATACTGCCCCTATGTACAAGAATATAACTACTATAATACTGCCCCTATGTACAAGAATATAACTACTATAATACTGCCCCTATGTACAAGAATACAACTACTATAATACTGCCCCTATGGACAAGAATATAACTACTATAATACTGCCCCTATGTACAAGAATATAACTACTATAATACTGCCCCTATGTACAAGAATATAACTACTATAATACTGCTCCTATGTACAAGAATATAACTACTATAATACTGCCCCCTATGTACAAGAATATAACTACTATAATACTGCCCCTATGTACAAGAATATAACTACTATAATACTGCTCCTATGTACAAGAATACAACTACTATAATACTGCCCCTATGGACAAGAATATAACTACTATAATACTGCCCCTATGTACAAGAATATAACTACTATAATACTGCCCCTATGTACAAGAATATAACTACTATAATACTGCTCCTATGTACAAGAATATAACTACTATAATACTGCCCCTATGTACAAGAATATAACTACTATAATACTGCCCCTATGTACAAGAATATAACTACTATAATACTGCCCCTATGTACAAGAATATAACTACTATAATACTGCCCCTATGTACAAGAATATAACTACTATAATACTGCCCTATGTACAAGAATATAACTACTATAATACTGCCCCTTTGTACAAGAATATAACTACTATAATACTGCTCCTATGTACAAGAATATAACTACTATAATACTGCCCCTATGTACAAGAATATAACTACTATAATACTGCCCCTATGTACAAGAATATAACTACTATAATACTGCCCCTATGTACAAGAATATAACTACTATAATACTGCCCCTATATGGTAGCTGGATGTTATATTGTTACTATTTTCAGGCAGGGCGGACGGTCTGGAGGATCAGTATTGTGCAGTGGAGCCAATGCGTGGTATTGCAGGTGAGGTGCAGACGCGGTGATGTGAGCAGTGTTGTGCAGACACTGTACCAACAGGGGGTGCTCTTGGCCCCTTATTCCACCTGTGATGGGAGTCTTTCTGCATTTGTCTATTTCCAGAGGATCAGGACGTGACGTATTGTGATGTGGTGATAGCGAAAGGAACTGCATGTAAGTGCTCACCTCCAGCGCAATTCAACCGTTCTCTGTTATCGGCCTCTGTACTTTTAGGCTACTGGCTGCTCATAGATAATGTGTCAGTGCTCGTCCTCCTGAACAGTCTATGCGGAAAGAACAGCCATAGGAAGCTGAGTAAAATGACACCTTCACATGTGCGATACGATGTCTCATTCCAGAGAAATCCTTGTTTTTCCTATTATGTAAATAAACTGTTGAGATCTATGGGTGGGGCTAGAACTGAACAGGCGGACTCTTGGGGAGATCTACGTCTGTCCCATAGATCTAAACAGCTCATTTACATATTAAGAAAAACAAGGATTTCTCTAGAATAAGACATCGTATCGCACATATCAAGGTGTCATTTTACTCAGCGCCCTGTGATCTATGTACCCGTATAGACTTCTCAGGAGGACGAGCACATCCCCTTTAAATATCGATGGTGTGCAGTAAGTAATCCTTTCTAAACTAATTTTTCCAATTCCAGATATAATAAAGAAAGAAGAGTCGGTGGAGTACATGCAAGTTTCCAAAAAATCATTCTGAGGTACAATATTTTTACTTTGCTTTTCATGCTTCAACTATGTGTGATATTCACACTGACACACAGTAACAGAAAATAGGCTTCTGCAGGTTTAGTATCTACCACAGAGTCAACCAGCCTGAATATAATTGGTACAAATGTCAGCTGTAAAGGGAGCTCCCCCTAGTGGTGACTGCAGACAGGATCTTATCATATATGTATGTATACAGGGAGCTCCCCCTAGTGGTGACTACAGACAGGATCTTATCATGTATCTCTGTATACAGGGAGCTCCCCCTAGTGGTGACTGCAGACAGGATCTTATCATGTATCTCTGTATACAGGGAGCTCCCCCTAGTGGTGACTGCAGACAGGATCTTATCATGTATCTCTGTATACAGGGAGCTCCCCCTAGTGGTGGCTGCAGACAGGATCTTATCATGTATCTCTGTATACAGGGAGCTCCCCCTAGTGGTGGCTGCAGACAGGATCTTATCATTTGTCTCTGTATACAGGGAGCTCCCCCTAGTGGTGGCTGCAGACAGGATCTTATCATGTATCTCTGTATACAGGGAGCTCCCCCTAGTGGTGGCTGCAGACAGGATCTTATCATGTATCTCTGTATACAGGGAGCTCCCCCTAGTGGTGACTACAGACAGGATCTTATCATGTATCTCTGTATACAGGGAGCTCCCCCTAGTGGTGACTACAGACAGGATCTTATCATGTATCTCTGTATACAGGGAGCTCCCCCTAGTGGTGACTGCAGACAGGATCTTATCATGTATCTCTGTATACAGGGAGCTCCCCCTAGTGGTGACTGCAGACAGGATCTTATCATGTATCTCTGTATACAGGGAGCTCCCCCTAGTGGTGACTGCAGACAGGATCTTATCATGTATCTCTGTATACAGGGAGCTCCCCCTAGTGGTGGCTGCAGACAGGATCTTATCATGTATCTCTGTATACAGGGAGCTCCCCCTAGTGGTGGCTGCAGACAGGATCTTAATATGTATCTCTGTATACAGGGAGCTCCCCCTAGTGGTGGCTGCAGACAGGATCTTATCATGTATCTCTGTATACAGGGAGCTCCCCCTAGTGGTGGCTGCAGACAGGATCTTATCATTTGTCTCTGTATACAGGGAGCTCCCCCTAGTGGTGACTGCAGACAGGATCTTATCATTTGTCTCTGTATACAGGGAGCTCCCCCTAGTGGTGGCTGCAGACAGGATCTTATCATGTATCTCTGTATACAGGGAGCTCCCCCTAGTGGTGGCTGCAGACAGGATCTTATCATGTATCTCTGTATACAGGGAGCTCCCCCTAGTGGTGGCTGCAGACAGGATCTTATCATGTATCTCTGTATACAGGGAGCTCCCCCTAGTGGTGGCTGCAGACAGGATCTTATCATTTGTCTCTGTATACAGGGAGCTCCCCCTAGTGGTGGCTGCAGACAGGATCTTATCATGTGTCTCTGTATACAGGGAGCTCCCCCTAGTGGTGGCTGCAGACAGGATCTTATCATGTATCTCTGTATACAGGGAGCTCCCCCTAGTGGTGTCTGCAGACAGGATCTTATCATGTGTCTCTGTATACAGGGAGCTCCCCCTAGTGGTGGCTGCAGACAGGATCTTATCATGTATCTCTGTATACAGGGAGCTCCCCCTAGTGGTGTCTGCAGACAGGATCTTATCATGTGTCTCTGTATACAGGGAGCTCCCCCTAGTGGTGGCTGCAGACAGGATCTTATCATGTATCTCTGTATACAGGGAGCTCCCCCTAGTGGTGTCTGCAGACAGGATCTTATCATGTGTCTCTGTATACAGGGAGCTCCCCCTAGTGGTGGCTGCAGACAGGATCTTATCATGTATCTCTGTATACAGGGAGCTCCCCCTAGTGGTGGCTGCAGACAGGATCTTATCATTTGTCTCTGTATACAGGGAGCTCCCCCTAGTGGTGGCTGCAGACAGGATCTTATCATTTGTCTCTGTATACAGGGAGCTCCCCCTAGTGGTGGCTGCAGACAGGATCTTATCATGTATCTCTGTATACAGGGAGCTCCCCCTAGTGGTGGCTGCAGACAGGATCTTATCATGTATCTCTGTATACAGGGAGCTCCCCCTAGTGGTGGCTGCAGACAGGATCTTATCATGTATCTCTGTATACAGGGAGCTCCCCCTAGTGGTGGCTGCAGACAGGATCTTATCATTTGTCTCTGTATACAGGGAGCTCCCCCTAGTGGTGGCTGCAGACAGGATCTTATCATGTGTCTCTGTATACAGGGAGCTCCCCCTAGTGGTGGCTGCAGACAGGATCTTATCATGTATCTCTGTATACAGGGAGCTCCCCCTAGTGGTGTCTGCAGACAGGATCTTATCATGTGTCTCTGTATACAGGGAGCTCCCCCTAGTGGTGTCTGCAGACAGGATCTTATCATGTGTCTCTGTATACAGGGAGCTCCCCCTAGTGGTGTCTGCAGACAGGATGTTATCATGTGTCTCTGTATACAGGGAGCTCCCCCTAGTGGTGACTGCAGACAGGATCTTATCATGTATCTCTGTATACAGGGAGCTCCCCCTAGTGGTGGCTGCAGACAGGATCTTATCATTTGTCTCTGTATACAGGGAGCTCCCCCTAGTGGTGGCTGCAGACAGGATCTTATCATGTATCTCTGTATACAGGGAGCTCCCCCTAGTGGTGGCTGCAGACAGGATCTTATCATGTATCTCTGTATACAGGGAGCTCCCCCTAGTGGTGTCTGCAGACAGGATCTTATCATGTGTCTCTGTATACAGGGAGCTCCCCCTAGTGGTGGCTGCAGACAGGATCTTATCATGTATCTCTGTATACAGGGAGCTCCCCCTAGTGGTGGCTGCAGACAGGATCTTATCATTTGTCTCTGTATACAGGGAGCTCCCCCTAGTGGTGGCTGCAGACAGGATCTTATCATGTATCTCTGTATACAGGGAGCTCCCCCTAGTGGTGGCTGCAGACAGGATCTTATCATGTATCTCTGTATACAGGGAGCTCCCCCTAGTGGTGGCTGCAGACAGGATCTTATCATGTGTCTCTGTATACAGGGAGCTCCCCCTAGTGGTGACTGCAGACAGGATCTTATCATGTATCTCTGTATACAGGGAGCTCCCCCTAGTGGTGGCTGCAGACAGGATCTTATCATGTATCTCTGTATACAGGGAGCTCCCCCTAGTGGTGTCTGCAGACAGGATCTTATGTGTCTCTGTATACAGGGAGCTCCCCCTAGTGGTGTCTGCAGACAGGATCTTATCATGTGTCTCTGTATACAGGGAGCTCCCCCTAGTGGTGACTGCAGACAGGATCTTATCATGTATCTCTGTATACAGGGAGCTCCCCCTAGTGGTGACTGCAGACAGAATCTCATCATGTATCTCTGCATAAAGGGAGCTCCCCCTAGTGGTGGCTGCAGACAGGATCTTATCATGTATCTCTGTATACAGGGAGCTCCCCCTAGTGGTGGCTGCAGACAGGATCTTATCATGTATCTCTGTACACAGGGAGCTCCCCCTAGTGGAGGCTACAGACAGGATCTTATCATGTATCTCTGTATACAGGGAGCTCCCCCTAGTGGTGGCTGCAGACAGGATCTTATCATGTATCTCTGTATACAGCGAGCTCCCCCTAGTGGTGGCTGCAGACAGGATCTTATCATGTATCTCTGTATGCAGGGAGCTCCCCTTAGTGGTGGCTGCAGACAGGATCTTATCATGTATCTCTGTATACAGGGAGCTCCCCCTAGTGGAGACTGCAGACAAGATCTTATCATGTATCTCTGTATACAGGGAGCTCCCCCTAGAGGTGACTGCAGACAGAATCATATCATGTGTCTCTATATACACGGAGCTCCCCCTAGTGGTGGTTGCAGTCAGAATCTTATAATGTATCTCTGTGTACAGGGAGCTCCCCCTAGTGGTGTCTGCAGACAGGAACTTATCATGTATCTCTGTATACAGGGAGCTCCCCCTAGTGGTGGCTACAGACAGAATCTTATAATGTATCTCTGTGTACAGGGAGCTCCCCCTAGTGGTGACTGCAGACAGGATCTTATCATGTGTCTGTATACAGGGAGCTCCCCCTAGTGGTGACTGCAGACAGAATCTCATCATGTATCTCTGCATAAAGGGAGCTCCCCCTAGTGGTGACTGCAGACAGGATCTTATCATGTATCTCTATATACAGGGAGCTCCCCCTAGTGGTGGCTGCAGACAGGATCTTATCATGTATGTCTGTATACAGGGAGCTCCCCCTAGTGGTGGCTGCAGACAGGATCTTATCATGTATCTCTGTATACAGGGAGCTCCCCCTAGTGGTGGCTGCAGACAGGATCTTATCATGTATCTCTATATACAGGGAGCTCCCCCTAGTGGTGGATGCAGACAGGATCTTATCATGTATCTCTGTACACAGGGAGCTCCCCCTAGTGGTGACTGCAGACAGGATCTTATCATGTATCTCTATATACAGGGAGCTCCCCCTAGTGGTGACTGCAGACAGGATCTTATCATGTGTCTCTGTATACAGGGAGCTCCCCCTAGTGGTGACTGCAGACAGGATCTTATCATGTATCTCTGTATACAGGGAGCTCCCCCTAGTGGTGGCTGCAGACAGGATCTTATCATGGATCTCTGTATACAGGGAGCTCCCCCTAGTGGTGGCTGCAGACAGGATCTTATCGTGTATCTCTGTATACAGGGAGCTCCCCCTAGTGGTGGCTGCAGACAGGATCTTATCGTGTATCTCTGTATACAGGGAGCTCCCCCTAGTGGTGACTGCAGACAGAATCTTATCATGTATCTCTGTATACAGGGAGCTCCCCCTAGTGGTGACTGCAGACAGGATCTTATCATGTGTCTCTGTATACAGGGAGCTCCCCCTAGTGGTGACTGCAGACAGGATCTTATCATGTATCTCTGTATACAGGGAGCTCCCCCTAGTGGTGGCTGCAGACAGGATCTTATCATGTATCTCTGTATACAGGGAGCTCCCCCTAGTGGTGGCTGCAGACAGGATCTTATCATGTATCTCTGCATACAGGGAGCTCCCCCTAGTGGTGGCTGCAGACAGGATCTTATCATGTATCTCTGTATACGGGGAGCTCCCCCTAGTGGTGACTACAGACAGGATCTTATCATGTATCTCTGCATACAGGGAGCTCCCCCTAGTGGTGCCTGCAGACAGTATCTTATCATGTATGTCTGTATACAGGGAGCTCCCCCTAGTGGTGCCTGCAGACATAATCTTATCATGTGTCTCTGTATACAGGGAGCTCCCCCTAGTGGTGGCTGCAGACAGGATCTTATCATGTACCTCTGTATACAGGGAGCTCCCCCTAGAGGTGACTGCAGACAGGATCTTATCATGTATCTCTGTATACAGGGAGCTCCCCCTAGTGGTGGCTGCAGACAGGATCTTATCATGTATCTCTGTATACAGGGAGCTCCCCCTAGTGGTGCTGCAGACAGGATCTTATCATGTATCTCTGTATACAGGGAGCTCCCCCTAGTGGTGACTACAGACAGGATCTTATCATGTATCTCTGTATACAGGGAGCTCCCCCTAGTGGTGACTGCAGACAGGATCTTATCATGTATCTCTATTATCCATTTATTCTACCGTGTTTCCCCGATAGTAAGACGTAGTGGGGGTTTTAGCGGGGTCGGCTAATGTAAGACGCACCCCCGAAAGTAAGACATAGTACTGTACGTTGGAAAAATATAAGCCGTACCGGTACCTTTTGCTGCATTAACTGCGGGATGCGGACAATTCAGCTAAGGCTTCACTGGTAACCAGGGTAAACATCGGGTTACTAAGCGCAGGGCCGCGCTTAGTAACCCGATGTTTACCCTGGTTACCAGTGTAAATGTAAAAAAAAAAAAAAAAAAGTGAGGTGTCATATCTTGTTTTTTCCAGAGGTGATTTTGGAGTTTTTAATCCTTCAGAAAGATACTGTTGACTTCCATCTCCGAGGGTGCCCCAGTGCAGGCTGCAGTAGGCCGGCTCTGGCGGCGGGTCCATGCGGGGTGGAGTAGATGAAGCTGGCCGCTGCTTGCTACTCCGGAGCGCACAGTCCGTGCGGGGGATGGTGCACCGGGCCGGGGGATGGTGCACCGGGCCGGGGGATGGTGCACCGGGCCGGGGGATGGTGCACCGGGCCGGGGGATGGTGCACCGGGCCGGGGGATGGTGCACCGGGCCGGGGGAGGACAGGATGTGCAGGTATCCACCGCCTCCTGCGCCAACCACATCGCCGCCCCCGGCCACGAACCCCCCGGAGAAGCTGGAGCATTTGTCGGGGAGCAGCAGCTGGTCGTGCCCGAGGTGGCTTCCCTTTCTCATGGTACGGAGCCGCCGCCTTCTCCGCTCTCCTCGTGAGGCGGATTGTACGGCTGTGTGTGCTCGGGCCCCAGCTCCGACCTTCGCGCGTAAACCGCATCCCTTCATTCATTGTCAGCTTCCTGGAGCCATTTTTCAGCCGCAGCGGTGGCAGGGAGGTCGGAGCTGGGGCCCGAGCACACACAGCCGTACAATCCGCCTCCCCCGGTGCTCGATAGCCCTCTGACGAGCTCACCTCAGCACCGAGGGGACCTGCTCTAACTGCAGCCCCGGCTATTTGTAGGGTGCAGGCCGGGCAGTGCGGATTACTGGGGTCACAAGGAGGAGAGCGGAGAAGGCGGCGGCTCCGTACCATGAGAAAGGGAAGCCACCTCGGGCACGACCAGCTGCTGCTCCCCAACAAATGCTCCAGCTTCTCCGGGTGGTTCGTGGCCGGGGGCGGCGCTGTGGTTGGCGCAGGGGGCGGCGGATACCTGCACGTCCTGTCCTCCCCCGGCCCGGCCCACCATCCCCCGCACGGACTGTGCGCTCCGGAGCAGCAAGCAGCGGCCAGCTTCATCTACTCCACCCCGCATGGACCCGCCGCCAGAGCCGGCCTACTGCAGCCTGCACTGGGGCGCCCTCGGAGATGGAAGTCAACAGTATCTTTCTGAAGGATTAAAAACTCCAAAATCACCTCTGGAAAAATCAAGATATGACACCTCACTTTTTTTTTTATTTTTACATTTACACTGGTAACCAGGGTAAACATCGGGTTACTAAGCGCGGCCCTGCACTTAGTAACCCGATGTTTACCCTGGTTACCAGGGGACTTCGCATAGTTGGTCGCTGGAGAGCGGTCTGTGTGACAGCTCTCCAGCGACCACACAGGTTTTTTATCCAATGTAAGACACCCCCCCGAAAGTAAGACATAGTGGGACTTTTGAGGGGTAAAAGAAAGTAAGACGCTGTCTTACTATCGGGGAAACACGGTAAGGGTCTTTTCTCCCTATAACAATACAATATAGTGGGTTTCTTTGTATCGGAGAACATTACAATGTGTCACTGTGTATTTCAGGTGGCTGCGATTCCTCTTCCTGGACATTAGAGGTTGGACACTCAATATGGCTACATTCACCATTCATCCGAGAACGGACTCTGACCCCATCCGCCAGGACAAGTAGAAGAGGACCGGACCCCCAGCGCCTCCTACTGGATGCAGTAATACTAAAAGTCAATATCGCCCCTATAATGGGCCTGAGCACATGAGCGGGAAAGAGTCAAACCAGGAGCTCAGTGTGCAGAACCATGTACGGGGTGTATGCTCCTCATCAGTGCAAAGCAAGAGGTCAGGAGTAGCTGAGTGTTACACCGCTACATCCCACAGGAGGCGCTAGAGGTCCCGTACTGCTCTGATGAGGCGATTTACATATTTAAATTCTCAGAAGAACTTTCATCAGAGGATTAATAACAGAAATGCACCCATCATTGTCTGCAGGATGGTGGAGTACCTAGTACATGGAATAAATGTTACCTGGTACCCCGAGCGTCAGTATCATGTACCCCGAGCGTCATCAACCTGTACCCCGAGCGTCATCAACCTGTACCCCGAGCGTCATCAACCTGTACCCCGAGCGTCATCAACCTGTACCCCGAGCGTCATCATTCTGTACCCCGAGCATCATCCTGTACCCCGAGTGTCATCATCCTGTACCCCGAGCATCATCCTGTACCCCGAGCGTCATCATCCTGTACCCCGAGCGTCATCATCCTGTACCCCGAGTGTCATCATCCTGTATCCCGAGCGTCATCCTGTACCCCGAACGTCATCATCCTGTACCCCGAGCGTCAGTATCATGTACCCCGAGCGTCAGTATCATGTACCCCGAGCGTCAGTATCATGTACCCCGAGTGTCATCATCCTGTATCCCGAGCGTCATCCTGTACCCCGAACGTCATCATCCTTTTCCCCCGAGCGTCATCATCCTGTACCCCGAGTGTCATCATCCTGTACCCCGAGCGTCATCATCCTGTATCCCGAGCGTCATCCTGTACCCCGAGCGTCATCATCCTGTACCCCGAGTGTCATCATCCTGTATCCCGAGCGTCATCCTATACCCCGAGCGTCAGTATCATGTACCCCGAGCGTCATCATCATGTACCCCGAGTGTCATCATCCTGTATCCCGAGCGTCATCCTGTACCCCGAACGTCATCATCCTGTACCCCGAGCGTCAGTATCATGTACCCCGAGCGTCATCATCCTGTACCCCGAGCGTATCATGTACCCCGAGTGTCATCATCCTGTATCCCGAGCGTCATCCTGTACCCCGAACGTCATCATCCTGTACCCCGAGCGTCAGTATCATGTACCCCGAGCGTCATCCTGTACCCCGAGCGTCATCCTGTACCCCGAGCGTCATCATCCTGTACCCCGAGCGTCATCATCCTGTACCCCGAGTGTCATCATCCTGTATCCCGAGCGTCATCCTATACCCCGAGCGTCAGTATCATGTACCCCGAGCGTCATCATCATGTACCCCGAGTGTCATCATCCTGTATCCCGAGCGTCATCCTGTACCCCGAACGTCATCATCCTGTACCCCGAGCGTCATCATCCTGTACCCCGAGCGTCATCATCCTGTACCCCGAGCGTCATCATCCTGTACCCCGAGCGTCATCATCCTGTATCCCGAGCGTCATCCAGTACCCCGAACGTCATCATCCTGTACCCCGAACGTCATCATCCTGTACCCCGAGCGTCATCCTGTACCCTGAGCGTCATCATCCTGTACCCCGAGCGTCATCATCCTGTACCCCGAGTGTCATCATCCTGTATCCCGAGCGTCATCCTATACCCCGAGCGTCAGTATCATGTACCCCGAGCGTCATCATCATGTACCCCGAGTGTCATCATCCTGTATCCCGAGCGTCATCCTGTACCCCGAACGTCATCATCCTGTACCCCGAGCGTCAGTATCATGTACCCCGAGCGTCATCATCCTGTACCCCGAGCGTATCATGTACCCCGAGTGTCATCATCCTGTATCCCGAGCGTCATCCTGTACCCCGAACGTCATCATCCTGTACCCCGAGCGTCAGTATCATGTACCCCGAGCGTCATCATCCTGTACCCCGAGCGTATCATGTACCCCGAGTGTCATCATCATGTACCCCGAGCATCAGTATCCTGTACCCCCGAGCGTCAGTATCATGTACCCCGAGAGTCACTGTCATTATCCTGTACCCCAGCGTCACTATCCCACACCCCATGTATCAGTGTCCCGCACCCCTGGGCTGACGCTCAGAGAACATGAAATGGTCAGACGAGGCTCCGGTTGCAGGCACTTTTATGGTTATAGTTTCCAGGTGAGGAACGCTGACCGTGTGGAGATGTGCAGTGTCTCTAAGGCTATGTGCACACGTCAGGATTTTGTCAGGATTTTTCATCAGGTTTTGTAGCCAAAACCAGGAGTGGGTGATAAATACAGAAGTGGAGCATATGTTTCTATTATACTTTTCCTCTAATTGTTCCACTCCTGGTTTTGGCTACAAATCCTGAGGAAAAAACCTGACAAAATCCTGACGTGTGCACATAGCCTTCTAGTCACAGTCTCCGGGACGCCGTCGTCTGCTGGGTGAGGAACGCTGACAGGGTGGATGAGCAGCGTCTCTTATAGTCACAGTCTCCGGGACTCCGTCGTCTGCTGGGTGAGGAACGCCGACAGGGTGGAGATGTGCAGCGTCTCTTATAGTCAGTCTCCGGGACGCCGTCGTCTGCTGGGTGAGGAACGCTGACAGGGTGGATGAGCAGCGTCTCTTATAGTCACAGTCTCCGGGACGCCGTCGTCTGCTGGGTGAGGAACGCTGACAGGGTGGAGATGTGCAGCGTCTCTTATAGTCACAGTCTCCGGGACGCCGTCGTCTGCTGGGTGAGGAACGCCGACAGGGTGGAGATGTGCAGCGTCTCTTTCACGGTGGTGTCGCGGTGGCGCAGGTGGAGCAGGCCGCTCTCCAGGGTGACGTCGCTCACCAGCACCGTGAACAGGACGCCCATCTCATCGTACCTGTAAGACATCAGGACACCGTGAGGGGGCGGCCATGTCACACCTGTAATCTGGCATCTGATAATCCAGCACACGGCTCCAGGCCTTTACACATCTATTAATCCAGAATATCAGACCCCCGATCCTGGATTAAGGGAATGTTGCCCCCATTATCCGTCCCCTGCACTCACTTTGTAAAGAGCTTCTCCATGGGCGTCTGCGAAGCGTCCAGGTACCCGGGCCAGACCGAGACCCCGCTCCCCCGCAGCTCCGACGACAGCCCCTCACAGACCTGCGGGTGATCCAGAACGTTACATCCGATAATCCGGAATATCAGGAGGAAGGAACACAATGCAGCGCACGTACCAGCCGCAGCTCCGCCGCCGGGCCCTTCCCCACGTCCAGCGCCACCTTCACGGGGGCCAAAGACGGGTGAATCTTCAACACCTGAGAGCAGAAGGAAAGTAAGTGACCCCCTCACATCCTGGTGCACTGCCCCTCCCCCCCGGTGGCTGACAACTGCGAGCAACGTCTGCCTCTCACTCACCGTCCTGAGCGACTCGCTCCCCTGCAGCGCGTCCGAGAGGTACGCCAGCAAACCGCGCTCCAGATCGCTGCTCAGCCACACCGCGTGCGGGACCACCGCCCTCCGGCCGTCCCGACCCTGGGGGAGCAAAGGTCACAGTCCGGTAATCCGGCACCCGGGAAGTCTGATAATCCAGAGAATGTGATCACGCTGCAATCAATGCCACATAAACCCATCTGCAGTAATCCGGAATATCTGCTAATCCGGCACCTGTCAGGTAATCCAGCATTAACAGAAGCCAGTGAATGCCGAATTCCCTATCTGCTAATCCGGCAACTGACAGGTAACTGGGTAAGTTAGCAGATAATCTGGATTATTGAGGACGGGTTAATCCAGCAATGTCTGGAGCCACAGGTGGCGGATTAGGATTATCCAATAATCCGGAACCTGGTAATCCGGCATGTCTCCAGAGCATTCCGCACCTGCAGTTTGGGGCCAGCCCCGGCGTGCATCTGTGTCAGTGCGGAGTCGTCCACAGTGCACAGCGTCTCCACCGGCTCCGGACCCCAGGGGAAGTGGTAGTTTATAAGGGTCTTGGCTCCGTCCTGCTGATCGCTGCTGCTGAATCCAGATGGGACCTGAGCGAACTGCAAGGAGACGGGGGGTCATCACTGTGCAGACCCCCGCGGCCCACCCCCTCCACCATACAGAGCCGCAACTCACCCTGCGCCACCACAGCAGCCGATGCCGCAGCCAGTAGTCGCGCCACTGAGACGAGGTCCTCGCAGAGCTGAACCAGCAGAGCGACGCCGCTGTCCTCTCAACGGGCCTGAAAAGGTCACACCGTCACGGGGCGCCAGTCACAGAGCGCGGCCGGGGGGCTACAGTAATCACAGCGAAGGGGGCGCCAGTCACAGAGCACGGCCAGGGGGCTACAATCATCACAGCTAAGGGGGTGCCAGTCACAGAGCACGGCCGGGGGGCTACAGTCATCACAGCGAAGGGGGCGCCAGTGACAGAGCACAGCCGGGGGGCTACAGTCATCACAGCGAAGGGGGCGCCAGTCACAGAGCGAGGCTGGGGGGCTACAGTCATCACAGTGAAGGGGGTGCCAGTCACAGAGCACGGGCGGGGGGCTAGTCATCACAGTGAAGGGGGCGCCAGTCAGAGTGAGGTTGTAGGATACAGTCACAGAGCACAACTGGGGGGCTACAGTCATCACAGCAAAGGGGGCGCCAGTCACAGTGCACGGGCGGGGGGCTACAGTCATCACAGCGAACGTGTGCCCCCTGCTGGTGGTCACACGACACTCCGACCTCCTGCACCTGACACCCAGGACCTAACCCTGTTCTGACCGTGGCCTACCCAGTGAGACGGGGGTCCTGGAGATCCGAGCCGCCATGGAAGCACTTCCCCACCTCCGCGATACCGAACGGCAGCTTCCGGTTCACCAGCTCCAGACAGGAGGCGTAGTGCGAGAGGGCGCCTGCAACGGAAACCATTAATAACGAGGGTCCGATACTGGGGCGGACCCCTGTACCAGCGACACCAGCGCCATCCCTGTGCACAGGTCACATGTGGTACTGCAGCCTGTGCTGTTACCTTGCAGCAGGTCCTGGCGCAGACCGTGGTGATGTCCGGGCGGAGCCGGGCCCCGGAGCGGAGTGTCGATGGCCAGGACCTGCTCTCGGCTCACAGTCACCATCTTCCACCACTCGTCTATCAGGTTCATCTTCATGGCGATGCCCAGGGGTCCGAGGCTGTGACAGCCCCCCAGGACGGAGGCGGCAGTCAGCTCCTCCCCCAGTATAAATCGGCGGCGCTGACACAGTGCGAGCAGGACGTCACGGGTCCGATCATGGGCAGCGGAGGCGGTGTACAGCCTGATCCCTGCACACGAGCTCCGCGCCCGGTCAGCTCCGCCCACGAGGAACCGCCGCGCCATCCTCAGCCACGTGACCCTGCGAGCCATCCTGAGGGGAAGACACAGGAGAGCGTCAGCGCGGAGGGCGTCAGCGCGGAGGTCTCCCCCACGGGACGCACCGGCGCTCCACCAGCTCACTGACGGTGTCCAAACACGAGCAGCAGCATCCTGTGTGAGGAGACTAATAATGGGACACCCTGTAATACACTGCTCTACGTGACGTCACTGCACGTCTGTATCATATCCGGGCGTGACGTCACTACAAGACAGATATAAGGAGCGAGAGGAGAGCAGGAAACACGGAGCAGCTCCGACCAAGAGGCTTCTCTCATGTGCTTTCAAAAGAGGCGCACCAGTGCGTTCCAAACCTCGAGTTATATCGAGTTTTGCGTTCCAAGCCTCGGTTTACAGTGCGTCTGCGTTCCAACCAATCCTGTGTGTCAAGCCTCGGTTTGCAGCTCATCATGCGTTCCAAGCCTCGGGTTACAGTTGCACCACTTACTGTACGTCACAAGCGCTGTGTTTTCTGGAAATCACGTCACGCCGTGGAGGACGTCACTTACTGACAACCCCCGGCTCCCCCTGTGTGAGTCATTAGTTCCGCTGTTCGGGCGGTGCCGGTGTCTCATCCCCTCCGCACCCAGCAGCAGTTACCGCGCAGGCGCCGCCCGCACGAGGCAGAATTCATCTTATTAGCACAATGTTCTTTACTTTTCCAGGTTTAATAATAAAAAGTAAAAAAACAAATAATAAATGTGAGGCCGGAGGGGAGAGCGGGACAGTGTGATCAGGGCTGTACCGCATGTGAGGGGCAGAGGCCGGAGGGGAGAGCGGGACAGTGTGAACAGGGCTGTACCGCATGTGAGGGGCAGAGGCCGGAGGGGAGAGCGGGACAGTGTGAACAGGGCTGTACCGCATGTGAGGGGCAGAGGCCGGAGGGGAGAGCGGGACAGTGTGTACAGGGCTGTACCGCATGTGAGGGGCAGAGGCCGGAGGGGAGAGCGGGACAGTGTGTACAGGGCTGTACCGCATGTGAGGGGCAGAGGCCGGAGGGGAGAGCGGGACAGTGTGATCAGGGCTGTACCGCATGTGAGGGGCAGAGGCCGGAGGGGAGAGCGGGACAGTGTGATCAGGGCTGTACCGCATGTGAGGGGCAGAGGCCGGAGGGGAGAGCGGGACAGTGTGATCAGGGCTGTACCACATGTGAGGGGCAGAGGCCGGAGGGGAGAGCGGGGACAGTGTGATCAGGGCTGTACCGCATGTGAGGGGCAGAGGCCGGAGGGGAGAGCGGGGACAGTGTGAACAGGGCTGTACCGCATGTGAGGGGCAGAGGCCGGAGGGGAGAGCGGGACAGTGTGAACAGGGCTGTACTGCATGTGAGGGGCAGAGGCCGGAGGGGAGAGCGGGACAGTGTGAACAGGGCTGTACCGCATGTGAGGGGCAGAGGCCGGAGGGGAGAGCGGGACAGTGTGAACAGGGCTGTACCGCATGTGAGGGGCAGAGGCCGGAGGGGAGAGCGGGACAGTGTGTACAGGGCTGTACCGCATGTGAGGGGCAGAGGCCGGAGGGGAGAGCGGGACAGTGTGATCAGGGCTGTACCGCATGTGAGGGGCAGAGGCCGGAGGGGAGAGCGGGACAGTGTGATCAGGGCTGTACCGCATGTGAGGGGCAGAGGCCGGAGGGGAGAGCGGGGACAGTGTGATCAGGGCTGTACCGCATGTGAGGGGCAGAGGCCGGAGGGGAGAGCGGGACAGTGTGATCAGGGCTGTACCGCATGTGAGGGGCAGAGGCCGGAGGGGAGAGCGGGACAGTGTGAACGGGGCTGTACCGCATGTGAGGGGCAGAGGCCGGAGGGGAGAGCGGGACAGTGTGTACAGGGCTGTACCGCATGTGAGGGGCAGAGGCCGGAGGGGAGAGCGGGGACAGTGTGATCAGGGCTGTACCGCATGTGAGGGGCAGAGGCCGGAGGGGAGAGCGGGACAGTGTGATCAGGGCTGTACCGCATGTGAGGGGCAGAGGCCGGAGGGGAGAGCGGGGACAGTGTGATCAGGGCTGTACCGCATGTGAGGGGCAGAGGCCGGAGGGGAGAGCGGGGACAGTGTGAACAGGGCTGTACCGCATGTGAGGGGCAGAGGCCGGAGGGGAGAGCGGGGACAGTGTGTACAGGGCTGTACCGCATGTGAGGGGCAGAGGCCGGAGGGGAGAGCGGGGACAGTGTGAACGGGGCTGTACCGCATGTGAGGGGCAGAGGCCGGAGGGGAGAGCGGGACAGTGTGTACAGGGCTGTACCGCATGTGAGGGGCAGAGGCCGGAGGGGAGAGCGGGACAGTGTGATCAGGGCTGTACCACATGTGAGGGGCAGAGGCCGGAGGGGAGAGCGGGACAGTGTGAACAGGGCTGTACCGCATGTGAGGGGCAGAGGCCGGAGGGGAGAGCGGGACAGTGTGTACAGGGCTGTACCGCATGTGAGGGGCAGAGGCCGGAGGGGAGAGCGGGACAGTGTGATCAGGGCTGTACCGCATGTGAGGGGCAGAGGCCGGAGGGGAGAGCGGGACAGTGTGATCAGGGCTGTACCGCATGTGAGGGGCAGAGGCCGGAGGGGAGAGCGGGGACAGTGTGAACGGGGCTGTACCGCATGTGAGGGGCAGAGGCCGGAGGGGAGAGCGGGACAGTGTGTACAGGGCTGTACCGCATGTGAGGGGCAGAGGCCGGAGGGGAGAGCGGGACCGTGTGTACAGGGCTGTACCGCATGTGAGGGGCAGAGGCCGGAGGGGAGAGCGGGGACAGTGTGAACAGGGCTGTACCGCATGTGAGGGGCAGAGGCCGGAGGGGAGAGCGGGACAGTGTGAACAGGGCTGTACCGCATGTGAGGAGCAGAGGCCGGAGGGGAGAGCGGGACAGTGTGATCAGGGCTGTACCGCATGTGAGGGGCAGAGGCCGGAGGGGAGAGCGGGACAGTGTGAACAGGGCTGTACCGCATGTGAGGAGCAGAGGCCGGAGGGGAGAGCGGGACAGTGTGATCAGGGCTGTACCGCATGTGAGGGGCAGAGGCCGGAGGGGAGAGCGGGACAGTGTGATCAGGGCTGTACCGCATGTGAGGGGCAGAGGCCGGAGGGGAGAGCAGGACAGTGTGATCAGGGCTGTACCGCATGTGAGGGGCAGAGGCCGGAGGGGAGAGCGGGACAGTGTGAACAGGGCTGTACCGCATGTGAGGGGCAGAGGCCGGAGGGGAGAGCGGGACAGTGTGATCAGGGCTGTACCGCATGTGAGGGGCAGAGGCCGGAGGGGAGAGCGGGGACAGTGTGAGCAGGGCTGTACCGCATGTGAGGGGCAGAGGCCGGAGGGGAGATCGGGGACAGTGTGATCAGGGCTGTACCGCATGTGAGGGGCAGAGGCCGGAGGGGAGAGCAGGACAGTGTGATCAGGGCTGTACCGCATGTGAGGGGCAGAGGCCGGAGGGGAGAGCGGGGACAGTGTGATCAGGGCTGTACCGCATGTGAGGAGCAGAGGCCGGAGGGGAGAGCGGGACAGTGTGATCAGGGCTGTACCGCATGTGAGGGGCAGAGGCCGGAGGGGAGAGCGGGACAGTGTGAACAGGGCTGTACCGCATGTGAGGAGCAGAGGCCGGAGGGGAGAGCGGGACAGTGTGATCAGGGCTGTACCGCATGTGAGGGGCAGAGGCCGGAGGGGAGAGCGGGACAGTGTGATCAGGGCTGTACCGCATGTGAGAGGCAGAGGCCGGAGGGGAGAGCGGGACAGTGTGATCAGGGCTGTACCGCATGTGAGGGGCAGAGGCCGGAGGGGAGAGCGGGACAGTGTGAACAGGGCTGTACCGCAT
Source organism: Ranitomeya variabilis (assembly GCF_051348905.1). NCBI lineage: Eukaryota > Metazoa > Chordata > Amphibia > Anura > Dendrobatidae > Ranitomeya > Ranitomeya variabilis. The sequence continues at coordinate 751,076,641 of NC_135235.1, read as the reverse complement.
GTGAGGGGCAGAGGCCGGAGGGGAGAGCGGGACAGTGTGAACAGGGCTGTACCGCATGTGAGGGGCAGAGGCCGGAGGGGAGAGCAGGACAGTGTGATCAGGGCTGTACCGCATGTGAGGGGCAGAGGCCGGAGGGGAGAGCGGGACAGTGTGAACAGGGCTGTACCGCATGTGAGGGGCAGAGGCCGGAGGGGAGAGCGGGACAGTGTGATCAGGGCTGTACCGCATGTGAGGAGCAGAGGCCGGAGGGGAGAGCGGGACAGTGTGAACAGGGCTGTACCGCATGTGAGGGGCAGAGGCCGGAGGGGAGAGCGGGACAGTGTGAACAGGGCTGTACCGCATGTGAGGGGCAGAGGCCGGAGGGGAGAGCGGGACAGTGTGAACAGGGCTGTACCGCATGTGAGGGGCAGAGGCCGGAGGGGAGAGCGGGACCGTGTGATCAGGGCTGTACCGCATGTGAGGGGCAGAGGCCGGAGGGGAGAGCGGGACAGTGTGAACAGGGCTGTACCGCATGTGAGGGGCAGAGGCCGGAGGGGAGAGCGGGACAGTGTGAACAGGGCTGTACCGCATGTGAGGGGCAGAGGCCGGAGGGGAGAGCGGGACAGTGTGATCAGGGCTGTACCGCATGTGAGGGGCAGAGGCCGGAGGGGAGAGCGGGACAGTGTGATCAGGGCTGTACCGCATGTGAGGAGCAGAGGCCGGAGGGGAGAGCGGGACAGTGTGAACAGGGCTGTACCGCATGTGAGGAGCAGAGGCCGGAGGGGAGAGCGGGACCGTGTGTACAGGGCTGTACCGCATGTGAGGGGCAGAGGCCGGAGGGGAGAGCGGGACAGTGTGATCAGGGCTGTACCGCATGTGAGGGGCAGAGGCCGGAGGGGAGAGCGGGACAGTGTGATCAGGGCTGTACCGCATGTGAGGAGCAGAGGCCGGAGGGGAGAGCGGGACAGTGTGATCAGGGCTGTACCGCATGTGAGGGGCAGAGGCCGGAGGGGAGAGCGGGACAGTGTGATCAGGGCTGTACCGCATGTGAGGGGCAGAGGCCGGAGGGGAGAGCGGGACAGTGTGAACAGGGCTGTACCGCATGTGAGGAGCAGAGGCCGGAGGGGAGAGCGGGACAGTGTGAACAGGGCTGTACCGCATGTGAGGGGCAGAGGCCGGAGGGGAGAGCGGGGACAGTGTGAACAGGGCTGTACCGCATGTGAGGGGCAGAGGCCGGAGGGGAGAGCGGGGACAGTGTGATCAGGGCTGTACCGCATGTGAGGGGCAGAGGCCGGAGGGGAGAGCGGGACAGTGTGATCAGGGCTGTACCGCATGTGAGGGGCAGAGGCCGGAGGGGAGAGCGGGACAGTGTGAACAGGGCTGTACCGCATGTGAGGGGCAGAGGCCGGAGGGGAGAGCGGGGACAGTGTGAGCAGGGCTGTACCGCATGTGAGGAGCAGAGGCCGGAGGGGAGAGCGGGACAGTGTGATCAGGTCTGTACCGCATGTGAGGGGCAGAGGCCGGAGGGGAGAGCGGGACAGTGTGAACAGGGCTGTACCGCATGTGAGGGGCAGAGGCCGGAGGGGAGAGCGGGACAGTGTGATCAGGGCTGTACCGCATGTGAGGGGCAGAGGCCGGAGGGGAGAGCGGGACAGTGTGAACAGGGCTGTACCGCATGTGAGGGGCAGAGGCCGGAGGGGAGAGCGGGACAGTGTGATCAGGGCTGTACCGCATGTGAGGGGCAGAGGCCGGAGGGGAGAGCGGGACAGTGTGATCAGGGCTGTACCGCATGTGAGGGGCAGAGGCCGGAGGGGAGAGCGGGACAGTGTGATCAGGGCTGTACCGCATGTGAGGAGCAGAGGCCGGAGGGGAGAGCGGGACAGTGTGAACAGGGCTGTACCGCATGTGAGGAGCAGAGGCCGGAGGGGAGAGCGGGACCGTGTGTACAGGGCTGTACCGCATGTGAGGGGCAGAGGCCGGAGGGGAGAGCAGGACAGTGTGATCAGGGCTGTACCGCATGTGAGGGGCAGAGGCCGGAGGGGAGAGCGGGACAGTGTGAACAGGGCTGTACCGCATGTGAGGAGCAGAGGCCGGAGGGGAGAGCGGGACCGTGTGTACAGGGCTGTACCGCATGTGAGGGGCAGAGGCCGGAGGGGAGAGCGGGACAGTGTGATCAGGGCTGTACCGCATGTGAGGGGCAGAGGCCGGAGGGGAGAGCGGGACAGTGTGATCAGGGCTGTACCGCATGTGAGGAGCAGAGGCCGGAGGGGAGAGCGGGACAGTGTGATCAGGGCTGTACCGCATGTGAGGGGCAGAGGCCGGAGGGGAGAGCGGGACAGTGTGATCAGGGCTGTACCGCATGTGAGGGGCAGAGGCCGGAGGGGAGAGCGGGACAGTGTGATCAGGGCTGTACCGCATGTGAGGGGCAGAGGCCGGAGGGGAGAGCGGGACAGTGTGATCAGGGCTGTACCGCATGTGAGGGGCAGAGGCCGGAGGGGAGAGCGGGACAGTGTGAACAGGGCTGTACCGCATGTGAGGGGCAGAGGCCGGAGGGGAGAGCGGGACAGTGTGATCAGGGCTGTACCGCATGTGAGGGGCAGAGGCCGGAGGGGAGAGCGGGGACAGTGTGATCAGGGCTGTACCGCATGTGAGGGGCAGAGGCCGGAGGGGAGAGCGGGACAGTGTGTACAGGGCTGTACCGCATGTGAGGAGCAGAGGCCGGAGGGGAGAGCGGGACAGTGTGATCAGGGCTGTACCGCATGTGAGGGGCAGAGGCCGGAGGGGAGAGCGGGGACAGTGTGATCAGGGCTGTACCGCATGTGAGGGGCAGAGGCCGGAGGGGAGAGCGGGGACAGTGTGATCAGGGCTGTACCGCATGTGAGGGGCAGAGGCCGGAGGGGAGAGCGGGACAGTGTGATCAGGGCTGTACCGCATGTGAGAGGCAGAGGCCGGAGGGGAGAGCGGGACAGTGTGAACAGGGCTGTACCGCATGTGAGGGGCAGAGGCCGGAGGGGAGAGCGGGACAGTGTGTACAGGGCTGTACCGCATGTGAGGGGCAGAGGCCGGAGGGGAGAGCGGGACAGTGTGAACAGGGCTGTACCGCATGTGAGGGGCAGAGGCCGGAGGGGAGAGCGGGACAGTGTGATCAGGGCTGTACCGCATGTGAGGGGCAGAGGCCGGAGGGGAGAGCGGGACAGTGTGATCAGGGCTGTACCGCATGTGAGGGGCAGAGGCCGGAGGGGAGAGCGGGGACAGTGTGAGCAGGGCTGTACCGCATGTGAGGAGCAGAGGCCGGAGGGGAGAGCGGGACAGTGTGATCAGGGCTGTACCGCATGTGAGGGGCAGAGGCCGGAGGGGAGAGCGGGACCGTGTGATCAGGGCTGTACCGCATGTGAGGGGCAGAGGCCGGAGGGGAGAGCGGGGACAGTGTGTACAGGGCTGTACCGCATGTGAGGGGCAGAGGCCGGAGGGGAGAGCGGGACAGTGTGAACAGGGCTGTACCGCATGTGAGGGGCAGAGGCCGGAGGGGAGAGCGGGACAGTGTGTACAGGGCTGTACCGCATGTGAGAGGCAGAGGCCGGAGGGGAGAGCGGGACAGTGTGATCAGGGCTGTACCGCATGTGAGGGGCAGAGGCCGGAGGGGAGAGCGGGACAGTGTGATCAGGGCTGTACCGCATGTGAGGAGCAGAGGCCGGAGGGGAGAGCGGGACAGTGTGAACAGGGCTGTACCGCATGTGAGGAGCAGAGGCCGGAGGGGAGAGCGGGACAGTGTGAACAGGGCTGTACCGCATGTGAGGGGCAGAGGCCGGAGGGGAGAGCGGGACAGTGTGTACAGGGCTGTACCGCATGTGAGGGGCAGAGGCCGGAGGGGAGAGCGGGGACAGTGTGAACAGGGCTGTACCGCATGTGAGGGGCAGAGGCCGGAGGGGAGAGCGGGGACAGTGTGAACAGGGCTGTACCGCATGTGAGGGGCAGAGGCCGGAGGGGAGAGCGGGACAGTGTGTACAGGGCTGTACCGCATGTGAGGAGCAGAGGCCGGAGGGGAGAGCGGGACAGTGTGAACAGGGCTGTACCGCATGTGAGGGGCAGAGGCCGGAGGGGAGAGCGGGACAGTGTGATCAGGGCTGTACCGCATGTGAGGGGCAGAGGCCGGAGGGGAGAGCGGGGACAGTGTGAACAGGGCTGTACCGCATGTGAGGGGCAGAGGCCGGAGGGGAGAGCGGGGACAGTGTGAACAGGGCTGTACCGCATGTGAGGGGCAGAGGCCGGAGGGGAGAGCGGGACAGTGTGAACAGGGCTGTACCGCATGTGAGGGGCAGAGGCCGGAGGGGAGAGCGGGACAGTGTGATCAGGGCTGTACCGCATGTGAGGGGCAGAGGCCGGAGGGGAGAGCGGGACAGTGTGATCAGGGCTGTACCGCATGTGAGGGGCAGAGGCCGGAGGGGAGAGCGGGACAGTGTGTACAGGGCTGTACCGCATGTGAGGGGCAGAGGCCGGAGGGAAGAGCGGGACAGTGTGATCAGGGCTGTACCGCATGTGAGGGGCAGAGGCCGGAGGGGAGAGCGGGACAGTGTGATCAGGGCTGTACCGCATGTGAGGGGCAGAGGCCGGAGGGGAGAGCGGGGACAGTGTGAACAGGGCTGTACCGCATGTGAGGGGCAGAGGCCGGCGGGGAGAGCGGGGACAGTGTGAACAGGGCTGTACCGCATGTGAGGAGCAGAGGCCGGAGGGGAGAGCGGGGACAGTGTGAACAGGGCTGTACCGCATGTGAGAGGCAGAGGCCGGAGGGGAGAGCGGGACAGTGTGAACAGGGCTGTACCGCATGTGAGGGGCAGAGGCCGGAGGGGAGAGCGGGACAGTGTGATCAGGGCTGTACCGCATGTGAGGGGCAGAGGCCGGAGGGGAGAGCGGGACCGTGTGAACAGGGCTGTACCGCATGTGAGGGGCAGAGGCCGGAGGGGAGAGCGGGACAGTGTGTACAGGGCTGTACCGCATGTGAGGGGCAGAGGCCGGAGGGGAGAGCGGGGACAGTGTGAACAGGGCTGTACCGCATGTGAGGGGCAGAGGCCGGAGGGGAGAGCGGGACAGTGTGATCAGGGCTGTACCGCATGTGAGGAGCAGAGGCCGGAGGGGAGAGCGGGACAGTGTGATCAGGGCTGTACCGCATGTGAGGGGCAGAGGCCGGAGGGGAGAGCGGGACAGTGTGTACAGGGCTGTACCGCATGTGAGGGGCAGAGGCCGGAGGGGAGAGCGGGGACAGTGTGATCAGGGCTGTACCGCATGTGAGAGGCAGAGGCCGGAGGGGAGAGCGGGGACAGTGTGAACAGGGCTGTACCGCATGTGAGGGGCAGAGGCCGGAGGGGAGAGCGGGACAGTGTGATCAGGGCTGTACCGCATGTGAGGAGCAGAGGCCGGAGGGGAGAGCGGGACAGTGTGATCAGGGCTGTACCGCATGTGAGGGGCAGAGGCCGGAGGGGAGAGCGGGACAGTGTGTACAGGGCTGTACCGCATGTGAGGGGCAGAGGCCGGAGGGGAGAGCGGGGACAGTGTGATCAGGGCTGTACCGCATGTGAGGGGCAGAGGCCGGAGGGGAGAGCGGGACAGTGTGATCAGGGCTGTACCGCATGTGAGGAGCAGAGGCCGGAGGGGAGAGCGGGACAGTGTGAACAGGGCTGTACCGCATGTGAGGGGCAGAGGCCGGAGGGGAGAGCGGGGACAGTGTGATCAGGGCTGTACCGCATGTGAGGGGCAGAGGCCGGAGGGGAGAGCGGGACAGTGTGATCAGGGCTGTACCGCATGTGAGGGGCAGAGGCCGGAGGGGAGAGCGGGGACAGTGTGATCAGGGCTGTACCACATGTGAGGGGCAGAGGCCGGAGGGGAGAGCGGGGACAGTGTGATCAGGGCTGTACCGCATGTGAGGGGCAGAGGCCGGAGGGGAGAGCGGGACAGTGTGAACAGGGCTGTACCGCATGTGAGGGGCAGAGGCCGGAGGGGAGAGCGGGACAGTGTGATCAGGGCTGTACCGCATGTGAGGAGCAGAGGCCGGAGGGGAGAGCGGGACAGTGTGATCAGGGCTGTACCGCATGTGAGGGGCAGAGGCCGGAGGGGAGAGCGGGACAGTGTGATCAGGGCTGTACCGCATGTGAGGGGCAGAGGCCGGAGGGGAGACCGGGGACAGTGTGAACAGGGCTGTACCGCATGTGAGGGGCAGAGGCCGGAGGGGAGAGCGGGACAGTGTGTACAGGGCTGTACCGCATGTGAGGGGCAGAGGCCGGAGGGGAGAGCGGGACAGTGTGAACAGGGCTGTACCGCATGTGAGGGGCAGAGGCCGGAGGGGAGAGCGGGACAGTGTGATCAGGGCTGTACCGCATGTGAGGAGCACAGGCCGGAGGGGAGAGCGGGACAGTGTGAACAGGGCTGTACCGCATGTGAGGGGCAGAGGCCGGAGGGGAGAGCGGGGACAGTGTGATCAGGGCTGTACCGCATGTGAGGGGCAGAGGCCGGAGGGGAGAGCGGGACAGTGTGATCAGGGCTGTGCCGCATGTGAGGGGCAGAGGCCGGAGGGGAGAGCGGGACGGTGTGAACAGGGCTGTACCGCATGTGAGGAGCAGAGGCCGGAGGGGAGAGCGGGACAGTGTGTACAGGGCTGTACCGCATGTGAGGGGCAGAGGCCGGAGGGGAGAGCGGGACGGTGTGAACAGGGCTGTACCGCATGTGAGGAGCAGAGGCCGGAGGGCAGAGCAGGACAGTGTGATCAGGGCTGTATTGCATGTGAGGAGCAGAGGCCGGAGGGCAGAGCAGGACAGTGTGATCAGGGCTGTACCGCATGTGAGGGGCACAGGCCGGAGGGGAGAGCGGGACAGTGTGATCAGGGCTGTACCGCATGTGAGGAGCAGAGGCCGGAGGGGAGAGCGGGGACAGTGTGATCAGGGCTGTACCGCATGTGAGGGGCAGAGGCCGGAGGGGAGAGCGGGGACAGTGTGAACAGGGCTGTACCGCATGTGAGGAGCAGAGGCCGGAGGGGAGAGCGGGACAGTGTGAACAGGGCTGTACCGCATGTGAGGAGCAGAGGCCGGAGGGGAGAGCGGGACAGTGTGATCAGGGCTGTACCGCATGTGAGGGGCAGAGGCCGGAGGGGAGAGCGGGACAGTGTGATCAGGGCTGTACCGCATGTGAGGGGCAGAGGCCGGAGGGGAGAGCAGGACAGTGTGATCAGGGCTGTACCGCATGTGAGGGGCAGAGGCCGGAGGGGAGAGCGGGACAGTGTGAACAGGGCTGTACCGCATGTGAGGGGCAGAGGCCGGAGGGGAGAGCGGGACAGTGTGATCAGGGCTGTACCGCATGTGAGGGGCAGAGGCCGGAGGGGAGAGCGGGACAGTGTGATCAGGGCTGTACCGCATGTGAGGGGCAGAGGCCGGAGGGGAGAGCGGGACAGTGTGATCAGGGCTGTACCGCATGTGAGGAGCAGAGGCCGGAGGGGAGAGCGGGACAGTGTGAACAGGGCTGTACCGCATGTGAGGAGCAGAGGCCGGAGGGGAGAGCGGGACCGTGTGTACAGGGCTGTACCGCATGTGAGGGGCAGAGGCCGGAGGGGAGAGCGGGACAGTGTGATCAGGGCTGTACCGCATGTGAGGGGCAGAGGCCGGAGGGGAGAGCGGGACAGTGTGAACAGGGCTGTACCGCATGTGAGGAGCAGAGGCCGGAGGGGAGAGCGGGACAGTGTGAACAGGGCTGTACCGCATGTGAGGGGCAGAGGCCGGAGGGGAGAGCGGGGACAGTGTGAACAGGGCTGTACCGCATGTGAGGGGCAGAGGCCGGAGGGGAGAGCGGGGACAGTGTGATCAGGGCTGTACCGCATGTGAGGGGCAGAGGCCGGAGGGGAGAGCGGGACAGTGTGATCAGGGCTGTACCGCATGTGAGGGGCAGAGGCCGGAGGGGAGAGCGGGACAGTGTGAACAGGGCTGTACCGCATGTGAGGGGCAGAGGCCGGAGGGGAGAGCGGGACAGTGTGATCAGGTCTGTACCGCATGTGAGGGGCAGAGGCCGGAGGGGAGAGCGGGACAGTGTGATCAGGGCTGTACCGCATGTGAGGGGCAGAGGCCGGAGGGGAGAGCGGGACAGTGTGAACAGGGCTGTACCGCATGTGAGGGGCAGAGGCCGGAGGGGAGAGCGGGACAGTGTGTACAGGGCTGTACCGCATGTGAGGGGCAGAGGCCGGAGGGGAGAGCGGGGACAGTGTGATCAGGGCTGTACCGCATGTGAGGGGCAGAGGCCGGAGGGGAGAGCGGGACAGTGTGATCAGGGCTGTACCGCATGTGAGGGGCAGAGGCCGGAGGGGAGAGCGGGACAGTGTGATCAGGGCTGTACCGCATGTGAGGAGCAGAGGCCGGAGGGGAGAGCGGGACAGTGTGAACAGGGCTGTACCGCATGTGAGGAGCAGAGGCCGGAGGGGAGAGCGGGACCGTGTGTACAGGGCTGTACCGCATGTGAGGGGCAGAGGCCGGAGGGGAGAGCAGGACAGTGTGATCAGGGCTGTACCGCATGTGAGGGGCAGAGGCCGGAGGGGAGAGCGGGACAGTGTGAACAGGGCTGTACCGCATGTGAGGAGCAGAGGCCGGAGGGGAGAGCGGGACAGTGTGTACAGGGCTGTACCGCATGTGAGGGGCAGAGGCCGGAGGGGAGAGCGGGACAGTGTGTACAGGGCTGTACCGCATGTGAGGGGCAGAGGCCGGAGGGGAGAGCGGGACCGTGTGTACAGGGCTGTACCGCATGTGAGGGGCAGAGGCCGGAGGGGAGAGCGGGACAGTGTGATCAGGGCTGTACCGCATGTGAGGAGCAGAGGCCGGAGGGGAGAGCGGGACAGTGTGATCAGGGCTGTACCGCATGTGAGGGGCAGAGGCCGGAGGGGAGAGCGGGACAGTGTGATCAGGGCTGTACCGCATGTGAGGGGCAGAGGCCGGAGGGGAGAGCGGGACAGTGTGATCAGGGCTGTACCGCATGTGAGGGGCAGAGGCCGGAGGGGAGAGCGGGACAGTGTGATCAGGGCTGTACCGCATGTGAGGGGCAGAGGCCGGAGGGGAGAGCGGGGACAGTGTGATCAGGGCTGTACCGCATGTGAGGGGCAGAGGCCGGAGGGGAGAGCGGGACAGTGTGTACAGGGCTGTACCGCATGTGAGGAGCAGAGGCCGGAGGGGAGAGCGGGACAGTGTGATCAGGGCTGTACCGCATGTGAGGGGCAGAGGCCGGAGGGGAGAGCGGGGACAGTGTGATCAGGGCTGTACCGCATGTGAGGGGCAGAGGCCGGAGGGGAGAGCGGGGACAGTGTGAACAGGGCTGTACCGCATGTGAGGGGCAGAGGCCGGAGGGGAGAGCGGGGACAGTGTGATCAGGGCTGTACCGCATTTGAGGGGCAGAGGCCGGAGGGGAGAGCGGGGACAGTGTGATCAGGGCTGTACCGCATGTGAGGGGCAGAGGCCGGAGGGGAGAGCGGGACAGTGTGAACAGGGCTGTACCGCATGTGAGGGGCAGAGGCCGGAGGGGAGAGCGGGGACAATGTGAACAGGGCTGTACCGCATGTGAGGGGCAGAGGCCGGAGAGGAGAGCGGGACAGTGTGTACAGGGCTGTACCGCATGTGAGGGGCAGAGGCCGGAGGGGAGAGCGGGGACAGTGTGATCAGGGCTGTACCGCATGTGAGGGGCAGAGGCCGGAGGGGAGAGCGGGACAGTGTGATCAGGGCTGTACCGCATGTGAGAGGCAGAGGCCGGAGGGGAGAGCGGGGACAGTGTGAACAGGGCTGTACCGCATGTGAGGAGCAGAGGCCGGAGGGGAGAGCGGGACAGTGTGAACAGGGCTGTACCGCATGTGAGGGGTAGAGGCCGGAGGGGAGAGCGGGGACAGTGTGTACAGGGCTGTACCGCATGTGAGGGGCAGAGGCCGGAGGGGAGAGCGGGGACAGTGTGAACAGGGCTGTACCGCATGTGAGGGGTAGAGGCCGGAGGGGAGAGCGGGACAGTGTGATCAGGGCTGTACCGCATGTGAGGAGCAGAGGCCGGAGGGGAGAGCGGGACAGTGTGATCAGGGCTGTACCGCATGTGAGGGGCAGAGGCCGGAGGGGAGAGCGGGACAGTGTGAACAGGGCTGTACCGCATGTGAGGGGCAGAGGCCGGAGGGGAGAGCGGGGACAGTGTGAGCAGGGCTGTACCGCATGTGAGGAGCAGAGGCCGGAGGGGAGAGCGGGACAGTGTGATCAGGGCTGTACCGCATGTGAGGGGCAGAGGCCGGAGGGGAGAGCGGGGACAGTGTGATCAGGGCTGTACCGCATGTGAGGGGCAGAGGCCGGAGGGGAGAGCGGGACAGTGTGAACAGGGCTGTACCGCATGTGAGGGGCAGAGGCCGGAGGGGAGAGCGGGACAGTGTGATCAGGGCTGTACCGCATGTGAGGGGCAGAGGCCGGAGGGGAGAGCGGGACAGTGTGAACAGGGCTGTACCGCATGTGAGGGGCAGAGGCCGGAGGGGAGAGCGGGACAGTGTGATCAGGGCTGTACCGCATGTGAGGGGCAGAGGCCGGAGGGGAGAGCGGGACAGTGTGAACAGGGCTGTACCGCATGTGAGGGGCAGAGGCCGGAGGGGAGAGCGGGACAGTGTGTACAGGGCTGTACCGCATGTGAGGGGCAGAGGCCGGAGGGGAGAGCGGGACAGTGTGATCAGGGCTGTACCGCATGTGAGGAGCAGAGGCCGGAGGGGAGAGCGGGACAGTGTGATCAGGGCTGTACCGCATGTGAGGAGCAGAGGCCGGAGGGGAGAGCGGGACAGTGTGTACAGGGCTGTACCGCATGTGAGGGGCAGAGGCCGGAGGGGAGAGCGGGACAGTGTGATCAGGGCTGTACCGCATGTGAGGGGCAGAGGCCGGAGGGGAGAGCGGGACAGTGTGATCAGGGCTGTACCGCATGTGAGGAGCAGAGGCCGGAGGGGAGAGCGGGACAGTGTGAACAGGGCTGTACCGCATGTGAGGAGCAGAGGCCGGAGGGGAGAGCGGGACCGTGTGATCAGGGCTGTACCGCATGTGAGGGGCAGAGGCCGGAGGGGAGAGAGGGACAGTGTGAACAGGGCTGTACCGCATGTGAGGAGCAGAGGCCGGAGGGGAGAGCGGGACCGTGTGATCAGGGCTGTACCGCATGTGAGGGGCAGAGGCCGGAGGGGAGAGCGGGACAGTGTGAACAGGGCTGTACCGCATGTGAGAGGCAGAGGCCGGAGGGGAGAGCGGGGACAGTGTGATCAGGGCTGTACCGCATGTGAGGGGCAGAGGCCGGAGGGGAGAGCGGGACAGTGTGAACAGGGCTGTACCGCATGTGAGGGGCAGAGGCCGGAGGGGAGAGCGGGACAGTGTGAACAGGGCTGTACCGCATGTGAGGGGCAGAGGCCGGAGGGGAGAGCGGGACAGTGTGTACAGGGCTGTACTGCATGTGAGGGGCAGAGGCCGGAGGGGAGAGCGGGGACAGTGTGTACAGGGCTGTACCGCATGTGAGGGGCAGAGGCCGGAGGGGAGAGCGGGACAGTGTGTACAGGGCTGTACCGCATGTGAGGGGCAGAGGCCGGAGGGGAGAGCGGGGACAGTGTGATCAGGGCTGTACCGCATGTGAGGGGCAGAGGCCGGAGGGGAGAGCGGGACAGTGTGTACAGGGCTGTACCGCATGTGAGGGGCAGAGGCCGGAGGGGAGAGCGGGGACAGTGTGAGCAGGGCTGTACCGCATGTGAGGAGCAGAGGCCGGAGGGGAGAGCGGGGACAGTGTGATCAGGGCTGTACCGCATGTGAGGGGCAGAGGCCGGAGGGGAGAGCGGGGACAGTGTGAACAGGGCTGTACTGCATGTGAGGGGCAGAGGCCGGAGGGGAGAGCGGGGACAGTGTGATCAGGGCTGTACCGCATGTGAGGGGCAGAGGCCGGAGGGGAGAGCGGGACAGTGTGATCAGGGCTGTACCGCATGTGAGGGGCAGAGGCCGGAGGGGAGAGCGGGGACAGTGTGAACAGGGCTGTACCGCATGTGAGGGGCAGAGTCCGGAGGGGAGAGCGGGACAGTGTATACAGGGCTGTATCGCATGTGAGGGGCAGAGGCCGGAGGGGAGAGCGGGACAGTGTATACAGGGCTGTATCGCATGTGAGGGGCAGAGGCCGGAGGGGAGAGCGGGGACAGTGTGAACGGGGCTGTACCGCATGTGAGGGGCAGAGGCCGGAGGGGAGAGCGGGGACAGTGTGATCAGGGCTGTACCGCATGTGAGGGGCAGAGGCCGGAGGGGAGAGCGGGGACAGTGTGAACAGGGCTGTACCGCATGTGAGGGGCAGAGGCCGGAGGGGAGAGCGGGGACAGTGTGAGCAGGGCTGTACCGCATGTGAGGAGCAGAGGCCGGAGGGGAGAGCAGGGACAGTGTGATCAGGGCTGTACCGCATGTGAGGGGCAGAGGCCGGAGGGGAGAGCGGGACAGTGTGTACAGGGCTGTACCGCATGTGAGGGGCAGAGGCCGGAGGGGAGAGCGGGGACAGTGTGAGCAGGGCTGTACCGCATGTGAGGAGCAGAGGCCGGAGGGGAGAGCGGGGACAGTGTGATCAGGGCTGTACCGCATGTGAGGGGCAGAGGCCGGAGGGGAGAGCGGGACAGTGTGTACAGGGCTGTACCGCATGTGAGGGGCAGAGGCCGGAGGGGAGAGCGGGACAGTGTGTACAGGGCTGTACCGCATGTGAGGGGCAGAGGCCGGAGGGGAGAGCGGGACAGTGTGATCAGGGCTGTACCGCATGTGAGGGGCAGAGGCCGGAGGGGAGAGCGGGGACAGTGTGAGCAGGGCTGTACCGCATGTGAGGGGCAGAGGCCGGAGGGGAGAGCGGGACAGTGTGAACAGGACTGTACCGCATGTGAGGGGCAGAGGCCGGAGGGGAGAGCGGGGACAGTGTGATCAGGGCTGTACCGCATGTGAGGGGCAGAGGCCGGAGGGGAGAGCGGGACAGTGTGAACAGGGCTGTACCGCATGTGAGGGGCAGAGGCCGGAGGGGAGAGCGGGACAGTGTGAACAGGGCTGTACCGCATGTGAGGGGCAGAGGCCGGAGGGGAGAGCGGGACAGTGTGTACAGGGCTGTACCGCATGTGAGGGGCAGAGGCCGGAGGGGAGAGCGGGACAGTGTGTACAGGGCTGTACCGCATGTGAGGGGCAGAGGCCGGAGGGGAGAGCGGGGACAGTGTGATCAGGGCTGTACCGCATGTGAGGGGCAGAGGCCGGAGGGGAGAGCGGGGACAGTGTGTACAGGGCTGTACCGCATGTGAGGGGCAGAGGCCGGAGGGGAGAGCGGGGACAGTGTGAACAGGGCTGTACCGCATGTGAGGGGCAGAGGCCGGAGGGGAGAGCGGGGACAGTGTGATCAGGGCTGTACCGCATGTGAGGGGCAGAGGCCGGAGGGGAGAGCGGGACAGTGTGATCAGGGCTGTATCGCATGTGAGGGGCAGAGGCCGGAGGGGAGAGCGGGACAGTGTATACAGGGCTGTATCGCATGTGAGGGGCAGAGGCCGGAGGGGAGAGCGGGGACAGTGTGAACAGGGCTGTACCGCATGTGAGGGGCAGAGGCCGGAGGGGAGAGCGGGGACAGTGTGAACAGGGCTGTACCGCATGTGAGGGGCAGAGGCCGGAGGGGAGAGCGGGGACAGTGTGAGCAGGGCTGTACCGCATGTGAGGGGCAGAGGCCGGAGGGGAGAGCGGGACAGTGTGATCATGGCTGTACCGCATGTGAGGAGCAGAGGCCGGAGGGGAGAGCGGGACAGTGTATACAGGGCTGTATCGCATGTGAGGGGCAGAGGCCGGAGGGGAGAGCGGGGACAGTGTGAACAGGGCTGTACCGCATGTGAGGGGCAGAGGCCGGAGGGGAGAGCGGGGACAGTGTGAACAGGGCTGTACCGCATGTGAGGGGCAGAGGCCGGAGGGGAGAGCGGGGACAGTGTGAGCAGGGCTGTACCGCATGTGAGGGGCAGAGGCCGGAGGGGAGAGCGGGACAGTGTGATCATGGCTGTACCGCATGTGAGGAGCAGAGGCCGGAGGGGAGAGCGGGACAGTGTGAACAGGGCTGTACCGCATGTGAGGAGCAGAGGCCGGAGGGGAGAGCGGGACAGTGTGATCAGGGCTGTACCGCATGTGAGGGGCAGAGGCCGGAGGGGAGAGCGGGGACAGTGTGAGCAGGGCTGTACCGCATGTGAGGAGCAGAGGCCGGAGGGGAGAGCGGGACAGTGTGATCAGGGCTGTACCGCATGTGAGGGGCAGAGGCCGGAGGGGAGAGCGGGACAGTGTGTACAGGGCTGTACCGCATGTGAGGGGCAGAGGCCGGAGGGGAGAGCGGGGACAGTGTGAGCAGGGCTGTACCGCATGTGAGGAGCAGAGGCCGGAGGGGAGAGCGGGGACAGTGTGATCAGGGCTGTACCGCATGTGAGGGGCAGAGGCCGGAGGGGAGAGCGGGACAGTGTGAACAGGGCTGTACCGCATGTGAGGGGCAGAGGCCGGAGGGGAGAGCGGGGACAGTGTGATCAGGGCTGTACCGCATGTGAGGGGCAGAGGCCGGAGGGGAGAGCGGGACAGTGTGAACAGGGCTGTACCGCATGTGAGGGGCAGAGGCCGGAGGGGAGAGCGGGACAGTGTGAACAGGGCTGTACCGCATGTGAGGGGCAGAGGCCGGAGGGGAGAGCGGGACAGTGTGTACAGGGCTGTACCGCATGTGAGGGGCAGAGGCCGGAGGGGAGAGCGGGACAGTGTGTACAGGGCTGTACCGCATGTGAGGGGCAGAGGCCGGAGGGGAGAGCGGGGACAGTGTGAGCAGGGCTGTACCGCATGTGAGGAGCAGAGGCCGGAGGGGAGAGCGGGGACAGTGTGATCAGGGCTGTACCGCATGTGAGGGGCAGAGGCCGGAGGGGAGAGCGGGGACAGTGTGTACAGGGCTGTACCGCATGTGAGGGGCAGAGGCCGGAGGGGAGAGCGGGGACAGTGTGAACAGGGCTGTACCGCATGTGAGGGGCAGAGGCCGGAGGGGAGAGCGGGGACAGTGTGATCAGGGCTGTACCGCATGTGAGGGGCAGAGGCCGGAGGGGAGAGCGGGGACAGTGTATACAGGGCTGTATCGCATGTGAGGGGCAGAGGCCGGAGGGGAGAGCGGGGACAGTGTGAACAGGGCTGTACCGCATGTGAGGGGCAGAGTCCGGAGGGGAGAGCGGGACAGTGTATACAGGGCTGTATCGCATGTGAGGGGCAGAGGCCGGAGGGGAGAGCGGGGACAGTGTGAACAGGGCTGTACCGCATGTGAGGGGCAGAGGCCGGAGGGGAGAGCGGGGACAGTGTGAACAGGGCTGTACCGCATGTGAGGGGCAGAGGCCGGAGGGGAGAGCGGGGACAGTGTGAGCAGGGCTGTACCGCATGTGAGGAGCAGAGGCCGGAGGGGAGAGCGGGACAGTGTGAACAGGGCTGTACCGCATGTGAGGAGCAGAGGCCGGAGGGGAGAGCGGGACAGTGTGTACAGGGCTGTACCGCATGTGAGGGGCAGAGGCCGGAGGGGAGAGCGGGGACAGTGTGATCAGGGCTGTACAGCATGTGAGGGGCAGAGGCCGGAGGGGAGAGCGGGACAGTGTGAACAGGGCTGTACCGCATGTGAGGGGCAGAGGCCGGAGGGGAGAGCGGGACAGTGTGAACAGGGCTGTACCGCATGTGAGGGGCAGAGGCCGGAGGGGAGAGCGGGACAGTGTGTACAGGGCTGTACCGCATGTGAGGGGCAGAGGCCGGAGGGGAGAGCGGGACAGTGTGTACAGGGCTGTACCGCATGTGAGGGGCAGAGGCCGGAGGGGAGAGCGGGGACAGTGTGAGCAGGGCTGTACCGCATGTGAGGAGCAGAGGCCGGAGGGGAGAGCGGGGACAGTGTGATCAGGGCTGTACCGCATGTGAGGAGCAGAGGCCGGAGGGGAGAGCGGGGACAGTGTGATCAGGGCTGTACCGCATGTGAGGGGCAGAGGCCGGAGGGGAGAGCGGGGACAGTGTGTACAGGGCTGTACCGCATGTGAGGGGCAGAGGCCGGAGGGGAGAGCGGGGACAGTGTGATCAGGGCTGTACCGCATGTGAGGAGCAGAGGCCGGAGGGGAGAGCAGGACCGTGTGAACAGGGCTGTACCGCATGTGAGGGGCAGAGGCCGGAGGGGAGAGCGGGACAGTGTGAACAGGGCTGTACTGCATGTGAGGGGCAGAGGCCGGCGGGGAGAGCGGGGACAGTGTGATCAGGGCTGTACCGCATGTGAGGGGCAGAGGCCGGAGGGGAGAGCGGGGACAGTGTGTACAGGGCTGTACCGCATGTGAGGGGCAGAGGCCGGAGGGGAGAGCGGGACAGTGTGAACAGGGCTGTACCGCATGTGAGGGGCAGAGTCCGGAGGGGAGAGCGGGACAGTGTATACAGGGCTGTATCGCATGTGAGGGGCAGAGGCCGGAGGGGAGAGCGGGGACAGTGTGAACAGGGCTGTACCGCATGTGAGGGGCAGAGGCCGGAGGGGAGAGCGGGGACAGTGTGAACAGGGCTGTACCGCATGTGAGGGGCAGAGGCCGGAGGGGAGAGCGGGGACAGTGTGAGCAGGGCTGTACCGCATGTGAGGGGCAGAGGCCGGAGGGGAGAGCGGGACAGTGTGATCAGGGCTGTACCGCATGTGAGGGGCAGAGGCCGGAGGGGAGAGCGGGGACAGTGTGTACAGGGCTGTACCGCATGTGAGGGGCAGAGGCCGGAGGGGAGAGCAGGGACAGTGTGATCAGGGCTGTACCGCATGTGAGGGGCAGAGGCCGGAGGGGAGAGCGGGGACAGTGTGATCAGGGCTGTACCGCATGTGAGGGGCAGAGGCCGGAGGGGAGAGCAGGGACAGTGTGATCAGGGCTGTACCGCATGTGAGGGGCAGAGGCCGGAGGGGAGAGCGGGGACAGTGTGTACAGGGCTGTACCGCATGTGAGGGGCAGAGGCCGGAGGGGAGAGCGGGGACAGTGTGAGCAGGGCTGTACCGCATGTGAGGAGCAGAGGCCGGAGGGGAGAGCGGGGACAGTGTGAACAGGACTGTACCGCATGTGAGGGGCAGAGGCCGGAGGGGAGAGCGGGACAGTGTGATCAGGGCTGTACCGCATGTGAGGGGCAGAGGCCGGAGGGGAGAGCGGGACAGTGTGTACAGGGCTGTACCGCATGTGAGGGGCAGAGGCCGGAGGGGAGAGCGGGGACAGTGTGAGCAGGGCTGTACCGCATGTGAGGGGCAGAGGCCGGAGGGGAGAGCGGGACAGTGTGTACAGGGCTGTACCGCATGTGAGGGGCAGAGGCCGGAGGGGAGAGCGGGGACAGTGTGAGCAGGGCTGTACCGCATGTGAGGAGCAGAGGCCGGAGGGGAGAGCGGGGACAGTGTGAGCAGGGCTGTACCGCATGTGAGGGGCAGAGGCCGGAGGGGAGAGCGGGACAGTGTGAACAGGTCTGTACCGCATGTGAGGGGCAGAGGCCGGAGGGTGTAGCCATCCCCCCAGGGGATAACACTTTCCCATCACCCTGACAGGCTGGGGATAAGACCTTCCCAGCCTTCCTTGTTATCTCAGGAGCTGTGCTCATCACGGGGCAGCTGCCAACGGCCATGTCACTGGTCAGCTACATGGAACCACCTTCCTTATGATCCCCGTGCCTGTCCCCATCCTCCCATGTTACTTCAGGAGCAGCGCTCATCATGGGGCATCTACCACCGGCCATGTCACTGGTCAGCTGCATGGAACCACCTTCCTTATGATCCCCGTGCCTGTCGCCATCTTCCCATGTTACCTCAGGAGCAGCGCTCATCATGGGGCATCTATCACCATCCATGTCACTGGTTAGCTGCATGGAACCACCTTCCTTATGATCCTTGTGCTTCTCCACATCTTCCTGTTACATCAGGAGCAGCGCTCATCATGGGGCATCTACCACCGGCCATGTCACCGTCCGTCGTGACACTGGTCAGCTGCTCGGGTCCACCTTCCTTATGAACCCTGTGCCTGTCCCCATCACCCTCAGCACTTATGCTGGCTCCTATTAGGGGGTCCTCAGCGATATCAACATGCGGGCATGACGTGGCCGAGTCTCCCTGTACGATACATGATCCTCATCCATCACATCCAAGATGTCGACATTGCAGACACCTGATATCTCACTTCTGGGAGGTTGTCAGGGACGTTTCAGGCTACCGACCATCCCAGACCAGTCCCCAATAACACTTTTGTGGGGAAAACAGCTGCACCATCCCCTGGGCCTCAGGTGTGGGGTTCATCTTCGGCCTCTCCAGGCAGGTGAAGCTGGTGTGACCACTCGTCGCAGGTATAGCACCAGCAGGAGTCAGATGCAGGCTGGGTGCTAGAAGATGGGGCAGGACCCCCTGAGGGCTGGCTAGCAGGGGCACTGGGTGTGGTTGTCGGCTTATCACCTTTCCAGCAGGTGACTGCTCACTTCTGCACCTCCAGTGTATGACAGGCATCTGTGATCTGTGCGACCTCAATGGCCTCCTTTGGCTCCATGTTCATCATGAACTGTCGCACCTCCACAGGGCAAAGATGAAGGAACTGGTCCTTCAACATCAGGTCCTCAAAGGTGGTGACTGACAGTCCCTGGACCCACTGCTTGAAATAGGTTCTGAGCTCGTCCACCACATCACTGTAGCTGTTGTGAGGTCCACGTTGGAGGGTCTGGATCTTTTCCCGGTACACCTCAGGGGTCAGCTGATGAAAATTTCCTGTTTGATGGCCTCATAGACTATCTTGCTCTCGGGAGGGCGGTGAACATCTCCAGAGCTTTGCCTCATAGCCCTGGGGTTAAATATCGGGCCCATTGGTTATAGGCAGCTGGTACCGTCTGCAGGCCTTATCAACCCCCTCAAGAACGTGTCCAGATCTGCGTCTTTGTCCATGTCAGGAGAATGCTCAGGATGGGGTTTAAAGATTGAGCTATCACTGGACTCTGTGCTCAATGGGGTGGATGGCTCCTTCTGGAGTCGGGCTGATGCAAGCTCTCGTGCAGCAGCTTCTTGCTCGACCTGGGCCTGTCACTCCACAAACTCACTCTGCGTTGTTGTAGCAAGCGCTGCTTCCGCATTTGAGGGTCACATCCTCCCATCTACTGCAGAATGAGGGTCAAGCAAAAGTCCTTCAAGTCCTGGGGGCTATGGCTGCTACTGGCCCCTTTGAGTCGGACAGTTCAGTAACCGGATCCACAAGTGGGCATCCTGGTGCTCCACTGGTCCTGGACTCTGGGGCCACATCTTGTTGGTGCCTGGCATCATCCTCCACCAAGCACAGATCAGCATCTCTTTGGTCTTAGGTGACCCATCAAGACCTCACTCCTCTCGCCAACAGATCAGCACAGCTTTCTCGTGCTTCTTATAAGTGGCTGCCATCTTAGCAGTCACTATACGTCAAAAGGAACCACTATCTGCCACCAACAAACATTTACAGGCCAACTGGAGGCCCGTTACTGGTGGCGTATGGCCTCAGCGTGCGGTTTACAGGACAAAAGGGGGGGCAGGTATTGGCCCGAGACTGATTCCATGGGATCTAGAGCCTGAGGGTACCAACTGGGATCTAGCGAGCAAAAAGTCTTTGTTCTGGCTTTTGACAAAGATCTATGACCAGGAGACCCCATATCTCTACAATCTGGCTGAGTATGGACCGTTTTAGAACCCATTAACCCTGTTTTAACTAGGTCCGGCTAAAGAAGTCTGCCTTGCAGTTCTCCTGTATGAGGAGCGCCGACATTAAGGAAATTGGTCTCGGCCATCCAGAAAATCTGTGCTGTAATTTCCGTCAAGGGATGAGATCTGGTTCCACCTTGATGGTTCAGATAGGACACCACTACCTGGTTGTATGGGTATACATGCTGATCCTGAAGGGAATCTAAGACAACCTAGCTGTGCAGGTTGCTGCCATCGCCTGTCTTAGACTGCCACTCTGAAGCTTCCCAGGATCCCTCAAGGAAGGAATCTGCTCTTGTCTAGTGGATGCTTCAACACCCCATGTCCTCAAAGGGAAGGGACAGCCATTCAAGGTCTCCTCCTGCTCTATGCACGGGCAAATCTTCCTTACAGATTGGGCAACTCGTGCTTGGTCTTCGCTTAGCATTTCCCTCCTTAAATAATTAAGGGGGACCCCAATTACAAATCACTGACGAGACGTAGCCACGGGTACCGGTCTAGAATGAGATCCACCAATTAGTTCCCTTTGGAGGCTGGAGATTAGTCCAATATGTCAGAGCTCCTGCTCGGTAGATCTGGTATGAGAACATCCACTCCGCCGGGATGAAGCTTTGTGCTGCCACACTTTGTGTCCTTGGTTGCTGCTGCAGTGGTGGTTCTCCCTCCAGGACCTCCATTCCTACAGGGGACCACCTAAGCTGCTGGGTTACCACACTCCTTTTGAATGTGAGCACCCCCATATCCCATCAGGTAATCAGGGAGTAACTCCAGCGCATCCCCGTGCACGCAGAGCTAGATGCCCAGTAACTGGCACTTGAGTCTCGGCGTCTCCTGTGTGATGTATATACTGGAGTCTCCTATGTGATGTACATACTGGAGTCTCCTATGTAACTCATATACTGGAGTCTCTGCGTCTTATGTGTGATGTACATACAGCAGTCTCGGTGTCTGTGTGATGTATATACACTGGAGTGTCTTATCTGATGCATGTTCAGCATTTTTTGTGATGTATACAGCTGGACCTTCTCTATAATACCCCAGATTATGATCCCCGAGTTAGTGATTGATGTGGAGTAGGGAAGGAACCAAGAAGCCATTAGGTGTTGGCCCGGGGTTTTGCCTCCTCTGGGTGAACATGTTCAGATATGGGTTGAACTCTATAGATTTGTCTCTTCCTTTAAACTATGAAGCCATTAAGCTGTAAGGTGGTCCAGGTGTGGAGACCCCACAGTAAGGGGAAGATTGAGCTACTAGGGGCTGAGACCCCCACAAAGATTAATGCAGAGGGACCATAACCACCATTTGGTAGCAGTGAGGGAGTGGAGGTCTAACAATTCTTGGCTCATGAGCTCCCATCTCCTCTAACCACATCTGTGCCCCTTCCCTCAGTTGGATTATAGGGACCCCCACAGAATGAGTACAGGAGCCGCAGGCTGCGTTGAATGGTCTTTATTGAGGGCCATGCGCTGCCCCCGGACAGAACGTCACTCACGATACATGACGTGAATCACCGGCCGCATCTTCTAGTACAAAAAAGAAAATAAACTAAAACGTCTTCAGGAATGTCGAGAAACAGTCAACTTAAATAGTGAAAAGTGCACTACGGGGGGCAACTGCGCCTCCTCCGGGGTCCTGCACAGACTTAAATAACTGCCTGTCCAAAAAAACAAAAATATTTACGGAGCAAGTATGAAAACCAACAAATTAAAAACCAAAAGTGGAGCCTCACTGAGGGTAGGCCCCTGCCATGGCATATCCCAGCATGGAGGGAGCAGCCGCGGTAGCCGTTGCTGTGGTCGGGTAGGCGTATGCTTGCTGGGCCATGCCGTTCTGCATGGCGGCTGCGTACTGTTGGGTGGCGTCGTAGCCATTCTGGTAGGTGCCGTTCTGCTGGTATGCTGCTGCGCCGTACATGTAGGAGTTTCCGTTATATGACTGCGCCCCAAAGCCATTCTGGGGTTTGTTTCCAAAGTCTCTCTTGGCACCGAACCCTCGGTTGTAGTTCTCCCTGTCCCCCCAGCCCCTCTTGCCTGAAGAAAAGCGGTCACGACGGTCGTTCATTCCTCCTCTGCCTCTGAAGCGTCCTGCGGAGGAAACAAGAGATTGTTAGCACCCTGGAGCAAAGTGGGACCCCAAGACAGATGCTCAGATCCCCCAGAGCAAAGAAGGACCCCTAAGACAGATGCTCAGATCCCCAGAGCAAAGAAGGACCCCCAAGACAGATGCTCAGATCCCCAGAGCAAAGAAGGACCCCCAAGACAGATGCTCAGATCCCCAGAGCAAAGGGACCGAGATGGCCAGTTAGATCCCCCAGAGCAAAGGGAGACCCTCGAGATGGACAGTCAGATTCTACCAGAGCAGAGGTGAACCCCTGAGGTCATCTCTACACTACTGGTGTGGAAGAGAGTGGAGGATAGACCCGACAGAGGTCCAGCACTGCCGCCGACATTGAGCTCTGGCCTTACCTCGGTCCTCCACCAGCTGCAGCAGCTTGGGGTTGATGGTCTGGTTGGCTTCACGGAGCACAGAGATCAGGTCGTTGACTTGTTTCATGTTGTTGGGGGTAAAGAAAGTGTAGGCTGTGCCAGTCTTGCTGCTGCGGGCCGTCCTGCCGATGCGGTGAATGTAGTCCTCAGAGGAATTGGGGTAGTCATAATTGATGACAAATTTCACGTCTTCGACATCTGTAAAGTGCCGCAATGTGGCGGATGGGAAGGAGCAAGACCACCACAACAGCCAGACCAGAAAGACAAGTTAGAGGGGGCATGGAAGAGAGTGAGAGGGCTGGAAGGAAGAAACATTATGGAAGGACACGTACACCGTGCAGCATCACCCGACACTCCTTACCCGACTCCCCTAACCAATATCAAGTGATGTCTGACAGCTTCTCCGCATGTGGCGGCAGCCTCACTCATCAGAAGCTCACCCTCTTGCCAAGACCCAACCACCACAACTCCCCTCAGGTCAGTAATTTCAGGGAGTATTACAGGAAACTTTGTTTTTTTTGGAGGTGCACATGTCTCGGCAAGAGCTCCCAAGAAGCCAGGGTTCACTTGAGAAATACCTTGCCCCAGGCAGGTCTGGACATGACGACTACGCTACAGGCGAGGGAGGATGGTGAACTACATGTGCCAGCACTCACCAATCGTGTCTACAAAAGGCTTAGAACCGAGAAACAAAAACATCACCAAAAGGAAACGGCTCTCCCCCCGGCGGATCGTGGCGCCATCCTCGCTGAAATGCGCCTCATCGCGGACGAGAAACAGCGCTGAACAGCGGAGAGCAAGGGATGGCGGCTTATTTACAGTCTCTGCCTTTTGAAGATTACTGGCACACGATGAGCGGCAATTTATCCACCTTTCTACTCGACTGGGGCAGCCAGCCGATCTATCCTCCGTCCCCCTCGAGTCCTCCGGTTGTCATGCCTAGCCATGCCATAAGACCGCACCTTGTGAGAAACAAAACTCAAGAATTCACAGGTTAAAGAAAGCAGACGACACTTTCTTTAAGAAAAAAATATAAAAATGTAATGGTACAAGAGGAACTATGCAGAGCATGTGACACCACAGGGGGCGCTATACTGACCTAGGCCTCGGGACGCAACATCTGTGGCAATGAGGATGGGGGACTTGCCGTGCTTAAACTCTGCAAAGAATAAGAGTGAAACCATGAGGAGCCAGAAGTACCGGTAAGACCCCAGGAAAGAGGCGATGGGACCCCCAGAAGAGAAGAGCGCCACTGAGAACCCCAGTCCACCCTCAGAATCAGTTGAAAGGATCCCACCACCCCAGGAGAGGGTGCAACAGGACCCCACCACAGAGAAGGCAGCGGAACCCCCACCCTACCAAGAAAAATCAACAGGCCCACTCCTCCCGGAAAGAGCAGCCGGCCACTCACCGTTCAGCACCCAGTCACGCTCCTGCTGGCTTTTGTCACCATGAATGCCCATGGCGGGCCACCTGTAGAACAAGACACTGGTCAGTACGGGCTCAGCCTTAAGACCCCACTATGTTATAGCTCCTTGCGTTATTCCCCCAGAGCTGTGCTCACTGTTCTGCTTACCCGTCTCTACGTAGCTTCCGGGTGAGGTCATCACATCGCCGCTTTGTCTCCACGAACACTATGGTCTTGTTCTCCTTCTCACTCATGATTTCTTCCATCAGCCGGACGAGCCTGCGGGGAAGCGGTGGGGTTAGCGGTGTGTGCACAGGGTAGCGGTGTGTGCACGGGGCATTATTACTGCTCTGCACGTGGCGGTCACTCACTTTTCGTCCTTCTCGCAGTCGTTGCACACGTCCACTATCTGCAGGATGTTGTGGTTGGCGCTCAGCTCTAGGGCACCGATGTTGATGTGGACGTAGTCCTTCAGGAAGTCCTCTGCCAGCTGGCGCACCTCTTTGGGCCATGTGGCGCTCCACATCAGGGTCTGTCTGTCGGGCTGCAGAGGGAGCGGACTGGTTAGATCTGCACAGCAGTGCCCTGGACCCCCGATAGGCAGTGCACCGGGGCCTCACTCACCCTGATCTGGTCCACGATCTTGCGGATTTGCGGCTCAAAGCCCATGTCCAGCATGCGGTCAGCCTCATCCAGCACCAGGTAGGTGCAGCGGTTCAGGTTAGTCTTTCCGGCCTCCAGGAAGTCAATGAGCCGGCCAGGGGTGGCAATGCAGATCTCTACACCTGAGGGGCATCAGATGGCATTAGCCTGGGAGGCAGATGGCCCAGCCCCCCTGCCCAATGGGGGCAACACTCACCTCTCTCCAGGTCACGCAGCTGTGGTCCCTTGGGGGCCCCACCATAGATGCAAGTTGACTTCAGGCGGCACGCCCTGCCGTATTCTGCCGCCACCTGCTGCACCTGCTGTGCCAGCTCTCGGGTAGGCGCCAGCACCAGGAGCTGTGGAGGACACGGGTTATAGGGACAATAGGCAGAGGATGGGGGTCTCTACAGGCACCCCTTACTCCTCAGCAGGTACTTACGATTGGCCCGTCTCCCCTCTGTAGGAATGGCTGGTGGTTGATGTGGACGATGCCAGGGAGCAGGTACTGTGGTGAGAAGAAAGCATTATAGCCCAGACCCTGGGGGTCACTAACCCACCTCCCCCCACCCAGGGCGTCACCAGCCCCCACTTACCGACAGAGTCTTCCCAGATCCAGTCATTGCAACGCCAACCATGTCCAAGCCGCTGAGGGCCACAGGCCAGCCCTGCCCCTGGATGGGGGTCG
The DNA here is from genome assembly GCF_051348905.1 of Ranitomeya variabilis. Taxonomy (NCBI): domain Eukaryota; kingdom Metazoa; phylum Chordata; class Amphibia; order Anura; family Dendrobatidae; genus Ranitomeya; species Ranitomeya variabilis. The sequence continues at coordinate 751,051,707 of NC_135235.1, read as the reverse complement.
GCTCTGTGAAGTTCTGGCGCTTCACCACCTCCATGATACTGTCTGTAAGGGAGAAGAGGAGAGTGAGAAAAGGAGCAAGAAGAGCAAGCGGCAGAGTGAGAAAAGGAGCAAGAAGAGCGAGCGGCAGAGAGCAAAGGAGCAGGAAGAGCAAGCGGCAGAGAAGAGTGAGAAAAGGAGCAAGAAGAGCGAGCAGCAGAGAAGAGTGAGAAAAGGAGCAAGAAGAACAAGCGGCAGAGAGCAAAGGAGCAGGAAGAGCAAGCGGCAGAGAAGAGTGAGAAAAGGAGCAAGAAGAGCGAGCAGCAGAGAAGAGTGAGAAAAGGAGCAAGAAGAGCAAGCAGCAGAGAAGGAGGGGAACGAGGAGGCAGCAGATGTGGGCACGGACCTGTGAAGTTGGCCTCGTGGAACTGCAGGATGGGTTTGGGGCAGTTGTGGCCGCGGACGGTGATCTCTTTACTCCTGCGATATTGCTCGCATTCTTGCTGCAGGGAAGAGAGCACACGATTAGTAGGTGGCACAGATGAGACAAGATGGCGGCACAGGCACCCCTCCCCCCACTTACTGGAGTGCGGAGCGCCACTTCCGGAGTCTCCTGGTAGAAATTCTTCTCGAACTTTGGCAGCTGCTCCAGATTCCATTTCTTCTTCACCAGCCGCTCCCCCGGGTTACCAAACTTTCCTGATGGTCCTCTGTTCCCTCCAAAGCGAGGTCCTCCGCCGAACCTGAGGAAGCAGGAGAGGTGAGCAAGCACTGTCTGCACTGACCCACTGCAACAAACCCCCAGCTGTGTCACTGGTCCATCACCCACAGACGAAACTTCAGGATCATCAAGGGATCATGGGAATTGGTCCCGTCAGACTCATCTTATCGACCTCTGAAGGGGGTCCCACAGGGGAGGTCATCTGTGGACTTTTCACAGGTGTACGATAAGGGACAAGATGCTGTTCTATAAATGGGGCTAGGGTAAGATCTGAGCAGGAACAGACAGTGATGGGAAACAGGGTGTTTATCAATAGAACACGGTCACCATGGAGACCCGCAGCGTCAGAATTGGGCCCTCTAAGATTTACTAATTACCTTGTAGGGGCAGATACTGAACCCTGCAGAGTGATCACAGAAGGGCAACATTATCAGGGTATACGGGAGCAAGGGGGCTCAGGCACTGGGTGTATGGAAAACCCCACCTCACACCTGAGCGCAGGGGCCAACAACAGCAGGTACGAGGAAACCAGCTGTCTGCACCTGGAGGCAACAGGAAAAGGCAGCAATGACGCAAGACAGACCAAGAAAGACAGATCACTTCCTGGAAACCACAGAAGAGACCCACAGATACCAGAGATGTCAGAGATAAAGGGACAGTAGCACCGACCGTAGGCTACACTGGGGGAGGGGAATGTGTACTACTCCCCGTTATCAGCCATTACTGGGGAGGGGACTGTACAATCTATTACTCCCTGTTATCAGCCATTACTGGGGGAGGGGAATGTGTACTACTCCCCGTTATCAGCCATTACTGGGGAGGACAGTACAATCTATTACTCCCCGTTATCAGCCATTACTGGGGGAGGACAGTACAATCTATTACTCCCCGGTATCAGCCATTACTGGGGGAGAGACTACAATCTATTACTCCCTGTTATCAGCCATTACTGGGGGAGGACAGTACAATCTATTACTCCCTGTTATCAGCCATTACTGGGGGAGAGACTACAATCTATTACTCCCTGTTATCAGCCATTACTGGGGGAGAGACTACAATCTATTACTCCCTGGTATCAGCCATTACTGGGGAGGGGACTGTACAATCTATTACTCCCTGTTATCAGCCATTACTGGGGGAGGACAGTACAATCTATTACTCCCCGGTATCAGCCATTACTGGGGAGGACAGTACAATCTATTACTCCCTGTTATCAGCCATTACTGGGGGAGAGACTACAATCTATTACTCCCTGGTATCAGCCATTACTGGGGGAGGACAGTACAATCTATTACTCCCTGGTATCAGCCATTACTGGGGGAGGACAGTACAATCTATTACTCCCTGTTATCAGCCATTACTGGGGGAGGACAGTACAATCTATTACTCCCTGTTATCAGCCATTACTGGGGGAGGACAGTACAATCTATTACTCCCCGTTATCAGCCATTACTGGGGAGGACAGTACAATCTATTACTCCCCGTTATCAGCCATTACTGGGGGAGGACAGTACAATCTATTACTCCCCGGTATCAGCCATTACTGGGGGAGAGACTACAATCTATTACTCCCTGTTATCAGCCATTACTGGGGGAGGACAGTACAATCTATTACTCCCTGTTATCAGCCATTACTGGGGGAGAGACTACAATCTATTACTCCCTGTTATCAGCCATTACTGGGGGAGAGACTACAATCTATTACTCCCTGGTATCAGCCATTACTGGGGAGGGGACTGTACAATCTATTACTCCCTGTTATCAGCCATTACTGGGGGAGGACAGTACAATCTATTACTCCCCGGTATCAGCCATTACTGGGGAGGACAGTACAATCTATTACTCCCTGTTATCAGCCATTACTGGGGGAGAGACTACAATCTATTACTCCCTGGTATCAGCCATTACTGGGGGAGGACAGTACAATCTATTACTCCCTGGTATCAGCCATTACTGGGGGAGGACAGTACAATCTATTACTCCCTGTTATCAGCCATTACTGGGGGAGGACAGTACAATCTATTACTCCCTGTTATCAGCCATTACTGGGGGAGGACAGTACAATCTATTACTCCCCGTTATCAGCCATTACTGGGGGAGGACAGTACAATCTATTACTCCCTGGTATCAGCCATTACTGGGGGAGGACAGTACAATCTATTACTCCCCGGTATCAGCCATTACTGGGGGAGAGACTACAATCTATTACTCCCTGTTATCAGCCATTACTGGGGGAGGACAGTACAATCTATTACTCCCTGTTATCAGCCATTACTGGGGGAGAGACTACAATCTATTACTCCCTGTTATCAGCCATTACTGGGGGAGAGACTACAATCTATTACTCCCTGGTATCAGCCATTACTGGGGAGGGGACTGTACAATCTATTACTCCCTGTTATCAGCCATTACTGGGGGAGGACAGTACAATCTATTACTCCCTGTTATCAGCCATTACTGGGGGAGAGACTACAATCTATTACTCCCTGTTATCAGCCATTACTGGGGGAGAGACTACAATCTATTACTCCCTGGTATCAGCCATTACTGGGGGAGGACAGTACAATCTATTACTCCCTGGTATCAGCCATTACTGGGGGAGGACAGTACAATCTATTACTCCCCGTTATCAGCCATTACTGGGGGAGGACAGTACAATCTATTACTCCCCGTTATCAGCCATTACTGGGGGAGGACAGTACAATCTATTACTCCCCGGTATCAGCCATTACTGGGGGAGGAGACTACAATCTATTACTCCCTGGTATCAGCCATTACTGGGGGAGGACACTACAATCTATTACTCCCTGGTATCAGCCATTACTGGGGGAGGACAGTACAATCTATTACTCCCTGTTATCAGCCATTACTGGGGGAGGAGACTACAATCTATTACTCCCTGGTATCAGCCATTACTGGGGGAGGACAGTACAATCTATTACTCCCTGGTATCAGCCATTACTGGGGGAGGACAGTACAATCTATTACTCCCCGGTATCAGCCATTACTGGGGGAGGACAGTACAATCTATTACTCCCTGGTATCAGCCATTACTGGGGGAGGACAGTACAATCTATTACTCCCTGGTATCAGCCATTACTGGGGGAGGACAGTACAATCTATTACTCCCTGGTATCAGCCATTACTGGGGGAGGACAGTACAATCTATTACTCCCTGGTATCAGCCATTACTGGGGGAGGACAGTACAATCTATTACTCCCTGGTATCAGCCATTACTGGGGGAGGACAGTACAATCTATTACTCCCTGGTATCAGCCATTACTGGGGGAGGACACTACAATCTATTACTCCCTGGTATCAGCCATTACTGGGGGAGGACAGTACAATCTATTACTCCCTGGTATCAGCCATTACTGGGGAGGACAGTACAATCTATTACTCCCCGTTATCAGCCATTACTGGGGGAGGACAGTACAATCTATTACTCCCCGTTATCAGCCATTACTGGGGGAGGACAGTACAATCTATTACTCCCCGGTATCAGCCATTACTGGGGGAGGAGACTACAATCTATTACTCCCTGGTATCAGCCATTACTGGGGGAGGACAGTACAATCTATTACTCCCCGTTATCAGCCATTACTGGGGGAGGACAGTACAATCTATTACTCCCTGGTATCAGCCATTACTGGGGGAGGACAGTACAATCTATTACTCCCTGTTATCAGCCATTACTGGGGGAGAGACTACAATCTATTACTCCCTGGTATCAGCCATTACTGGGGGAGGACAGTACAATCTATTACTCCCTGGTATCAGCCATTACTGGGGGAGGAGACTACAATCTATTACTCCCTGGTATCAGCCATTACTGGGGGAGGAGACTACAATCTATTACTCCCTGTTATCAGCCATTACTGGGGGAGGACAGTACAATCTATTACTCCCCGGTATCAGCCATTACTGGGGAGGACAGTACAATCTATTACTCCCTGGTATCAGCCATTACTGGGGGAGGACAGTACAATCTATTACTCCCTGTTATCAGCCATTACTGGGGGAGGACAGTACAATCTATTACTCCCCGTTATCAGCCATTACTGGGGGAGGACAGTACAATCTATTACTCCCCGGTATCAGCCATTACTGGGGGAGGACAGTACAATCTATTACTCCCTGGTATCAGCCATTACTGGGGGAGGACAGTACAATCTATTACTCCCTGGTATCAGCCATTACTGGGGGAGGACAGTACAATCTATTACTCCCCGTTATCAGCCATTACTGGGGGAGGACAGTACAATCTATTACTCCCTGGTATCAGCCATTACTGGGGGAGGACAGTACAATCTATTACTCCCTGGTATCAGCCATTACTGGGGGAGGACAGTACAATCTATTACTCCCTGTTATCAGCCATTACTGGGGGAGGACAGTACAATCTATTACTCCCTGGTATCAGCCATTACTGGGGGAGGAGACTACAATCTATTACTCCCTGGTATCAGCCATTACTGGGGGAGGACAGTACAATCTATTACTCCCTGGTATCAGCCATTACTGGGGGAGGAGACTACAATCTATTACTCCCTGGTATCAGCCATTACTGGGGGAGGACAGTACAATCTATTACTCCCTGGTATCAGCCATTACTGGGGGAGGACAGTACAATCTATTACTCCCTGTTATCAGCCATTACTGGGGGAGGACAGTACAATCTATTACTCCCTGGTATCAGCCATTACTGGGGGAGGACAGTACAATCTATTACTCCCTGGTATCAGCCATTACTAGGGGAGGAGACTACAATCTATTACTCCCTGGTATCAGCCATTACTGGGGGAGGACAGTACAATCTATTACTCCCTGGTATCAGCCATTACTGGGGGAGGACAGTACAATCTATTACTCCCTGGTATCAGCCATTACTAGGGGAGGAGACTACAATCTATTACTCCCCGGTATCAGCCATTACTGGGGGAGGAGACTACAATCTATTACTCCCTGGTATCAGCCATTACTGGGGGAGGACAGTACAATCTATTACTCCCTGGTATCAGCCATTACTGGGGGAGGAGACTACAATCTATTACTCCCTGGTATCAGCCATTACTGGGGGAGGACAGTACAATCTATTACTCCCCGGTATCAGCCATTACTGGGGGAGGAGACTACAATCTATTACTCCCTGGTATCAGCCATTACTGGGGGAGGACAGTACAATCTATTACTCCCTGGTATCAGCCATTACTGGGGGAGGAGACTACAATCTATTACTCCCTGGTATCAGCCATTACTGGGGGAGGACAGTACAATCTATTACTCCCTGGTATCAGCCATTACTGGGGGAGGACAGTACAATCTATTACTCCCTGTTATCAGCCATTACTGGGGGAGGACAGTACAATCTATTACTCCCTGGTATCAGCCATTACTGGGGGAGGACAGTACAATCTATTACTCCCTGGTATCAGCCATTACTGGGGGAGGACAGTACAATCTATTACTCCCCGTTATCAGCCATTACTGGGGGAGGACAGTACAATCTATTACTCCCCGGTATCAGCCATTACTGGGGGAGGAGACTACAATCTATTACTCCCTGGTATCAGCCATTACTGGGGGAGGACAGTACAATCTATTACTCCCTGGTATCAGCCATTACTGGGGGAGGACAGTACAATCTATTACTCCCCGTTATCAGCCATTACTGGGGGAGGACAGTACAATCTATTACTCCCTGGTATCAGCCATTACTGGGGGAGGAGACTACAATCTATTACTCCCTGGTATCAGCCATTACTGGGGGAGGACAGTACAATCTATTACTCCCCGTTATCAGCCATTACTGGGGGAGGACAGTACAATCTATTACTCCCCGGTATCAGCCATTACTGGGGGAGGAGACTACAATCTATTACTCCCTGGTATCAGCCATTACTGGGGGAGGACAGTACAATCTATTACTCCCTGGTATCAGCCATTACTGGGGGAGGACAGTACAATCTATTACTCCCTGTTATCAGCCATTACTGGGGGAGGACAGTACAATCTATTACTCCCTGGTATCAGCCATTACTGGGGGAGGAGACTACAATCTATTACTCCCTGGTATCAGCCATTACTGGGGGAGGACAGTACAATCTATTACTCCCTGTTATCAGCCATTACTGGGGGAGGACAGTACAATCTATTACTCCCCGGTATCAGCCATTACTGGGGGAGGAGACTACAATCTATTACTCCCTGGTATCAGCCATTACTGGGGGAGGACAGTACAATCTATTACTCCCTGGTATCAGCCATTACTGGGGGAGGAGACTACAATCTATTACTCCCTGTTATCAGCCATTACTGGGGGAGGACAGTACAATCTATTACTCCCTGTTATCAGCCATTACTGGGGAAGCGCCTACAATCTACTACTCCCCGTTACCAGCCACGTGCGGGCAGTGAGGGGTTAACCTCCCCGGTGATGACCGATGATTACACAAGGCCTGCGGTGACGTCAGTGGTGAGTCACGTGGCCGGCTTCCCCTCGCCGCGGTGCCGGCTGTTCCCGGGCTCCTCCCGCCGCCGGGGCCGCTGCTCTCGGTGTCTCCGCCGGTCACGGAGGCGCTGAGTTCTTTCCTCGCGGCCTCCAGTATATACGGCACGTGCGGGGCCGCCCGGTAATTACGGTAGCTCGCCTGTCCGCAGCACGTGCCGCCCCTCCCCCGACACCGCCGCCATTTTGAGCGCAGACAAAGAGCCGGCATTTTGTATATTTCCGCCGCATGGTGGAGCCTCCGCCAGTAACGGCCAGGGGCCGCCGGGAGCCGTGACCGAGCACGGAATACGTCAGTAACACTAACACGCACGGTACAACGTTCCCGCCAGAAAAAAAATAAAAACCATCAAAGTCCAAAACGTCACGTAGGAGGCCGCGCAGGCGGCGGGACACTCACCCTCTGTCGCGGCCGCGGTCTCTGTCGTTGAAGCCTGGCATGTCTCCGATGTGTAGCGGGTTAGCTCGGTCCGGGCTGCGGATGTGCGGGGAGATGTTCACTCCGCGGATGCCGGTTATAAAGGGAGAGAAAAGCCGGGGAGCCACGCCTACTATGCAGTGCCGACTTACCAGATCCCTCCGCCGATGACGTGCGCGCCACGGCTCCGCCCACCGGCGCCATCTTACTTGTGGGCAAACACCTCCTGCGCCGTCTCCCTTCACCAGAAGACTGCAGAAGATCGTAATTACAGCTCCGCGGGCGAGAAAGACGGCGATGCTCCGGGGACCCGATACCGCTTACTGCAGGAGTAAAGGAGGAAGGCAGAAGAGCGCTGCCCGCAGTAAAGATGGCGTCGGAAAAGCGCGCCGCAGCCTGGTGGGCGGGGCAACGGAAGCCCGGCGGGGTATAAAAAGGAGAGCGAACGGAAACAGAGCTAGTGTGAGTGAGTGAGTGAGTGAGTGAGTGAGTGAGTGAGTGAGTGAGTGAGTGAGTGAGTGAGTGAGTGAGTGAGTGAGTGAGTGAGTGAGTGAGTGAGTGAGTGAGTGAGTGAGTGAGTGAGTGAGTGAGTGAGTTCTCCTCCTCCTCCTCCTCATACACATTGATCTTATCTGACCGGCCGGGTGTCGCCGCCTGCGCCCGCCGCCGGTGTGACGAGGCCTCTCCGGCTATGCCCGCCGCCGCGGGCGGGCTGTGTGCCTGGACTCTGGCTATCACAGGCCGCCGCACTGGACGTGATGAGTTGATCAGATATACTAGGCCGGTCTCCGGTCTGTGAGTACAGAGGCGATTCTGATCCGGTAGCGGCGGCGGCAGTGATTAGTCCGGTCCTGGTATCCTTCCACTAATACACAAAAATAGAAAATTACCGGGGGAAAAAAAAAGTCCCTGGGATGGTGAAAAAATGAGTCCTAGGGCCGCATCACCGCATAGATCAGTGCTCCACAGTAGTAACCAATCAGCGCACAGCTTACATAGCTATGCGACAGGTGCTGGGCTGAGAGCTGCGCGCTGATTGGTTGCTATGGGAGCTGCTGGATGGAGCCCTGGTTGGCAAAATTACCTTTTATTTCATTTTCATAGCAAAAACAGTCATTAACCCTTTATATGTGCTGCGCTGTAACGCCTGTTATGTGCCGACTGGACCTGGGCTGCGGAGTGTTCTATTACTGTCATGGTTTTATTATTTCTCTTATTAAACTTGTGAACACTGATGAGAAGAGGCTGAGGTACCGGAGAGCCCTGAGGCCTGGTCATCTGCAAAAGAGTTAAAATAAAAAACAACCGTATTCCTCGCCTTTCCGTAGAGAAGATGATAATTCTCATTGCTACATCTAGATGGCAGGCTGCATGGTTGCGTGATGTGACCATACAGCCTGTCATACGGCAGAGACACTGAGCACCGCGTGCTACCGCTGCCCAGTGTCTCACGGTGAACTCGTAGGACCTGTCTGACGTCACCGCGAGCGTGAGAAAGTTCTGTTCCCGGTGCCTTCACAAAGGTCCTGGGAGGTCACAGCCAATGAACTCATTTCACCTACTGACGTTAGTGCAAGCACCATTAGACATTTTCCCATGGCGCTCGCACTAACATCCAAACATACCGTGTGTCTGTGTGTAATGCATGTGGCAACCGTGTGCTGCATCACTACCACGCGGCGGGCGCCAGGGAAGCAGCGGCGCAGTGAGCGCTGTACCCCGGCACCGGGTGCTGAACACGGCTCTCCTCATTCTCTGCCGGCGATCACAAGCAGGGGAGAATGATGAGAGTTGGATTCACACGTTGCGGATTTTTTTTGTGTTTTTCGCTATAAAAACGTGATAAAACCGCGAAAAAAAAACGCACCCATTAAGCATCCTATTAATAGAATGCAACCTGCAATTTTTGTGCACATGTTGCATTTTTTTTCCACAAAAAAAAAACGCATCATGGTAAAAACGCAGATTTTTTTGCGGATTTCCCGCTATTAGGCTGTGTGCACACGTTCAGGAATTTTCGCGTTTTTTTCCACTATAGAAACTCGTTAAAACCACAAAAAAATACGCTTACATTCAGCATCCTGTTACTAGAATGCATTCCGCAATTTTTGTGCACATGTTGCCTTTTTTTCCGCAGCGGAATCGCATTCCGGAAGAAAACGCAGCATGTTCATTAAAGTGGGGATTCCGCACACATAGAAATGCATTGATCCGCTTACTTTCCACATGTGGCTGTGCACACCATGCGGGAAGTAAGCGGATCATGTGCGGTTGGTACCCAGGGTGCAGGAGAGGAGACTCTCCTCCAGGTACTGGGAACCATATAATTGTTAAAAAAAAAGAATTAAAATAATAAATCGTGATATTCTCACCTTCTGGCGTCCCCTGCAGCCTTCCCGCTCCTCGCGATGCTCCCGTTCCCAGGGATGCTTTGCGACAATGACCTGTGATGACGTGGGTCTCGTCTCGCTGGGCAACACGGAATTTCAACTTCCTCCAAAGGTTTTCTATGGGGTTGAGATCTTGAGACTGGCTAGGCCACTCCAGGACCTTCATATGTTTCTTACAAAGCCACTCCTTCGTTGCCCTGGCGGTGTGCTTGGGATCATTATCAAGCTCAAAGACCCATCCACATTTCATCTTCAATGCCCTTGCTGATGGAAGGAGGTTTGTACTCAAAATCTCACGATACATGGCCCCATTCATTCTTTCATGTACCCGGATCAGTCGTCCTGGTCCCTTTGCAGAAAAACAGCCCCAAATCATGATGTTGCCACCTCCATGCTTCACAGTAGGTATGGTGTTTCTTTGGATGCAACTCCGCCAAACACGACGAGTTTTGTTTCTACCAAACAGTTGTACTTTGGTTTCATCAGACCATATGACATTCTTCCAATGCTCTTCTGGATCATCCAAATGCTCTCTAGCAAACTTCAGACGGGCCGGACATGTACTGGCTTAAGCAGTGGGACACGTCTGGCACTGCAGGATCTGAGTCCATGGTGGCGTAGTGTGTTACTTATGGTAGGCCTTGTTACATTGGTCCCAGCTCTCTGCAGTTCATTCACTAGGTCCCCCCGCGTGGTTCTGGGATTTTTGCTCACCGTTCTTGTGATCATTCTGACCCCACGGGGTGGGATTTTGCGTGGAGCCCCAGATCAAGGGAGATTATCAGTGGTCTTGTATGTCTTCCATTTTCTAATTATTGCTCCCACTGTTGATTTCTTCACTCCAAGCTGGTTGGCTATTGCAGATTCAGTCTTCCCAGCCTGGTGCAGGGCTACAATTTTGTTTCTGGTGTTCTTTGACAGCTCTTTGGTCTTCACCATAGTGGAGTTTGGAGTCAGACTGTTTGAGGGTGTGCACAGGTGTCTTTTTATACTGATAACAAGTTTAAACAGGTGCCATTACTACAGGTAATGAGTGGAGGAAAGAGGAGACTCTTAAAGAAGAAGTTACAGGTCTGTGAGAGCCAGAAATCTTGATTGTTTTTAGGTGACAAAATACTTAATAAGGGTAAGTTCACACAGGGCGTTTTGGCTGCGTTTTTTTCTGCAGCAAAACCTGATCATCTTGGCAGGATAGAAGCTGCGCCAAAAACGCAGGTTTTGGTGCGTTCTTTGCAGCATTTTTGCCGCGGTTTTGGTGGGGGGTTTTTCATGCGTTTTTTTTCTCTTTGTGCATGCCAATAAAGTTGAATGCATACAGAGAAATAAAACAACTTCCTGTAGATAAATAGAATGAATAGATAGATTGCTAGAATTGATGGAATAGAATAGATACATTACCTGCGGTATCCTCTTCCCTGGCATTTTCCCATGGTGCAGAGGTAACCTCCGGTCAGGCTGTGAGCGGGCGCAGGCTCGGTGACGTCACCTCTAGTTACTGAGCCTGCGCCCGCTCCGTCTCATTCATTCCCCAGTCTCTTACAGCCGGGAGCGGCCACATTAGCAGCGCTTTCGATTTTAAGCTTTATCTCCCCCAGATACCGCGTGGGACACTCGTTATATCGGACTACGACGGATCAGGGAGTATACTTTTGCTTTTTTATTTTTATTACAGAAGATCGAGGGCTTCGCTTGGGAAAGGCAGAACAATAAAAAGATGATCAAAACTGTGTGTTGTTTTATTTCATTAAAATACTTTTTCTGCATTAGTGTGTGCGTTTATTTAACCCTTTAATATAGGATTAGTAATGGATAGGCGTCTTATTGACTCCTCTCCATTATTATCCAGGCTTAATGTCACCTTACAATAGCAAGGTGACATTAACCCCTTATTACCCCATATGCCACCGCTACAGGGCAAGTGGGAAGAGAGGGGCAAAGAGCCAGAATTGGTGTATCTAATAGATGCGCCTTTTTCTGGGCAGCTGCGGCCTGCTATTTTTAGGCCTATATCAATGGCCCCTGTTGGAGGTGATTTACCGTCCTGTATCCTGTCCTGAATATTTCCTATATAATCAATAACTCAAGTTTTGGGAAAATGATAAAGATATTTAATGACAAGTAAAATAAGATAGTCATAAGACAAATAATAATGTAACAATAAAACCTTTTCTTCAATGTCCTATAATTAGTGAAAATACCAATACAAATATCTACAAGTATACTTAGCAATGATTCTTTATGGCAATAATGAGAGAGAGATGACCTTGATTCTTCCTCCATTTATACCAATATTTCACACCCACACCCACATACAAGCTTCTGGTATCTTCTGTGGCAAATGTCCGCTCATCTTCCGGCAATGTGAACATGGCATCCTCGTACTTGGGAAGAAAGTTCTTGTGTCGGACATGTCCATTCAAAGAACAATGGTTTATCACCCAAACGCCAGAGGCATTGTGTATCAATATACATATCCATAGGCGAAGACAGGATGTCTATCTCAGGGCCACTGGCTTATAATGGAAACCCACAGGAGTTGTGTACATATGTAGGTAATGGATAGAGGCTATTCATTCAAGATTTCCACAGTGTACACCTGTGCATGGTAATGGTAAAAAGCAGCTGAAAATTTGCATTAAAAAAACACATCAAAAACGTCCTGTGTGAACTTATCCTACATCTTGCCCAATCAGACAAGGTGATTTTCTGGATTTGTTTTCTCATTGTGTCTCTCATAGTTGTGGTCTACCTATGACGTCAATTACAGGCCTCTCTCATCTTTATAAGTGGGAAAACTTGCACAATTGGGGGCGGACTAAATACTTATTTTCCCCACTGTATCTATGTATCTACCTACTTAACTATCTATCAACTACTGTAAAATACTTTAGTGACAATGCAATTATTTTTCTGCACTTTTACCAAATGTTGCCGACTTTTTCCGATTTTAAGAAAAATGCTTGTGTTACCGATCACGAATCCAAATGTGCAATATTTATGCCGAATTTATGTTTGGCGATCGTTTTCCGTACATATTTGCTCATCTCTAAGGACGAGACGCAGCAGAGGATGATACGCAGGAGAGGACGAGATGCGGCAGAGGACGAGATGCAGCAGAGGATGATACGCAGGAGAGGATGATACGCAGGAGAGGACGAGATGCGGCAGAGGACGAGACGCAGCAGAGGATGATACGCAGGAGAGGACGAGATGCGGCAGAGGACGAGACGCAGCAGAGGATGATACGCAGGAGAGGATGATATGCAGGAGAGGACGAGATGCGGCAGAGGACGAGACGCAGCAGAGGATGATACGCAGGAGAGGATGATATGCAGGAGAGGACGAGATGCGGCAGAGGACGAGACGCAGCAGAGGATGATATGCAGGAGAGGACGAGATGCGGCAGAGGACGAGACGCAGCAGAGGATGATACGCAGCAGAGGATGATACGCAGGAGAGGACGAGATGCGGCAGAGGACGAGACGCAGCAGAGGACGAGACGCAGCAGAGGATGATACGCAGGAGAGGACGAGATGCGGCAGAGGACGAGACGCAGCAGAGGATGATACCCAGGAGAGGACGAGACGCAGCAGAGGATGATACGCAGGAGAGGACGAGATGCGGCAGAGGACGAGACGCAGCAGAGGATGATACGCAGGAGAGGACGAGATGCGGCAGAGGACGAGACGCAGCAGAGGATGACATCAAAAATTGAAAAAGACAGCGCCTCACACGTTGGTGAAATAAATCAGGCTTTATTCTGCCTTCTGTGGCGACGTTTCGATCCCAAAGATATCAAGCACGTGTATGGGTAATGCTGACCCTGTAATCCCCATGAGGTGCTGTGTTCTAATTTCAAAGTAACGTATTGCCTGCTGTAGAGGATGAGATGCAGGAGAGGACGTGACACAGGAGAGGGCGAGACGCGGCAGGAGAGGACAAGACACAGCAGGAGAGGATGAGACACGGCAGGAGAGGACGAGATGCGGCAGGAAAAGACGAGACACGGAAGGAGAAGACAAGACGCAGGAGAGGGCGAGACATGGCAGGACAGAACAAGACGCAGCAGGAGAGGACAAGATGCGGCAGGAAAAGACGAGACACGGAAGGAGAAGACAAGACGCAGGAGAGGGCGAGACATGGCAGGACAGAACAAGACGCGGCAGGAGAGGACGAGATGCGGCAGGAAAAGACGAGACACGGAAGGAGAAGACAAGACGCAGGAGAGGGCGAGATGTGGCAGGACAGAACAAGATGTGGCAGGAGAGGACGAGACGTGGCAGGAGAGGATGAGATGCAGGAGAGGACGAGACGTGCAAGGACAGGACGAGACACTGCAGGAGATGACTATACGCGGCAGGAGAAGACGAGACACGGGAGGTTAGGATGAGACATAGCAGGAGAGGACAAGACGCAGGAGAGGACGAGACACAACTGAAGGCTGCCTGGTAGGGAGGTTTCGGCCGGGATCATCAGGGTCTTTTTCTCTAGGCTGCAGAACTAAATGGTGAATTTTGCTTTTTCGCCTTAGTCGGAGGTGATGCCTGTGACCCGGGACGAAGCGCAGCATTATTAGCACCAGCTAATGATCCATATACAATCCGGAGCAACTACAGAGCCATCCAGGGGTCCGTACGTGGGACCCTTGCACTCAGCGCCTCACTATGTACTGCCACTCCACAAATTCTGGCCTCCAACTGACCAGAGTGACAGAGTTTCAGGGAAACACAAACTTTTATTTTTAGTTATGAACTTGCAGCTCTCTGGCGCTTCCTTTACCCTCAGGTCAGTAAGGGAACTGCACCTAGGATAAGTGGGCGCCGGAGCGGCTGCCCTGTCCTGTACTGGTTATCGGGGAACGGAACTCTGCAGTGAGGGCGGTATATATATCACCAGTCCCAGGCTGGGAATATATATATACAGTATATATACACTCACCGGCCACTTTATTAGGTACACCATGCTAGTAACGGGTTGGACCCCCTTTTGCCTTCAGAACTGCCTCAATTCTTCGTGACACAGATTCAACAAGGTGCTGGAAGCATTCCTCAGAGATTTTGGTCCTTATTGACATGATGGCATCACACAGTTGCCGCAGATTTGTCGGCTGCACATCCCAAAGATGCTCCATACAAGGCAGGATGGATCCATGCTTTCATGTTGTTTTCGCCAAATTCTGACCCTACCATCCGAATGTCGCAGCAGAAATCGAGACTCATCAGACCAAGCAACGTTTTTCCAATCTTCTACTGTCCAATTTCGATGAGCTTGTGCAAATTGTAGCCTCAGTTTCCTGTTCTTAGCTGAAAGGAGTGGTACCCGGTGTGGTCTTCTGCTGCTGTAGCCCATCTGCCTCAAAGTTCGACGCACTGTGCGTTCAGAGATGCTCTTAGGCCTACCTTGGTTGTAACGGGTGGCGATTTGAGTCACTGTTGCCTTTCTATCAGCTCGAACCAGTCTGCCCATTCTCCTCTGACCTCTGGCATCAACAAGGCATTTCCGCCCACAGAACTGCCGCTCACTGGATTTTTTTTCTTTTTCGGACCATTCTCTGTAAACCCTAGAGATGGTTGTGCGTGAAAATCCCAGTAGATCAGCAGTTTCTGAAATACTCAGACCAGCCCTTCTGGCACCAACAACCATGCCACGTTCAAAGGCACTCAAATCACCTTTCTTCCCCATACTGATGCTCGGTTTGAACTGCAGGAGATTGTCTTGACCATGTCTACATGCCTAAATGCACTGAGTTGCCGCCATGTGATTGGCTGATTAGAAATTAAGTGTTAACAAGAAGTTGGACAGGTGTACCTAATAAAGTGGCCGGTGAGTGTATATAACCCTCCGACCCATCACAGCCAGGATCCCCCAATAACACCAGAACGCTATGCTGCCACCACTTCCTCATTAGATATAAGCCCAGTCCGTTACCAAGCCTATATCGGGTCAGAAACAAACCTCAGGTAGCGTTAATTTGCACAGAGTATGTGTCGGTTCGATCATAGAGCAAAAAGAACAAACCTAGCAAATTTATAAGTTTACTCCAGAAAAAATCGGCAGTGTTTACAAAACATATTACAAAAATTGAAGGAGATAAGAGTATGCACATCAATAGGGATCACCTTAAAATGAGTTTTATTTGGAGACATCAAAGGTAACAGATACACACAATAGTAAAAATATTAAAAATTCCAAAAAAGGCTGACAAAACACAGACCAAATCCTGCATCAACTGTGATATGGCACAAAAAAAATAGAACAAAATAAAAAAAAAAAAAGGATCAATCATTCCATAATGGCAGCAGGTTGTCTGACTCAAACAAGTAGATGCTTGGAGGCAACTCATAGAAGAACCGGTACATCGATAAATAAGGAAAGGGAAAAATATGAATACTCAGAAGTACCAATAATCAATGAGGATTGGATTTTCTCTCTACGGATCACCCAAGGGTACCAACATTGTATATGTTACCAAAAGTGCACAAGTCCTTCGAAAACCTACCAGGTAGGCCAATAATCTCTGGGATCGCTGGACTATTTGAGCGCCCATGCATGTATTTGGACTACTTCTTACAACCCTTTGTTTGTTCCTTAGGCTCTTTTGTCAGGGATTCAGCGTATCTCATCCAACAATTGGAGGCACTTACTATACCAGCCAGTACCATTATTCTATCACTCGTTGTTGAGTCGCTTTACACAATCATTGATCACCAATTAGGAGTTCATGCGGTTGCATACTTCCAAGATAAAAACTTGGGTCGAGATAGAAGACATTATTCCTTTATTTTGGATCTTCTGAAAATGATCTTGGAAAAAAACGATTTCATCTTTGACCGCACAGCAATGGGCGCGAGATGTAGGCCTTCTTACACAAATCTCTTTATGGTGGCAGGACATCCATGTGCGACTTTTGTGACCTTTTCAGCATCATGTACTGAAATGGTGTCGGTATATCGACGATATACTGCTATTCTGGACTGGCACTTTGGAGGATTGTAACCTTTTTTATTGATGATCTTAATGTTAACCCTTGGAACATGAAATTATCCTCTCGCATCTCTACAACCATGGTCAACCTTTTGGATCTTCAGATCTCCATTCAAGGGAATCGGCTGTATATGGTATATTAACAAAGAATTGGGATATCCTACTAAGCGAATCGAAAGCTTGAACCCTGGCTTTCCCCGACTCCAAAAATGGTGGCCAAGAGATCACGTAACCTCAAGGATAGTTTAACCTCGAGTCATTACAGACGGGCAACCACTAAATTGAATACCAGTACATTCAGCTACGGTTCCTATCCTTGTGGTGAGTGTAACATTTGATGTTTCATGATTGCTGACCAACATGTTGTTCTCCCTAACTCTTCACAACAGGTTAGAGGTCTGTCTTATTTCAACTGTCGGACCAGGAATCTCGTTTATGCCTTCATTTGTGGCTGCCAGAAGCTCTATGTTGGTGAAACCACACAGGAGCTCAGACACCAGGTGTTAGGGCTAGCTGAATGCACAAAATAATTATAAGGATGGTATAAGGTGGTTTCGCAGCCTGGGGTCCACCGTGCAGAGATGGAACCTGATGCTGAGTAATGACGGACTATATGGTGGTATAATGTGGATACACACACACGGGTTAGCTTCACCCGGTATGAAGGAAGTGAACCCTATTGCGTCACATGGCCGCGTTACCGCACAAAGAGCGCAAGCAAAGAGTCACAGAACTCTGTCCCAAGACTAAGGGAAAGAGTTCCTCTAGACCTCTTGTGCTCAACACCGCAACTGGGGTGTCAGAGATAAATAGAACTAATAATTTACTGCACAAGAGTGCGAGCAGTGCCGCTCTGGCGGACGCCACTAACCACCCAGACTTGGGCTAGGAAAGCGCCTTATTAGCGCACGGCGCCGCACTAGCGGTTACAGCTATCAGATGCTGTATCGTGTGCTAGCTGTGCGAGATAGCACTGTCAGGCGCTAGGTAGCTTCCACCATTCGCGAACAGTCAACACTAGGGATGGGAATGATTCTGAGCTTTTCATCCATCAACAGGCATACATCCACACACGTTAATAAGTTTATACTATTGCATGGCCGTGCGGCTCTCCAGGACCTTCCTAGTGGTCCAATAGGAGCTGCTACAGGACCTGAGCATGTGACCCCTGACCTCCAATGAGAGGTCGTCCCTTGGGCATGCTCAGAAGAAGAAAAGCAGGACTTTGTCCCAGGGATGCCTGCTCGCCGCTGATCAGTACTGGTTACAATGGCTGAGCCTGGAAGGACAGCAGTAACCAGCTGCACAGTATCAGCTTGAGCCAGACGCTGGGACCGATGTCTCTGCTGAGCAGGCTCCACTGCGGCTGGAGAAGAATGGGAGACCGCAGCAGAAATGGTTCGAGATTCCCCCTGTGCAGCGGCAGGAACTCGACATCTAGTATTGGCCTCGCTATGCTCGAAGTCAGCAATGAGCTGCGGAGCCCGAATGTGCTCCCAGGACCTGCCCTCTAGGCCATGACCCTTCCAATCCATCAAATAGAATTTTTTGTCATGTACCGCCTTACACCCCATGATGGCGTTCACCTCGTATTCGTCCGTGGACGAGCCCGATGTCCCGGCAGATGACTCGGAAAACCGGGACATGTGGACGGGCTTTAGGAGGGACACATGAAAGGTGTTGGTGATACCTAGGCGTGGAGGAAGGGCCAGATGGTATACCACAGGGTTAACCAGTTCCAGGACATTGAAGGTAGCGAGGCGCAAACTTGGTGGACTCAACTCGCAGCCTGATGTTACAGGTGGAAAGCCACACTAAATCGCCAGGAGCAAAGGTCGGAGCGGGGCGCCGATGTGCATCGGCGGAGGACCTCATTCTCTCCTTGGAGGCCCGGATAGCATCCTGTGTGCGGTCTCAAATGTCACGTGCCTCCACAGCCCAGTCTGCCACCCTGGAGTCGGCAGAAGACACGGGCATGGGTACAGGAACCCGAGGGTGCTGGCCGTAATTAAGGAGGAATGGGGTCTGCCCAGTGGAGTCGGCTACGGCGTTGTTCAGCGCAAACTCCGCCACGGTAGCAAAGATGCCCAGTCATCCTGCCTGGCTGAGACAAAATGTTGCAGGTATGTGACCAGGGTCTGGTTGGCCCTCTCTACCAACCCATTCGTCTCGGGATGGTATGCTGAAGAGAGATTCAGCTTGATGCTGAGAAGACGACAAAGCTCTCTCCAGAACCGAGACGCAAACTGGGGACCCCGGTCACTGACAATTTTGTCTGGCATACCGTGTAGGCGGAAAACGTGCTTAATAAACAACGCCGCCAAGGCCCGTGCAGAAGGTAGTCGTGGAAGAGGCACCAAGTGTACCATTTTGGAAAAATGGTCGGTGACTACCCAAATAATGGTGCAGCTACGGGACTTGGGTAAACCCACCACAAAGTCCATCCCGACCATTTCCCAGGGCCTGTCTGCCATCGGCAGGGGGTAAAGTAGCCCAGCAGGCCGTTGTCGAGGAGACTTATTCTTGGCGCAGGAGACACACGCCCGAATATAGTCTCCGACGTCACGGGCCATATGCGGCCACCAGTACGTCCTCGCCAGGAGCTCAGATGTCCTCTTGGTCCCAAAATGTCCACCCACCATGCACATGTGAGCCCAAGAGAGAACCTCCGGTCACAAATTAGATGGCACACAGGTCTTGCCTGGGGGCAGAGACTCTAGCGAAACCGGGGCCACGGTCCTCAGGCTCTCCGAAGGGACAATTAACTGAGGCTCCTCCTCTACTGATGACACTACGGAGTGGGAGAGAGCATCGGCACGGATGTTCTTCTCCCTGGAAAGATAATGGAGGGTGAAATGGAAGCGGGAGAAGAACAAGGACCATCTAGCCTGGCGAGAGTTTAGCCGCTGGGCAGTCTGTAAATAAACCAAATTTTTGTGGTCGGTATACACTTGGAAGGGAAAATGAGCCCCCTCCAGGAGATGTCTCCACTCTGAGAAGGCCAACTTCATAGCTAGCAACTCCCTGTCCCCGATGGAATAATTCCTCTCTGCTGGTGTGAAGGTCTTGGAGAAAAAGAAGCAAGGATGCTTCCAAACTTGAGCATCCTTTTGGAAGAGGATTGCTCCAGCACCGACGGATGAGGCATCACCTCCATTATAAATGGTTTATCTACATCGCGGCGATGTAGGATGGGAGCACTGTCTAAATGAGACTTAATAGAGAGGAAGGCCTTGGAGACCTCCTCTGACCACAATTTGGGATTTGCTCCCTTCTTGGTGAGGGCTACCAAGGGAGCTACCAAAGTTGAGAAGTGGGGAATGAACTGGTGATAATAGTTGATGAACCCCATAAAGCGCTGCACCGCTTTGAGAGAATGAGGTTCCTGCCAGTCCATCACAGCCTGTAGCTTGGCAGGATCCATAGCCAATCCCTGGGCGGAGATGAGATGATATAGCCAAGGAAAGGCAAGGACTCCTGCTCAAACACACACTTCTCCAACTTGGCATAGAGGGAGTTTGCCCGTAGGAGGTCGAAGACTTTGCAAACATCTCTCTCCGGTGGGAGACTATATATGGAGAGTAGATGAGAATATCATCCAGATAGACTACGACCGAGGTGGTGAGCATATCCCGGATGATATCATTCACAAAGTTTTGGACAACGGCAGGAGCATTACAGAGCCAGAAGGGCATCACCAGGTATTCATAGTGCCTGTCCCTGTTGTTAAATGCCATCTTCCATTTGTCCCCCTCACGGATGCGAATCAGGTTGTAAGCACCCCGCAGATCAAGCTTAGTAAATACCCTCGCTCCCCGCAACCTATCGAATAGCTCAGATATCAGAGGCAGAGGGTATTTGTTCTTAACGGTGATGACGTTAAGACCCCTGTAATCTATGCATGGATGTAGTTCTCCGTTCTTCTTCTGCACCAAGAAGAACCCAGCCCCTGCAGGTGACACTGACTTCCTAATAAATCCTCTTGCCAGATTCTCCTGAATGTATTGGGTCATCGCCTCCGTCTCCGGGAGAGATAGGGGATAGACTCGACCCCAGGGAGGCTCTGCACCAGGCAAGAGGTCAATAGGACAGTCATAGGGACGGTGGGGTGTAAGATTCTCCGCAGCACTCTTGGAGAACACGTCCGCATAGGACCAATAGTGCTTGGGGAAAGAGGAAAGATCTGCGGGTACCTCTGTTGTAGCAACCTGAACGCACTCCCTCAGACATCTACCCTCACAAGATTCACTCCATCCCAGAATTCTCCCAGAGGACCACTCTATATGAGGAGAGTGGTAACGTAGCCATGGTATCCCTAACAGAACCACATCAATTCCCTCGGGAATGACTAGCAGGGAGATAATCTCCTGATGGGATGGAGACATGGATAAAGTAAATGGGATGGTCTGGTGTGTTATTTGTGAGGGCAGAGTCGACCCATTCACCACTCGTACAGTCACCGGCTTGGTGAGGGGTATTGCGTGGCGTTGGGAGAAAGGCAGAGGATATAAAATTCCTCTCCGGTCCGGAATCCACACAAAGCTCGACTTTAAGAGTGGATGGGCCAAAGGTGTTGTCCCTTTGAAGGACAGTTTGGAGGAAAACGTTGCAGTGTTTAGTGTATCTCCTCCTACATCCACTAGATGCTGACATTTTCACGACTGCTGGGAATATCTGGAGGCAAGATGTCCTGACAATCGGCAGACATGACAGACCTTGAGTGCGCGAGCGATCCGGGACTTAGATCCCGCTCGTGACACCTCCATGGCCTCATGTGGCTCGGACACCTGCACCGGAGATTCCAGAGGTATGGCGAAGGTGGGAGCCAGCCGAAACCTCTGCCTACACTGAACTCGCTCCAACCTTCGCTCGTTAAAACGAAGGTCGATGCGAGTTGATACAGCTTTTAGCTCCTCCAGTGTGGCGGGAATCTCCCTAGTGGCCAGAGCGTCCTTCACATGGTCAGCCAGCCCCCTCCAAAATACAGGGATGAGGGCTTTATCCGGCCACTCCAGCTCAGATGCTGAAGTCCGGAAGTGGACGGAAAAATGGCTGACCAAGAATGAGCCCTGTGTCAGTGCCAGCAGTTGGAGCACCGTATCATAGGTGACTTGAGGTCCCAAAAAGACCTGTTTCAAAGTGCTCAGGAACCTCAGAGCACTCTGCACCACATGATCGTCATGCTCCCACAGTGGTGTAGCCCACTCCAATGCCCTGTCCGACAAGAGAGATATTATGAATCCCACTTTAGCCCGCTCTGAGGGGAAACGTGCAGCCAGAAGCTCAAGATGTATCGCACACTGGTTCACGAATCCCCTACACGACTTGATATCACCAGAGTACTTATCTGGCAGCGGGAGGTGGGATAAGGTCGGAACAGAGATGGCAGTGGACAAACTAGCTGCAGCCACGCTAGCAGCCTGAACAGCTATTGCGGTAACATCCACAGCTGAGGTTGTGCGCTTGAGAGCCGCCAACCTGCCCTCCAGCTGCTGGATGAACCGCAGCAGTCGATGTTCGTCCGCCATTACTACCAGACCCTTGCGCTAGTATACTGTTAGGGCTAGCGGAACGCACCAAATAATTATAGGGACGGTATAAGGTGCGGTCGCAGCCCAGGGTCCACCGTGCAGAGATGGAACCTGCTGTTGAGTAATGACGGACTATATGGCGGTATAATGTGGATACACACAGGTTCGCTTCACCCGGTATGAAGGAAGTGAACCCTGTTGCGTCACAGGGCCGCGGTACCGCACAAAGAGCGCAAGCAAAGAGTCACAGAACTCTGTCCCAAGACTCAGGGAAAGAGTTCCTCTAGACTTCTTGCGCTCAACACCGCTACTGGGTGTCAGAGATAAATAGAACCAATAATTTACTGCACAAGAGTGCGAGCAGTGCCGCTCTGTTGGACGCCACTAACCACCCAGACTTGGGCCAGGAAAGCGCTCTATTAGCGCAAGGTGCTGCACTGGCGGTCACTGTTATCAGACGCTGTATCGTGTGCTAGCTGTGTGGGATAGCACTGTCAGGCGCCAGGTAGCTTCCACCATTCGCGAACAGTCAACAACACTAGGGATGGGAATGATTTGGAGCTTTCATCCATTGACAGGTATACATCCACACACAGACGTTTATACTAGCGCATGGCCATGCGAACCTTTTATAGCGGAAGCTCTCCAGGACCTTCCTAGTGGTCCAATAGGAGCTGCTATAGGACCTGAGCATGTGACCCCTGACCTCCAATGAGAGGTCGTCCCTTGGGCATGCTCAGAAGAAGAAAAGCAGGACTTAGTCCCAGGGATGCCTGTTCACCGCTGATCAGTACTGGGTACAAAGGCTGAGCCTGGAAGGGAAGCAGTAACCAGCTGCACAGTATCAGCTTGAGCCAGATGCTGGGATTGATATCTCTGCTGAGCAGGCTCCACTGTGGCTGGGGAAGAATGGGAGACTGCACTGGAGATGGTTCGAGATTCCTCCTGTGCAGCGGTGGGAACTTGACATCTAAAGGTACCGTCACACTAGGCGATATCGCCAGCAATCCGTGACGTTGCAGCGACCTGGATGGCGATATCGCTGTATTTGACACGCAGCAGCGATCTGGATCCCGCTGTGAAATTGCTGGTCGCTGCTAGAAGGTCTGCACATTATTTGGTCGCTAGGTCGCCGTGTATCGCCGTGTTTGACAGCAAAAGCGACGATACCAGCGATATTTTACACTGGTAACCAGGGTAAACATCGGGTTACTAAGCGCAGGGCCGCGCTTAGTAACCCGATGTTTACCCTGGTTACCAGCGTAAAAGTTAAAAAAACAAACAGTACATACTCACCTGCGCGTCCCCCAGCCTCTGCTTCCTGACACTAAAGCGCCGGCCCTAAACTGAAAGTGAAAGCAACAGCGGTGACGTCACCGCTGTGCTGTTAGGGCCGGAGCTCAGTCAGCGTCAGGATGCAGAGGCTGGGGGACGCGCAGGTGAGCATGTACTGTTTGTTTTTTTAACTTTTACGCTGGTAACCAGGGTAAACATCGGGTTACTAAGCGCGGCCCTGCGCTTAGCAACCCGATGTTTACCCTGGTTACCCGGGGACCTCGGCATCGCTGGTCGCTGGAGAGCGGTCTGTGTGACAGCTCTCCAGCGACCACACAGCGACGCTGCAGCGATCGGCATTGCTGTCGCTATCGCTGCAGCGTCGCTTAATGTGACGGTACCCTAATGCCGGGTGCAACAAGCATAGGCACGGCCAAAAAGCATAAGAAACTTTAATCTGTTGCCTCTCATTTTATTTTCCACCACAACAGCTCCAGTAAGGACGGACATCAGAGGTAGGAGTATCACTAGGGAGCTCCTTACGCACGAATCAAAGTGGATCTATAATCTTAACAGCCTTTGGGTTTAAATGAGGAACTTCTATACACAGGTTTCTACAAACATGGTTGGGGTACTTCCATCATCCATCTTTCCCTTTTTCCTTATTTATCGATATACCGCTTACAACTTGAAAAAAGGGTTCTACTGTGAGTTGCCTCCAAGCATCTACTTGTTTGAGTCGGACAACCTGCTGCCATCAAGGAATGATTGTTACTTTTCTTTTATTTTCTATTTTGTGTGCCATATCACATATTTTGTGTGTTTATCATCGCTCTTGTTAGATGACGTCAAGAAATCAAGCGTGCTTTGATCGGCTCACTGTGCGCTTTGTGCACATGCACATTAATGACGCCATGCTCCGGATCCACCGCTCGCTCTTGTAGCTTGCACTTCACCGTTCATTTATCTAGCGCATGCGCTCCTGATAGATGACGTCAGGACCGCAAGCGTGCTTTGATTGGCTCGAGTGTCGATAAAGGGAAGAAGCGTTCCCAAAGAGATGATTCAACACCCCAGCATGGTGTTAGCTGCTGTCTCTCCGGCTCTCAATGACGACCAAAATGGACGTTCCTGTTTTATGGTTTGGCTATAAACTTAGGGACTCCCGCCTTGCTTACTTCACAGGTGGACTGTTTTCTGGGAGGTATGCCTATTTTGGAAAATTATCAAAAACTCCTTTTTTCCATATCTTTGGCCTGGAAGCTCACAGGCCAACGATTTTGGCTTTATTTTTTTCACCTGTGATTTTACCGTGCTTTAGAGTCCAAACACGGTATGTCTGTGATTTTCTGCTGGGCAGAAATTCATTTCCCAGGTTTCCGATGACCCTAAATGCCGCAAAACGCTGCCATGCGTAACCCCAAGTGCCCAGGTCCTGGAAATCTAATTTTCATGTTTCTAGGATTATTGTGTGTTATTAAATTGGACTTTGAGTATTCTGCGCTGGAAACAATGAGAATCTTGAAATCATGCTTAGCTCTGCCAGAGCTGGCATGCAATAAAACTGACCATTTGTTGGCAGGGAGGGGGGACTGGAAATTCAAAAAGGGAGAAAGAGGGGGCTGCAGCAGTGCGAGGGGGATGCTTGCAGGACTTGGGCCCACAGAATAATGGAAAAATAATTCAGATCTTCTTGACACAGAGGCACAAATGTTCTCTAATACCAACCGGGCATCTCTGACACCAACCAATCACAACACGTCCCCGCCCACAGAGGAGTGCTCTGGTACATGCCCACTTGTACAAAGTGAAAATGGACATTATGAATAAAGGAGGAATAAAGAGAGAAGCGGCGGAAAGACAAAACTGCTGCGAATTGGCCCCTCCCTACTCCCCTTCAGTCAGTGCCAGTGTGTCGCCCCATCCCGGACCAACTTTTTACTATATTGATGCTGCCTATTCAGCATCAATAGTAAAAAGACATAATGTTAAAAATAATTAAAAAAATAAAAAATTGTGCTATTCTCACCTTCCCACGTCCACTGATGCGCGCGATGCTGCCGCCAGCTTCCGTTCCCAGAGATGCATTGCAAAATTACCCAGATGACTTAGCGGTCTTCTGGATCCTCCTGACCGCGCATGCGCCACTTACACTCATGGTGGGCCATTGTGATAGCAGGATGTATGGTATAAAATACCCCTGAACTCCATAATAGCCACCCCCTGACAAAGGAAATCTTCCGAAACGCGCGTCGGGGTGCACGATCTCGGGACGTGGCGACCCTTAAAGGTATATACCCAATTGCTCAAATCCCTTCTTGCACGTTGCACCTTTGCTAATATTGAATACACTTGTAAGTATGACCCATTATTGTTAAGGCATTTTCTTTCTTTGCACAATGCACTTTATAGGATGCAATATATTAATTTGGTTTTTATACACTTATTCAATTAACTAGATGGTGGACCGATTCTAACGCATCGGGTATTCTAGAATGTGTATAGTAGTATATAGCAGCCACGAAGTATATAGCACAGCCACGTAGTATATAGCAGCCACGTAGTATATAACACAGGCCACGTAGTATATAGCACAGCCATGTAGTATATAACACAGGCCACGTAGTATATAGCACAGCCACGTAGTATATAGCAGCCACGTAGTATATAACACAGGCCACGTAGTATATAGCACAGCCATGTAGTATATAACACAGGCCACGTAGTATATAGCACAGCCACGTAGTATATAACACAGCCACATAGTATATAACACAGGCCACGTAGTATATAGCACAGCCACGTAGTATATAACACAGCCACATAGTATATAACACAGGTCACGTAGCATATAGCACAGCCACATAGTTGATAGCACAGCCACGTAGTATATAGAAAAGCCACGTAGTATATAGCACAGCCACGTAGTATATAGCACGACCAATCAGCGACGAGGGATTTCCGTTACAAACAGACGGAAGTGCCCCTTAGACGAGTATATAGATAGATTATTTGAGTGCACAGATTCTCATTATAGCTTATATATATATGTACATTAGTTTTTTTCTATTGGGGATTTGGTTATATATACAGTACATTGGGTCTGCCATTGCCATCTGTCCTTAGAAGCAATCAGAAGTGTTGTTTTTAGTCCTGTTACGTGCACAGATGTTTGTTTTTTAACTTTGCCAACAATATTAAATAAAGGCATTTTATAATCTACTAGATGGTGGCCCAATGCAAATGCATCGGGTATTGTAGAGTATGCATGTCCACGTAGTATATTGCCCATTTACGTAGTATATTGCCCAGCCACGTAGTATATTGCCCTGCCACGTAGTATATTGCCCAGCTACATAGTATACAGCACAGCGACGTAGGATATTGCGCAGCTACGTAGTATATTGCACAGAGCCACATAGTATATTGCCCAGCCACGTAGTATATTGCCCTGCCACGTAGTATATTGCCCAGCTACATAGTATACAGCACAGCGACGTAGGATATTGCGCAGCTACGTAGTATATTGCACAGAGCCACGTAGTATACTGCCCAGCCTTGTAGTATACAGCAGAGCCACGTAGTATATTGCCCAGCCTTGTAGTATACAGCAGAGCCACGTAGGATATTACCCAGTGACGTAGTATATTACCGAGGCACGTATGTCACAGGTCCAAAAAAGAAAAAATAAACATACTCACCTAACGATCCGAGGGCCCCTTGTAGTGTATCATACTCACCATTCTTGTCGCTGCTCCTCTGCGTCCCGCCTCTCCTCTTCCTGGGATCCTGTGCAGATGGTAGTGCTCAGCTTCAGGAAAATGGCCGCGGGATGCCGCGCGTGCGCAGATCGAGATCGCGGCGGCCATTTTCCTGAAGCCGAGTTCCATTGCAAGTGCCAGGGCTGGTGGGAGCAGGACCTATGAAGACGTCGCGGTCACATGACCGTGACGTCACGGCAGGTCCTTGCCGCACACCAGCCCTGGGACGGGACCTCACCGCAAGCTGACGCTTGTAATGGAGTGGTCCGGGGATTGTGGCAAGGAGCGAGAAAGGCGGCGGAGGGTAAGTATAGCAGGTTTTTTTTTTTTATTATTATTTTTAATATGCATATTTTTACTATTGATGCTGCATAGGCAGCATCAATAGTAAATAGTTGAGGGACACACAGGGTTAATAGCAGCGGTAACGGAGCCCGTTACACCGCGGCCCGTTACCGCTGCCATTAACCCTGTGTGAGGGAGATTACGGAGCGGGCGCCGGGCAGTGAGTGCAGGGAAGTAGGGGAGGGACTAATTGGACTGTGGCCGTTGCTGATTGGTCGCGGCAGCCATGACAGGCAGCTGCCGAGACCAATCAGCGAACGAATAACGGTGACAGAAGGACAGAAAGACGGAAGTACCCCTTAGACAATTATGTATATAGATGACCTGCGTGGTGCCTCTCTGGTAGTCCATAGATTGGTTGTTTGGGTTGTTCTTCGTGTTTGGTGGTTTCCACTCCTCTTCACAGAGCACCACGATTTTTTAAATTATATTTCAGATATCTAATATATAAAGCTGAGTGTGTGTGTGTGTGTGTGTGTGTGTGTGTGTGTGTGTGTGTGTGTGTGTGTGTGTGTGTGTGTGTGTGTGTGTGTGTGTGTGTGTGTGTGTGTGTGTGTGTGTGTGTGTGTGTGTCCGGGATTGGCATCTGAACCGTCGCAGCTACAGCCACAAAATTTTACACAGTCACACGTCTGGACCCCGAGAGCGTCATAGGCTATGTTGTGAGGTGAAATTTTAACCCCGCGCGTTCCAATTCACCAAACAATTTTGCCCCTATCTACATAATGGGGAAAAAGTGAAAGGAAAAGTGTTGGAGGCGTCGCAGCTACAGGCACAAAATTTTGCACAGTCACACGTCTGGATCCCGAGAGCGTCAAAGCTATGTTGTGAGGTGAAATTTTAACCCCGCTCTTTCCAATTCACCAAACAATTTTGCCCCTATCTACATAATGGGGAAAAAATGAAAGGAAAAGTGTTGGAGGCAAATTAACAGCTGCCAGATGTGAAAAAGGGGGACTTAAAGAATGAGAGCGATGGCGCCAAAGAGTATATACTGTACAGTTCCTAAGGTGGGGCCCCGACATGGGATAATCACCACACCACCACGGGGATATGAACACACACACAAAATGCGCCACACACTACCACGTGCTTGAACACATATACCACCCTCAGTGCACATTTCACCACACATACACCAACCTCGCCACATAAAAGTCGAAACACAAAAGGTGCCGCTCAAAACTCGCCACGCGCAAAACTCGCCACACGTGCAAAACTCACCTCATGGAAAACTCGCCACACGCAAACCTTGCACACGCGGAAAAATTGCCACATGCACAAAAGTTGCAACACATGCAAAAGTTGCCTCACACAAAACTTGCACATACTCAAAAGGCACCACACATAAAACTCGCCACGCGCAAAACTCGCCATGCGCAAAACTTGCTGCACACAACTTGCTACACTAACCTGTCACATGCAACTCGACACACAAAAAGTTGCTACACGCATGTCGCCACACAAAACTCATCTCACAAAAGTCGCTACATGCATGTCGCCACACGCAACTCAACACACACAACTTGACACACGAAACTCGCCCTAAAACACACACAAGTCTGGTATTATCCTTCAAAAATAAAAATCTGATTAATAAGCAGACAAACTACAAGAGCAACAAATGTACCATATAGGAATCCGGCAGCTGTCAGTCACATGACCAGTCTATTATGTGTATGTGTGAGCTAATATATACTGCCAAGGGGGAGGGCTTCCTGTTGGCTGGGGATTTATCAGGCTGCCAATTTAGCTTACAAATACTGAGGTAAAAATACTGACCAAATAACGTGTGAACGAGGTCTAATACAGGAGGAGATGACATACAGATATATACTATATACAGGAGGAGATGACACACACAGGTATATACTATTTACAGGGGAGATGACACACAGGTATATACTATATACAGGAGGAGATGACACACATATATATACTATATACAGGAGAGATGACACACAGGTATATACTATATACAGGAGGAGATTACATACAGGTACATACTACATACAGCAGGAGATGACATACAGGTATATACTATATACAGAAGGAGATGACACACAGGTATATACTATATACAGGAGCAGATTACCTACAGGTATATAGTATATACATGAGGAGATGACATACAGGTATATGCTATGTATAGGAGGAGATGACATACAGGTATATACTATATACAGGAGGAGATGACACACAGATATATACTATATATAGGTGAGATGACACACAGATATATACTATATACAGGAGAGATGACACACAGGTATATACTATATAGAGGAGGAGATGACACACAGGTACATACTACATACAGGGGGAAATGACATACAGGTATATACTATATACAGGAGGAGATGACACACAGGTATATACTATATACAGGAGCAGATTACCTACAGGTATATAGTATATACAGGAGATGACATACAGGTATATGCTATGTATAGGAGGAGATGACATACAGGTATATACTATATACAGGAGGAGATGACACACAGATATATACTATATATAGGTGAGATGACACACAGGTATATACTATATACAGGAGGAGATGACATACAGGTATATGCTATGTATAGGAGGAGATGACATACAGGTATATACTATATACAGGAGGAGATGACACACAGATATATACTATATATAGGTGAGATGACACACAGGTATATACTATATACAGGAGGAGATTACATACAGGTATATACTATATACAGGGGAGATGACACACAGCAGGTATATACTATATACAGGGGAGATGACATACAGGTATATACTATATACAGGAGATGACATACAGGTGTATACTATATATAAGGGAGATGACAAACATGTATATACTGAGGTGAAAATGAGAGGTGTGAGGTGAAAATGAAAAGGTGTGAGTGCAAAATGAGAGGAGTGAGGGAAAATAGTGGAGTGATCAGAAAATGACAGATGTGAGGTCGAAATGACAAGTGTTAGGGGGGAATGAGAGGAGTGAGGGGGAAAATGAGAGATGTGAGGGGGAAAATGAAAGATGTCATGGGGAAAATGAGAGAAGTGAGGTGCTATAACTAACCACAGATATTTACTATGCCCAGGCAACGCTGGGCTCTTCAGCTAGTATTATATATATTTTATTGGCAGTGATTTTCGGGGTGTCTGTGTTTTAACAACCAGGGGGCACCATGACTAAATCACAAGAGCCAGCCTCCACAAAATCATATATTCCTCTCCTGTATCTCATCCCGTGTGTCGTCCTCTTCTGTATTTCATCCCGTATCTCATCCTCTTCTGTATCTCATCCTCTGCTGTATCTCGTCCTCTCCTGTATCTCATCCCGTATCTCGTCCTCTCCTGTATCTCATCCCGTATCTCGTACTCTACTGTATCTCATCCTATTCTGTACCTCATCCTCTGCCGTATCTCTCCTTTTCTGTATCTCATCCTCAGCAGTATCTCATCCTCTCCTGTATCTCATCCTCTGCTGTATCTCATCCTCTGCTGTATCTTATCCTCTTCTGTATCTCGTCCTCTTCTGTATCTCGTCCTCTCCTGTATCTCATCCTCTTCTGTATCTCATCCTCTCCTGTATCTCATCTTCTCCTGTATCTCGTCCTCTCCTGTATCTCGTCCTCTGCTGTATCTCGTCCTCTCCTGTATCTCGTCCTCTGCTGTATCTCATCATCTTCTGTATTATCTCGATCTCTGCTGTACCTCATCCTCTGCTGTATCTCATCCTCTATTGTATCTCATCCTCTCCTGTATCTCATCCTCTGCTGTATCTCATCCTCTGCTGTATCTCATCCTCTCCGGTATCTCATCCTCTCCTGTATCTCATCCTCTTCTGTATTATCTAGATGTCTGCTGTACCTCATCCTCTGCTGTATCTCATCCTCTCCTGTACCTCATCCTCTGCTGTATCTCATCCTCTGCTGTATCTCATCCTCTCCGGTATCTCATCCTCTTCTGTATCTCATCCTCTCCTGTATCTCGTCCTCTGCTGTATCTCATCCTCTCCTGTATCTCGTCCTCTCCTGTATCTCATCCTCTCCTGTACCTCATTCTCTGCTGTATCTCATCCTCTCCGGTATCTCATCCTCTCCTGTATCTCATTTTCTCCTGTATCTTGTCCTCTGCTGTATCTCATCCTCTCCTGTATCTCATCCTCTTCTGTATCTCGTCCTCTCCTGTATCTCGTCCTCTTTTGTATCTCATCCTCTCCGGTATCTCATCCTCTCCTGTATCTCATCCTCTCCTGTATCTCACCCTCTCCTGTATCTCATCCTCTCCTGTATCTCATCCTCTGCTGTATCTCATCCTCTGCTGTATCTCATCCTCTTCCGTATCTCGATCTCTCCTGTATCTCGATCTCTCCTGTATCTCATCCTCTCCTGTATCTCATCCTCTGCTGTATCTCATCCTCTTCCGTATCTCGATCTCTCCTGTATCTCATCCTCTCCTGTATCTCATCCTCTGCTGTATCTCATCCTCTTCCGTATCTCGATCTCTCCTGTATCTCACCCTCTCCTGTATCTCATCCTCTCCTGTATCTCATCCTCTGCTGTATCTCATCCTCTGCTGTATCTCGATCTCTCCTGTATCTCATCCTCTCCTGTATCTCATCCTCTGCTGTATCTCATCCTCTTCCGTATCTCGATCTCTCCTGTATCTCTTCCTCTCCTGTATCTCATTGTGAAGAAACCAGATTGTATCTTAATTTCCCAGACAACCATGTTTTGCAAAAACAAAAGAACTGGCTTTTCATCTGCATATTGGCTTGTGCATTTAAGTGTTTATGTCTGGTGGGTCAAGAGGACAGACTTGCAGACTGATACCATTTAACATACAGTGTAAAGGCCCCGTCTCACTTAGCGACGCTAAAGCGATCCCAACAACGATACGACCTGTCAGGGATCGTTGCTGCGTCGCTATGTGGTCGCTGGTGAGATGTCAAACAGTGAGATCTTACTAACGATCGCAGCTGCGATCTCACTGTTTGACATCTCACCAGCGACCTGTAGCGACCTGTACAACGATCTCACATGGGAGCTATTATGACGATTCAGTGTCTGAGTCGTCAACGAGGTCGTTGGTAAGGTGTCAAACACAGCGATGTGTGCTACCCAGCGGGACCTCAACAATCAAAAAAAGGTCCAGGCCATTCCGACACGACCAGCGATCTCACAGCAGGGGCCTGGTCGCTGCTACGTGTCACACAAAGCGAGATCGCTACGGAGGTCGCTGTTGCGTCACGAAACTTGTGACTCAGCAGCGATCTCGCTAGCGATCTCGCTTAGTGAGACGGGGGCTTAAGTCTGTAGTGGTGACTGTACATTGAGTGTGTTGAGCTTTGTTTGTTGATGTGTGCTTATATGCTAATATACTTTATCCCATCACCATTGTTTACCTTTTCTTGATGTTGGACTGAACGACCCTGGGTGGTTCTAAGGGTACCGTCACATTAAGCGACGCTGCAGCGATAGCGACAGCAATGCCGATCGCTGCAGCGTCGCTGTGTGGTCGCTGGAGAGCTGTCACACAGACCGCTCTCCAGCGACCAGCGATGCCGAGGTCCCCGGGTAACCAGGGTAAACATCGGGTTGCTAAGCGCAGGGCCGCGCTTAGTAACCCGATGTTTACCCTGGTTACCAGCGTAAAAGTTAAAAAAACAAACAGTACATGCTCACCTGCACGTCCCCCAGCCTCTGCATCCTGACGCTGACTGAGCTCCGGCCCTAACAGCAGAGCGGTGACGTCACCGCTGTGCTTTCACTTTCAGTTTAGGGCCGGCGCTTTAGTGTCAGGAAGCAGAGGCTGGGAGACGCGCTGGTGAGTATGTGCTGTTTGTTTTTTTAACTTTTACGCTGGTAACCAGGGTAAACATCGGGTTACTAAGCGCGGCCCTGCGCTTAGTAACCCGATGTTTACCCTGGTTACCAGTGTAAAATATCGCTGGTATCGTCGCTTTTGCTGTCAAACACGGCGATACACGGCGACCTAGCGACCAAATAATGTGCAGACCTTCTAGCAGCGACCAGCAATTTCACAGCGGGATCCAGATCGCTGCTGCGTGTCAAATACAGCGATATCGCCATCCAGGTCGCTGCAACGTCACGGATTGCTGGCGATATCGCCTAGTGTGACGGTACCTTAAAGGTACCTTCACATGAAACGACACTGCAGCGATAGCGACAACAATGCCGATCGCTGCAGCGTCGCTGTGTGATCGCTGGGGAGCTGTCACACAGACCGCTCTCCAGCGACCAACGATGCCGAGGTCCCCGGGTAACCAGGGTAAACATCGGGTTGCTAAGCGCAGGGCCGCGCTTAGTAACCCGATGTTTACCCTGGTTACCAGTGTAAAAGTAAAAAAACAAACAGTACATACTTACATTCGCGTCCCCCGGCGTTCGCTTCCTGCACTGACTGACTGACTGAGCGCCGGCAGTAGCAGGGCACGGCGGTGACGTCACCGCTGTGCTGTGCTTTCACTTTCACTTTGCGGCGCTCAGTCAGTGTGGGAAGCAGACGGCGGGGGACGCGAATGTAAGTATGTACTGTTTGTTTTTTTTACATTTTACGCTGGTAACCAGGGTAAACATCGGGTTACTAAGCGCGGCCCTGCGCTTAGTAACCCGATGTTTACCCTGGTTACCAGTGTAAAATATCGCTGGTATCGTTGCTTTTGCTGTCAAACACAATGATACACGGCGATCGGACGACCAAATAAAGGTCTGGACTTTATTCAGCGACCAGCGACATCACAGCAGGATCCTGATCGCTGCTGCGTGTCAAACTAAACGATATCGCTAGCCAGGAGGCTGCAACGTCACGGATCGATAGCGATGTCGTTGTGAAGTTGTTCAGTGTGAAGGTACCTTAAGGGTAGCTTACATGCTTTGGGTATAAAAAGTCTGAAGTAACACAGAGCTATCTAGTCCTCTGCTGTATCTCATCCTCTCCTGTATCTCATCCTCTTTTGTATCTCATCCTCTCCTGTATCTCGTCCTCTTTTGTATCTCATCCTCTGCTGTACCTCATCCTCTGCTGTATCTCATCCTCTGCTGTATCTCATCCTCTCCTGTATCTCATCCTCTGCTGTATCTCATCCTCTCCTGTATCTCATCCTCTCCTGTATCTCGTCCTCTTCTGTATCTCATCCTCTTCCGTATCTCGATCTCTCCTGTATCTCGTCCTCTCCTGTATCTCCTCCTCTTTTGTATCTCATCCTCTCCTGTATCTCATCCTCTTCTGTATCTCATCCTCTCCTGTATCTCATCCTCTCCTGTATCTCGTCCTCTTTTGTATCTCATCCTCTCCTGTATCTCATCCTCTCCGGTATCTCATCCTCTCCTGTACCTCATCCTCTGCTGTACCTCATCCTCTGCTGTATCTCATCCTCTGCTGTATCTCATCCTCTCCTGTATCTCATGCTCTGCTGTATCTCATCCTCTCCTGTATCTCATCCTCTCCTGTATCTCATCCTCTGCTGTATCTCATCCTCTCCTGTATCTCGTCCTCTCCTGTATCTCGTCCTCTCCTGTATCTCATCCTATTCTGTATCTCATCCTCTCCTGTATCTCATCCTCTCCTGTATCTCACCCTCTGCTGTATCTCATCCTCTTTTGTATCTCATCCTCTCCTGTATCTCGTCCTCTGCTGTATCTCGTCCTCTTTTGTATCTCATCCTCTCCGGTATCTCATCCTCTCCTGTACCTCATCCTCTGCTGTATCTCATCCTCTGCTGTATCTTATCCTCTCCTGTATCTCATCTTCTGCTGTATCTCATCCTCTCCTGTATCTCATCCTCTCATGTATCTCGTCCTCTTCTGTATCTCGTCCTCTCCTGTATCTCATCCTCTCCTGTATCTCATCCTCTCCTGTATCTCATCCTCTTCTGTATCTCATCCTCTTCTGTATCTCATCCTCTCCTGTATCTCGTCCTCTTCTGTATCTCGTCCTCTTCTGTATCTCATCCTCTTCCGTATCTCGATCTCTCCTGTATCTCGTCCTCTCCTGTATCTCCTCCTCTTTTGTATCTCATCCTCTCCTGTATCTCATCCTCTTCTGTATCTCATCCTCTCCTGTATCTCGTCCTCGCCTGTATCTCATCCTCTTCTGTATCTCATCCTCTCCGGTATCTCATCCTCTCCGGTATCTCGTCCTCTCCTGTATCTCATCCTCTCCTGTATCTCATCCTCTCCTGTATCTCATCCTCTTCTCATCCTCTCCGGTATCTCGTCCTCTCCTGTATCTCATCCTCTCCTGTATCTCATCCTCTCCTGTATCTCATCCTCTGCTGTATCTCATCCTCTCCTGTATCTCGTCCTCTCCTGTATCTCGTCCTCTCCTGTATCTCGTCCTCTGCTGTATCTCATCCTCTCCTGTACCTCATCCTCTGCTGTGTCTCATCCTCTGCTGTGTCTCATCCTCTGCTGTGTCTCATCCTCTGCTGTATCTCATCCTCTCCTGTATCTCGTCCTCTCCTGTATCTCGTCCTCTCCTGTATCTCGTCCTCTGCTGTATCTCATCCTCTCCTGTACCTCATCCTCTGCTGTGTCTCATCCTCTGCTGTGTCTCATCCTCTCCTGTATCTCATCCTCTCCTGTATCTCATCCTCTGCTGTATCTCATCCTCTCCTGTATCTCGTCCTCTCCTGTATCTCGTCCTCTCCTGTATCTCGTCCTCTGCTGTATCTCATCCTCTCCTGTACCTCATCCTCTGCTGTGTCTCATCCTCTGCTGTGTCTCATCCTCTGCTGTGTCTCATCCTCTGCTGTATCTCGTCCTCTCCTGTATCTCATCCTCTTTTGTATCTCATCCTCTCCTGTATCTCGTCCTCTCCTGTATCTCGTCCTATTTTGTATCTCATCCTCTCCGGTATCTCATCCTCTCCTGTATCTCATCCTCTCCTGTACCTCATCCTCTGCTGTATCTCATCCTCTGCTGTATCTTATCCTCTCCTGTATCTCATCCTCTGCTGTATCTCATCCTCTCCTGTATCTCATCCTCTCATGTATCTCATCCTCTTCTGTATCTCGTCCTCTCCTGTATCCCATCCTCTCCTGTATCTCATCCTCTCCTGTATCTCATCCTCTCCTGTATCTCATCCTCTCCTGTATCTCGTCCTCTTCTGTATCTCATCCTCTTCCGTATCTCGATCTCTCCTGTATCTCGTCCTCTCCTGTATCTCCTCCTCTTTTGTATCTCATCCTCTCCTGTATCTCATCCTCTTCTGTATCTCATCCTCTCCTGTATCTCGTCCTCGCCTGTATCTCATCCTCTCCGGTATCTCATCCTCTCCTGTATCTCGTCCTCTCCTGTATCTCGTCCTCTGCTGTATCTCATCCTCTCCTGTATCTCATCCTCTGCTGTGTCTCATCCTCTGCTGTGTCTCATCCTCTGCTGTGTCTCATCCTCTGCTGTGTCTCATCCTCTGCTGTCTCATCCTCTGCTGTATCTCATCCTCTGCTGTATCTCATCCTCTCCTGTACCTCATCCTCTGCTGTATCTCATCCTCTGCTGTATCTCATCCTCTCCTGTATCTCATCCTCTGCTGTGTCTCATCCTCTGCTGTATCTCATCCTCTCCTGTACCTCATCCTCTGCTGTATCTCATCCTCTGCTGTATCTCATCCTCTGCTGTATCTCATCCTCTCCTGTATCTCGTCCTCTGCTGTATCTCGTCCTCTGCTGTATCTCGTCCTCTCCTGTACCTCATCCTCTGCTGTATCTCATCCTCTCCTGTATCTCTTCCTCTGCTGTATCTCATCCTCTCCTGTATCTCATCCTCTGCTGTATCTCTTCCTCTCCTGTATCTCATCCTCTGATGTATCTCATCCTCTCCTGTGTCTCATCCTCTGCTGTGTCTCATCCTCTGCGGTATCTCATCCTCTCCTGTACCTCATCCTCTGCTGTATCTCATCCTCTGCTGTATCTCATCCTCTGCTGTATCTCACCCTCTCCTGTATCTCATCCTCTCCTGTATCTCTTCCTCTGCTGTATCTCATCCTCTCCTGTATCTCATCCTCTGCTGTATCTCTTCCTCTCCTGTATCTCATCCTCTGCTGTATCTCATCCTCTCCTGTATCTCGTCCTGCTGTATCTCGTCCTCTCCTGTATCTCGTCCTCTGCTGTATCTCATCCTCTCCTGTATCTCATCCTCTGCTGTATCTCATCCTCTGCTGTATCTCATCCTCTCCTGTATCTCGTCCTCTGCTGTATCTCGTCCTCTGCTGTATCTCGTCCTCTCCTGTATCTCGTCCTCTGCTGTATCTCGTCCTCTGCTGTATCTCGTCCTCTGCTGTATCTCGTCCTCTCCTGTATCTCGTCCTCTCCTGTATCTCGTCCTCTCCTGTATCTCGTCCTCTCCTGTATCTCGTCCTCTGCTGTATCTCGTCCTCTCCTGTATCTCGTCCTCTCCTGTATCTCGTCCTCTGCTGTATCTCGTCCTCTCCTGTATCTCATCCTCTGCTGTATCTCATCCTCTCCTGTATCTCATCCTCTGCTGTATCTCGTCCTCTGCTGTATCTCGTCCTCTCCTGTATCTCGTCCTCTGCTGTATCTCGTCCTCTGCTGTATCTCGTCCTCTCTTGTATCTCGTCCTCTGCTGTATCTCGTCCTCTTCTGTATCTCATCCTCTCCTGTATCTCGTCCTCGCCTGTATCTCATCCTCTCCGGTATCTCATCCTCTCCTGTATCTCGTCCTCTCCTGTATCTCGTCCTCTGCTGTATCTCATCCTCTCCTGTATCTCATCCTCTGCTGTGTCTCATCCTCTGCTGTGTCTCATCCTCTGCTGTGTCTCATCCTCTGCTGTGTCTCATCCTCTGCTGTCTCATCCTCTGCTGTATCTCATCCTCTGCTGTATCTCATCCTCTCCTGTACCTCATCCTCTGCTGTATCTCATCCTCTGCTGTATCTCATCCTCTCCTGTATCTCATCCTCTGCTGTGTCTCATCCTCTGCTGTATCTCATCCTCTCCTGTACCTCATCCTCTGCTGTATCTCATCCTCTGCTGTATCTCATCCTCTGCTGTATCTCATCCTCTCCTGTATCTCGTCCTCTGCTGTATCTCGTCCTCTGCTGTATCTCGTCCTCTCCTGTACCTCATCCTCTGCTGTATCTCATCCTCTCCTGTATCTCTTCCTCTGCTGTATCTCATCCTCTCCTGTATCTCATCCTCTGCTGTATCTCTTCCTCTCCTGTATCTCATCCTCTGATGTATCTCATCCTCTCCTGTGTCTCATCCTCTGCTGTGTCTCATCCTCTGCGGTATCTCATCCTCTCCTGTACCTCATCCTCTGCTGTATCTCATCCTCTGCTGTATCTCATCCTCTGCTGTATCTCACCCTCTCCTGTATCTCATCCTCTCCTGTATCTCTTCCTCTGCTGTATCTCATCCTCTCCTGTATCTCATCCTCTGCTGTATCTCTTCCTCTCCTGTATCTCATCCTCTGCTGTATCTCATCCTCTCCTGTATCTCGTCCTGCTGTATCTCGTCCTCTCCTGTATCTCGTCCTCTCCTGTATCTCGTCCTCTGCTGTATCTCATCCTCTCCTGTATCTCATCCTCTGCTGTATCTCATCCTCTCCTGTACCTCGTCCTCTCCTGTATCTCGTCCTCTGCTGTATCTCGTCCTCTGCTGTATCTCGTCCTCTGCTGTATCTCATCCTCTCCTGTATCTCGTCCTCTGCTGTATCTCGTCCTCTGCTGTATCTCGTCCTCTCCTGTACCTCATCCTCTGCTGTATCTCATCCTCTCCTGTATCTCTTCCTCTGCTGTATCTCATCCTCTCCTGTATCTCATCCTCTGCTGTATCTCTTCCTCTCCTGTATCTCATCCTCTGCTGTATCTCTTCCTCTCCTGTATCTCATCCTCTGATGTATCTCATCCTCTCCTGTGTCTCATCCTCTGCTGTGTCTCATCCTCTGCGGTATCTCATCCTCTCCTGTACCTCATCCTCTGCTGTATCTCATCCTCTGCTGTATCTCATCCTCTGCTGTATCTCACCCTCTCCTGTATCTCATCCTCTCCTGTATCTCTTCCTCTGCTGTATCTCATCCTCTCCTGTATCTCATCCTCTGCTGTATCTCTTCCTCTCCTGTATCTCATCCTCTGCTGTATCTCATCCTCTCCTGTATCTCGTCCTGCTGTATCTCGTCCTCTCCTGTATCTCGTCCTCTCCTGTATCTCGTCCTCTGCTGTATCTCATCCTCTCCTGTATCTCATCCTCTGCTGTATCTCATCCTCTGCTGTATCTCATCCTCTCCTGTATCTCGTCCTCTGCTGTATCTCGTCCTCTGCTGTATCTCGTCCTCTCCTGTATCTCGTCCTCTGCTGTATCTCGTCCTCTGCTGTATCTCGTCCTCTGCTGTATCTCATCCTCTCCTGTATCTCGTCCTCTCCTGTATCTCGTCCTCTCCTGTATCTCGTCCTCTCCTGTATCTCGTCCTCTGCTGTATCTCGTCCTCTCCTGTATCTCGTCCTCTCCTGTATCTCGTCCTCTGCTGTATCTCATCCTCTCCTGTATCTCATCCTCTGCTGTATCTCATCCTCTCCTGTATCTCATCCTCTGCTGTATCTCGTCCTCTGCTGTATCTCGTCCTCTCCTGTATCTCGTCCTCTGCTGTATCTCGTCCTCTGCTGTATCTCGTCCTCTCTTGTATCTCGTCCTCTGCTGTATCTCGTCCTCTTCTGTATCTCATCCTCTCCTGTATCTCGTCCTCGCCTGTATCTCATCCTCTCCGGTATCTCATCCTCTCCTGTATCTCGTCCTCTCCTGTATCTCGTCCTCTGCTGTATCTCATCCTCTCCTGTATCTCATCCTCTGCTGTGTCTCATCCTCTGCTGTGTCTCATCCTCTGCTGTGTCTCATCCTCTGCTGTGTCTCATCCTCTGCTGTCTCATCCTCTGCTGTATCTCATCCTCTGCTGTATCTCATCCTCTCCTGTACCTCATCCTCTGCTGTATCTCATCCTCTGCTGTATCTCATCCTCTCCTGTATCTCATCCTCTGCTGTGTCTCATCCTCTGCTGTATCTCATCCTCTCCTGTACCTCATCCTCTGCTGTATCTCATCCTCTGCTGTATCTCATCCTCTGCTGTATCTCATCCTCTCCTGTATCTCGTCCTCTGCTGTATCTCGTCCTCTGCTGTATCTCGTCCTCTCCTGTACCTCATCCTCTGCTGTATCTCATCCTCTCCTGTATCTCTTCCTCTGCTGTATCTCATCCTCTCCTGTATCTCATCCTCTGCTGTATCTCTTCCTCTCCTGTATCTCATCCTCTGATGTATCTCATCCTCTCCTGTGTCTCATCCTCTGCTGTGTCTCATCCTCTGCGGTGTCTCATCCTCTCCTGTACCTCATCCTCTGCTGTATCTCATCCTCTGCTGTATCTCATCCTCTGCTGTATCTCACCCTCTCCTGTATCTCATCCTCTCCTGTATCTCTTCCTCTGCTGTATCTCATCCTCTCCTGTATCTCATCCTCTGCTGTATCTCTTCCTCTCCTGTATCTCATCCTCTGCTGTATCTCATCCTCTCCTGTATCTCGTCCTGCTGTATCTCGTCCTCTCCTGTATCTCGTCCTCTCCTGTATCTCGTCCTCTGCTGTATCTCATCCTCTCCTGTATCTCATCCTCTGCTGTATCTCATCCTCTCCTGTACCTCGTCCTCTCCTGTATCTCGTCCTCTGCTGTATCTCGTCCTCTGCTGTATCTCGTCCTCTGCTGTATCTCGTCCTCTCCTGTATCTCGTCCTCTCCTG
This sequence comes from Ranitomeya variabilis, assembly GCF_051348905.1. Taxonomy (NCBI): domain Eukaryota; kingdom Metazoa; phylum Chordata; class Amphibia; order Anura; family Dendrobatidae; genus Ranitomeya; species Ranitomeya variabilis. Next base: position 751,010,044 of record NC_135235.1, on the reverse strand, counting down.
TATCTCGTCCTCTGCTGTATCTCGTCCTCTGCTGTATCTCGTCCTCTCCTGTATCTCGTCCTCTCCTGTATCTCGTCCTCTCCTGTATCTCGTCCTCTCCTGTATCTCGTCCTCTGCTGTATCTCGTCCTCTGCTGTATCTCGTCCTCTGCTGTATCTCGTCCTCTCCTGTATCTCGTCCTCTCCTGTATCTCGTCCTCTGCTGTATCTCGTCCTCTGCTGTATCTCGTCCTCTCCTGTACCTCGTCCTCTCCTGTACCTCGTCCTCTCCTGTACCTCGTCCTCTGCTGTATCTCGTCCTCTGCTGTATCTCATCCTCTGCTGTATCTCGTCCTCTGCTGTATCTCGTCCTCTGCTGTATCTCGTCCTCTCCTGTATCTCATCCTCTGCTGTATCTCATCCTCTCCTGTATCTCGTCCTCTCCTGTATCTCGTCCTCTCCTGTATCTCGTCCTCTGCTGTATCTCGTCCTCTGCTGTATCTCGTCCTCTGCTGTATCTCATCCTGTGCTGTATCTCATCCTCTCCTGTATCTCATCCTCTGCTGTATCTCATCCTCTCCTGTATCTCATCCTCTGCTGTATCTCATCCTCTCCTGTACCTCGTCCTCTCCTGTATCTCGTCCTCTGCTGTATCTCGTCCTCTGCTGTATCTCGTCCTCTGCTGTATCTCGTCCTCTGCTGTATCTCGTCCTCTGCTGTATCTCATCCTCTCCTGTATCTCGTCCTCTCCTGTATCTCGTCCTCTGCTGTATCTCATCCTCTGCTGTATCTCATCCTCTCCTGTATCTCGTCCTCTCCTGTATCTCGTCCTCTCCTGTATCTCGTCCTCTGCTGTATCTCGTCCTCTGCTGTATCTCGTCCTCTGCTGTATCTCGTCCTCTGCTGTATCTCGTCCTCTGCTGTATCTCGTCCTCTCCTGTATCTCATCCTCTGCTGTATCTCATCCTCTCCTGTATCTCGTCCTCTGCTGTATCTCGTCCTCTGCTGTATCTCATCCTCTGCTGTACCTCATCCTCTCCTGTACCTCGTCCTCTCCTGTACCTCGTCCTCTGCTGTATCTCATCCTCTGCTGTATCTCGTCCTCTGCTGTATCTCATCCTCTGCTGTATCTCATCCTCTCCTGTATCTCGTCCTCTCCTGTATCTCGTCCTCTCCTGTATCTCATCCTCTCCTGTATCTCGTCCTCTCCTGTATCTCATCCTCTCCTGTATCTCTTCCTCTCCTGTATCTCGTCCTCTCCTGTATCTCATCCTCTGCTGTATCTCATCCTCTCCTGTATCTCGTCCTCTGCTGTATCTCGTCCTCTGCTGTATCTCATCCTCTGCTGTACCTCATCCTCTCCTGTACCTCGTCCTCTCCTGTACCTCGTCCTCTGCTGTATCTCATCCTCTGCTGTCTCGTCCTCTGCTGTATCTCGTCCTCTGCTGTATCTCATCCTCTGCTGTACCTCATCCTCTCCTGTACCTCGTCCTCTCCTGTACCTCGTCCTCTGCTGTGTCTCATCCTCTCCTGTATCTCATCCTCTGCTGTATCTCGTCCTCTGCTGTATCTCATCCTCTGCTGTATCTCATCCTCTCCTGTATCTCGTCCTCTCCTGTATCTCGTCCTCTCCTGTATCTCGTCCTCTCCTGTATCTCGTCCTCTGCTGTTTCTGGCTCAGGCTCCTCCCTTTTTATTGCTCCTCCCTCTTCCTCTCACTCCTCCCTTTTTCTCACCTCACTTTTTCTCTCGCTCTTCCTTCTCTCTCGCTCATCCTTCTTCCTGTCGCTCCTCCCTCTTCACGTCTGGCTCCTCCCTCTTCTCGCTCCACCCTCTTTTTCCTCACTCCTCCCTCTTCTCGCTCCACCCTCTTTTTCCTCACTCCTCCCTCTTCCTCTCGCTTTTCGTCTTCTCCCTCTGACGTCACTGTTTGGCGTCAGCTCGCGTCTGGTCTGTTGGTCACGTGTCTGTGTTGCCCGTACTTCTGTCACCATAGTAACAGCAGCAGTTGACCACGCCCCGTTACGTCTCTAGTTTCACTTCCGACCGCGCCCTTTTTCGGCTTAGACGGCGGTGACGTCATTGACGGGACTACATTACGGCGGAGGAATACTATGTGGAACAATGTTTTGCGGTTTTGCTTCAGAATATTATTTTATTCTCCCCGGGCTTTGTTCCGTTTCTCCGTCCGGATCTCGCTGCTGGGTCGCTCGTTATATAATTATTCCACTTGCTGTTTGCCAGCGTGACGTCATATCCGGAAGTTACTGCCGGGTCCGTGGTAACCAATCAGCGCGCACTGGCGGTTTAAATGCCCCAAACTCTTCATGTCTGCTGGGCTGAAAGCTGGACCCGGCGGGAAGGACCGGGGGTGACTAGAAACTGATTATATCCTGGACCGGGGGTGATTAGAAGCTGACATTTCCCCCTATTCTGGACCTGAGGTGACTAGATGCTGACATTTCCTCCTATCCTGGACCTGAGGTGACTAGAAGCTGACAGTACCCTCTACCCTGGACCTGGAGTGACTAAAAGCTGACTGTTCTTCTCCCCTGGACCTGGGGGGACTAGAAGCTGACATTTCCCCCTATCCTGGACCTGAGGTGACTAGAAGCTGACAGTACCCTCTACCCTGGACCTGGAGTGACTGAAAGCTGACTGTTCTCCTCCCCTGGACCCGGGGTGACTAGAAGCTGACTGTTCTCCTCCCCTGGACCCGGGGTGACTAGAAGCTGACTGTTCTCCTCCCCTGGACCTGGGGTGACTAGAAGCTGACTGTTCTTCTCCCCTGGACCTGGGGTGACTAGAAGCTGACTGTTCTCCTCCCCTGGACCCGGGATGACTAGAAACTGACTGTTCTCCTCCCCTGGACCTGAGGTGACTAGAAGCTGACTGTTCTCCTCCCCTGGACTTGAGGTGACTAGAAGCTGACTGTTCTCCTCCCCTGGACCCAAGGTGACTGGTGGCTGACTGTTCTCCCCTGGGCCCGGGGTGACTAGAAGCTGACTGTTCTCCTCCCCTGGACCTGGGGTGACTGGTGGCTGACTGTTCTCCTCCCCTGGACCCAGAGTGAATAGAAGCTGACTGTTCTCCTCCCCTGGACCTGGTGTGACTGGTGACTGACTGTTCTCCTCCCCTGGTCCCAGAGTGACTAGAAGCTGACTGTTCTCCTCCCCTGGACCTGGGGTGACTGGTGACTGACTGTTCTCCTCCCCTGGACCCAGAGTGACTAGAAGCTGACTGTTCTCCTCCCCTGGACCCGGGGTGACTGGCAGCTGACTGTTCTCCTCCTTTGGACCTGGGGTGGCTGGCGGCTGACGCTGGAGCACAGGATGGGCTCGGTGGAGTCAGGTCGGTACCTTCTCCCTGGTATTGCTCCCTGTTCACACTGCTCCTCCCTGACGCTTCTCCCCTCCCCCGCACAGACTGGGTTGCCATCGCTAACAGCCTCCTGTACCGCTGCCGCCTCTCCCTGCCGGTGGCTGAGCTGACACACTGTGACGCCCACGTCTTTGTCGCCCTGTACGAGGCCATTCTGGGTGAGCCGGTGCCAGGTACGTAGCGCGTCACATGACCCTGCGGCCGGCGAACCACCAGTGTTGTCGTGAGGACAGCTGTTGCCTCTAAATCTGCTACATTGTAACAAACCCTCAGCCGAGAGCAGGACTGCAGCAGAAATGGGACACGGTGCCATCTATTCACTGACAGCAAGCAGCAGTGACGCTGGCCCTTTAATATTCCCCTAATCCACAGATCTTATTGCCGATTCTCGCACCGCGGAGGACGACGCCCACAACGTGCAATCGGTGATCGACTCGCTGGCCCTGGACTATCTGCAGGTCAGCCTGTCCCACATCACAGGTGAGTGCAGGGCCCAGTGTGCAGCTGCCGTCCTCACTGTCCTCTTCGTCCTCGCCGACCTCGCCGTCCTCGCCCCCTCGCTGTCCTCGCCGTCCTCGCCCCCTCGCTGTCCTCGCCGTCCTCGCCCCCTCGCTGTCCTCGCCGTCCTCACTCTTTCACCAGTCCTCACTTTCCCATAGGAGAGAACGTTGTCCTTGGAGACACTGAGTCCATCAAAAACCTCCTGGAGATATTTGACGGCTTATTGGAGTATCTGACTGAGCAGATAAGTGAGGCATCCTCCCAGAACGGAGGTAAGAACAGCGAGCACAGCTCCGGAGTAAAGCGCAGCATCAGAAATCTATATTGTATACAGTGACTGCACCAGCAGAATAGTGAGTGCACCTCTAGGGTATAATACAGGATGTAACTCAGGATCAGTAATGTAATGTATGTACACAGTGACTGCACCAGCAGAATAGTGAGCGCAGCTCTGGGGTATAATACAGGAGGTAACTCAGGATCAGTAATGTAATGTATGTACACAGTGACTGCACCAGCAGAATAGTGAGCGCAGCTCTGGGGTATAATACAGGAGGTAACTCAGGATCAGTAGTGTATGTACACAGTGACTGCACCAGCAGAATAGTGAGCGCAGCTCTGGAGTATAATACAGGAGGTAACTCAGGATCAGTAATGTAATGTATGTACACAGTGACTGCACCAGCAGAATAGTGAGTGCAGCTCTGGAGTATAATACAGGATGTAACTCAGGATCAGTAATGTAATGTATGTACACAGTGACTGCACCAGCAGAATAGTGAGCGCAGCTCTGGAGTATAATACAGGAGGTAACTCAGGATCAGTAATGTAATGTATGTACACAGTGACTGCACCAGCAGAATAGTGAGCGCAGCTCTGGAGTATAATACAGGAGGTAACTCAGGATCAGTAATGTATGTACACAGTGACTGCACCAGCAGAATAGTGAGTGCAGCTCTGGAGTATAATACAGGATGTAACTCAGGATCAGTAATGTAATGTATGTACACAGTGACTGCACCAGCAGAGTAGTGAGTGCAGCTCTGGAGGCCAGTGATGTGTATTTGTCATCCCTCTTTTTTTCAGAAGATGCTTATCCTCTTCTCAGGGGGCAACTCGCAGAGTTTGGGGGGGATGGTAAGATCCTGCCTCCATCTTTCGGGTAAGTCGTGAGTTGCAGTTTTCTTGCCCCCCGTTCTTTGACTCCGGGGTCTGATTGCGGCTCGTCCGCAGGTCTCTCTCCTCCGATCTCCATCCTCCATCTTGGGGAGCTGACGGCTCGGAGTCTACGGCGGAGCTGATCCATCTGGGGGACACGGCGCACACGTTCACGCTCAGAGGTGATTACGGGGGGATTTGTTCTGATGTCGGTAGCCGCTTACTGACGTGTTTCTGGTGTGATAACAGGTCTGGATCTGGTGACCCTCAGGAAGGAGGTGGAGCGGCCCCAGACCCCCCGGCCCCCCGCCGCTGATCGTCACTTGTCTGCTGTCACAGGGGGCAACAGTAAGTGACGCACCACCGGGGGGCGCTCTGGGCCGGTGGGTGGGAGAGACTGAAGAAAGCTCCTGTTTCTAGGAAGCCTCAAGCTGAACGGCCACTCACTGGAGGAGCAGGAAAGCGCCACACGGCCGGGACCACCGGAGCCGCCAACCGCCGTCCTCCTAAAGCGTCCGTGTCAGCAGGATCGGCCACCTGCGGAGGACAGAGACGTCTTGGTGTCGCTGAGCAGCGCGGGGTCCTCCCTCAGCGGTCCAGCAAAAAGTATGGATCGTCCAGATGGGAGAAGGGGTCCTGCCGCCCCAGGTCATGGAGGTAAGGTGCCCCTTATACAGGGCTCCAGTCACATCCAAAGCTGCGCCATCTCCAGAGAGGTGCGATGCTCTGCCGGGAGGAAACCCGCTCTCTTCTTACTTCAGATATCCATGAGAAGAGTGAGGGGGCCGAACAGCGGAAGTCACCGGCGACAAGGAGAGAGGAGGCACGTGAGGTGGACGGGGCGGCGAGGAGGATAGAGGAGGCACGTGAGGTGGACGGGGCGGCGAGGAGGAAAGAGGAGGCACGTGAGGTGGGCGGGGCGGTGAGGAGGATGGAGGAGACACGTGAGGTGGGCGGGGCGGTGAGGAGGACAGAGGAGGCACGTGAGGTGGACGGAGCGGTGAGGAGGAAAGAGGAGGCATGTGAGGTGTGCGAGGCAGCGAGGAGGACAGAGGAGGCACGTGAGGTGTGCGAGGCAGCGAGGAGGACAGAGGAGGCACGTGAGGTGGGCGGGGCGGCACGTGAGGTTAGCGGTGCGGGAGGGCGTAAGGTTGGGAAGGAGGCATGTGAGGTGAGTGCAGCAGGGCGTAAGGACGGGGAGGTGAGGGGGTGCAGCAGGGCGTAAGGATGGGGAGGTGAGGAGTTGGGAAGGGGCGGCGAGGATTAGGATGGGGTGTAAACAGGGCAGTGAGCAGCATGGGGATGGGGCAGCGAGGAGTGGAGGCGAGGAGCGGAAGCTTGGCTGGGATAGAGTGGGTCTGGGATTGAGTGCGACTGGCCGGGACGGGTGGAGCAGATAGGGTGGCGAGAAGTGGGGTGGGACAGGGCGCGGCAGGCAAGGAAGTGTCGAGGAGCGGGACAGTGAAGTATGGGTAGCGAGGGACTGGGCGGAGTAGAGGGGCGGGACAGGGGGCGAGGAGCAGGACTGGGATAAAGCAGGACGGGGAGGCTGGGCGGCAAGGAGTGGGCAGGGACTGGGTTCAGCTCCTCTGTCTGTCTGTCTGGTTTTCCGCTCACCCTCTCTGTCCGGTTTCCCTCTCGCTCTCTCTCTGTCCGGTTTCCCTCTCGCTCTCTCTGTCCGATTTTCTTTCTCGCGCTCTCTCTCTGTCCGGTTTCCCTCTCGCTCTCTCTGTCCGATTTTCTTTCTCGCTCTCTCTGTCCGGTTTCCCTCTCGCTCTCTGTCCAGTTTCCCGCTCACCCTCTCGCTCTCTGTCCGGTTTCCCTCTCGCTCTCTGTCCAGTTTCCCGCTCGCTCACCCTCGCTCTCTCTGTCCGATTTCCCGCTCGCTCACCTTCGCGCTCTCTGTCTGATTTCCCGCTCGCTCACCCTCTCGCTCGCTCTCTCTGTCCGGTTTCCCGTTCGCTCACCCTCTCGCTCGCTCTGTCCGGTTTCCCGCTCGCCCTCTCGCACTCTCTGTCCGGTTTCCCGCTCGCTCGCTCTGTCCGGTTTCCCGCTCGCCCTCTCGCACTCTGTCCGGTTTCCCGCTCGCCTTCTCGCTTTCTCTGTCCGTTTTCCCGCTCACCCTCTCCCCCATTTCCCGCTCACCAGGTGCAGAGGTCGGGGTGTCTCCGCTCTGCGCCGGACATTCACCTGGTGACGCTGCAGAGCGATGGAACATTGTCCAGAGAAGGACACATACAGAGCGGAGCCACGCGGCCCCCTGAAGACCCCGAGCATTCACTACTGATGTGAGTGGCAGAGACCATGCCCCGGCCGTTATCCACAAAGCCCTGCCCGTAGTAGCAGCGGTATGTAGTGTCTGACTGGATCGGTTCTGCTCCCGCAGCTCGCCGACCCCAGACCCCCTGTCTCTGGCGGACGAGCCGCTGTCGGTGCAGAGAGTGCGGAACAGAGTGTCAGAGCTGGAGCTGCAGCAGATGTCGGAGAAGCTGTCCCGCCGGCTGGACGAGCTGGACCAGGTGAGAACGTGTGGTGCACAGCACCTCCGTGTGGTGCACAGCACCTCCGTGTGGTGCACAGCACCTCCGTGTGGTGCACAGCACCTCCGTGTGGTGCACAGCACCTCCGTGTGGTGCACAGCTTACCCTGCATCTCGCTGACAGATGCTGAGGAAGGCGCTGGGGGGTCCAAGCGGGAGCGGCGGGGAGATGAAGGAGGACGACAAGCTCTCCCAGCACAGCGACAGCATCATGGAGATCCGCAGGAAGAAGCGGCTGCACGGTAATGACAGGGACGGCGGCTGGGGGCAGCACTGGGGGTCCGACCACTCTATAACCGGGCGTCCTTCCTATCTGCAGCTCCACGGCACGTGCAGACCCCTGGTGCCAGGCCCCGCTCGCTCTCCTCCTCTCCGCTGCCGCCTCCCCGCCGCTCTGTCTCCGCGCAGTTCGAGGACGCTCTCAATAAGGACGGCCGCGGAGAGATGGGCAAGATCCGCCGGGGCGTTCAGAAGGAGCTGGACCTGGAGAGGCTGAAGGCCCGGGTACGTGCTGCCGACGTGAAATGGCTGATAATAGAGAACAGTAGTTGATATGATCTGTGTAGTCCTTTCGAGTCTGTGACCGCCCGTCTTGCCCCACAGCGGCTGCGCCGAGCCTACGAGGAAGAATTGAAGGACTTCCAGGAAACGGAGAAACAGAAACTGGGAAAGCTGAAAGCCGCGCTGCGGGCCGAGGTGAGTGACCGCCCCGGTCTGGCTGACACCAGAGAGTTCACACGGGAGGTGTAGTACCGGGCTGGGACCTGCGGGGGCGCTGTGGTCACCTCTTCTGTCCTTCCCCCAAAGGAACAAGAATATAAAGAAAATCTCCAGGATCCTCCGCGGTCTCATCCGGAGCGGGTGTACGGCGGCAAACGGGAGCCACCGAGGCGGTGGACTCCCAGCCTCCAGAAGCCAGCAGGCCCAGGTAAGTGCCCCTCGTGGAGCTGTCTGGGGGGTGTCGCCGTGGCCCCTCGCAGAGTGTGATGCTGTCCGCTCTCTTACAGTGACGGTCGCGGAGAACAATCTGCTGCCGCTGCTCCTGGAGGAGTTTCCTCACCTGCAGATCTCGCCCCACGCGCTCGGCGCCATGTGGAGGGGGCAGCTGGCGCAGGTGGAGCAGCTCGCCAGGTCTGTGCAGGAAGACGAGCGGAGCGAGCGCCAGCTGCAGAAAGAGGTGAGAGGGGCCGTGCACAGGGAGCGGGGCCGCCAGGGCTGGTGGGGGGAGGGGGTCTCACCCTCAGGGTTGTTACACGCCCCCTCGGGAGTCTCGCCCTCAGGGTCATTACGCCCCACCGGGAGTCTCGCCCTCGGGGGTCATTACGCCCCGCCATGAGTCTCGCCCTCGGGGGTCATTACGCCCCGCCATGAGTCTCGCCCTCGGGGTCATTACGCCCTGCCATGAGTCTCGCCCTCGGGGTCATTATGCGCCCCCTCGGGAGTCTCACCCTTGGGGTCATTACGCCCCGCCGGGGGTCTCGCCCTCGGGGTCATTATGCGCCCTCCCCAGGAGACTCTCCTTCGGGGTCATTACGCCCCGCCAGGGGTCTCACACTTTTTTGTCCCTGTCTCCGTAGGTGCAGGAAGCGCACAGGAAGCAGGAGCTGCTGGTCGGCCTCGTCCAGAGGGAGCAGGAGCACAACCAGCGGCTGGTCAGTGGCACCCTCCCCCCTAATCCCTGGTTGTAGGGGGCTCCCCTTTCCCACCGCTGCGGATGTAAGATCTCCACTCGCCCTCATGGAAACCTCCCTGCACTGCTACGTAGTAACAGCCCTTCAGCTCTGTGAGCAGGACCTGGGTCAGGACAGCTCGTTACCAGTGTGGACCACCCTCTGGAGCTTTTTCTGCTCACAGTCCTGATTCCTGTCTGGCCCCAGCCTGATCCATTGTAACAACCCAGTGCTGCTTGCCGCGGTACAGCAGTGTGGACATACAGAGGGCACCAGTGCAGCGGGCGGGGGTGTGGTGGTGCAGCGGGCAGCGGTGCAGCATGACAAGTTGCGGAGGAGGATAATCTTATTTATGTCACTGTAGAAAGACTTCAAGGACCGGATCCGTCTGCAGAAATCGGCGCAGAACCGTCAGCGGGAAAACCGGCAACAAGTGGCGCGAGCGAAGAGATACTACGACGACTACCACGTGCAGCTCCGCGCCAAACTGCTGCGGGCCCGGACCAGAGAGGAGCGGGTGAGTGTGACCCCCGCTGCTGCCCCCCGCCCCCATCGTCCTCACAGCAGTAGGGTTGTCACTGTTGCATCCAGGTTAGACCATGGCGTTATTCCTGCGCTGATACATTGTAACAAGCTGCAGCTCACACAGGATTGTCGGCCATCGATGCTGCTGTAACAATCCCCCAGCTGTGATCAGAACATGGCTGAGCCTCAGGAGGTGCTGAGGGTTTGTTACAGTGTGTCAGTCTGGACAATGCTCTAAACATCAGAAGTACCAATCCCTGACACACTGTAACAAACAGTCAACTCTTCTGACCAGACCGACACACTGTAACGACCTGTTCACAGGATGCGATGGCTGTCAGTCAGCAGAGACTGTATGTGACGTTCCGGACTGGGGGGACACTGCGGCGGCCCCTCGGCTTTGGGCAGGACCCCCGTGGCCTCACCCGGCCTTCTCTTGCCCCCAGATGTTTCAGCAGCTGTTTGCGGAGGGTCTGGAGCTGCAGAAGCGGCGTCTGCGGGAGGTGCGGTCCTACGCCAAGGAGCAGCGCGAGGAGCAGCGCCGGCGGCACCAGGACGAGCTGGAATCCATGGAGAACTACTACAAGGATCAGGTAAGCAGCAACTCCCATCATCCGTCCCCGGCCGAGCCGCTGGCCGCCCACCATGTAATCCCTTCCCTCCACAGTTCTCCATGATGGCCGACGCCGTGAGCCGAGAGCGGCGGCAGCTCCAGAGCCGGGAGAAGGCGCAGTCCAAGGTGAGTGTCCCCCGATTATCCCACCGCGCCTGATCGTAGTGCGGATCCCCAGTAACATGCACCCCCTCCCCCGCAGAACGTGCAGCAGATGAAGCGAGAGCTGCGGGTGAAAATGGAGAAGGAAATCCAAGATCTGCAGGAGATGATCCTCCGCACGGACGAGGACGCCTTCTTCAGGGAGCTGGAGGCTGAGCGGCTGCAGAGGAGGCTGCACATGGCGGCGTTCCAGTACAGCAAGAGCCACGGCCTGTGATACACCGGGCGGCCACCGGAGGGCGGCAGACAGTCCCCCTGCACTGAGGCTGGAAATACGTCTGAGCAGCGCAGCGTAGCGAGAGACTGTGCGGCTGTGCTGACCTGACGTGTCGGGAGACTGAAATCCTCTGTGCTGCTATGCCGCTCTAACGTATCGGGAGGCTGAGCTGCAATGACACTGTGCTGCTCCAACATGGCGGGAGACTGAAATCCTCTGTGCCACTCTGACGTGTCGGGAGACCGTGCGGCTGTGCTGACCTGATGTATTGGGAGACTGAAATCCTCTGTGCTGCTGTGCCACTCTGATGTATCGTAGGCTGAGCTGCAATGACACTGCTGCTACAACATGTCGGGAGACTGAAATCCTCTGTGCCACTCTGATGTGTCGGGAGACTGTGCGGCTGTGCTGACCTGACGTATTGAGAGACTGAAATCTGCTGTGCCGCTCTGAAGTATCGGAGGCTGAGCTGCGATGACACTGTGCTGCTCCGACGTATCGGGAGAATGAAATCCTTTGTGCTGCTGTGCCACTCTGACGTGTTGGGAGACTGTGCGGCTGTGCTGACCCGACGTGTCGGGAGAATGAAATCCTTTGTGCTGCTGTGTCACTCTGACGTGTCGGGAGCCTGTGCGGCTGTGCTGACCCAACGTATAGGAAGACTGAAATCCTCTGTGCTGCTGTGTTACTCTGACGTGTCGGGAGACTGAGCCGCAGTACCAACAGACTGCACCGCACCTTTTCTTAAAAAAAAAAAAAAAATTAGGTAGCCCGATGGCACCGCCACTTTCCCTTCCTCGTACGCCGCCGTGCCTTATTCCCCCTCCCCCATGAATGTTCTTTTTCTCCAGATAATTTATTGGGTTTTTAACTTTTTTTTTTTTTTTGCAATGAAAACAGTCAAAATCCTGATAATGAGTTGTTGGTAATTATTACATTCTCTCCCCATGCTTTACACTGCTGTTACACAATGAAGGCTTCTAGGAAGGGGAGCAGCGAGGACAGCGGCGAAAGCAGGAAAGTGGCATCTGGCTCTGTGCAGCAGGGCCGGGACAAGGTATTCTGGTGCCCTCTGCCAAACCCTGGTGACCCCGCAGGTCCCCTAATGCACCCCTTCTCTTGCTCTGACAACGATCCTATATTAAATATCAGACCCAAGGACGTCATGGAAACCAATAGTTATGAAGGTGTCATGCGATTGACAGATAGCCCAATGAAAGCTAAGCAAGACCCCATTATAGATATTGGGATACGTCTGATGGTTTTTACGTCTGTCATGCGACAAATAGTTTGCAACCAAGTGATGATGGTTTTGATGCCTTCTATATGTACTGATGGTGGGTCAAATTCTTGTGATGGTGATTCTTTTGACGTATTCATGTAGTGATTGTTCTGGTGATGTATTCATCATCCGTCAATAAATAGGTCACTAGAACCACTGTCAGTACATGAATATGTCACTAGAACCACCTTCGGTAGGTAAATGCATCACCAGAAGTAAATGCATCACCAGAACCACCATCAGTACATGAATACAACACCAGGTTCACCATCAGTACATGAATACAAGACCGGATCCACCAAGCTTAGTAAAGCAATCGGTTGTAATGTCAAGTCAGGCACACATTCATTGGTATATCACAAACCTATGGCTCCCAGAATGCCATTAACAATGGTAGGCCGGCGTCACACTTATCGTATTAAAAATTGGTCTGATTCTCTCGGCTGAGAGTCGCACAAGTGTACTCCTTTATGGTCATCCATGTGTAATCCGTTTGCGATGCGATTTCCTCGCATCTAAGTATCTGTATGACATCCGTTTGCAATCCGATTTTAACAAGAGCTGGCATTTTCCCACGCTCCAGAGGGCAGTTCATGGGTATATTGTTGGTTTATTATTTTACTTTTATTACAGGAGATCGAGGGCGTCGGGGAATTAGGTGTGGCAGTAAGTATGGTTTAATTTAGAACACGAAAGGAATCTGTGTCTTTATTTCAATTAAAGGATTTTTTTACTGGGTGTCTTTTTCTTAACAATTTGACTATGTGGTTAGTAATGGGGGCGTCTTATTGACACCTCTCCGTTACTAACCCCAGGGCTTGATGTCACAAAGTTGACGTCAACCCCCACAACTATTAACCCACTTGCCAACGCTACAGGGCAACTGGAAAGAGAGAGAGGCTAAGTGCCAGAATTGGTGCATCTTAGAAATGTGCCTTTTCTGGGGTGTCTGAGTGCTGATATTCTTAGCTGGGGGGGCAATATCCATGGTCCCTTCCTAGGCTATTAATATCAGCCCGTAGCTGTCTGCATAGCCTTTGCTGGTTATTCTAGGTGGACCCTATGTCATTTTTTTTTTTTTTTTTTGGGGGGGGCTCCCCTATTTTAATAGTAAAGGCTAAGTATACAGTTGTGAGCTCATATTAATAACCTGGGAAGGTCCATGGGTGTTACCCCCTTCCTAGGCTACAAACATCAGCCCCGGTTGTTGGCTTTCTCTCTGCTGGTTGCGAAAATTGCGTAGGAGCCCGCGCCCTTTCCGTAAATAATCTTTTATTAATTAAATACGTGTCCAGTAATTTGCACACACACACTCACTATATATCTATGTGTATATATTCTATTGTAAGCGGTCAGTGTGATTTTACTGTACACCGCACATGAATTGCTGGCTTTTCGAAGGACACCGCTGCTTTAAAAACAGCACTCGCAGCATGTGCGTTTTTTTTCTCACACCCATAGACTTGCATTGGCTAGACTCGGCCAATATATATGTTAGTGTGATGCCAGCCGTAGGGAGATGCTGGGAGTTGTAGTCACTCATTATCAGACTGCAGACCATACAGGACCCACAGTACTGATGCGACGTCAGTACCAAGAAGTAAACATTCACATCCAGGGGCCTTCTAGATGACGATGTCTCTGCTTGGAGTTGTTTCTTTTTGCCTCCATCTTGTCCAGACACCATGATGACTTCTCTCATCCACAGCTCGTCTCTGCAGACCTTCCTCTTCTCCGGTCTTCTGCAGCACATCCCCACATGGTGCCCAAAACACGGTAGTTTTATTCAGGAGCATTTTAATAAAAAAGCTCTATATTATACCCTAAATAAACATCTTATGGTATATGGCCGCCACACTGTCCGTCCTTGTGATCTACTCCGTCACAATGTCCGCCCTTGTGATCTACACCCGTCACACTGTCCGCTCTTGTGATCTACACCCGCCACACTGTCCGCCCTTGTGATCTACACCCGTCACACTGTCCGTCCTTGTGATCTACTCCGTCACAATGTCCGCCCTTGTGATCTACTCCGTCACAATGTCCGCCCTTGTGATCTACACCCGTCACACTGTCCGCTCTTGTGATCTACACCCGCCACAATGTCTGCCCTTGTGATCTACATCCGCCACACTGTCCGTCCTTGTGATCTACACCCGCCACACTGTCTGCCCTTGTGATCTACATCCGCCACGCTGTCATCACCAGCTAAAACCGCCCCACTTAACCACGGCCTATACCTGGCTGTCCGCTCGCTAATTTTCTCTTACACTCTATCTCCACACTGTCCCTCCACCATGTCCACTCAGCCCCGCAGTCACCTATGTAAAGTGTAATGTCCTCCAAAGCCCCCAAAATAGTGTAATGTCCCCCACAGCCCCCCATATATAGTGCAATGTCCCCCAGAGCCCCCCATATATAGTGCAAAGTCCCCCACAGCCCCCCATATATAGTGCAATGTCCCCCACAGCCCCCATATATAGTGCAATGTCCCCCACAGCCCCCCATATATATAGTGTAATGTTCTCCCACAGCCCTCCATATACAGTATAATGAATCAGGATCAGTTCCCCCACAGCCCCCATATATAGTGTAATGTCCCCCACAGCCCTCCATATATAGTGTAATGTCCCCCACAGCCCTCCATATATAGTGTAATGTCCTCCACAGCCCCCATATACTGTATAGTGTAATGTCCCCCACAGCCCTCCATATATAGTGTAATGTCCCCCACAGCCCTCCATATATAGTGTAATGTCCCCCACAGCCCCCACATAGTGTTATATCCTCCCACAGCCCTCCATATAGTGTAATGTCCTCCCACAGCCCCCATGTACAGTATAATGAAGCATAGAATCAGTTCCTTCACAGCCCCCCATATATAGTGTAATGTCCCCCACAGCCCCATAGTGTTATATCCTCCACAGCCCCCATATACAGTGCACTGTCCTCCCACAGCCCCTAGTGTAATGCCCCCATATATAGTGTAATGTCCTCCCACAGCCCCCCATATACAGTATAATGAATCAGAATCAGTTCCCCCACAACCCACATATATAGTGTAATGTCCCCCACAGCCCCCAAATATAGTGTAATGTCCCCCACAGCCCTCCATATATAGTGTAATGTCCCCCACAGCCCCCAAATAGTGTAATGTCCCCCACAGCCCCCATATACTGTATAGTGTAATGTCCCCCACAGCCCTCCGTATATAGTGTAATGTCCCCCACAACCCTCCATATATAGTGTAATGTCCCCCACAGCCCCCATATATAGTGTAATGTCCCCCACAGCCCCCACATAGTGTTATATCCTCCCACAGCCCTCCATATAGTGTAATGTCCTCCCACAGCCCCCATGTACAGTATAATGAAGCATAGAATCAGTTCCTTCACAGCCCCCCATATATAGTGTAATGTCCCCCACAGCCCCATAGTGTTATATCCTCCACAGCCCCCATATACAGTGCACTGTCCTCCCACAGCCCCTAGTGTAATGCCCCCATATATAGTGTAATGTCCTCCCACAGCCCCCCATATACAGTATAATGAATCAGAATCAGTTCCCCCACAACCCACATATATAGTGTAATGTCCCCCACAGCCCCCAAATATAGTGTAATGTCCCCCACAGCCCTCCATATATAGTGTAATGTCCCCCACAGCCCCCAAATAGTGTAATGTCCCCCACAGCCCCCATATACTGTATAGTGTAATGTCCCCCACAGCCCTCCGTATATAGTGTAATGTCCCCCACAACCCTCCGTATATAGTGTAATGTCCCCCACAGCCCCCACATAGTGTTATATCCTCCCACAGCCCTCCATATAGTGTAATGTCCTCCCACAGCCCCCATGTACAGTATAATGAAGCATAGAATCAGTTCCTCCACAGCCCCCCATATATAGTGTAATGTCCCCCACAGCCCCATAGTGTTATATCCTCCACAGCCCCCATATACAGTGCACTGTCCTCCCACAGCCCCTAGTGTAATGCCCCCATATATAGTGTAATGTCCTCCCACAGCCCCCCATATACAGTATAATGAATCAGAATCAGTTCCCCCACAACACACATATATAGTGTAATGTCCCCCACAGCCCCCAAATATAGTGTAATGTCCCCCACATCCCTCCATATATAGTGTAATGTCCCCCACAGCCCCCAAATAGTGTAATGTCCCCCACAGCCCCCATATACTGTATAGTGTAATGTCCCCCACAGCCCTCCGTATATAGTGTAATGTCCCCCACAACCCTCCATATATAGTGTAATGTCCCCCACAGCCCCCATATATAGTGTAATGTCCCCCACAGCCCCCACATAGTGTTATATCCTCCCACAGCCCTCCATATAGTGTAATGTCCTCCCACAGCCCCCATGTACAGTATAATGAAGCATAGAATCAGTTCCTTCACAGCCCCCCATATATAGTGTAATGTCCCCCACAGCCCCATAGTGTTATATCCTCCACAGCCCCCATATACAGTGCACTGTCCTCCCACAGCCCCTAGTGTAATGCCCCCATATATAGTGTAATGTCCTCCCACAGCCCCCCATATACAGTATAATGAATCAGAATCAGAATCAGTTCCCCCACAACCCACATATATAGTGTAATGTCCCCCACAGCCCCCAAATATAGTGTAATGTCCCCCACAGCCCTCCATATATAGTGTAATGTCCCCCACAGCCCCCAAATAGTGTAATGTCCCCCACAGCCCCCATATACTGTATAGTGTAATGTCCCCCACAGCCCTCCGTATATAGTGTAATGTCCCCCACAACCCTCCATATATAGTGTAATGTCCCCCACAGCCCCCATATATAGTGTAATGTCCCCCACAGCCCCCACATAGTGTTATATCCTCCCACAGCCCTCCATATAGTGTAATGTCCTCCCACAGCCCCCATGTACAGTATAATGAAGCATAGAATCAGTTCCTTCACAGCCCCCCATATATAGTGTAATGTCCCCCACAGCCCCATAGTGTTATATCCTCCACAGCCCCCATATACAGTGCACTGTCCTCCCACAGCCCCTAGTGTAATGCCCCCATATATAGTGTAATGTCCTCCCACAGCCCCCCATATACAGTATAATGAATCAGAATCAGTTCCCCCACAACCCACATATATAGTGTAATGTCCCCCACAGCCCCCAAATATAGTGTAATGTCCCCCACAGCCCTCCATATATAGTGTAATGTCCCCCACAGCCCCCAAATAGTGTAATGTCCCCCACAGCCCCCATATACTGTATAGTGTAATGTCCCCCACAGCCCTCCGTATATAGTGTAATGTCCCCCACAACCCTCCATATATAGTGTAATGTCCCCCACAGCCCCCATATATAGTGTAATGTCCCCCACAGCCCCCACATAGTGTTATATCCTCCCACAGCCCTCCATATAGTGTAATGTCCTCCCACAGCCCCCATGTACAGTATAATGAAGCATAGAATCAGTTCCTTCACAGCCCCCCATATATAGTGTAATGTCCCCCACAGCCCCATAGTGTTATATCCTCCACAGCCCCCATATACAGTGCACTGTCCTCCCACAGCCCCTAGTGTAATGCCCCCATATATAGTGTAATGTCCTCCCACAGCCCCCCATATACAGTATAATGAATCAGAATCAGTTCCCCCACAACCCACATATATAGTGTAATGTCCCCCACAGCCCCCAAATATAGTGTAATGTCCCCCACAGCCCTCCATATATAGTGTAATGTCCCCCACAGCCCCCAAATAGTGTAATGTCCCCCACAGCCCCCATATACTGTATAGTGTAATGTCCCCCACAGCCCTCCGTATATAGTGTAATGTCCCCCACAACCCTCCATATATAGTGTAATGTCCCCCACAGCCCCCACATAGTGTTATATCCTCCCACAGCCCTCCATATAGTGTAATGTCCTCCCACAGCCCCCATGTACAGTATAATGAAGCATAGAATCAGTTCCTCCACAGCCCCCCATATATAGTGTAATGTCCCCCACAGCCCCATAGTGTTATATCCTCCACAGCCCCCATATACAGTGCACTGTCCTCCCACAGCCCCTAGTGTAATGCCCCCATATATAGTGTAATGTCCTCCCACAGCCCCCCATATACAGTATAATGAATCAGAATCAGTTCCCCCACAACCCACATATATAGTGTAATGTCCCCCACAGCCCCCAAATACCCAAATATAGTGTAATGTCCCCCACAGCCCTCCATATATAGTGTAATGTCCCCCACAGCCCCCAAATAGTGTAATGTCCCCCACAGCCCCCATATACTGTATAGTGTAATGTCCCCCACAGCCCTCCATATATAGTGTAATGTCCCCCACAGCCCTCCATATATAGTGTAATGTCCCCCACAGCCCCCATATATATAGTGTAATGTCTCCCACAGCCCACACATAGTGTTATATCCTCCCACAGCCCTCCATATAGTGTAATGTCCTCCCACAGCCCCCATGTACAGTATAATGAAGCATAGAATCAGTTCCCCCACAGCCCCCCATATATAGTGTAATGTCCCCCACAGCCCCCATATACAGTGCACTGTCCTCCCACAGCCCCTAGTGTAATGCCCCCATATATAGTGTAATGTCCTCCCACAGCCCCCCCATATACAGTATAATGAATCAGAATCAGTTCACCCACAACCCACATATATAGTGTAATGTCCCCCACAGCCCCCAAATATAGTGTAATGTCCCCCACAGCCCTCCATATATAGTGTAATGTCCCCCACAGCCCCCAAATATAGTGTAATGTCCCCCACAGCCCTCCATAGTGTAATGTCCTCCATATACAGTATCTTGCCCACAGCCGCCCATATATAGTATAATATCCCTCAATATATTATCTCCTCCACAGTCCTATATACACAGCTCAAAAAAATAAAGGGAACACTAAAATCCCACATCCTAGATATCACTGAATGAAATATTCCAGTTGTAAAGCTTTATTCATTACATAGTGAAATGTGCTGAGAACAATAAATCATAAAAATGATCAACGTAAATCACAACTAATATCCCACGGAGGTCTGGAGTTGGAATGATGCTCAAAATCAAAGTGGAAAATGAAGTTCCAGGCTGATCCAACTTCAGTGAAAATGCCTCAAGACAAGGAAATGATGCTCAGTAGTGTGTGTGGCTTCCATGTGCCTGTATGACCCCTCTACAATGCCTGGGCATGCTCCTGATGAGGCAGCGGATGGTCTCCTGAGGGATCTCCTCCCAGACCTGGACTAAAGCATCCGCCAACAACAGAACAGTCTGTGGTGCAACGTGACGTTGGTGGATGAAGTGAGGCATGATGTCCCAGATGTGTTCAATCGGATTCCGGTCTGGGGAATGGGCGGGCCAGTCCATACCTTCATGTCTTCATCTTGCAGGAACTGCTGACACTCCAGCCACATGAGGTCTGGCATTGTCCTGTGTCATGGATCCCTACTCCGTGGTGTCACTTATTCGTCACGTGCCTGCTCTCACACGTGACTTGGGGTTGTGCCTGCAAGGGTTAATCTATCTCCCCTCTCTCAGTCCAGCATTCAACCTCTGTCCTATGCTGTAATGGGAGCATAAATCACACACCGACCCAGGCCACACACCTGCTCATACACGCTGCCACCACTCATCGAATATACGGGTGATGAGTCCCGGGCTAATAATAATACTAATAAAAATATGTCTATCACTCATAAGGCTCACACACCTTTAGGCTATGGATTCTTTAGAACATTCAAGGATCAACTTGTTAAAGTTTTATACTTTAATAACAAAAGGTTCAATGCTTACAATAAGAAAAAGGTATAAAAATATGATAATAAAAAGACATACAACTTATGCAGAACAGTATCAAAATAAACAGGAGAAACTTACAGAAATCATCTAACTGGTAGTTGCTTTCTGCTCCCTGAGGGTAGGACGAATGTAGATTGGATCACACCAGCTTCTCAGGCTGCCCCCAACATGTGAACACAATTCTCTGTCTGCAGCCTAAATTTATAACTTTGGTCTGAGGTCAGGTTTCTAGACCGGCCCCTCAGGTCAATATCATAACTGCTGCCTGTTTGATTGGGCATGGCCGCTCTACTAATGAATATATTATTTTCTCTTTTGAGACACTTGTGAAAAGGTTCTCAGGAATAGATCACCTCAGGCCGCATTTAGCATCTCCCCTCCAAGACCTAAGAGGTGCCAAATGTTACTTTTCTTCTGGGCCCTAGCTAGACCTCCTGGTGAGATAGGGAGACACAATGTCTACTAATCCCAAGGAAGTACCTGTTAACACCTAGGTGCGACTTGCCTTCAGGACAGATGTTACATTATCACTAGACACCAGGGGCGTAACAACCGTGGTCGCAGGGGTCACAGCTGCGACCGGGCCCAGAGTGCTTAGGGGCCCGCCCAGTGGCGTATCTATCCACGGGTTTTCAGGGCCAGGGAGCGGGGGCTGTCTAATTATACTCACCTACTCTTGGTGTGGTCCCTGCAGGTCCCTGGCTGCCCGGCGCCCCAGCTTCTTCCTGTACTGAGCGGTCACATGGTACCGCTCATTATAGTAATGAATATGCGGCTCCACCTCCCATAGGGGTGGAGCCGCATATTCATTACTGTAATGAGCGGTAATGGTGACCGCTCAGTACAGGAAGCAGCAGCGCTGGGAAACCAGGGACTGCACCGCGCCAGGAGCAGGTGAGTATAACGGGGAGGGGGAGCGCTGCGCGATATTCACCTCTCCTCGTTCCAGCCGCCGCTCTTCTGCAGTGACGCTGAGGTCAGAGGGCGCGGTGACATAGTTAGTGCGCGCCTCTGCCTGAGCGTCAGTGCGGAGGAGGCGGAAGATGGAGTGACTTTAACGAGGAGCAGCCTGCAGGTGAATATTGAAAGTGTCGGGGGCCTGAGCGACGGAGAGGTGAGTATGTGTTTTTTTTTTTTATCGCAGCAACAGCAAATGGGGCAAATATCTGTGTGGAGCATCTTATGGGGCCATAACATTTGTGCAGCATTATATGGGGCAAGTGCCTGTATGGAGCATCTGTCACGGAGACACGGGGTCACTGGGTGCTCTCGTCCGCTGGCCCGGCTGTCTTTAGCAAGACTGCATGGACCACGGCTCATACCACTGAACGCCCGCTCTATCTCCCCGTGGGCAATACACTACACAGACAACACAGGGTTAAGGTAAAACAGTGTGGCAATACTTTATTGAACCACAACACACAATAGCAAACAGAACAATCCCACCATGACTGGAATTGTTTGGTTACATGGGCGCATATAAAATATCACTGCGTCTCCATGTATTTCCAGTATGACACGATGTCAGAACTCCCAGGGTCCCTACTCCATCTGTGGATGAACGCACAGAGAAGGGGTAACGACAAGCATAGGGAGATGACCAAGAACTGTCCATAGAGTCCATACAAGGTCCAAAGCCAGTTGACACGATGTCAGAGCTCCCAGGGTCCCTACTCCATCTGTGGATGAACGCACAGAGAAGGGGTAACGACAAGCATAGGGAGATGACCAAGAACTGTCCATAGAGTCCATACAAGGTCCAAAGCCATTTGACACGATGTCAGAGCTCCCAGGGTCGCTACTCCATCTGTGGATGAACGCACAGAGAAGGGGTAACGACAAGCATAGGGAGATGACCAAGAACTGTCCATAGAGTCCATACAAGGTCCAAAGCCAGTTGACACGATGTCAGAGCTCCCAGGGTCCCTACTCCATCTGTGGATGAACGCACAGAGAAGGGGTAACGACAAGCATAGGGAGATGACCAAGAACTGTACATAGAGTCCATACAAAGTCCAAAGCCAGTTGACATGAGAGTCACCACCTGGCTTATCTGGCCATCTCCATGGAACCAGGCGACCAGCGGTTCCCAACCCTGGCTTTCTCCAAACATATCCATGGTTCAGAGATGGTCACTGGATCAGATCTGTGTCCTTCCAACCGGAGCCGAAAACCCCTAGGTTGTATCCTATAGAATCCTAGATCAGTGTCCCTCGTGATGGTGCCATGATGAATTGGCTGCAGTCCTTTCTCTTGTGTCTTGGGTGGTTTTCAGAAATCTGGCTCCTAGCTCTGTGTTACTTCAGTCTCTTTATACCCAAGGCATGTAAGCTACCCTTAGAACCACCCAGGGTCTTTCAGTCCAACATCAAGAAAAGGTAAACAATGGTGATGGGATTAAGTATATTAGCATATAAGCACACATCAACAAACAAAGCTCAACACACTCAATGTACAGTCACCACTACAGACTTAAGGCCCCATCACACATAGCGATTTACCAACGATCACGACCAGCGATACGACCTGGCCGTGATCGTTGGTAAGTCGTTGTGTGGTCGCTGGGGAGCTGTCACACAGACAGCTCTCTCCAGCAACCAACGATCAGGGGAACGACTTCGGCATCGTTGAAACTGTCTTCAACGATGCCGAAGTCCCCCTGCAGCACCCGGGTAACCAGGGTAAACATCGGGTTACTAAGCGCAGGGCCGCGCTTAGTAACCCGATGTTTACCCTGGTTACCAAAAAAAACAAACAGTACATACTCACCATCTGATGTCCGTCAGGTCCCTTGCCGTCTACTTCCTGCTCTGACTGAGTGCCGCCGTACAGTGAGAGCAGAGCGCAGCGGTGACATCACTGCTGTGCTGTGCTCTCACTGTACGGCAGCACTCAGTCAGAGCAGGAAGCAGACGGCTAGGGACCTGACGGACATCAGATGGTGAGTATGTACTGGTTTTTTTTTTTTACATTTACGCTGGTAACCAGGGTAAACATCGGGTTACTAAGCGCGGCCCTGCGCTTAGTAACCCGATGTTTACCCTGGTTACCAGTGAAGACATCGCTGGATCGGTGTCACACACACCGATTCAGCGATGTCAGCGGGACCTCAACGACCAAAAAAAGGTCCAGGCCATTCCGACACGACCAGCGATCTCGCAGCAGGGGCCTGGTCGCTGGTACGTGTCACACATAGCGAGATCGCTACTGAGGTCGCTGTTGCGTCACAAAACTTGTGACTCAGCAGAGATCTCGCTAGCGATCTCGCTATGTGTGACGGGGCCTTTACACTGTATGTTAAATGGTATCAGTCTGCAAGTCTGTCCTCTTGAACCACCAGACATAAACACTTAAATGCACAAGCCAATATGCAGATGAAAATTCAGTTCTTATTGGTTTGCAAAAACGTAGCTGTCTGGGTAATTAAGATACAATCTGGTTTCTTCACACACCCAACAGACAAGAGAAAGGACTGCAGCCAATTCATCATGGCACCATCACGAGGGACACTGATCTAGGATTCTATAGGATACAACCTAGAGGTTTTCGGCTCCGGTTGGAAGGACACAGATCTGATCCAGTGACCATCTCTGAACCATGGATCTGTTTGGAGAAAGCCAGGGTTGGGACCTGCTGGTCGCCTGGTTCCATGGAGATGGTCAGATAAGCCAGGTGGTGACTCTCGTGTCAACTGGCTTTGGACCTTGTATGGACTCTATGGACAGTTCTTGGTCATCTCCCTATGCTTGTCGTTACCCCTTCTCTGTGCGTTCATCCACAGATGGAGTAGCGACCCTGGGAGCTCTGACATCGTGTCAACTGGCTTTGGACCTTGTATGGACTCTATGGACAGTTCTTGGTCATCTCCCTATGCTTGTCGTTACCCCTCTGTGCGTTCATCCACAGATGGAGTAGCGACCCTGGGAGCTCTGACATCGTGTCAACTGGCTTTGGGCCTTGTATGGACTCTATGGACAGTTCTTGGTCATCTCCCTATGCTTGTCGTTACCCCTTCTCTGTGCGTTCATCCACAGATGGAGTAGCGACCCTGGGAGCTCTGACATCGTGTCAACTGGCTTTGGACCTTGTTTGGACTCTATGGACAGTTCTTGGTCATCTCCCTATGCTTGTCGTTACCCCTTCTCTGTGCGTTCATCCACAGATGGAGTAGCGACCCTGAGAGCTCTGACATCGTGTCATACTGGCTTTGGACCTTGTATGGACTCTATGGACAGTTCTTGGTCATCTCCCTATGCTTGTCGTTACCCCTTCTCTGTGCGTTCATCCACAGATGGAGTAGCGACCCTGAGAGCTCTGACATCGTGTCATACTGGCTTTGGACCTTGTATGGACTCTATGGACAGTTCTTGGTCATCTCCCTATGCTTGTTTGTCGTTACCCCTTCTCTGTGCGTTCATCCACAGATGGAGTAGGGACCCTGGGAGTTCTGACATCGTGTCATGCTGGAAATACGTGGAGACGCAGTGATATTTTA
The DNA here is from genome assembly GCF_051348905.1 of Ranitomeya variabilis. Lineage (NCBI taxonomy): Eukaryota > Metazoa > Chordata > Amphibia > Anura > Dendrobatidae > Ranitomeya > Ranitomeya variabilis. The sequence goes on along the minus strand of NC_135235.1, from coordinate 750,985,716 downwards.
TATGCGCCCATGTACCCATACAATTCCAGGCATGTGGGGATTGTTCTGTTTGCTATTGTGTGTTGTGGTTCAATAAAGTATTGCCACACTGTTTTACCTTAACCCTGTGTTGTCTGTGTAGTGTATTGCCCACTGGGAGATAGAGCGGGCGTTCAGTGGTATGAGCCGTCGTCCATGCAGTCTTGCTAAAGACAGCCGGGCCAGCGGACGAGAGCACCCAGTGACCCCGTGTCTCCGTAACAGCATCTATGGGGCCCTAACGTTTGTGCAGCACTATAATGGGGCAAGTGTCTGTATGGAGCATCTATGGGGCCATAACATTTGTGCAGCATTATATGAGGCAAGTGTCTGTATGGAGCATCTATGGGGCCATAACGTTTGTGCAGCATTATATGGGGCAAGTGTCTGTATGGAGCATCTATGGGGCCATAACGTTTGTGCAGCATTATATGGGGCAAGTGTCTGTATGGAGCATCTATGGGGCCATAACGTTTGTGCAGCACTATATGGGGCAAATATCTTTATGGAGCATCTTATGGGGCCATAATCAACGTTTCTGCAGCATTATATGGGGCAAATGTGTCTACGGAGCATCTTATGGGGCCATTATTAACCTTTATTCAGGATTATATGGGGTTCCTTATTCAATATGGATATTCAAAAACACTTAACCTACTGATGTCTCAATTATTTGTATGCAGGACTCTGCTGTGCTGGTTGTCATGGTGCTGAATGAGGGGAAGTTTATATCTGGGGTCAGGAGGGGTTTATAGTGTGGATGTAGCAGAGCCGTGTGTGTACAGGGTGTACAGAGCGGAGCCGTGTATGTGTGTAGTGGAGCAATGTGTACGAGGTGTACGGAGCGGAGTCAGGTGTGTACGAGGTGTACAAAGCTGAGCCGAGTGTGAAAGAGGTGAGCGGAGTCGTGTATGTATGGGGTGTATGGAGTGGTGTTGTGTGTTTATGAGGTGTATGGAGCGGAGCCGCTTGTGTACGGGGTGGACAGAGCGGAGCCGTGTGTGTATGGAGTGTATTAAGCGGAGCCACGTGTGTACGGAGCGGAGCCGAGTGTGTACGGAGCGGAGCTGTGTGTGTGAGGTGTACGGAGTGGATCCGCGTGTGTACAAGGTGTACGGAGCAGAGCCGTGTGTATGAGGTGTATGAAGTGGAGCCACTTGTGTACGGGGTGGACGGAGCGGAGCCGTGTGTGTATGGAGTGTACGAAGCGGAGCCGCGTTTGTATGGAGCGGAGCCATGTGTGTACGGAGCGGAGCTGTGTGTGAGGTGTACGGAGTGGATCCGCGTGTGTATGAGGTGTACGGAGCAGATCCGTGGGTGTACGGCGCGGAGCCGCGTGTGTACAAGGTGTACGGAGCAGAGCCGTGTGTGTACGGGGTTCACGGAGCAAAGCCGCGTGTGTACGGGCTGTAAATGTCCGAGTTGGGAAGAATGGTACACGGCTGTGGGCAGAGCCCAGCATGTGCACTGTGGGGGAGTATTGGGCGTACTCGCCAGCGTCAGAATGTGCAGTGCGTATGCTCCGGAGCCGACCAGTACACCTAATACACCCCCACACTGCACAGGTCCGGAAATGACGCACTGCAGCGTCACACCAGGAAGAAACAGCACACAGATTTCAAACGCCGGGAGTGCGCTTGGAATTAGAGCGAGGGAGGACATGAACGCCCAGCGTCTGCACTTCCAAAGACATCGCCATAATTAGTACAGGGACTTGTTAGTTATAACATCATTTTTCTCAGCGATTACAGGGCAGTATTAGGTCAGACTATACAACAAAGCAACAAAACTATAGTGTGCGAAATGAATAGGGAAAATGTGAATTTCGGTGGGAAATATTTTGGCGCGGGGGGGCCCCATTTGAAAGTTCGCATCGGGGCCCCTCACTTTGTAGTTACGCCACTGCTAGACACACATATAACCCTAGACATATGTCACTACACACATATAGATATATATACACACACATCTTTCACCACATCCTGCATTAGGAGGAACCCAGGGCCAACCGCACCAGCATATGGTCTCACAATGGGTCTGAGGATCTCATCTCGGTACCTAATGGCAATCAGGCTACCTCTGGCGAGCACATGGAGGGCTGTGCGGCCCCCAAAGAAATGCCACCCCACACCATTACTGACCCACTGCCAAACCGGTCATGCTGAAGGATGTTGCAGGCAGCAGATCGCTCTCCACGGCATCTCCAGACTCTGTCACGTCTGTCACATGTGCTCAGTGTGAACCTGCTTTCATCTGTGAAGAGCACAGGGCGCCAGTGGCGAATTTGCCAATCCTGGTGTTCTGTGGCAAATTCCAAGCGTCCTGCATGGTGTTGGGCTGTGAGCACAACCCCCATCTGTGGACATCGAGCACTCAGACCATCCTCATGGAGTCAGTTTCTAACCGTTTGTGCAGACACACGCACATTTGTGGCCTGCTGGAGGTCATTTTGCAGGGCTCTGGCAGTGCTCCTCCTTGCACAAAGGCTGAGGTAGCGGTTCTGCTGCTGGGTTGTTGCCCTGCTACGGCCCCCTCCACATCTCCTGGTAGCGCCTCCAGCCTCTGGACACTACGCTGACAGACACAGCAAACCTTCTTGCCACAGCTCGCATTGATGTGCCATCCTGGACGAGCTGCACTACCTGAGCCACTTGTGTGGGTTGTAGAGTCCGTCTTATGCTACCACGAGTGTGAAAGCACAACCAACATTCAAAAGTGACCAAAACATCAGCCAGAAAGCATTGGTACTGAGATGTGGTCTGTGGTCCCCACCTGCAGAACCACTCCTTTATTGAGGGGGTCTCGATAATTGCCAATAATTTCCATTTGTTGTCTATTCCATTTGCACAACAGCATGTGAAATTGATTGTCAAACAGTGTTGCTTCCTAAGTGGACAGTTTGATTTCACAGAAGTTTGATTTACTTGGAGTTATATTCTGTTATTTAAGTGTTCCCTTTATTTTTTTGAGCAGTGTAGTATAATGTCCCCCTTGTATAGAATGTCCCCCTCAGCCCCGCATATATAGTATAACTAGATTGTGGCCCGATTCTAACGCATCGGGTATTCTAGAATATGCATGTCCCCGTAGTATATGGACAATGATGATTCCAGAATTAGCGGCAGACTGTGCCCGTCGCTGATTGGTCGAGGCAACCTTTATGACATCATCATCGCCATGGCAACCATTATGACATCTACGTCGATACTGTGCCCGTCGCTGATTGGTCGAGGCCTGGCGGCCTCGACCAATCAGAGACGCGGGATTTCCATTATGACATCATCGTCGCCATGCTGTGCCCGTCGCTGATTGGTCGAGGCCTGGCGGCCTCGACCAATCAGAGACGCGGGATTTCCAGGACAGACAGACAGACAGACGGAAAAACCCTTAGACAATTATATATATACTAGACTGTGGCCCGATTCTAACGCATCTGGTATTCTAGAATATGCATCATGTCCCCGTAGTATATGGACAATGATGATTCCAGAATTTGCGGCAGACTGTGCCCGTCGCTGATTGGTCGAGGCAACCTTTATGACATCATCGTCGCCATGGCAACCATTATGACATCTATGTCGATACTGTGCCCGTCGCTGATTGGTCGAGGCCTAGACTGTGGCCCGATTCTAACGCATCGGGTATTCTAGAATATGCATGTCCCCGTAGTATATGGACAATGATGATTCCAGAATTCGCGGCAGACTGTGCCCGTCGCTGATTGGTCGAGGCCTGGCGGCCTCGACCAATCAGACACGCGGGATTTCCAGGACAGACAGACAGACAGACAGACAGACAGACAGACAGACAGACAGACAGACAGACAGACAGACAGACGGAAAAACCCTTAGACAATTATATATATATAGACTAGATTGTGGCCCGATTCTAAGGCATCGGGTATTCTAGAATATGCATGTCTCTGTAGTATATGGACAATGATGATTCCAGAATTCGCGGCAGACTGTGCCCATTGCTGATTGGTCAAGGCAACCTTTATGACATCATCGTCGCCATGGTAACTATTATGACATCTATGTCGATACTGTGCCCGTCGCTGATTGGTCGAGGCGAATTCGCGGCAGACTGTGCTCGTCGCTGATTGGTTGAGGCAACCTTTAATGCATCGGGTATTCTAGAATATGCATGTCCCCGTAGTATAAGGACAATGATGATTCCAGAATTTGCAGCAGACTGTGCCCGTTGCTGATTGGTCGAGGCAACCTTTATGATATCATCGTTGCCATGGCAACCATTATGACATCTACGTCGATACTGTGCCTGTCTCTGATTGGTCGAGGCATCGTCGCCATGCTGTGCCCGTCGCTGATTGGTCGAGGCCTGGCGGCCTCGACCAATCAGAGACACGGGATTTCCAGGACAGACGGAAAAACCCTTAGACAATTATATATATAGATAATGTCCCCCATGTATAGTATGTCCCTCGCAGCCCCCGTATATAGTATAATACCCTCCTTATACAGTATGTCCCTCACAGCCCCCCATATACGGTATAGTGTAATGACCCCATATATAGTTCAATTCAATTTTTTAATTCAAAGAAGCTTTTTTTTGGCAGGACCAAATAAACATTAGTTTCCCAAAGCATGTGTGCAGTAGGGATAGATAGTAGGGACGATGGATGGGGTGCAGGGTGGGGGTAAGGAAGTCCATGGCATATCATGGCTGTCTTTCTTGCATCCTATGGCACGTGCTCACATACTGCGTTGCTATCTCCACCGCACTTCTTCCCCCAGAAGGATATGTTTTTTCTTCCTCCTTCATGGAGCTTAAATCCAGGAAGAGATCGGAGAGTCTCCTGAAGTGAGTGTCCCTCACTGCTGATTGTTTGGTGCAGTGTAGCAGGAAGTGAGTCTCATCCTCCAGGTCACAGTGTAGGCATAGTCTGTCATCTGCCTGTGCCAGCCGACCTCGATAGCCAGATTGTAGGCACTGGGTCTATACCGGCTCAGGATCTGGCGGTCGCTGGGGTCCGTGTTTCTCCAGATATGGAGCCAGTCTGTAGTCTCTCTGTAGATTCTGGTACATGGTCAGTTTCTGTGAGCTGCTGATCTCCTATGTCCCCCACAGTCCCCATATTTATATAGTATAATGTCCCCATATTTATATAGTATAATGTCCCCCACAGTCCCCATATTTATATAGTATAATGTCCCCCACAGTCCCCATATTTATATAGTATAATGTCCCCACAGTCCCCATATTTATATAGTATAATGTCCCCCATATACAGTATGTCCCCCAGTCTCCATATTTATATAGTATACTGTCCCCCATATACAGTATGTCCCCCAGTCCCCATATTTATATAGTATAATGTCCCCCATATACAGTATGTCCCCACAGTCCCCATATTTATATAGTATAATGTCCCCCATATACAGTATGTCCCCATATTTATATAGTATAATGTCCCTCATATACAGTATGTCTCCCAGGCCCCATATTTTTATAGTATAATGTCCCCCATATACAGTATGTCCCCTAAGTAACATTTGGCACCTCTTAGGTCTTGGAGGGGAGATGCTAAATGTGGCCTGAGGTGATCTATTCCTGAGAACCTTTTCACAAGTGTCTCAAAAGAGAAAATAATATATTCATTAGCAGAGCGGCCGTGGCCAATCAAACAGCCCGCAATTATGATATTGACCTGAGGGGCCGGTCTAGAAACCTGACCTCAGACCAAAGTTATAAATTTAGGCTGCAGACAGAATTGTGGTCACATGTTGGGGGCAGCCTGAGAAGCTGGTGTGATCCAATCTACATTCGTCCTACCCCAGGGAGCAGAAAGCAACTACCAGTTAGATAATTTCTGTAAGTTTCTCCTGTTTATTTTGATACTGTTTTGCATAAGTTGTATGTCTTTTTATTATCATATTTTTATACCTTTTTCTTACTGTAAGCACTGAACCTTTTTGTATTAAAGTATAAAACTTTAACAAGTTGAACCTTGAATGTTCTAAAAGAATCCATAGCCTAAAGTGTGTGAGCCTTATGAGAGGTAGACAGTATTAGTATTTCCGGGACTCATCGCCCATGTGTTCGATGAGTGGTGGCAGCGTGTATGAGCGGGTGTGTGGTCTGGGTCGGTGTGTGATTTATGCTCCCATTACAGCATAGGACAGAGGTTGATTGCTGGACTGAGAGTGGGGAGATAGATTAACCCTTGCAGGCACAACCCCAAGTCACGTGTGAGAGCGGACACGTGACGAATAAGTGACACCACGGAGTAGGGATCCGTGACATATAGTATAATGTCCCCCATATACAGTATGTCCCCAACAGTCCCCATATTTATATGGTTATATTAGTATATGGACAATGATGATTCCAGAATTAGCGGCAGACTGTGCCCGTCACTGATTGGCCGAGGCAACCTTTATGACATCATCGTCGCCATGGCAACCATTATGACATCTACGTCGATACTGTGCCCGTCGCTGATTGGTCGAGGCGAATTCGCGGCAGACTGTGCCCGTCGCTGATTGGTCGAGGCAACCTTTATGACATCGTCGCCATGCTGCGCCCGTCGCTGATTGGTCGAGGCCGCCAGGCCTCGACCAATCAGAGACGCGGGATTTCCAGGACAGACAGAAAAACCCTTAGACAATTATATATATAGATAATGTCCCCCACAGTCCCCATATTTATATAGTATAATGTCCCCCATATACAGCATGTCCCCCAGTCTCCATATTTATAATGTCCCCCATATACAGTATGCCTCTCACAGCCCCTCGTTACCTTTGCGAATAAAAGGGGTCATAAAAATATATATATATATATATATTACCCTCCTCTAATCCCTGCTCCATCCAGCCTCGGCCTCTTCATCTATTTAGTGCAGCAGTGGTGCTGGATGATGCGATGAGGTCACTGCACTATCCCCAGCATGCGCCATTCTCCTTAAAGTAGCCTGCATTCTGCTGGAGTTCCTGGTGAAGCAGGCAGCGGTCGTCCGCAGCACCTCTGCTCCCACCATGGCACCTTCAACAGGAGAGGGGCGCCAGTGACAGCCGGGGAAGGAGAGAGGGGCGCCAGAGAGCAGGAGAGAGGGGCGCCAGAGAGCAGGAGAGAGGGGCGCCAGAGAGCAGGAGAGAGGGGCGCCAGAGAGCAGGAGAGAGGGGCGCCAGAGAGAGGGGCGCCAGAGAGCAGGAGAGAGGGGCGCCAGAGAGAGGGGCGCCAGAGAGCAGGAGAGAGGGGCGCCAGAGAGCAGGAGAGAGGGGCGCCAGAGAGCAGGAGAGAGGGGCGCCAGAGAGCAGGAGAGAGGGGCGCCAGAGAGCAGGAGGGGCGCAAGTGACAGCCGAGGAGCAGGGCCTCCTCTTTCACTACTCCGAGCCCCGCCATTTGCAGGGCCTCCTCTTTCACTACTCCGAGCCCCGCCATTTGCAGGGCCTCCTCTTTCACTCCTCCGAGCCCCGTCATCTGCAGGACCCCCTCTCTCACTCTTCCAAGACCCGCCATCTGCGGACACCCTCACTCACTCCTCCGGGTCCCGCTATCTGCAGGACCCACTTCTTTCACTCCTCCGGGCCTCGTTATCTGCAGGACCCCCTCTTTCACTACTCCAAGCCCTGCCATTTGCAGGGCCTCCTCTTTCACTCCTCCGGGCCCCGCCATCTGCGGACCCCCTCACTCCTCCAGGTCCCGCCATCTGCGGACACCCCCACTCACTCCTCCGGGCCCCGCTATCTGCAGGACCCCTCTTTAACTCCTCCGGGCCCAGTTATCTGCAGGACCCCCTTTCACTACTCCGGGCCCCCCTATCTGCAGGGCAGGGCCCCCTTTTTCACTCCTCCGAGCCCTGCCATTTGCAGGGCCTCCTCTTTCACTCCTCCGGGCCCCGCCATCTGCAGGACCCCCTCTCACTCCTCCAGGCCCCACCATCTGCAGACACCCTCACTCACTCCTCCGGGCCCCATTATCTGCAGGACCCCCTCTTTCACTACTCTGAGCCCCGCCATCTGCAGGGCCTCCTCTTTCACTCCTCCGGGCCCAGTTATCTGCAGGACCCCCTTTCACTACTCCGGGCCCTCCTATCTGCAGGGCCCCCTTTTTCACTCATCCGAGCCCCATCTGCAGGGCCTCCTCTTTCACTCCTCCGGGCCCAGTTATCTGCAGGACCCCCTTTCACTACTCCGGGCCCCCCTATCTGCAGGGCCCCCTTTTTCACTCATCCGAGCCCCATCTGCAGGGCCGCCTCTTTCACTCCTCCGAGCCCCGCCATCTGCAGGGCCTCCTCTTTCACTCCTCTGGGCCCAGTTATCTGCAGGACCCCCTTTCACTACTCCGGGCCCCCCTATATGCAGGGCCCCCTTTTTCAGTCATCCGAGCCCCATCTGCAGGGCCTCCTCTTTCACTCCTCCGGGACCCGCCATCTGCAGGACCCCCTCTCTCTCCTCCGGACACCCATACCCCCTCTATCACTCCTCTGCCCCTCCCCCATAATTGAGGCTCAGACACAAGATGTGTTGAAAATACCTTTAATTCTGCGCTATAAATGAAGCCATGATTACGTCGCACATGCTGGTGCCAGAGTTAGTGAAGGGAACGTCGGCTCCGACAGCGATCACCCCCAAACCCTGGACAGGCACTGAGGAGACCCCCGGAGTCAGGGAGCTTATATCTATCTATACAGTAACAGGTTCACTGCTGAAGCCTTAAAGGGGTGGGCTCTGCGGCAGGAAGAGGGGCTGGAAAAGAACTCAGGGGTCGCAACCCTACAGGGGCAATGTAACTTCCCCCCCCCCCCCCCTCAAAAAAAAAAAAGTCAGGGCCTATTGTTTGTATTGCAGAGGGGTCTGCAGCTCAGCGCCCCCAGAGGACAATCTAATGCACTGCAGGACGCAGCACCAACTGGTGACCCCAAGAGAAACTTATAGTTAGTTAAACCACAAGTCCCAGCATGCCGAAAGAGAAGACAATTGCTAATCCTGTAAATCACAAAACGACCGTGATACGCAGGAAAGAAAACGCGGAACTAAAAATAAGTGTCTCTGGCCCTTTAAGAACTAAAATAGTATGGTGACACTGTCCCTAGTGGTCATGAGTGGAAGTACAGACTATTGGACACCTGCATTTCTCTGCACCAGCAGGGCATGCCCTCACTATGGGTGGGTGGGTGGAGCCTCCCGCTCTGCAGGGGTGAAGCTTACTCTTGTCACACCCCCGCTTAGTGACAAATCCCTTTTCCTGCCGCAGAGGATCATGGTTTTTTTTTCGGCTTTTAACGCTAAAGTTTCCTCTTGGGGTAGAAAAAAATGTCGCGAAGGTCGCGGCCGCTACAAGTAGGACAAGAATTTTCACAGAAAATTCCTTTTTTGTTTTTCTTCCTCTTTATTCTATTTACAGATGAAGACGGAGAGCGGAAGTAGCGGACGGCAGGACGACACTGAACGTGGGGGAGGGGGTTAATGCTGCGTCTGATATAATGGCGTTGAGGACAAAACAATAAAACGTCGCTGGGAGGAATATAACTGAGGGGAAGACTGCGGGTTCTGAAAGAAGCGAAACTAAGGTTTCCGCAAACCCTGGCAAAACGGCTGCAACAATGGCCGCCGCAGCTCCGGGATGACACTCGCGTCGGGAGTGATTGCGGGGAGAAAACATAAAAATGGCAGACGTTAAATAAAATAAGTGGCGGGATACGGAGCGAAAGCCATGGGAGGGAGGGGCAGAAAACATGGCCGCCGCAAACCGCTCTCCACTGACAGACCTCGTGGGCGGTCGTCCCTCACCGCCGCCGGCCATGACCCAATCTTTGCTTCTTGCTGTGAGATCCGGGAAGAGGGAATGTCATCGTTAACCCTTTACGTATAAAAATAATAGTAGTCTTTATATACGGCGGTGGGGGGCGCCGTGCTCACGGACGCCGTGCTCGCGGGCGCCGCCCCAGCAACGTCCAAGATACTTTGTTTTTAAATAGCAGCCAAGTCGCCAGCGCTGGACGACTCATATCGTCATGGAAAAAAATATATTTATATATAATATTTATAGAATCCCAAAAAGTGTCCGTCCTGCTCCGACGCCAGGGCCCGAGCACCACGCCACCAGGGTCTGCGCCTCATTCCACCGCAAAGCCGCAGGTCTCCTCGATGGCTGTCAGCAGCTTCTCGTACAGCTTGTCGTACGTCTCGTATGGTGGGATGTCGATGCGGTTGAAGCTGAAAAGGAAAAAGGAATGAGAATAGAGTGTACTGTGCCGACAATGGGGCGGGCCGCCGCTCCGACAATGGGGCGCCGCGCCGACAATGGGGATCATGATGTATATAAAAGTCTGCAAGAGAACAAAACGGGTGGAGTCTATGACTTCTAATTAGCATAAGGGCAGTAACCCCAGAGGGCTACAGAGGCGGCGGTCACTCACCAGGTGTGCGCCTTGGGCAGGTTATTGGTGTTGGCGTCAATCTGATGGATGGTGAAGAGCCGCGGACCCGCTGCACCTGCCGGAGGAAGTGACATTTACTTACTGGTCACAATCACAGTGCAAAATCCCAACCAACCGGCCCACCAAACAGCAGAGGCACAAACCCCCAACTCACCAGACAGCGACCACACAAACCCCCGAACCACCAGACAGCGCCGAGACAAACCCCTGTCCCACCAGACAGCGACGACACAAACCCCCGAACCACCAGACAGCGCCGAGACAAACCCCTGTCCCACCAGACAGCGACGACACAAACCCCCGAACCACCAGACAGCGCCGAGACAAACCCCTGTCCCACCAGACAGCGACGACACAAACCCCCAAACCACCAGACAGCGCCGACACAAACCCCTGTCCCAGCAGACAGCGGCGACACAAACCCCCGACCCACCAGACAGAAACGGCACAACCCCCTGACCCACCAGACAGCAACACCACAAACCCCCACCCCATCCCACCAGACATCGGCGACACAAACTACTGACCCCGGCCCACCAGACATTGGTGTCACGTACCCGCTTCTTAGCACACGACTTGGGGTTGCGCCTGCAAGGGTTAATCTATCACCCCTCTCTCAGTCCAGCATTCAACCTCTGTCCTATGCTGTAATGGGAGCATAAATCACACACCGACACCACTCACCGAACACACAGAAGATGAATCCTGGAAATATTACTACTGTCTGCCAATCATAAGGCTCACACACCTTAGGCTATGGATTCTTTAGAGCATACAAGGTTCAACTGAAAGTTTAATGCCTTAATACAAAAAGGTACAGTGCTTACAGTAAGAAAAAGGTATAAAAATACGGTAATAAAAAGACACACAAATATGCAAAACAGTTTTAACAATAAACGGGAGAAAACTTACAGAAATAGCTAACTTTGTTTTGTAGTCTGTTTTCTGCTCCCTGAGGAGGGGGGGGGGGGGGGGGGGACGGACACGAATATGGAACATCAGCTCGGCTGCCCTCAATTTGTGAACAACTTTGTATGCGTACAGGCCTAATTTATAGAGTTAATTTGGAGGTCAGATTTCTATACCAGCCTCTCAGGTTGATATTATAATTGCTTGCTTTTGGTCGGACTACAGCCACTCCCCCAATGAATATATTATTTTCCTCTAAACACTTTTTGCATAAAGTTTTTCACAGATAGATAGTGTCAGGCAGTAATTGACATCTCTCTTCAAAAGAGACAGAAGGTTTGAAATGCTTCCCCTTCCTGGTTCTTAGCAAGACCCCCTGGCGAGATTGGAGACAGTAGACTGCTTTCTCAGGATAACATATGCTGTGCCCCCTGTGAGACCTGCAGTCTCAGGACAGATGTTAGATTACTGCTAGTCCCACATATATACCTATACATATTTCACTACAATCGGCGACACAAACTCCTGACCCACCAGACAGCGACGACACAAACCCCCCCACCCCAGCCCACCAGACAGCGACGACAACCCCCTACCCCTACCCCCACCCCACCAGACTGTGGCAATTCTCCAACCCCCCACCCCATCAGACAGTGCAGTTTTGTCACCACCAGTCGGCGATGCACCCTGCTGGACAGAGCAGGGACTGCAGTTCCCTACCTTGCAGCGCCTTGAAGCCTTGCAGTGGGACCCTGGAGGATCCGGTGACGAACTGCAGCAGCCGCGCCCTCCGCTCCTCGTCAAACGACTCCACCGCCTTCCAGAACCACTTGACGATGTTGCTGTCCGGGGTACAGTGTTTTAATCGCGTGTTCGCCTTCCAGTCGTTCACATCGATCTTTCCCAGTCCGCAGACGATCAGCTGGAAGGACAAAACACGGTGGTCACCCCTCCCCACCGGAGAACTACAAGTGCCAGGAAGCCTAGCTCCAGACTGCAGGTTACCTCCAGCTCCTTCTCGTCGAATGTCTTGAGCAGGTGCTGGGGGATCACCTCGTTGAATCCCTTCTGCAGGGCCAAGAACTGCGCCTCGATCCCTCGCAGGAACCGCCAGTTCACGTAGAGCCTGGAAGATGGGGGGAAAGGTCGGCGTTACAATGTAACAAACCCTCAGCAGCAAGCACATCACCACACAAAGAGGAATATAAATCTGCACTGGCCCTTTAAGGAAATATTGCTAGCTGTTATAACCTGACGGGGCCAAGCTCCGCCCCTGGCCATCACTTGCTCACCTGACGTACTCCTTTTTGGTTTCTTCGGTGACCGGGATGCTTTTGCCGTTGGGCTTCAGCTCATGCTGGATGAGCTCGCCATACGCGCTGTGCTCCACACAGAACGTGTGGTCCAGGACCGCCGTGATGTCGTTCTCCCTGGGAAAAGGGGAGGACAAAAAAAAGGAGTTACAGTGAAAGGGGCGGAGCAAAGACACGCCCACATCGAGACCGGCCGCTGTGACTCACAGGATCCAGACCAGGCTATTGTGGAGGTCGGGGTCCACGGACTCCATGTCGTCCAGCGTGATGGGCTTCCCCAGCAGCTGCTTGTAAAAGGGCAGCGTGAAGCCGCCGTCGATGTAGTGGCCATGAAACACCGCCATGCCCATGATCCGCCCCACGAAGTGGAAGTAGGAGAGGTGCTCCTATAGGAGGGAAGCGCAGGGTTACCGGGGGGGAAAACTGCAAGACGGAGACCCCCGGCCACACACACACTTACCGGGTTGACGGCAGAGTCGGGGTTGATCTGTAGTGTGTAGATATCGTCGCGGGAATATTGGAAGAGGCCATAATACGGATTCAGCATCTCGTGAGACAGCAGGTACAGCCACTCCCTGGAAGGGAAACGAGAGGAAGGAGCTCAGCAAAGTGCGCGACAAAGGGGAGGCACTCGGCAGAGGGTGCGGGAAAGGGGAGGGGAAGGGGAGGCGCAAGGCAGAGAGTGCGGGAAAGGGGAGGCACTCGGCAGAGGGTGCGGGAAAGGGGAAGGGAGGCGCAAGGCAGAGAGTGCGGGAAAGGGGAGGCGCTCGGCAGAGGGCGCGGGAAAGGGGAGGGGAAAGGCGCTAAGCAGAGTGCGTGGGAATAGGGAGGGGAAAGAGGCGCTCGGCAGAGGGAAAAGTGGCGCTCGGCAGAGGGGGAGGGAAAAGGCAGCGGCAGAGGGAACAGGAAAGGAGGCGGCGGCAGAGGGAACAGGAAAGGAGGCGGCGGCAGAGGGAACAGGAAAGGAGGCGGCGGCAGAGGGAACAGGAAAGGAGGCGGCGGCAGAGGGAACAGGAAAGGAGGCGGCGGCAGAGAGAACAGGAAAGGAGGAGGCGGCAGGGGGAACAGGAAAGGAGGAGGCGGCAGGGGGAACAGGAAAGGAGGAGGCGGCAGAGGGAACAGGAAAGGAGGAGGCGGCAGAGGGAACAGGAAAGGAGGAGGCGGCAGGGGGAACAGGAAAGGAGGAGGCGGCAGGGGGAACAGGAAAGGAGGAGGCGGCAGGGGGAACAGGAAAGGAGGAGGCGGCAGAGGGAACAGGAAAGGAGGAGGCGGCAGAGGGAACAGGAAAGGAGGCGGCGGCAGAGGGAACAGGAAAGGAGGAGGCGGCAGGGGGAACAGGAAAGGAGGAGGCGGCAGGGGGAACAGGAAAGGAGGAGGCGGCAGGGGGAACAGGAAAGGAGGAGGCGGCAGAGGGAACAGGAAAGGAGGAGGCGGCAGAGGGAACAGGAAAGGAGGAGGCGGCAGAGGGAACAGGAAAGGAGGAGGCGGCAGAGGGAACAGGAAAGGAGGAGGCGGCAGAGGGAACAGGAAAGGAGGAGGCGGCAGAGGGAACAGGAAAGGAGGAGGCGGCAGAGGGAACAGGAAAGGAGGAGGCGGCAGAGGGAACAGGAAAGGAGGAGGCGGCAGAGGGAACAGGAAAGGAGGAGGCGGCAGAGGGAACAGGAAAGGAGGAGGCGGCAGAGGGAACAGGAAAGGAGGAGGCGGCAGAGGGAACAGGAAAGGAGGAGGCGGCAGAGGGAACAGGAAAGGAGGAGGCGGCAGAGGGAACAGGAAAGGAGGAGGCGGCAGAGGGAACAGGAAAGGAGGAGGCGGCAGAGGGAACAGGAAAGGAGGAGGCGGCAGAGGGAACAGGAAAGGAGGAGGCGGCAGAGGGAACAGGAAAGGAGGAGGCGGCAGAGGGAACAGGAAAGGAGGAGGCGGCAGAGGGAACAGGAAAGGAGGAGGCGGCAGAGGGAACAGGAAAGGAGGAGGCGGCAGAGGGAACAGGAAAGGAGGAGGCGGCAGAGGGAACAGGAAAGGAGGAGGCGGCAGAGGGAACAGGAAAGGAGGAGGCGGCAGAGGGAACAGGAAAGGAGGAGGCGGCAGAGGGAACAGGAAAGGAGGAGGCGGCAGAGGGAACAGGAAAGGAGGAGGCGGCAGAGGGAACAGGAAAGGAGGCGGCGGCAGAGGGAACAGGAAAGGAGGCGGCAGAGGGAACAGGAAAGGAGGAGGCAGAGGGAACAGGAAAGGAGGGGGCGGCAGAGGGAACAGGAAAGGAGGAGGCGGCGGCAGAGGAAAAAGGAAAGGAGGCAGCAGAGGGAACAGGAAAGGAGGAGGCGGCAGAGGGAGCAGGAAAGGAGGAGGAGCTCACTGGGTGGGGAGGATAAGCAAGAGAGGAGTTCAACAGATGGCAAAAAAAAGGAGCAAGGGAAGAGCTCAGGGGGTAAGGAGGAACCAGGAAGGAGCTCAGTAGAGAACAGGAGGGAGCAAGGAAGGGGCAGCAAAGAGCACGGGAGTGAGGAGCAAGGAGCGGTAGTGCGGAGAGGATCTCTGCACATCATGAATGGTACTTGTGCACGCAGAACTGCCGCACTGGCGTCACCTTATATAAGGCCATGTTTGGAGCAGTTCTGAAGGTTTAGCAGCCCCCACATCAGGTGACCGCTCTTAAAACCAAGCATCATTACCTGGCGACTCCTCCGTAATCTAAACCTTCCTCTCCACGAAATTTGATCATCAGTCTCTTCCACAAATCCTTCGGCCTCATCTTCATCACCTGTCGGTAGGATTCCTGTAGGGTGCAGGACGGAACAGCGGTCAATGGGGTTGGGGAGGATAAGAGCGGCAGAGCAGCAGTGGTGCCGCTTACCTCGAAGATCTCCTCGCGGGACACCTCGATGCGGCAGTGCCCGGCCTGCGGCTGCTGCTGGGACAGCTCCTGTCGCAGGATCTTCAGCTTCTGCACCAGGTCCCGCTTATACCGGGGGACGGTGAGACAGTCCACGTCGTCCGGCAGCTGGCACAGGGACACCACCGGAGGAGGCGGCGGCGGCTGCTGCTGTTGCTGGTGGTCTTTCAGCTGGTTCTGGCGGCTGCAACAAAGAGAAGACCCTCAGAAATCAGAGTATTAAAGGGACGGACTGACATATACAATGCCCCATCCAATAGGGCCACGGCCACAAAACCCCAGACAGAGCGACGCTCCTCTAAGACAGAGCAACGTGCCCCCCCACCCCAAACAGAAAGAACCCCCCACCCCAGACAGGAGGCCGCCCACCTTCTCAGACAAATAGATGAACCCCCCACTTACTTCAGTACGAGGTGCAGGTTCGCCGACAGTCGGGGATCAGTGAACTGAGTGGTCCGATTATTGTGATCCACAAAGTAGACTCTCCCCGTCGCAGTGTTACGGATCTCCCACCCCGGAGGAAGAGGCCCCAACTCCTCACAATTAATGTTACTGAGGTCCCTGGAAAAAAAAAAAGGAAAGAAAAGTCATGAGTTATAACCCAGAGCTGCACGCACTATTCTGCTGGTGCAGTCACTGTGTACATACATTACATTACTGATCCTGAGTTACATCCTGTATTATACCCCAGAGCTGCACTCAGTATTCTGCTGGTGCAGTCACTGTGTACATACATTACATTACTGATCCTGAGTTACATCCTGCATTATACCCCAGAGCTGTACTCAATATTCTGCTGGTGCAGTCACTGTGTACATACATTACATTACTGATCCTGAGTTACATCCTGTATTATACCGCAGAGCTGCACTCACTATTCTGCTGGTGCAGTGACTGTGTACATACATTACATTACTGATCCTGAGTTACATCCTGCATTATACCCCAGAGCTGCACTCACTATTCTGCTGGTGCAGTCACTGTGTACATACATTACATTACTGATCCTGAGTTACATCCTGTATTATACCCAGAGCTGCACTCACTATTCTGCTGGTGCAGTCACTGTGTACATACATTACATTACTGATCCAGAGTTACATCCTGTATTATACCCCAGAGCTGCACTCACTATTCTGCTGGTGCAGTCACTGTGTACATACATTACATTACTGATTCTGAGTTACATCCTGTATTATACTCCAGAGCTGCACTCACTATTCTGCTGGTGCAGTCACTGGGAACATTACTGATCCTGTATTATACCCCAGAGCTGCACACTCTGTTCTGCTGGAGAGGTTACTTTCTCACCTGGGCACCCGGGGATCGTGCCACGTGCTAACTCCGGTCTGCGTGTGGAGGAAGTACACCTGCCCCTGCTGCGTTGTCCTCTGCTCTGTGGAGTGAGAGGAGGATAATAAATGCTGCTCTTTGCTTCCTGTGTACATGTTCTCTGCACCCTCTGTACAGAGCTCCACCCCCTGGACTCCTGGCACTCACCATAGCCCTCTGGCAGGTCCGGCGGGGTGTGTAAATGTGTTCTGCTCATGTAATTCCGGTGCCGCTGGGAGCGCACTCTTCTCTCCACGAGTCGGGGGTCGGAGCTCTGCCCGCTGCTGGCGCCGTTGGTCCCGGTGATGGGCGTGTTCTCGTCCACGAAGCAGCTCAGGGGCCGCCCAGGACTGGAGTACTCGGAGGCGGGTCTGCGGGGACAAAGGGGCGGGGCATGAGAGGAATCAATGGCGACATGAGACCTCTGACCGCATTTAACCTCCTGTGTGTCCTCCTGTAGTATCAGGTCAGTATCACCGATTGCCGTCAGTGAGTGTAAACACCCAGAGGCTGAACCCTGGTCCCACCTTGTCCTGGTTCCACAGCTGAGAGTTCGTTACAATGTTTCAATGATACCAGCACTAGTGACAAGACCAGGATGCTGGTCCACTACTCCACTGGGATGACCAGGATGAGATGGGAGGGGGAACGCTACTCCACGGAGGTGACCAGAATGAGGTGGAACGCTACTCCACGGAGGTGACCAGAATGAGGAGGGAGGGGAACGCTACTCCACGGAGGTGACCAGGATGAGGTGGAACACTACTCCATGGAGGTGACCAGAATGAGGTGGGAGGTGGAACGCTACTCCACGGAGGTGACCAGGATGAGGTGGAACGCTACTCCACGGAGGTGACCAGGATGAGGTGGAACGCTACTCCACGGAGGTGACCAGGATGAGGTGGAACGCTACTCCACGGAGGTGACCAGGATGAGGTGGAACGCTACTCCACGGAGGTGACCAGGATGAGGTGGAACGCTACTCCACGGAGGTGACCAGGATGAGGTGGAACGCTACTCCACGGAGGTGACCAGGATGAGGTGGAACGCTACTCCACGGAGGTGACCAGGATGAGGTGGAACGCTACTCCACGGAGGTGACCAGGATGAGGTGGAACGCTACTCCACGGAGGTGACCAGGATGAGGTGGAACGCTACTCCACGGAGGTGACCAGGATGAGGTGGAACGCTACTCCACGGAGGTGACCAGGATGAGGTGGAACGCTACTCCACGGAGGTGACCAGGATGAGGTGGAACGCTACTCCACGGAGGTGACCAGGATGAGGTGGAACGCTACTCCACGGAGGTGACCAGGATGAGGTGGAACGCTACTCCACGGAGGTGACCAGGATGAGGTGGAACGCTACTCCACGGAGGTGACCAGGATGAGGTGGAACGCTACTCCACGGAGGTGACCAGGATGAGGTGGAACGCTACTCCACGGAGGTGACCAGGATGAGGTGGAACACTACTCCATGGAGGTGACCAGAATGAGGTGGAACGCTACTCCACGGAGGTGACCAGGATGAGGTGGAACGCTACTCCACGGAGGTGACCAGGATGAGGTGGAACGCTACTCCACGGAGGTGACCAGGATGAGGTGGAACGCTACTCCACGGAGGTGACCAGGATGAGGTGGAACACTACTCCATGGAGGTGACCAGAATGAGGTGGAACGCTACTCCACGGAGGTGACCAGGATGAGGTGGAACGCTACTCCACGGAGGTGACCAGGATGGGGGGGAACGCTTCTCCAAAGAGGTGACGAGGATGGGGGGGAACGCTACTCCACGGAGGTGACCAGGATGGAAGATGATGGGGGGGGGGGGGGGGGGAACACTACTCCACGGAGGTGACCAGCATGAGTGGGAACGCTACTCCACGGAGGTGACCAAGATGGGGGACGCTACTCCATGGAGGTGACCAAGATGAGGGGGAACGCTACTCCACGGAGGTGACCAGGATGGGGGAGGGGGGGGGGGGAATGCTACTCCATGGAGGTGACCAAGATGAGGGGGAACGCTACTCCACGGAGGTGACCAGGATGGGGGAGGGGGAATGCTACTCCATGGAGGTGACCAAGATGAGGGGGAACGTAACTCCACGGAGGTGACCAGGATGAGAACATTACTCCACGGAGGTGACCAGGATGAGAACATTACTCCATGGAGGTGACCAGGAAGGAGATATTACTCCATGGAGGTGACCAGGATGGAGATATTACTCCATGGAGGTGACCAGGATGAGGGGGGGGTTGGGGAAACGCTACTCCACGGAAGTGACCAGGATGGGGGTGAAGGGGAAACGCTACTGCACGGAGGTGACCAGGATGGGGGGGGGGGGGGTTTAGACGCTAGTCCACGGAGGAGACCACGATGAAGACACTGCTCCATTGCGGTGATCAAGATGAGGACACTACTCCATGAAGGTGAGCACGATGAGGACACTACTCCATGAAGGTGAGCAGGATGGGGACATTGCTCCATGACGGTGACCAGGATGAGGACACTACTCCATGGAGGTGACCAGGATGAGGACGTTACTCAATGAAGGTGAGCACGCTGAGGACACTGCTCCATGAAGGTGAGCAGGATGAGGACACTACTCCATGGAGGTGACCAGGATGAGGACACTACTCCATGGAGGTGACCAGGATGGGGACGTTACTCAATGAAGGTGAGCACGCTGAGGACACTGCTCCATGAAGGTGAGCAGGATGGGGACATTGCACCATGATGGTGACCAGGATGAGGACATTAATCTATGAAGGTGACCAGGATGAGGATACTACTACATGGAGGTGACCAGGAGGAGGACACTACTCCATGGA
This sequence comes from Ranitomeya variabilis, assembly GCF_051348905.1. NCBI lineage: Eukaryota > Metazoa > Chordata > Amphibia > Anura > Dendrobatidae > Ranitomeya > Ranitomeya variabilis. The sequence goes on along the minus strand of NC_135235.1, from coordinate 750,966,018 downwards.
GGTGACCAGGAGGAGGACACTACTCCATGGAGGTGACCAGGAGGAGGACACTATTCCATGACGGTAAGCAGGACGAGGACACTACTCCATGACGGTGACCAGGATGAGGACATTAATCTATGATGGTGAGCAGGATGAGGAAATTAATAATGTTGTATGGAATAAACATTCATCACTGATTGACGTCTCGTCCGGCAAAGAGCGCGGCCCTTCAATTCGCCAAATTCCCATTTTTGTGAGCGGCCCATGTACCCAGACGAGTTTGGCAACTTTCACATTTCCGTCGGTACAGGGCCGTCACAAACCGTCGGCCCGACGTACGTTGTGCACAATTGTGCACGTGGGCAGCGGATGCATGTGTCCATCCGTCGCTAGTTCAAGTCAATGGCAAAAAAACGGATCCTGCGGGCACATTTGCAGGATCCGTTTTTTTGCCATAACGACGGATTGCGACGGCCCCCAGAAGACGGAAGTGTGAAAGAAGCCTTTGAGACCCCTGATGTAACCTATATACCCCATCACTGACAGCAGTGATCCATGTGAATTCCGCGGCTGGTTTTCCCCCTTACCGGGTCGGGCGTTCCCACTGGGTGGTCCGGGTGATGTGGTTGAGGTACTGGATGCGCCCTGAGGCCGTCCGCCTCTCCTCCCAGCTACGATCCAGACACGGAAGAGATAAAGCAGTCAGTGCTATTTCCAGGAACCCGAGGCCCGGCCTTATATCACGGCCGCGAGACAGGGAGAGAATAAGCAGCGGCGTATCAATCACACTGGTAGACAGGGGGCGCTGCTGGGCTGGAATGTCGGAGGTCAGAGTCAGTGTCCTATCACCCCCCAGGTGGCCCCGGGTCACCGGACCCCAGAGGGACAGACATACATGGGGTATATGAGTGGGCGCCCAGAACGCTACTGCTCTCTTATCAGGCTCAGTGACCCGGGAGAACCTGCTGCCACCTTGTAGATATGGGGGTCCCTCTGTACAAAGCCCCCCACAATGATGGGTCGGGGGGAAGGAACCTACTCGGACTCTCGACTTTCAGCAAACACAAAAACTGCACGACAACATACAGCAAGTATGGCAGCACCACGTGTCACAAGAAGGGGGAGAAGCAAGGCCGCTGCCGGGGTGCCCCCCATCCCTCACTAAGGGAGCTGCAAAAGTAATGGCGCCCTACCAGTGTAACGTCGTTTGACGGTGACGTAAGGGCGCCAATACTTTATCCAGGTCTGTCTGCAATAATCCCAGGTGCGCCCCCCTGTGCAACAGGCTGGGATTACACCTCACTAAGAAACCTCCGGACAGCAGCCGCTGCTTCACGTCAGGACCAAAGGACCAATACTCACAACAGAAAGCAAAAACACACAAAATAAAATTATTCGTTTTACATTTTTAAATTTAATAATAATAATAATAATAATAATAATAATATTTATTATTATTATTATTATAAAAAAAATTATAATTAAAATAAACAATTATAATTTTAAATATTATTATACAAAATATGTATTAAATAAAATAATGAATTAAAATTTTATGTTATTATTATTTCTATTACACCATTTAATAGAAAATATTATAAATACATTGAATTTTATTAAATGATAATTTCTATTAGTTTTCATTTTATCAATTATTGATGCTTTTATTAATTATAATTCATTTTATTAATTTTTTTATTGAATTATATTTATTTTATTGATAATTTTTTTAAATTAAAAATATAACTTAAAACCAATAAAAAATACATAAAATATGGTCTAAATTTAGAATATTTACTTTTTATTAAATTACTATTTTTTTTTATTAATTGACAATATTTTACTCTATTATTTTTATATCATATAATAATAATAATAATAATAATAATAATAATAATAATAATAATACTCAAATTGAAAGGTATAACACAAATTAAATGTAGCTATATATATAGCCTAAACTTCGTAAAACAAAACGTATAAAACAAAATATAGGATTAGTTAAAAAAATAAATAAATAAAGACAAGAAAATTGGACAAAGTTTACAAATTAGCAAACAAGTAGTATAAAATGGCAATGTAAAAACTGTCGGCGCACCGTCTGCACACTATCAGAACGCTGTCGGTGCACCGACGGCATTCGCTTTTTATAAAGCTGCAACTGACGAATCAGGAGAAAACATTGGGAATTACCAGACTCCGCCCACAAAAAATAATACAACAACAAATAGATGCAAAAAAAATAAATCAAACCTGCATAAAATGAACACGCAACAATAAAATGTAAACATTTAAAGGGCCGGTGCGTTTTCTCACCCATCTGGTAAATCGTTGTCGAAGAGCCGGCTGCAGTCAACCACTTGTCCCCCGCTGCCGATCCGATCCCGGGACTGGAGACTGACTACAGAGGAAATGGTAAACCAATCACAGGAGGCCAAGAGAGACCGTTATTGATACTAATTATTCACACCCTCCCATTAATGATAGCCCTGCTAGGAGCTGTGGTTTTGCAGCAGCTGTAAAGCGGGTCACATTTAGTCCACCCCTATGTGGGAGGGGTGCTGGGTTCATCCAATCACATCCCAGAGGCTCCAAGCTCCGCCTCCCCTTAAATCCCCGCACGTACCTACTATCTGCCCCCGCACCGTGTCGTTATCGTTCGGGCCGAGTTTGCATAAATCCAGGCGCTGATCTGCAGAAAAAAAAAAGTTACATAAGGGGCTCATTTAAGAAAAAATGTGTACCCCCCAAAATATGACATTGGTCAGGCAGGGGGGCCGCAGTCTCCACACTCACATCCCGTGTCCTTCAGGCGGGTGATGGCGTTGGACAGGAGGCGGACGCAGCCCAGGAACCCGGCCCCCTGCTTCTTATGGATCTTCTTGTGGTTCCACACGCTGATGGTGATGGAGTCCGACTTCCCGATGTATCTGAGGGGAAACAGACAGTCACCACTGGGCAGTGTCAATGCGCACCGCAGCCAGGCATTCTACTCATGGGCAGTGTCAGTGCGCACCGCAGCCGGGCATTCTATTCATGGGCAGTGTCAGTGTGCACCGCAGCCAGGCGGCATTGTACTCATGGGCAGTGTCAGTGCGCACCGCAGCCGGGCATTCTATTCATGGGCAGTGTTCAGTGCGCACCGCAGCCGGGCATTCTACTCATGGGCAGTGTCAGTGTGCACCGCAGCCAGGCATTGTATTCATGGGCAGTGTCAGTGCACACCGCAGCCGGGCATTGTATTCATGGGCAGTGTCAGTGCGCACCGCAGCCGGGCATTCTACTCATGGGCAGTGTCAGTGTGCACCGCAGCCAGGCATTGTATTCATGGGCAGTGTCAGTGCACACCGCAGCCGGGCATTGTATTCATGGGCAGTGTCAGTGCGCACCGCAGCCGGGCATTCTATTCATGGGCAGTGTCAGTGCGCACCGCAGCCGGGCATTCTACTCATGGGCAGCAATGTCATCAGCACTCAGTACCACACAGGATGGGATAAGATATGCTGCTCAGCAGACAGTATCCCAGAAAGGATTAGACACACAGCCCAGTATCACACAGGATAGGATTAGATACACGGCGCAGCACAGTATCCCAGAGGAGAGGATTAGATACACGGCTCAGCAGTCAGTATCACACAGGAGAGGATTAGATACACGGCTCAGCAGTCAGTATCACACAGGAGAGGATTAGATACACAGCTCAGCATTCAGTATCAGACAGGAGAGGATTAGATACACAGCTCAGCAGTCAGTATCACACAGGAGAGGATTAGATACACGGCTCAGCAGTCAGTATCACACAGGAGAGGATTAGATACACGGCTCTGCAGTCAGTATCACACAGGATAGGATTAGATACACGGCGCAGCACAGTATCCCAGAGGAGAGGATTAGATACACGGCTCAGCAGTCAGTATCACACAGGATAGGATTAGATACACGGCTCAGCAGTCAGTATCACACAGGGGAGGATTAGATACACAGCTCAGCATTCAGTATCAGACAGGAGAGGATTAGATACACAGCTCAGCAGTCAGTATCACACAGGAGAGGATTAGATACACGGCTCAGCAGTCCGTATCACACAGGAGAGGATTAGATACACGGCTCTGCATTCAGTATCACACAGGATAGGATTAGATACACGGCGCAGCACAGTATCCCAGAGGAGAGGATTAGATACACGGCTCAGCAGTCAGTATCACACAGGATAGGATTAGATACACGGCTCAGCAGTCAGTATCACACAGGAGAGGATTAGATACACAGCTCAGCAGTCAGTATCACACAGGAGAGGATTAGATACACGGCTCAGCAGTCAGTATCACACAGGAGAGGATTATATACACGGCTCAGCAGTCAGTATCACACAGGAGAGGATTAGATACACAGCTCAGCAGTCAGTATCACACAGGACAGGATTAGATACACGGCTCAGCAGTCAGTATCACACAGGAGAGGATTAGATACACGGCTCAGCAGTCAGTATCACACAGGAGAGGATTAGATACACGGCTCAGCAGTCAGTATCACACAGGAGAGGATTATATACACGGCTCTGCAGTCAGTATCACACAGGATAGGATTAGATACACGGCGCAGCACAGTATCCCAGAGGAGAGGATTAGATACACGGCTCAGCAGTCAGTATCACACAGGATAGATTTAGATACACGGCTCAGCAGTCAGTATCACACAGGAGAGGATTAGATACACAGCTCAGCAGTCAGTATCACACAGGACAGGATTAGATACACGGCTCAGCAGTCAGTATCACACAGGAGAGGATTATATACACAGCTCAGCAGTCAGTATCACACGAGAGGATTAGATACACGGCTCAGCAGTCAGTATCACACAGGAGAGGATTAGATATACGGCTCAGCAGTCAGTATCACACAGGAGAGGATTAGATATACGGCTCAGCAGTCAGTATCACACAGGAGAGGATTATATACACGGCTCAGCAGTCAGTATCACACAGGAGAGGATTATATACACGGCTCAGCAGTCAGTATCACACAGGATAGGATTAGATACACGGCTCAGCAGTCAGTATCACACAGGATAGGATTAGATACACGGCTCAGCAGTCAGTATCACACAGGAGAGGATTAGATATACGGCTCAGCAGTCAGTATCACACAGGAGAGGATTAGATACACGGCTCAGCAGTCAGTATCACACAGGATAGGATTAGATACACGGCTCAGCAGTCAGTATCACACAGGATAGGATTAGATACACGGCTCAGCAGTCAGTATCACACAGGAGAGGATTAGATATACGGCTCAGCAGTCAGTATCACACAGGAGAGGATTAGATACACGGCTCAGCAGTCAGTATCACACAGGAGAGGATTAGATACACGGCTCAGCAGTCAGTAACACAGGAGAGGATTAGATACACGGCTCAGCAGTCAGTATCACACAGGAGAGGATTAGATACACGGCTCAGCAGTCAGTATCAAACAGGAGAGGATTAGATACACGGCTCAGCAGTCAGTATCACACAGGATAGGATTAAATACACGGCTCAGCAGTCAGTATCACACAGGAGAGGATTAGATACTCGGCTCAGCAGTCAGTATCACACAGGAGAGGATTAGATACATGGCTCAGCAGTCAGTATCACACAGGATAGGATTAGATACACGGCTCAGCAGACAGTATCACACAGGATAGGATTAGATACACGGCTCAGCAGTCAGTATCACACAGGATAGGATTAGATACACGGCTCAGCAGTCAGTATCACACAGGAGAGGATTAGATACACGGCGCAGCACAGTATCCCAGAGGAGAGGATTAGATACACGGCTCAGCAGTCAGTATCACACAGGAGAGGATTAGATACACGGCTCATCAGTCAGTATCACACAGGAGAGGATTAGATACACGGCTCATCAGTCAGTATCACACAGGATAGGATTAAATACATGGCTCAGCAGTCAGTATCACACAGGATAGGATTAGATACACGGCTCAGCAGACAGTATCACACAGGATAGGATTAGATACACGGCTCAGCAGTCAGTATCACACAGGATAGGATTAGATACACGGCTCAGCAGTCAGTATCACACAGGAGAGGATTAGATACTCGGCTCAGCAGTCAGTATCACACAGGAGAGGATTAGATACATGGCTCAGCAGTCAGTATCACACAGGATAGGATTAGATACACGGCTCAGCAGACAGTATCACACAGGATAGGATTAGATACACGGCTCAGCAGTCAGTATCACACAGGATAGGATTAGATACACGGCTCAGCAGTCAGTATCACACAGGAGAGGATTAGATACACGGCGCAGCACAGTATCCCAGAGGAGAGGATTAGATACACGGCTCAGCAGTCAGTATCACACAGGAGAGGATTAGATACACGGCTCATCAGTCAGTATCACACAGGAGAGGATTAGATACACGGCTCAGCAGTCAGTATCACACAGGAGAGGATTAGATACACGGCTCAGCAGTCAGTATCACACAGGATAGGATTAGATACACAGCTCAGCAGTCAGTATCACACAGGATAGGATTAGATACACGGCTCAGCAGTCAGTATCACACAAGAGAGGATTAGATACACGGCTCAGCAGACAGTATCACACAGGATAGGATTAGATACACGGCTCAGCAGTCAGTATCACACAGGATAGGATTAGATACACGGCTCAGCCGTCAGTATCACAGGATAGGATTAGATACACGGCTCAGCAGACAGTATCACACAGGAGAGGATTAGATACACAGCTCAGGGGGAAGTATCACACAGGAGAGGATTAGATACACAGCCGAGCACAATGCGAGAACCACAATATCCAGCATGCTGTGAGTCGGTGGACGCTGGGGGTTGTAGTCCTCCGGATGCGGGGTGAGTCAGGCGGCGGTGGTGCAGACAATGATGGAGGAACTCGCTGCACCGGTCGGTCGTCTGAGAACAATCGCTCCAGTGTCAGCACTTCCTCCGCTGAGGTCACCGCACGTCTCCACTCTCCGCCTGCGGGGGGCACCGACGACAACTCCCACAGCTGCTGTCATACTACAAGTCCCAGCATGCCTCCCACATATCTGACGCTCGGGTCTGCCTCTGGTCGGCGCCACTCACAGGTCGTAGTGCTGGTTCCACTTGGGGTCCAGGGTGTTCTTCACGGTGTCTGTGGAGTGGCACTGCCCAGACCCGTCCACCACCACCTTGGCAAAGGGGTCCGGGAGCCCTGCAGTAAGGGGGGAAACAGGAGAGATAACGCAGCCGCCTCCAGAGCAGCCCCCGAAAATACACACCGAGCCCCCCCAATACTGCAGCCGCCTCCGGAGCAGCCCCCAATACTGCAGCCGATAATACACACCGAGCCCCCCAATACTGCAGCCTCCTTCCAGAGCAGCCCCCAATAATACACACCGAGCCCCCCCCATACTGCAGTCACATCCGGAGCAGCCCCCCATACTGCAGCCACAACCAGAGCAGCCCCCGATACACACCGAGCCCCCCATACTGCAGCCACAACCAGAGCAGCCCCCCATACTGCAGCCACAACCAGAGCAGCCCCCGATAATACACACCGAGCCCCCCATACTGCAGCCACCTCCAGAGCAGCCCCCGATAATACACACCGAGCCTCCCATACTGCAGTCACAACTGGAGCAGCCCCCGATAATACACACCGAGCCCCCCATACTACAGTCACATCCAGAGCAGCCCCCGATAATACACAGAAGCCTCCATACTACAGTCACATCCAGAGCAGCCCCCAGTATACACAGAAGCTCCCGGCTATAACACCCCTGAGCCCCCCCATACTGAAGACACATCCAGAACAGTCCCCAATATTAGCACCGAGCCCCCTAATACTCCAGTCACAGCCAGAGCTGCACAGAACAGCAGAACATGCGGTCGCCCCAAACTACAGAGATACTCACTGAAAAAATCCTTCTTCACCAGGTTTTTTGCACAGAGAACTGAGGAGAGAAAAAGAAACGGCGATCAGCGGGGTCAGTATCGGCCGCGTGGTGCGTGCGTATGCTCAGTGACCCCCACATGCCCAGCGACACCCCCCTCCACACGATGAGCGACCCGCGTACACAGCACCCCCTGCTCAATGAGTGACCCGCGTACACTCTGTGACCCCCACATGCTCAGGGACACCCCCAGCACCATGAGTGACCCGCGTATGCTCAGTCACCCCCCGAACAGAGAGTACAGATTGATACAATGTAACAGTCGTTTCCATAGTAACAAGTTGTCCCACTAGTCACACACAAGGGGCTGTGACTACTTCCACACTGTATCAGCACAGCGGGGGTTACTAGCAGCACAGTACCACCTCTATACCACATGGGGGTGTCGGCTCGGTGGTCCAGGCCACAGGGGGAGGACAAGGCTGTAGATAATGAATGGCCGGTCATATCTCCCGGTAGCGTTGGTGCGATCACCGCTGACGGTCCCATCAGTACATGTCCTCCACACCGCTTACATCTATGCCTGGCTCCGACAGCGGCCGCCGACAAGGGACCACCTGCTGCACTCTCCTTGACCATCCAATAAACCGCTGATTTAGGGGCAATGTTACAAGCAGCAATGTCCTGGCCTGTAAAGCCCCCAGAGGAGCAGAGCAGTGACGGCCGCAGGAGGGAGCGATGCAACGTTGAAGCTCCGGATCATGGGAAGCGTCCCTAGGACTAGGGGCTCAGACCCCCGGGGACTCGGAAGCGTCGGCCGGGCTCAGACCCCCGGGGACTCGGAAGCGTCGGCCGGGCTCAGACCCCCGGGGACTCGGAAGCGTCGGCCGGGCTCAGACCCCCGGGGACTCGGAAGCGTCGGCCGGGCTCAGACCCCCGGGGACTCGGAAGCGTCGGCCGGGCTCAGACCCCCGGGGACTCGGAAGCGTCGGCCGGGCTCAGACCCCCGGGGACTCGGAAGCGTCGGCCGGGCTCAGACCCCCGGGGACTCGGAAGCGTCGGCCGGGCTCAGACCCCCGGGGACTCGGAAGCGTCGGCCGGGCTCAGACCCCCGGGGACTCGGAAGCGTCGGCCGGGCTCAGACCCCCGGGGACTCGGAAGCGTCGGCCGGGCTCAGACCCCCGGGGACTCGGAAGCGTCGGCCGGGCTCAGACCCCCGGGGACTCGGAAGCGTCGGCCGGGCTCAGACCCCCGGGGACTCGGAAGCGTCGGCCGGGCTCAGACCCCCGGGGACTCGGAAGCGTCGGCCGGGCTCAGACCCCCGGGGACTCGGAAGCGTCGGCCGGGCTCAGACCCCCGGGGACTCGGAAGCGTCGGCCGGGCTCAGACCCCCGGGGACTCGGAAGCGTCGGCCGGGCTCAGACCCCCGGGGACTCGGAAGCGTCGGCCGGGCTCAGGCCCCCGGGGACTCGGAAGCGTCGGCCGGGCTCAGGCCCCCGGGGACTCGGAAGCGTCGGCCGGGCTCAGACCCCCGGGGACTCGGAAGCGTCGGCCGGGCTCAGACCCCCGGGGACTCGGAAGCGTCGGCCGGGCTCAGACCCCCAGGGACTCGGAAGCGTCGGCCGGGCTCAGACCCCCGGGGACTCGGAAGCGTCGGCCGGGCTCAGACCCCCGGGGACTCGGAAGCGTCGGCCGGGCTCAGACCCCCGGGGACTCGGAAGCGTCGGCCGGGCTCAGACCCCCGGGGACTCGGAAGCGTCAGCCGGGCTCAGACCCCCGGGGACTCGGAAGCGTCAGCCGGGCTCAGACCCCCGGGGACTCGGAAGCGTCGGCCGGGCTCAGACCCCCGGGGACTCGGAAGCGTCGGCCGGGCTCAGACACTCGGCAACTAGGAAGTATCGACTAGGAAGTATCGCCCAGGCTCAGATACAAGGAGATCAGCTGCAGCACATTCCTCACATACCAGACTGCTGATTAGAGGCTAAAAAACCAAAAGGAAAACTAAGGAGCGTAGTCTGCGGAGGGGAAGAGTCTGCAGCGGGGGAGGGGAGCGCCGCGCCAGGATTCCTAGAATTCGGGAGATGGGTGTTTACAGTGACACTGCAGCCAGTCGGGGGACAGCCATGGGGGACAGCCTCGGTGCCCAATGGAACTCTGGGCAAACAGGCCGATTCCTGCGGAAGCAACAGCAGTGATGTCATCCACAGTCCTGACTGGCACAGCAGTCACCATGCTCCATGTAATAAGCCACATTAATTATTGAGGGGTGCTAGCCAATCATGGTGGCGACAGATGGGAAGTGGCCGGGTCATGTCACCGCCCTTCGCGCCCATCACCAGATGTACCGCAGCTGTGGAGTCCCCACCAGTTGATGTGGTGTTAATCCTCCAGTGTAGGCGGGACTTAAAGGGCATCTCCAGGGGAGGCCAGTGGTGACACTGCAGGGGCAGAAATCACCAGGATGGGAAATCCGGGGTCTGCGTGATCGCCAGCGATGAGATTAATGACCTTTATTTAGGCCTCAGACCCTTTAGGCCATATTAAAAGGGGAAGCAACGGCGGATCCGGGAGACGGCGGATCCCGGAAACGACAGATCGACGGCGGATCCCGGAGACTATGGCGGATCCCATCTCCGGATCAAAGGAAGGTGCAATCTGGAAGAAGCCAGTGAGATCTCTCCCACAAGGATCCTCCAAGATCATCCCCGGGCTCCGAGGCCACGACTGATAGAGGAATGTTCCACCTGTCGCCAAGTCGGAGCAGGAAACCGCGCGCTGCTCAGAGACGATGAATCATTTCCCATTTGGCCAATGTTCTTCCTCCAGGGTTTGAGGACCACCCCACACGTGTCCAGGGACCACCGACACCTGGCGGCGAGGAGACACTGCATGTATGACTAGTCAGCAGCCTGTCAGCGATGTAACAGCAGAATAGTGACTGCAGCTCTAGGGGTGACTGGAGGATAAGACATGATGTAAAAGCAGAATACAGAGTGCAGCTCTGGAGGTGACTAGAGGATAAGACATGATGTAAAAGCAGAATAGAGAGTGCAGCTCTGGAGGTGACTAGAGGATAAGACATGATGTAAAAGCAGAATAGAGAGTGCAGCTCTGGAGGTGACTAGAGGATAAGACATGATGTAACAGCAGACTAGTGAGTGCAGCTCTGGGAGTGACTGGAGGTTAAGACAATGTAATAGAATAGTGAGTGCAGCTCTGGGGGTGACTGGAGGATAAGACAATAACAGCAGAATAGAGAATGCAGCTCTGGAGGTGACTGGAGGGTAAGACATGATGAAATAGCAGAATAGTGAGCGCAGCTCTGGGGGTGACTGGAGGATAAGACAAGATGTAACAGCAGAATAGCGAGTGCAGCTCTGGAGGTGCCTGGAGGGTAAGACATGATGTAATAGCAGAATAGAGAGTGCAGCTATGGAGGTGACTGGAGGATAAGACATGATGTAATAGCAGAATAGTGAGTGCAGCTCTGGAGGTGACAGGAGGATAAGACATGATATAACAGCAGAATAGAGAGTGCAGCTCTGGAGGTGACTGGAGGATAAGACACGATGCAACAGCAGAATAGTGAGTGCAGCTCTGGGGGTGACTGGAGGATAAGACACGATATAACAGCAGAATAGTGAGTGATGCTCTGGAGGTCAGTAGAGGATTAGACACGCTGTAACAGCAGAGTAGTGACGGCAGCTCTGGGGGTGACTGATGGATAAGACATGATGTAAAAGCAGAATAGTGAGTGCAGCTCTGGAGGTGACTGGAGGATTAGACACGATATAACAGCAGAATAGTGAGTGATGCTCTGGAGGTCAGTAGAGGATTAGACACGCTGTAACAGCAGAGTAGTGACGGCAGCTCTGGGGGTGACTGATGGATAAGACATGATGTAAAAGCAGAATAGTGAGTGCAGCTCTGGAGGTGACTGGAGGATTAGACACGATGTAACAGCAGAATAGTGAGAGCAGCTCTGGGGGTGAGTAGAGGATTAGACATGATATAATGGCAGAATAGTGAGTGCAGCTCTGGAGGTCAGTAGAGGATTAGACACGATGTAACAGCAGAGTAGTGACGGCAGCTCTGGGGGTGACTGATGGATAAGACACGATGTAACAGCAGAATAGTGAGTGCAGCTCTGGAGGTGACTGGAGGGTAAGACATGACGTAATAGCAGAATAGTGAGTGCAGCTCTCGAGGTGACAGGAGGATAAGACATGATGTAACAGCAGAATAGCGAGTGCAGCTCTGGAGGTGACTGGAGGGTAAGACATGATGTAATAGCAGAATAGTGAGGGCAGCCCTGGGGGTAACTGGAGGATAAGACAAGATGTAACAGCAGAATAGAGAGTCCAGCAATGGAGGTGACTGGAGGATAAGACATGATGTAATAGCAGAATAGTGAGTGCAGCTCTGGAGGTGACTGGAGGATAAGACATGATGTAACAGCAGAATAGTGAGTGCAGCTCTGGAGGTGACTGGAGAATAAGACATGATGTAACAGCAGAGTAGTGACTGCAGCTCTGGAGGTGACTGGAGGATAAGACACGATGTAACAGCAGAACAGAGAGTGCAGCTCTGGAGGTGACTAGAGGATAAGACAAGATGTAAAAGCAGAATAGAGAGTGCAGCTCTGGAGGTGAGTAGAGGATAGGATGGGAGGACTAGGATTACCTGGAGAAGCTGCTGAGAAGTGAATGATAGATGTGGCTGATAACAGAGAGCACACTGACAGGGCATGAATACATATGCAGTCACAGAGTGCAGGATATATTCCGGCCTGACGCTAGGACTCTCTGTTATCAGGCAGTACAGCCAGGACGGACCCTGCGAGGAGCGGGTGAATAGTGAGGGTGGGCAGCACAGGGATCAGCTGAGCATGTGATGGGTGGTCTCTGGAGGCGGGGGGCACTCACAGACGGTGTGACCAGCAGACTGGTGGCGCGGCCCGGACCCCTCGGTGGGCTGCGCAGAAGTCGCTAGATCTCTCCCCACTTTCCTGTGTGCAGCCGGACACAATGTCCCACCAGACAGGAAGGGTTGTCATAGGGACATTGACTATTACCAGTTAACCCTTTCATCTGCATTTCCTGTTGCCAGGTCGATGGCAGTGTCTGGCCGTCAGTGATGTGAAGTGGCGGCTCTGCCCGGTACAGAGAGGACGACGACTTCCCCTGGAGACCCCCGGGCACGCCAATCTGTCCGGTCACCGCTACGCCACCTCCTGACACACCGACCCTTCATGTCTCACAGCTGAGGCTTTGTTACTATCTATCCAAGGAATGACGGCCTCTTGCCTCAGTCCCTGTTCACACTGGCCGGGGCTGCAGCCTGGGGGACGGAGCGGCAGGCATCACCGGTGACCGCGGCCTCACACTCATCATCACTCAGCCCGGAGCTAATGGCCAGAGAATGCTGCGCAGGTGGAGGAGGCTTTGTTGTGCCGAGTTCTGTGCCGCAGTCATACAAGATTATCCCTGACGAAGAGTGAAGTCAGCGGCTGGAACACGGCAGCGCCGACACTAGAGCACAGCGGCCGCGACCAGCGCCAACACCCGCCCGGCCAGCGCCAACACCCGCCCGGGCAGCGCCAACACCTCCCAGGCGTCCATTGTGTATATTTCTCCCCCACAGTGTGTACAGGACACCGTATATCCGGGGTGTATATATCCCACACTGTGTACAGGACACCGTATATCCGGGGTGTATATATCCCCCACACACTGGGTACAGGACACCGTATATCCGGGGTGTATATATCCCCCGCACTGTGTACAGGACACCGTATATCCGGGGTGTATATATCCCCCACACTGTGTACAGGACACCGTATATCCGGGGTGTATATATCCCCCACACTGTGTACAGGACACCGTATATCCGGGGTGTATATATCCACCACACTGTGTACAGGACACCATATATCCGGGGTGTATATATCCCCCACACTGTGTACAGGACACCGTATATCCGGGGTGTATATATCCCACACTGTGTACAGGACACCGTATATCCGGGGTGTATATATCCCCCCTGCACTCTGTACAGGACACCGTATATCCGGGGTGTATATATCCCCCACACTGTGTACAGGACACCGTATATCCGGGGTGTATATATCCCCCACACTGTGTACAGGACACCGTATATCCGGGGTGTATATATCCCACACTGTGTACAGGACACCGTATATCCGGGGTGTATATATCCCCCACACTGTGTACAGGACACCGTATATCCGGGGTGTATATATCCTCCACTGTGTACAGGACACCGTATATCCGGGGTGTATATATCCCCCACACTGTGTACAGGACACCGTATATCCGGGGTGTATATATCCCCCCCACACTGTGCACAGGACACCGTATATCCGGGGTGTATATATCCCCCCCACACTGTGTACAGGACACCGTATATCCGGGGTGTATATATCCCCCCCACACTGTGTACAGGACACCGTATATCCGGGGTGTATATATCCCCCACACTGTGTACAGGACACCGTATATCCGGGGTGTATATATCCCCCACACTGTGTACAGGACACCGTATATCCGGGGTGTATATATCCCCCACTGTGTACAGGACACCGTATATCCGGGGTGTATATATCCCCCCCACTGTGTACAGGACACCGTATATCCGGGGTGTATATATCCACACTGTGTACAGGACACCGTATATCCGGGGTGTATATATCCCCCCTGCACTCTGTACAGGACACCGTATATCCGGGGTGTATATATCCCCCACACTGTGTACAGGACACCATATATCCGGGGTGTATATATCCCCCACACTGTGTACAGGACACCGTATATCCGGGGTGTATATATCCCCCACACTGTGTACAGGACACCGTATATCCGGGGTGTATATATCCCCCCCACACTGTGTACAGGACACCGTATATCCGGGGTGTATATATCCCCCACACTGTGTACAGGACACCATATATCCGGGGTGTATATATCCACCCCACTGTGTACAGGACACCGTATATCCGGGGTGTATATATCCCCACACTGTATACAGGACACCGTATATCCGGGGTGTATATATCCCCCACACTGTGTACAGGACACCGTATATCCGGGGTGTATATATCCCCCACACTGTGTACAGGACACCGTATATCCGGGACACCGTATATCCGGGGTGTATATATCCCCCACACTGTGTACAGGACACCGTATATCCGGGGTGTATATATCCCCCACACTGTGTACAGGACACCGTATATCCGGGGTGTATATATCCCCCACACTGTGTACAGGACACCGTATATCCGGGGTGTATATATCCCCCCCACTGTGTACAGGACACCGTATATCCGGGGTGTATATATCCCCCACACTGTGTACAGGACACCGTATATCCGGGGTGTATATATCCCCCACACTGTATACAGGACACCGTATATCCGGGGTGTATATATCCCCCACAGTGTACAGGACACCGTATATCCGGGGTGTATATATCCCCCACACACTCTGTACAGGACACCGTATATCTGGGGTGTATATATCCCCCACACTGTGTACAGGACACCGTATATCCGGGGTGTATATATCCCCCACACTGTGTACAGGACACCGTATATCCGGGGTGTATATATCCCCCACACTGTGTACAGGACACCGTATATCCGGGGTGTATATATCCCCCACACTGTGTACAGGACACCGTATATCCGGGGTGTATATATCCCCCACACTGTGTACAGGACACCGTATATCCGGGGTGTATATATCCCCCACACTGTGTACAGGACACCGTATATCCGGGGTGTATATATCCCCCACACACTCTGTACAGGACACCGTATATCCGGGGTGTATATATCCCCCACACTGTATACAGGACACCGTATATCCGGGGTGTATATATCCCCCACACGCTGTGTACAGGACACCGTATATCCGGGGTGTATATATCCCCCACACTGTGTACAGGACGCCGTATATCCGGGGTGTATATATCCCCCACACACTCTGTACAGGACACCGTATATCCGGGGTGTATATATCCCCCACACTGTGTACAAGACACCGTATATCCGGGGTGTATATATCCCCCACACACTGTGTACAGGACACCGTATATCCGGGGTTTATATATCCCCCCCACACTGTGTACAGGACACCGTATATCCGGGGTGTATATATCCCCGACACTTTGTACAGGACACCGTATATCCGGGGTGTATATATCCCCCCCGCACTGTGTACAGGACACCGTATATCCGGGGTGTATATATCCCTCACACTGTGTACAGGACACCGTATATCCGGGGTGTATATATCCCCCCCGCACTGTGTACAGGACACCGTATATCCGGGGTGTATATATCCCCCACACTGTGTAAAGGACACAGTATATCCGGGGTGTATATATCCCCCACTGTGTACAGGACACCGTATATCCGGGGTGTATATATCCCCCACACTGTGTACAGGACACCGTATATCCGGGGTGTATATATCCCCCACTGTGTACAGGACACCGTATATCCGGGGTGTATATATCCCCCACACTGTGTACAGGACACCGTATATCCCGGGTGTATATATCCCCCACACACTGTGTACAGGACACCGTATATCCGGGGTGTATATATCCCCCACTGTGTACAGGACACCGTATATCCGGGGTGTATATATCCCCCACACTGTGTACAGGACACCGTATATCCGGGTGTATATATCCCCCACACACTCTGTACAGGACACCGTATATCCGGGGTGTATATATCCCCCACACTGTGTACAGGACACCGTATATCCGGGGTGTATATATGCCCCACACTGTGTACAGGACACCGTATATCCGGGGTGTATATATCCCCCACACACTCTGTACAGGACACCGTATATCCGGGGTGCATATATCCCCCACACTGTGTACAGGACACCATATATCCGGGGTGTATGTATCCCCCACACTGTATACAGGACACCGTATATCCGGGGTGTATATATCCCCCACACTGTATACAGGACACCGTATATCCGGGGTGTATATATCCCCCACACACTGTGTACAGGACACCGTATATCCGGGGTGTATATATCCCCCACACTGTGTGCAGGACACCGTATATCCGGGGTGTATATATCCCTCACACTGTGTACAGGACGCCGTATATCCGGGGTGTATATATCCCCCACACTGTGTACAGGACACCGTATATCCAGGGTGTATATATCCCCCACACTGTGTACAGGACACCGTATATCCCAGGTGTATATATCCCCCACACACTGTGTACAGGACATCGTATATCCAGGATATATATATCCCCCACTGTGTACAGGACACCGTATATCCGGGTGTATATATCCCCCACACTGTGTACAGGACACCGTATATCCGGGTGTATATATCCCCCACACACTCTGTACAGGACACCGTATATCCGGGGTGTATATATCCCACACACTGTGTACAGGACACCGTATATCCGGGGTGTATATATCCCCCACTGTGTACAGGACACCGTATATCCGGGGTGTATATATCCCCCACACTGTGTACAGGACACCGTATATCCGGGTGTATATATCCCCCACACTGTGTACAGGACACCGTATATCCGGGGTGTATATAACCCCCACACTGTGTACAGGACACCGTATATCCGGGGTGTATATATCCCCCCCGCACTGTGTACAGGACACCGTATATCCGGGGTGTATATATCCCCCACACTGGGTACAGGACACCGTATATCCGGGGTGTATATATCCCCCACACTGTGTACAGGACACCGTATATCCGGGTGTATATATCCCCCACACTGTGTACAGGACACCGTATATCCGGGGTGTATATATCCCCCACACTGTGTACAGGACACCGTATATCCGGGGTGTATATATCCCCCCCGCACTGTGTACAGGACACCGTATATCCGGGGTGTATATATCCCCCACACTGTGTACAGGACACCGTATATCCGGGGTGTATATACCCCCACACTGTGTACAGGACACCGTATATCCGGGGTGTATATATCCCCCACTGTGTACAGGACACAGTATATCCGGGGTGTTTATATCCCCCACACACTGTGTACAGGACACCGTATATCCGGGGTGTATATATCCCCCACACTGTGTACAGGACACCGTATATCCGGGGTGTAAATATCCCCCACACTGTGTACAGGACACCGTATATCCGGGGTGTAAATATCCCCCACACTGTGTACAGGACACCGTATATCCGGGGTGTATATATCCCCCACACACTGTGTACAGGACACCGTATATCCGGGGTGTATATATCCCCCACACTGTGTACAGGACACCGTATATCCGGGGTGTATATATCCCCCACACTGTATACAGGACACCGTATATCCGGGGTGTATATATCCCACACACTCTGTACAGGACACCGTATATCCGGGGTGTATATATCCCCCACACTGTGTACAGGACACCGTATATCCGGGGTGCATATATCCCCCACACTGTGTACAGGACACCGTATATCCGGGGTGTATATATCCCCCACTGTGCACAGGACACCGTATATCCGGGGTGTATATATCCCCCACACTTTGTACAGGACACCGTATATCCGGGGTGTATATATCCCCCCCGCACTGTGTACAGGACACCGTATATCCGGGGTGTATATATCCCCCACACTGTGTACAGGACACCGTATATCCGGGGTGTATATATCCCCAACACTGTGTACAGGACACCGTATATCCGGGGTGTATATATCCCCCACACTGTGTACAGGACACCGTATATCCGGGGTGTATATATCCCCCCCGCACTGTGTACAGGACACCGTATATCCGGGGTGTAAATATCCCCCACACTGTGTACAGGACGCCGTATATCCGGGGTGTATATATCCCCAACACTGTGTACAGGACACAGTATATCCGGGGTGTATATATCCCCCACACTGTATACAGGACACCCTATATCCGGGGTGTATATATCCCCCCGCACTGTGTACAGGACGCCGTATATCCGGGGTGTATATATCCCCCACACTGTGTACAGGACACCGTATATCCGGGGTGTATATATCCCCCACACTGTATACAGGACACCGTATATCCGGGGTGTATATATCCACACTGTGTACAGGACACCGTATATCCGGGGTGTATATATCCCCCACACTGTGTACAGGACACCGTATATCCGGGGTGTATATATCCCCCCGCAGTGTACAGGACACCGTATATCCGGGGTGTATATATCCCCCCCCACACTGTGTACAGGACACCGTATATCCGGGGTGTATATATCCCCCCCCACACTGTGTACAGGACACCGTATATCCGGGGTGTATATATCCCCCACACTGTGTACAGGACAACGTATATCCGGGGTGTATATATCCCCCACACTGTGTACAGGACGCCGTATATCCAGGGTGTATATATCCCCCACACTGTGTACAGGACACCGTATATCCGGGGTGTATATATCCCCCACACTGTATACAGAACACCGTATATCCGGGGTGTATATATCCCCCCGCAGTGTACAGGACACCGTATATCCGGGGTGTATATATCCCCCCCCACACTGTGTACAGGACACCGTATATCCGAGGTGTATATATCCCCCACACTGTGTACAGGACACCGTATATCCGGGGTGTATATATCCCCCACACTGTGTACAGGACGCCGTATATCCGGGGTGTATATATCCCCCACACTGTATACAGGACACCGTATATCCGGGGTGTATATATCCCCCACACTGTGTACAGGACGCCGTATATCCGGGGTGTATATATCCCCCACACTGCATACAGGACACCGTATATCCGGGGTGTATATATCCACACTGTGTACAGGACACCGTATATCCGGGGTGTATATATCCCCCACACTGTGTACAGGACACCGTATATCCGGGGTGTATATATCCCCCACACTGTGTACAGGACACCGTATATCCGGGGTGTATATATCCCACACACTGTATACAGGACACCGTATATCCGGGGTGTATATATCCCCCACACACTGTGTACAGGACACCGTATATCCGGGGTGTATATATCCCCCACACACTCTGTACAGGACACCGTATATCCGGGCTGTATATATCCCCCACACACTCTGTACAGGACACCGTATATCCGGGGTGTATATATCCCCCACACTGTGTACAGGACACCGTATATCCGGGGTGTATATATCCTCCACACACTGTGTACAGGACACAGTATATCCGGGGTGTATATATCCCCCACACTGTGTACAGGACACTGTATATCCGGGGTGTATATATCCCCCCCACTGTGTACAGGACGCCGTATATCCGGGGTGTATATATCCCCCACACACTCTGTACAGGACACCGTATATCCGGGGTGTATATATCCCCCCACACTGTGTACAGGACACCGTATATCCGGGGTGTATATATCCCCCACACTGTGTACAGGACACCGTATATCCGGGGTGTACATATCCCCCCCACACTGTGTACAGGACACCGTATATCCGGGGTGTATATATCCCCCACACTGTGTACAGGACACCGTATATCCGGGGTGTATATATCCCCAACACTGTGTACAGGACACCGTATATCCGGGGTGTATATATCCCCCACACTGTGTACAGGACACCGTATATCCGGGGTGTATATATCCCCCCCGCACTGTGTACAGGACACCGTATATCCGGGGTGTAAATATCCCCCACACTGTGTACAGGACGCCGTATATCCGGGGTGTATATATCCCCAACACTGTGTACAGGACACAGTATATCCGGGGTGTATATATCCCCCACACTGTATACAGGACACCCTATATCCGGGGTGTATATATCCCCCCGCACTGTGTACAGGACGCCGTATATCCGGGGTGTATATATCCCCCACACTGTGTACAGGACACCGTATATCCGGGGTGTATATATCCCCCACACTGTATACAGGACACCGTATATCCGGGGTGTATATATCCACACTGTGTACAGGACACCGTATATCCGGGGTGTATATATCCCCCACACTGTGTACAGGACACCGTATATCCGGGGTGTATATATCCCCCCGCAGTGTACAGGACACCGTATATCCGGGGTGTATATATCCCCCCCCACACTGTGTACAGGACACCGTATATCCGGGGTGTATATATCCCCCCCCACACTGTGTACAGGACACCGTATATCCGGGGTGTATATATCCCCCACACTGTGTACAGGACAACGTATATCCGGGGTGTATATATCCCCCACACTGTGTACAGGACGCCGTATATCCAGGGTGTATATATCCCCCACACTGTGTACAGGACACCGTATATCCGGGGTGTATATATCCCCCACACTGTATACAGAACACCGTATATCCGGGGTGTATATATCCCCCCGCAGTGTACAGGACACCGTATATCCGGGGTGTATATATCCCCCCCCACACTGTGTACAGGACACCGTATATCCGAGGTGTATATATCCCCCACACTGTGTACAGGACACCGTATATCCGGGGTGTATATATCCCCCACACTGTGTACAGGACGCCGTATATCCGGGGTGTATATATCCCCCACACTGTATACAGGACACCGTATATCCGGGGTGTATATATCCCCCACACTGTGTACAGGACGCCGTATATCCGGGGTGTATATATCCCCCACACTGCATACAGGACACCGTATATCCGGGGTGTATATATCCACACTGTGTACAGGACACCGTATATCCGGGGTGTATATATCCCCCACACTGTGTACAGGACACCGTATATCCGGGGTGTATATATCCCCCACACTGTGTACAGGACACCGTATATCCGGGGTGTATATATCCCACACACTGTATACAGGACACCGTATATCCGGGGTGTATATATCCCCCACACACTGTGTACAGGACACCGTATATCCGGGGTGTATATATCCCCCACACACTCTGTACAGGACACCGTATATCCGGGCTGTATATATCCCCCACACACTCTGTACAGGACACCGTATATCCGGGGTGTATATATCCCCCACACTGTGTACAGGACACCGTATATCCGGGGTGTATATATCCTCCACACACTGTGTACAGGACACAGTATATCCGGGGTGTATATATCCCCCACACTGTGTACAGGACACTGTATATCCGGGGTGTATATATCCCCCCCACTGTGTACAGGACGCCGTATATCCGGGGTGTATATATCCCCCACACACTCTGTACAGGACACCGTATATCCGGGGTGTATATATCCCCCCACACTGTGTACAGGACACCGTATATCCGGGGTGTATATATCCCCCACACTGTGTACAGGACACCGTATATCCGGGGTGTATATATCCCCCCCACACTGTGTACAGGACACCGTATATCCGGGGTGTATATATCCCCCACACTGTGTACAGGACACCGTATATCCGGGGTGTATATATCCCCCCCACACTGTGTACAGGACACCGTATATCCGGGGTGTATATATCCCCCACACTGTGTACAGGACACCATATATCCGGGTGTATATATCCCCCACATACTGTGTACAGGACACCGTATATCCGGGGTGTATATATCCCCCACACTGTGTACAGGACACCGTATATCCAGGGTGTATATATCCCCCACACTGTGTACAGGACACCGTATATCCGGGGTGCATATATCCCCCACACTGTGTACAGGACACCGTATATCCGGGGTGTATATATCCCCCACTGTGTACAGGACACAGTATATCCGGGGTGTACATATCCCCCACACTGTGTACAGGACACAGTATATCCGGGGTGTACATATCCCCCACACTGTGTACAGGACACCGTATATCCGGGGTGTATATATCCCCCCCCACACTGTGTACAGGACACCGTATATCCGGGGTGTATATATCCCCCCCCACACTGTGTACAGGACACCGTATATCCGGGGTGTATATATCCCCCACACTGTATACAGGACACCGTATATCCGGGGTGTATATATCCCCCACACTGTATACAGGACACCGTATATCCGGGGTGTATATATCCCCCACACTGTGTACAGGACACCGTATATCCGGGGTGTATATATCCCCCACACTGTGTACAGGACACCGTATATCCGGGGTGTATATATCCCCACACTGTGTACAGGACACCGTAAATCCGGGGTGTATATATCCCCCACACTGTGTACAGGACACCGTATATCTGGGGTGTATATATCCCCCACACTGTGTACAGGACACCGTATATCCGGGGTGTATATATCCCCCACACACTCTGTACAGGACGCCGTATATCCGGGGTGTATATATCCCCCACACACTCTGTACAGGACACCGTATATCCGGGATGTATATATCCCCCACACTCTGTACAGGACACCGTATATCCGGGGTGTATATATCCCCCACACTGTGTACAGGACGCCGTATATCCGGGGTGTATATATCCCCCACACTGTGTACAGGACACCGTATATCCGGGGTGTATAAATCCCTCACACACTCTGTACAGGACACCGTATATCCCGGATGTATATATCCCCCACACTGTGTACAGGACACCGTATATCCGGGTGTATATATCCCCCACACACTGTGTACAGGACACCGTATATCCGGGGTGTATATATCCCCCACACACTCTGTACAGGACACCGTATATCCGGGGTGTATATATCCCCCACACTGTGTACAGGACACCGTATATCCGGGGTGTATATATCCCCCACACACTCTGTACAGGACACCGTATATCCGGGGTGTATATATCCTCCACACACTCTGTACAGGACACAGTATATCCGGGGTGTATATATCCCCCACACTGTGTACAGGACACCGTATATCCGGGGTGTATATATCCCACACACTGTGTACAGGACACCGTATATCCGGGGTGTATATATCCCCCACTGTGTACAGGACACCGTATATCCGGGGTGTATATATCCCCCACACTGTGTACAGGACACCGTATATCCGGGTGTATATATCCCCCACACTGTGTACAGGACACCGTATATCCGGGGTGTATATATCCCCCACACTGTATACAGGACACCGTATATCCGGGGTGTATATATCCCCCACACTGTGTACAGGACGCCGTATATCCGGGGTGTATATATCCCCCACACTGCATACAGGACACCGTATATCCGGGGTGTATATATCCACACTGTGTACAGGACACCGTATATCCGGGGTGTATATATCCCCCACACACTCTGTACAGGACACCGTATATCCGGGGTGTATATATCCCCCACACTCTGTACAGGACACCGTATATCCGGGATGTATATATCCCCCACACTGTGTACAGGACACCGTATATCCGGGGTGTATATATCCCCCACACACTCTGTACAGGACACCGTATATCCGGGGTGTATATATCCCCCACACTGTGTACAGGACACCGTATATCTGGGGTGTATATATCCCCCACACACTCTGTACAGGACACCGTATATCCGGGGTGTATATATCCCCCACACACTCTGTACAGGACACCGTATATCCGGGGTGTATATATCCTCCACACACTCTGTACAGGACACCGTATATCTGGGGTGTATATATCCCACACTGTGTACAGGACACCGTATATCCGGGGTGTATATATCCCCCACACTGTGTACAGGACACCGTATATCCGGGGTGTATATATCCCCCACACACTCTGTACAGGACACCCTATATCCAGGGTGTATATATCCCCCACACTGTGTACAGGACACCGTATATCCGGGGTGTATATATCCCCCACACACTCTGTACAGGACACCGTATATCCGGGGTGTATATATCCTCCACACACTCTGTACAGGACACCGTATATCTGGGGTGTATATATCCCACACTGTGTACAGGACACCGTATATCCGGGGTGTATATATCCCCCACACTGTGTACAGGACACCGTATATCCGGGGTGTATATATCCCCCACACTGTGTACAGGACGCCGTATATCCGGGGTGTATATATCCCCCACACTGTGTACAGGACACCGTATATCCGGGGTGTATATATCCCCCACACTGTATACAGGACACCGTATATCCGGGGTGTATATATCCCCCACACTGTGTACAGGACACCGTATATCCGGGGTGTATATATCCCCCACACTGTGTACAGGACACCGTATATCCAGGGTGTATATATCCCCCACACTGTGTACAGGACACCGTATATCCGGGGTGCATATATCCCCCACACTGTGTACAGGACACCGTATATCCGGGGTGTATATACCCCCCACTGTGTACAGGACACAGTATATCCGGGGTGTACATATCCCCCACACTGTGTACAGGACACAGTATATCCGGGGTGTACATATCCCCCACACTGTGTACAGGACACCGTATATCCGGGGTGTATATATCCCCCCCCACACTGTGTACAGGACACCGTATATCCGGGGTGTATATATCCCCCCCCACACTGTGTACAGGACACCGTATATCCGGGGTGTATATATCCCCCACACTGTATACAGGACACCGTATATCCGGGGTGTATATATCCCCCACACTGTATACAGGACACCGTATATCCGGGGTGTATATATCCCCCACACTGTGTACAGGACACCGTATATCCGGGGTGTATATATCCCCCACACTGTGTACAGGACACCGTATATCCGGGGTGTATATATCCCCACACTGTGTACAGGACACCGTAAATCCGGGGTGTATATATCCCCCACACTGTGTACAGGACACCGTATATCTGGGGTGTATATATCCCCCACACTGTGTACAGGACACCGTATATCCGGGGTGTATATATCCCCCACACACTCTGTACAGGACGCCGTATATCCGGGGTGTATATATCCCCCACACACTCTGTACAGGACACCGTATATCCGGGATGTATATATCCCCCACACTCTGTACAGGACACCGTATATCCGGGGTGTATATATCCCCCACACTGTGTACAGGACGCCGTATATCCGGGGTGTATATATCCCCCACACTGTGTACAGGACACCGTATATCCGGGGTGTATAAATCCCTCACACACTCTGTACAGGACACCGTATATCCCGGATGTATATATCCCCCACACTGTGTACAGGACACCGTATATCCGGGTGTATATATCCCCCACACACTGTGTACAGGACACCGTATATCCGGGGTGTATATATCCCCCACACACTCTGTACAGGACACCGTATATCCGGGGTGTATATATCCCCCACACTGTGTACAGGACACCGTATATCCGGGGTGTATATATCCCCCACACACTCTGTACAGGACACCGTATATCCGGGGTGTATATATCCTCCACACACTCTGTACAGGACACAGTATATCCGGGGTGTATATATCCCCCACACTGTGTACAGGACACCGTATATCCGGGGTGTATATATCCCACACACTGTGTACAGGACACCGTATATCCGGGGTGTATATATCCCCCACTGTGTACAGGACACCGTATATCCGGGGTGTATATATCCCCCACACTGTGTACAGGACACCGTATATCCGGGTGTATATATCCCCCACACTGTGTACAGGACACCGTATATCCGGGGTGTATATATCCCCCACACTGTATACAGGACACCGTATATCCGGGGTGTATATATCCCCCACACTGTGTACAGGACGCCGTATATCCGGGGTGTATATATCCCCCACACTGCATACAGGACACCGTATATCCGGGGTGTATATATCCACACTGTGTACAGGACACCGTATATCCGGGGTGTATATATCCCCCACACACTCTGTACAGGACACCGTATATCCGGGGTGTATATATCCCCCACACTGTGTACAGGACACCGTATATCTGGGGTGTATATATCCCCCACACACTCTGTACAGGACACCGTATATCCGGGGTGTATATATCCCCCACACACTCTGTACAGGACACCGTATATCCGGGGTGTATATATCCTCCACACACTCTGTACAGGACACCGTATATCTGGGGTGTATATATCCCACACTGTGTACAGGACACCGTATATCCGGGGTGTATATATCCCCCACACTGTGTACAGGACACCGTATATCCGGGGTGTATATATCCCCCACACACTCTGTACAGGACACCCTATATCCAGGGTGTATATATCCCCCACACTGTGTACAGGACACCGTATATCCGGGGTGTATATATCCCCCACACACTCTGTACAGGACACCGTATATCCGGGGTGTATATATCCTCCACACACTCTGTACAGGACACCGTATATCTGGGGTGTATATATCCCACACTGTGTACAGGACACCGTATATCCGGGGTGTATATATCCCCCACACTGTGTACAGGACACCGTATATCCGGGGTGTATATATCCCCCACACTGTATACAGGACACCGTATATCCGGGGTGTATATATCCCCCACACTGTGTACAGGACACCGTATATCCGGGGTGTATATATCCCCCACACACTCTGTACAGGACACCGTATATCCGGGGTGTATATATCCCCCCCGCACTGTGTACAGGACACCGTATATTCGGGGTGTATATATCCCCCACACTGTGTACAGGACACCGTATATCCGGGGTGTATATATCCCCCACACTGTATACAGGACAACGTATATCCGGGGTGTATATATCCCCCCGCACTGTGTACAGGACGCCGTATATCCGGGGTGTATATATCCCCCACACTGTGTACAGGACGCCGTATATCCGGGGTGTATATATCCCCCACACTGTGTACAGGACACCGTATATCCGGGGTGTATATATCCCCCACACTGTATACAGGACACCGTATATCCGGGGTGTATATATCCCCCACACTGTGTACAGGACACCGTATATCCGGGGTGTATATATCCCCCACACTGTGTACAGGACACCGTATATCCGGGGTGTATATATCCCCCACACTGTGTACAGGACACCGTATATCCGGGGTGTATATATCCCCCACACTGTGTACAGGACACCGTATATCCGGGGTGTATATATCCCCCACACTGTATACAGGACACCGTATATCCGGGGTGTATATATCCCCCACTGTGTACAGGACACCGTATATCCGGGGTGTATATAACCCCCACACTGTATACAGGACACCGTATATCCGGGATGTATATATCCCCCACACTGTGTACAGGACACCGTATATCCGGGGTGTATATATCCCCCACACTGTATACAGGACACCGTATATCCGGGATGTATATATCCCCCACACTGTGTACAGGACGCCGTATATCCGGGGTGTATATATCCCCCACACACTCTGTACAGGACACCGTATATCCGGGGTGTATATATCCCCCACACACTCTGTACAGGACACCGTATATCCGGGGTGTATATATCCCCCACACTGTGTACAGGACACCGTATATCCGGGGTGTATATATCCCACACACTGTGTACAGGACACCGTATATCCGGGTGTATATATCCCCCACACACTCTGTACAGGACACCGTATATCCGGGGTGTATATATCCCCCACACTGTGTACAGGACACCGTATATCCGGGGTGTATATATCCCCCACACACTCTGTACAGGACACCGTATATCCGGGGTGTATATATCCCCCCCCACACTGTGTACAGGACACCGTATATCCGGGGTGTATATATCCCCCCCCACACTGTGTACAGGACACCGTATATCCGGGGTGTATATATCCCCCACACTCTGTACAGGACACCGTATATCCGGGGTGTATATATCCCCCACACTGTGTACAGGACACCGTATATCCGGGGTGTATATATCCCCCACACACTCTGTACAGGACACCGTATATCCGGGGTGTATATATCCCCCACACTGTGTACAGGACACCGTATATCCGGGGTGTATATATCCCCCACACTCTGTACAGGACACCGTATATCCGGGGTGTATATATCCCCCCGCAGTGTACAGGACACCGTATATCCGGGGTGTATATATCCCCCACACTGTATACAGGACACCGTATATCCGGGGTGTATATATCCCCCACACTGTGTACAGGACACCGTATATATCTGGGGTGTATATATCCCCCACACTGTGTACAGGACACCGTATATATCTGGGGTGTATATATCCCCCACACTGTGTACAGGACACCGTATATCCGGGGTGTATATATCCCCCACACTGTGTACAGGACACCGTATATCCGGGGTGTATATATCCCCCACACTGTATACAGGACACCGTATATCCGGGGTGTATATATCCCCCACACTGTGTACAGGACACAGTATATCCGGGGTGTATATATCCCACACACTCTGTACAGGACACCGTATATCCGGGGTGTATATATCCCCCACACTGTGTACAGGACACCGTATATCCGGGGTGTATATATCCCCCACACTCTGTACAGGACGCCGTATATCCGGGGTGTATATATCCCCCACACTGTATACAGGACACCATATATCCGGGGTGTATATATCCCCCCCACTGTGTACAGGACACCGTATATCCGGGGTGTATATATCCCCCACACTGTGTACAGGACGCCGTATATCCGGGGTGTATATATCCCCCACACTGTGTACAGGACGCCGTATATCCGGGGTGTATATATCCCCCACACTGTGTACAGGACACCGTATATCCGGGGTGTATATATCCCACACACTGTGTACAGGACACCGTATATCCGGGGTGTATATATCCCCCACACTGTGTACAGGACACCGTATATCCGGGGTGTATATATCCCCCACACTGTGTACAGGACACCGTATATCCGGGGTGTATATATCCCCCACACTGTGTACAGGACACCGTATATCCGGGGTGTATATATCCCCCACACTGTGTACAGGACGCCGTATATCCGGGGTGTATATATCCCCCACACACTCTGTACAGGACACCGTATATCCGGGGTGTATATATCCCCCACACTGTGTACAGGACACCGTATATCCGGGGTGTATATATCCCCCACACTGTGTACAGGACACCGTATATCCGGGGTGTATATATCCCACACACTGTGTACAGGACACCGTATATCCGGGGTGTATATATCCCCCACACTGTGTACAGGACACCGTATATCCGGGGTGTATATATCCCCCACACTGTGTACAGGACACCGTATATCCGGGGTGTATATATCCCCCACACTGTGTACAGGACGCCGTATGTCCGGGGTGTATATATCCCCCACACTGTGTACAGGACACCGTATATCCGGGGTGTATATATCCCACACACTGTGTACAGGACACCGTATATCCGGGGTGTATATATCCCCCACACTGTGTACAGGACACCGTATATCCGGGGTGTATATATCCCCCACACTGTGTACAGGACGCCGTATATCCGGGGTGTATATATCCCCCCACACACTCTGTACAGGACACCGTATATCCGGGGTGTATATATCCCCCACACTGTATACAGGACACCGTATATCCGGGGTGTATATATCCCCCACACTGTATACAGGACACCGTATATATCTGGGGTGTATATATCCACCACACTGTGTACAGGACACCGTATATCCGGGGTGTATATATCCCCCACACTGTGTACAGGACACCGTATATCCGGGGTGTATATATCCCCCACACTGTATACAGGACACCGTATATCCGGGGTGTATATATCCCCCACACTGTGTACAGGACACAGTATATCCGGGGTGTATATATCCCCCACACTCTGTACAGGACACCGTATATCCGGGGTGTATATATCCCCCACACTGTGTACAGGACACCGTATATCCGGGGTGTATATATCCCCCCCACTGTATACAGGACACCGTATATCCGGGGTGTATATATCCCCCCCACTGTGTACAGGACACCGTATATCCGGGGTGTATATATCCCCCCCACTGTGTACAGGACACCGTATATCCGGGGTGTATATATCCCCCGCACTGTGTACAGGACGCCGTATATCCGGGGTGTATATATCCCCCACACTGTGTACAGGACGCCGTATATCCGGGGTGTATATATCCCCCACACTGTGTACAGGACACCGTATATCCGGGGTGTATATATCCCCCCGCAGTGTACAGGACACCGTATATCCGGGGTGTATATATCCCCCACACTGTATACAGGACACCGTATATCCGGGGTGTATATATCCCCCACACTGTGTACAGGACACCGTATATATCTGGGGTGTATATATCCCCCACACTGTGTACAGGACACCGTATATATCTGGGGTGTATATATCCCCCACACTGTGTACAGGACACCGTATATCCGGGGTGTATATATCCCCCACACTGTGTACAGGACACCGTATATCCGGGGTGTATATATCCCCCACACTGTATACAGGACACCGTATATCCGGGGTGTATATATCCCCCACACTGTGTACAGGACACAGTATATCCGGGGTGTATATATCCCACACACTCTGTACAGGACACCGTATATCCGGGGTGTATATATCCCCCACACTGTGTACAGGACACCGTATATCCGGGGTGTATATATCCCCCACACTGTATACAGGACACCGTATATCCGGGGTGTATATATCCCCCACACTGTGTACAGGACACCGTATATCCGGGGTGTATATATCCCCCACACTCTGTACAGGACACCGTATATCCGGGGTGTATATATCCCCCCCCACACTGTATACAGGACACCGTATATCCGGGGTGTATATATCCCCCACACTGTGTACAGGGCACAGTATATCCGGGGTGTATATATACCCCACACTGTGTACAGGACACCGTATATCCGGGGTGTATATATCCCCCACACTCTGTGCAGGACACCGTATATCCGGGGTGTATATATCCCCCACACTGTGTACAGGACACCGTATATCCGGGGTGTATATATCCCCCACACTGTGTACAGGACGCCGTATGTCCGGGGTGTATATATCCCCTACACTGTGTACAGGACACCGTATATCCGGGGTGTATATATCCCCCACACTCTGTACAGGACGCCGTATATCCGGGGTGTATATATCCCCACACTGTGTACAGGACACCGTATATCCGGGGTGTATATATCCCCCACACTGTGTACAGGACGCCGTATGTCCGGGGTGTATATATCCCCCACACTGTGTACAGGACACCGTATATCCGGGGTGTATATATCCCCCCCACTGTGTACAGGACACCGTATATCCGGGGTGTATATATCCCCACACTGTGTACAGGACACCGTATATCCGGGGTGTATATATCCCCCACACACTGTGTACAGGACGCCGTATATCCGGGGTGTATATATCCCCCACACTGTGTACAGGACACAGTATATCCGGGGTGTATAGATCCCCCACACTGTATACAGGACACCGTATATCCGGGGTGTAAATATCCCCCACACTGTGTACAGGACACCGTATATATCTGGGGTGTATATATCCCCCACACTGTGTACAGGACACCGTATATATCTGGGGTGTATATATCCCCCACACTGTGTACAGGACACCGTATATCCGGGGTGTATATATCCCCCACACTGTGTACAGGACACCGTATATCCGGGGTGTATATATCCCCCACACTGTGTACAGGACACCGTATATCCGGGGTGTATATATCCCACACACTGTGTACAGGACACCGTATATCCGGGGTGTATATATCCCCCACACTGTGTACAGGACACCGTATATCCGGGGTGTATATATCCCCCACACTGTGTACAGGACGCCGTATATCCGGGGTGTATATATCCCCCACACACTCTGTACAGGACACCGTATATCCGGGGTGTATATATCCCCCACACTGTATACAGGACACCGTATATCCGGGGTGTATATATCCCCCACACTGTATACAGGACACCGTATATATCTGGGGTGTATATATCCACCACACTGTGTACAGGACACCGTATATCCGGGGTGTATATATCCCCCACACTGTGTACAGGACACCGTATATCCGGGGTGTATATATCCCCCACACTGTATACAGGACACCGTATATCCGGGGTGTATATATCCCCCACACTGTGTACAGGACACAGTATATCCGGGGTGTATATATCCCCCACACTCTGTACAGGACACCGTATATCCGGGGTGTATATATCCCCCACACTGTGTACAGGACACCGTATATCCGGGGTGTATATATCCCCCCCACTGTATACAGGACACCGTATATCCGGGGTGTATATATCCCCCCCACTGTGTACAGGACACCGTATATCCGGGGTGTATATATCCCCCCCACTGTGTACAGGACACCGTATATCCGGGGTGTATATATCCCCCGCACTGTGTACAGGACGCCGTATATCCGGGGTGTATATATCCCCCACACTGTGTACAGGACGCCGTATATCCGGGGTGTATATATCCCCCACACTGTGTACAGGACACCGTATATCCGGGGTGTATATATCCCCCCGCAGTGTACAGGACACCGTATATCCGGGGTGTATATATCCCCCACACTGTATACAGGACACCGTATATCCGGGGTGTATATATCCCCCACACTGTGTACAGGACACCGTATATATCTGGGGTGTATATATCCCCCACACTGTGTACAGGACACCGTATATATCTGGGGTGTATATATCCCCCACACTGTGTACAGGACACCGTATATCCGGGGTGTATATATCCCCCACACTGTGTACAGGACACCGTATATCCGGGGTGTATATATCCCCCACACTGTATACAGGACACCGTATATCCGGGGTGTATATATCCCCCACACTGTGTACAGGACACAGTATATCCGGGGTGTATATATCCCACACACTCTGTACAGGACACCGTATATCCGGGGTGTATATATCCCCCACACTGTGTACAGGACACCGTATATCCGGGGTGTATATATCCCCCACACTGTATACAGGACACCGTATATCCGGGGTGTATATATCCCCCACACTGTGTACAGGACACCGTATATCCGGGGTGTATATATCCCCCACACTCTGTACAGGACACCGTATATCCGGGGTGTATATATCCCCCCCCACACTGTATACAGGACACCGTATATCCGGGGTGTATATATCCCCCACACTGTGTACAGGGCACAGTATATCCGGGGTGTATATATACCCCACACTGTGTACAGGACACCGTATATCCGGGGTGTATATATCCCCCACACTCTGTGCAGGACACCGTATATCCGGGGTGTATATATCCCCCACACTGTGTACAGGACACCGTATATCCGGGGTGTATATATCCCCCACACTGTGTACAGGACGCCGTATGTCCGGGGTGTATATATCCCCTACACTGTGTACAGGACACCGTATATCCGGGGTGTATATATCCCCCACACTCTGTACAGGACGCCGTATATCCGGGGTGTATATATCCCCCACACTGTATACAGGACACCATATATCCGGGGTGTATATATCCCCCCCACTGTGTACAGGACACCGTATATCCGGGGTGTATATATCCCCCACACTGTGTACAGGACGCCGTATATCCGGGGTGTATATATCCCCCACACTGTGTACAGGACACCGTATATCCGGGGTGTATATATCCCCCACACTGTGTACAGGACGCCGTATATCCGGGGTGTATATATCCCCCACACTGTGTACAGGACACCGTATATCCGGGGTGTATATATCCCACACACTGTGTACAGGACACCGTATATCCGGGGTGTATATATCCCCCACACTGTGTACAGGACACCGTATATCCGGGGTGTATATATCCCCCACACTGTGTACAGGACGCCGTATATCCGGGGTGTATATATCCCCCACACACTCTGTACAGGACACCGTATATCCGGGGTGTATATATCCCCCACACTGTGTACAGGACACCGTATATCCGGGGTGTATATATCCCCCACACTGTGTACAGGACACCGTATATCCGGGGTGTATATATCCCCCACACTGTGTACAGGACACCGTATATCCGGGGTGTATATATCCCCCACACTGTGTACAGGACACCGTATATCCGGGGTGTATATATCCCCCGCACTGTGTACAGGACACCGTATATCCGGGGTGTATATATCCCCCGCACTGTGTACAGGACGCCGTATATCCGGGGTGTATATATCCCCCACACACTCTGTACAGGACACCGTATATCCGGGGTGTATATATCCCCCACACTGTGTACAGGACACCGTATATCCGGGGTGTATATATCCCCCACACTGTGTACAGGACGCCGTATATCCGGGGTGTATATATCCCCCACACACTCTGTACAGGACACCGTATATCCGGGGTGTATATATCCCCCACACTGTGTACAGGACACCGTATATCCGGGGTGTATATATCCCCCACACTGTGTACAGGACACCGTATATCCGGGGTGTATATATCCCCCACACTGTGTACAGGACACCGTATATCCGGGGTGTATATATCCCCCACACTGTGTACAGGACACCGTATATCCGGGGTGTATATATCCCACACACTGTGTACAGGACACCGTATATCCGGGGTGTATATATCCCCCACACTGTGTACAGGACACCGTATATCCGGGGTGTATATATCCCCCGCACTGTGTACAGGACGCCGTATATCCGGGGTGTATATATCCCCCACACACTCTGTACAGGACACCGTATATCCGGGGTGTATATATCCCCCACACTGTGTACAGGACACCGTATATCCGGGGTGTATATATCCCCCACACTGTGTACAGGACACCGTATATCCGGGGTGTATATATCCCCCACACTGTGTACAGGACACCGTATATCCGGGGTGTATATATCCCCCCCACTGTGTACAGGACACCGTATATCCGGGGTGTATATATCCCCCACACTGTGTACAGGACACCGTATATCCGGGGTGTATATATCCCCCCCACTGTGTACAGGACACCGTATATCCGGGGTGTATATATCCCACACTGTGTACAGGACACCGTATATCCGGGGTGTATATATCCCCCACACTGTGTACAGGACACCGTATATCCGGGGTGCATATATCCCACACACTGTGTACAGGACACCGTATATCCGGGGTGTATATATCCCCCACACTGTGTACAGGACACCGTATATCCGGGGTGTATATATCCCCCGCACTGTGTACAGGACGCCGTATATCCGGGGTGTATATATCCCCCACACACTCTGTACAGGACACCGTATATCCGGGGTGTATATATCCCCCACACTGTGTACAGGACACCGTATATCCGGGGTGTATATATCCCCTACACACTGTGTACAGGACACCGTATATCCGGGGTGTTTATATCCCCCACACTGTGTACAGGACACCGTATATCCGGGGTGTATATATCCCCACACTGTATACAGGACACCGTATATCCGGGGTGTATATATCCCCCACACTGTGTACAGGACACCGTATATCCGGGGTGTATATATCCCCCACACTGTGTACAGGACACCGTATATCCGGGGTGTATATATCCCCCGCACTGTGTACAGGACGCCGTATATCCGGGGTGTATATATCCCCCACACACTCTGTACAGGACACCGTATATCCGGGGTGTATATATCCCCCACACTGTGTACAGGACACCGTATATCCGGGGTGTATATATCCCCCACACTGTGTACAGGACACCGTATATCCGGGGTGTATATATCCCCCACACTGTGTACAGGACACCGTATATCCGGGGTGTATATATCCCCCACACTGTGTACAGGACACCGTATATCCGGGGTGTATATATCCCCCACTGTGTACAGGACACCGTATATCCGGGGTGTATATATCCCCCACACTCTGTACAGGACACCGTATATCCGGGGTGTATATATCCCCCCCCACACTGTATACAGGACACCGTATATCCGGGGTGTATATATCCCCCACACTGTGTACAGGGCACAGTATATCCGGGGTGTATATATACCCCACACTGTGTACAGGACACCGTATATCCGGGGTGTATATATCCCCCACACTCTGTGCAGGACACCGTATATCCGGGGTGTATATATCCCCCACACTGTGTACAGGACACCGTAT
The DNA here is from genome assembly GCF_051348905.1 of Ranitomeya variabilis. NCBI lineage: Eukaryota > Metazoa > Chordata > Amphibia > Anura > Dendrobatidae > Ranitomeya > Ranitomeya variabilis. The sequence goes on along the minus strand of NC_135235.1, from coordinate 750,929,169 downwards.
ATCCGGGGTGTATATATCCCCCACACTGTGTACAGGACGCCGTATGTCCGGGGTGTATATATCCCCTACACTGTGTACAGGACACCGTATATCCGGGGTGTATATATCCCCCACACTCTGTACAGGACGCCGTATATCCGGGGTGTATATATCCCCACACTGTGTACAGGACACCGTATATCCGGGGTGTATATATCCCCCACACTGTGTACAGGACGCCGTATGTCCGGGGTGTATATATCCCCCACACTGTGTACAGGACACCGTATATCCGGGGTGTATATATCCCCCCCACTGTGTACAGGACACCGTATATCCGGGGTGTATATATCCCCACACTGTGTACAGGACACCGTATATCCGGGGTGTATATATCCCCCACACACTGTGTACAGGACGCCGTATATCCGGGGTGTATATATCCCCCACACTGTGTACAGGACACAGTATATCCGGGGTGTATAGATCCCCCACACTGTATACAGGACACCGTATATCCGGGGTGTATATATCCCCCACACTGTGTACAGGACACCGTATATATCTGGGGTGTATATATCCCCCACACTGTGTACAGGACACCGTATATATCTGGGGTGTATATATCCCCCACACTGTGTACAGGACACCGTATATCCGGGGTGTATATATCCCCCACACTGTGTACAGGACACCGTATATCCGGGGTGTATATATCCCCCACACTGTGTACAGGACACCGTATATCCGGGGTGTATATATCCCACACACTGTGTACAGGACACCGTATATCCGGGGTGTATATATCCCCCACACTGTATACAGGACACCGTATATCCGGGGTGTATATATCCCCCACACTGTATACAGGACACCGTATATATCTGGGGTGTATATATCCACCACACTGTGTACAGGACACCGTATATCCGGGGTGTATATATCCCACACACTGTGTACAGGACACCGTATATCCGGGGTGTATATATCCCCCACACTGTATACAGGACACCGTATATCCGGGGTGTATATATCCCCCACACTGTATACAGGACACCGTATATATCTGGGGTGTATATATCCACCACACTGTGTACAGGACACCGTATATCCGGGGTGTATATATCCCCCACACTGTGTACAGGACACCGTATATCCGGGGTGTATATATCCCCCACACTGTATACAGGACACCGTATATCCGGGGTGTATATATCCCCCACACTGTGTACAGGACACAGTATATCCGGGGTGTATATATCCCCCACACTCTGTACAGGACACAGTATATCCGGGGTGTATATATCCCCCACACTCTGTACAGGACACCGTATATCCGGGGTGTATATATCCCCCCCACTGTATACAGGACACCGTATATCCGGGGTGTATATATCCCCCCCACTGTGTACAGGACACCGTATATCCGGGGTGTATATATCCCCCCCACTGTGTACAGGACACCGTATATCCGGGGTGTATATATCCCCCGCACTGTGTACAGGACGCCGTATATCCGGGGTGTATATATCCCCCACACTGTGTACAGGACGCCGTATATCCGGGGTGTATATATCCCCCACACTGTGTACAGGACACCGTATATATCTGGGGTGTATATATCCCCCACACTGTGTACAGGACACCGTATATATCTGGGGTGTATATATCCCCCACACTGTGTACAGGACACCGTATATCCGGGGTGTATATATCCCCCACACTGTGTACAGGACACCGTATATCCGGGGTGTATATATCCCCCACACTGTATACAGGACACCGTATATCCGGGGTGTATATATCCCCCACACTGTGTACAGGACACAGTATATCCGGGGTGTATATATCCCACACACTCTGTACAGGACACCGTATATCCGGGGTGTATATATCCCCCACACTGTGTACAGGACACCGTATATCCGGGGTGTATATATCCCCCACACTGTATACAGGACACCGTATATCCGGGGTGTATATATCCCCCACACTGTGTACAGGACACCGTATATCCGGGGTGTATATATCCCCCACACTCTGTACAGGACACCGTATATCCGGGGTGTATATATCCCCCCCCACACTGTATACAGGACACCGTATATCCGGGGTGTATATATCCCCCACACTGTGTACAGGGCACAGTATATCCGGGGTGTATATATACCCCACACTGTGTACAGGACACCGTATATCCGGGGTGTATATATCCCCCACACTCTGTGCAGGACACCGTATATCCGGGGTGTATATATCCCCCACACTGTGTACAGGACGCCGTATATCCGGGGTGTATATATCCCCCACACACTCTGTACAGGACACCGTATATCCGGGGTGTATATATCCCCCACACTGTGTACAGGACACCGTATATCCGGGGTGTATATATCCCCCACACTGTGTACAGGACACCGTATATCCGGGGTGTATATATCCCCCCCACTGTGTACAGGACACCGTATATCCGGGGTGTATATATCCCCCACACTGTGTACAGGACACCGTATATCCGGGGTGTATATATCCCCCCCACTGTGTACAGGACACCGTATATCCGGGGTGTATATATCCCACACTGTGTACAGGACACCGTATATCCGGGGTGTATATATCCCCCACACTGTGTACAGGACACCGTATATCCGGGGTGTATATATCCCACACACTGTGTACAGGACACCGTATATCCGGGGTGTATATATCCCCCACACTGTGTACAGGACACCGTATATCCGGGGTGTATATATCCCCCGCACTGTGTACAGGACGCCGTATATCCGGGGTGTATATATCCCCCACACACTCTGTACAGGACACCGTATATCCGGGGTGTATATATCCCCCACACTGTGTACAGGACACCGTATATCCGGGGTGTTTATATCCCCCACACTGTGTACAGGACACCGTATATCCGGGGTGTATATATCCCCACACTGTATACAGGACACCGTATATCCGGGGTGTATATATCCCCCACACTGTGTACAGGACACCGTATATCCGGGGTGTATATATCCCCCACACTGTGTACAGGACACCGTATATCCGGGGTGTATATATCCCCCGCACTGTGTACAGGACGCCGTATATCCGGGGTGTATATATCCCCCACACTGTATACAGGACACCGTATATCCGGGGTGTATATATCCCCCACACTGTGTACAGGACGCCGTATATCCGGGGTGTATATATCCCCCACACACTCTGTACAGGACACCGTATATCCGGGGTGTATATATCCCCACACTGTATACAGGACACCGTATATCCGGGGTGTATATATCCCCCACACTGTGTACAGGACACCGTATATCCGGGGTGTATATATCCCCCACACTGTGTACAGGACGCCGTATATCCGGGGTGTATATATCCCCCACACTGTGTACAGGACACCGTATATCCGGGGTGTATATATCCCCCACACTGTGTACAGGACACCGTATATCCGGGGTGTATATATCCCCCGCACTGTGTACAGGACGCCGTATATCCGGGGTGTATATATCCCCCACACTGTATACAGGACACCGTATATCCGGGGTGTATATATCCCCCACACTGTGTACAGGACGCCGTATATCCGGGGTGTATATATCCCCCACACACTCTGTACAGGACACCGTATATCCGGGGTGTATATATCCCCACACTGTATACAGGACACCGTATATCCGGGGTGTATATATCCCCCACACTGTGTACAGGACACCGTATATCCGGGGTGTATATATCCCCCACACTGTGTACAGGACACCATATATCCGGGGTGTATATATCCCCCACACACTCTGTACAGGACACCGTATATCCGGGGTGTATATATCCCCACACTGTATACAGGACACCGTATATCCGGGGTGTATATATCCCCCACACTGTGTACAGGACACCGTATATCCGGGGTGTTTATATCCCCCACACTGTGTACAGGACACCGTATATCCGGGGTGTATATATCCCCACACTGTATACAGGACACCGTATATCCGGGGTGTATATATCCCCCACACTGTGTACAGGACACCGTATATCCGGGGTGTATATATCCCCCACACTGTGTACAGGACACCGTATATCCGGGGTGTATATATCCCCCGCACTGTGTACAGGACGCCGTATATCCGGGGTGTATATATCCCCCACACTGTATACAGGACACCGTATATCCGGGGTGTATATATCCCCCACACTGTGTACAGGACGCCGTATATCCGGGGTGTATATATCCCCCACACTGTGTACAGGACACCGTATATCCGGGGTGTATATATCCCCCACACTGTGTACAGGACGCCGTATATCCGGGGTGTATATATCCCCCACACTGTGTACAGGACACCGTATATCCGGGGTGTATATATCCCCCACACTGTATACAGGACACCGTATATCCGGGGTGTATATATCCCCCACTGTGTACAGGACACCGTATATCCGGGGTGTATATATCCCCACACTGTATACAGGACGCCGTATATCCGGGGTGTATATATCCCCCACACTGTGTACAGGACGCCGTATATCCGGGGTGTATATATCCCCCACACACTCTGTACAGGACACCGTATATCCGGGGTGTATATATCCCCCACACTGTGTACAGGACACCGTATATCCGGGGTGTATATATCCCCCACACACTCTGTACAGGACACCGTATATCCGGGGTGTATATATCCCCCCCACTGTGTACAGGACACCGTATATCCGGGGTGTATATATCCCCCACACACTCTGTACAGGACACCGTATATCCGGGGTGTATATATCCCCACACTGTATACAGGACGCCGTATATCCGGGGTGTATATATCCCCCACACTGTGTACAGGACACCGTATATCCGGGGTGTATATATCCCCCACACTGTGTACAGGACACCGTATATCCGGGGTGTATATATCCCCCCCACTGTATACAGGACACCGTATATCCGGGGTGTATATATCCCCCACACTGTATACAGGACACCGTATATCCGGGGTGTATATATCCCCCACACTGTATACAGGACACCGTATATCCGGGGTGTATATATCCCCCCCACTGTATACAGGACACCGTATATCCGGGGTGTATATATCCCCCACACACTCTGTACAGGACACCGTATATCCGGGGTGTATATATCCCCCACACTGTATACAGGACACCGTATATCCGGGGTGTATATATCCCCCCCACTGTATACAGGACACCGTATATCCGGGGTGTATATATCCCCCACACTGTGTACAGGACACCGTATATCCGGGGTGTATATATGGTGTATTCTCGGTCTGTCCCCCGGTCTCCGTCCCCTTCTCCCCGCGGCCTCTCCCGGTTCCGTCCCCTTCTCCCCGCGGCCTCGGTCTTTCCTGGCTCCCCTGGCCGCAGCCCCGTCCTTCCTTCCCGGCCCTCTTACCGGTCAGGCGCAGCTTCACGGGTCCGTTCCTCCGGTTCCCCTGGTTGGACATGGCCCTGCAGTGTCCGGGGCCGCGGTGGCTGCTGGGAGGCCGGGGGCGCTGAGAGCGGAGCTCGGTCACCCGGAGAGCGGAGGAGGCCGGGAAATCCACAGCGGCGCCATGAGAGGAGGCACGGACAGCAGCACAGAGGAGAGGAGGAGACACCCGGCCGGGGGCGGGGACTGGCGAGGGGCGGGGACTGGCGAGGGGCGGGGACAGAGGACGGCGAGGGGGCGGGGACTGAGGATGTCGTCGATAGGGGTGAGGCTGCCGTCTCACTATCAGTATTTGGTCAGTATTTTACCTCAGTATTTGTAGCCAAAACCAGGAGTGGGTGATAAATACAGGAGTGGAGCCTATGGTTCTATTATACTTTTCCTCTATTTGTTCCACTCCTGGTTTTGGCTACAAATACTGATGAAAAATCCTGACCAAATACTGATAGTGTGACGGCAGCCTGAAACGGAGGAGAGAGGGGGATACAGAGGAAAGGGGGGATACGGAGGAGAGGGGGGAGATACGGAGGAGAGGGGGATACGGAGGAGAGAGGGGGGGATACGGAGGAGAGAGGAATAGGGAGGAGAGGGGGATACAGAGGGGAGAGGGGGATACGGAGGAGAGAGGGGGATACAGAGGAGAGAGGGGATACGGAGGAGAGAGGGGGATACAGAGGAGAGAGGGGAGATACGGAGGAGAGGGGGATACAGAGGGGAGAGGGGGATACGGAGGAGAGAGGAATAGGGAGGAGAGGGGGATACGGAGGAGAGGGGGATACGGAGGAGAGGGGGATACGGAGGAGAGAGGGGAGATACGGAGGAGAGGGGGATACAGAGGGGAGAGGGGGATACGGAGGAGAGAGGAATAGGGAGGAGAGGGGGATACGGAGGAGAGGGGGATACGGAGGAGAGGGGGATACAGAGGGGAGAGGGGGATACAGAGGAGAGAGGAATAGGGAGGAGAGGGGGATACGGAGGAGAGGGGGATACGGAGGAGAGGGGGATACAGAGGGGAGAGGGGGATACGGAGGAGAGAGGAATAGGGAGGAGAGGGGGATACGGAGGAGAGGGGGATACGGAGGAGAGGGGGATACAGAGGGGAGAGGGGGATACAGAGGAGAGAGGAATAGGGAGGAGAGGGGGATACGGAGGAGAGGGGGATACGGAGGAGAGGGGGATACAGAGGGGAGAGGGGGATACGGAGGAGAGAGGAATAGGGAGGAGAGGGGGATACGGAGGAGAGGGGGATACGGAGGAGAGGGGGATACAGAGGGGAGAGGGGGATACGGAGGAGAGAGGAATAGGGAGGAGAGGGGGATACGGAGGAGAGAGGGGGGATACGGAGGAGAGAGGGGGATACGGAGGAGAGAGGGGGATACGGAGGAGAGAGGGGAGATACGGAGGAGAGGGGGATACGGAGGAGAGGGGGATACAGAGGAGAGAGGGGAGATACGGAGGAGAGGGGGATACGGAGGAGAGGGGGATACGGAGGGGAGAGGGGGATACGGAGGAGAGAGGAATAGGGAGGAGAGGGGGATACGGAGGAAAGGGGGGATACGGAGGGGAGAGGGGGATACAGAGGAGAGAGGAATAGGGAGGAGAGGGGGATACGGAGGAGAGAGGGGGGATACGGAGGAGAGAGGGGGATACGGAGGAGAGAGGGGATACGGAGGAGAGAGGGGGATACAGAGGAGAGAGGGGAGATACGGAGGAGAGGGGGATACGGAGGAGAGGGGGATACAGAGAGGGAGAGGGGGATACGGAGGAGAGAGGAATAGGGAGGAGAGGGGGATACGGAGGAGAGAGGGGGGATACGGAGGAGAGAGGGGGGATACGGAGGAGAGAGGGGGATACGGAGGAGAGAGGGGATACGGAGGAGAGAGGGGGATACAGAGGAGAGAGGGGAGATACGGAGGAGAGGGGGATACGGAGGAGAGGGGGATACAGAGGGGAGAGGGGGATACGGAGGAGAGAGGAATAGGGAGGAGAGGGGGATACGGAGGAGAGAGGGGGGATACGGAGGAGAGAGGGGGGATACGGAGGAGAGAGGGGGATACGGAGGAGAGAGGGGGATACGAGGAGAGAGGGGAGATACGGAGGAGAGGGGGATACGGAGGAGAGAGGGGGATACAGAGGAGAGAGGGGAGATACGGAGGAGAGGGGGATACGGAGGAGAGGGGGATACGGAGGGGAGAGGGGGATACGGAGGAGAGAGGAATAGGGAGGAGAGGGGGATACGGAGGAAAGGGGATACGGAGGGGAGAGGGGGATACAGAGGAGAGAGGAATAGGGAGGAGAGGGGGATACGGAGGAGAGAGGGGGGATACGGAGGAGAGAGGGGGATACGGAGGAGAGAGGGGATACGGAGGAGAGAGGGGGATACAGAGGAGAGAGGGGAGATACGGAGGAGAGGGGGATACGGTGGAGAGGGGGATACAGAGGGGAGAGGGGGATACGGAGGAGAGAGGAATAGGGAGGAGAGGGGGATACGGAGGAGAGAGGGGGGATACGGAGGAGAGAGGGGGGATACGGAGGAGAGAGGGGGATACGGAGTAGAGAGGGGGATACGGAGGAGAGAGGGGGATACAGAGGAGAGAGGGGAGATACGGAGGAGAGGGGGATACGGAGGAGAGAGGGGGATACAGAGGAGAGAGGGGAGATACGGAGGAGAGGGGGATACGGAGGAGAGGGGGATACGGAGGGGAGAGGGGGATACGGAGGAGAGAGGAATAGGGAGGAGAGGGGGATACGGAGAAAAGGGGGGATACGGAGGGGAGAGGGGGATACAGAGGAGAGAGGAATAGGGAGGAGAGGGGGATACAGAGGAGAGAGGAATAGGGAGCAGAGGGGGATAGGGAGGAGAGGGGAGATACGGAGGAGAGAGGGGATACGGAGGAAAGAGGGGGGATACAGAGGAGAGAGGGGGATACGGAGGAGAGGGGGATACGGAGGAGAGAGGGGGGATACGGAGGAGTGGGGGGATACGGAGGAGTGGGGGGATACGGAGGAGAGAGGGGGATACAGAGGAGAGAGGGGGATACGGAGGAAAGAGGGGGGATACAGAGGAGAGAGGGGGATACGGAGGAGAGGGGGATACGGAGGAGAGAGGGGGGGATACGGAGGAGAGAGGGGGATACGGAGGAGAGAGGGGATACGGAGGAGAGAGGGGGATACGGAGGAGAGGGGGGATACGGAGGAGAGAGGGATACGGAGGAGAGGGGGGATACGGAGGAGAGGGGGGATACGGAGGAGAGAGGGGGATACGGAGGAGAGAGGAATAGGGAGGAGAGAGGGGGATACAGGAGAGAGGGGGATACGGAGGAGAGGGGGATACGGAGGAGAGAGGGGGATACGGAGGAGAGAGGAATAGGGAGGAGAGGGGGATATGGAGGAGAGAGGAATAGGGAGGAGAGGGGGATACAGAGGAGAGAGGAATAGGTAGGAGAGAGGGGGATACAGAGGAGAGAGGGGGGATACGGAGGAGAGGGGGATACGGAGGAGAGAGGGGGATACGGAGGAGAGAGGGGGATACGGAGGAGAGGGGGGGATACGGAGGAGAGAGGAATAGGGAGGAGAGGGGGATACGGAGGAGAGAGGAATAGGGAGGAGAGGGGGATACGGAGGAGAGAGGAATAGGGAGGAGAGGGGGATACAGAGGAGAGAGGAATAGGGAGGAGAGAGGGGGATACAGAGGAGAGAGGGGGGATACGGAGGAGAGGGGGATACGGAAGAGAGGGGGATACGGAGGACAGAGGAATAGGGAGGAGAGAGGGGGATACGGAGGAGAGAGGGGGGATATGGAGGAGAGGGGGGCTACGGAGGAGAGAGGGGATACGGAGGAGAGAGGGGGATACGGAGGAGAGGGGGGATACGGAGGAGAGAGGGGGATACGGAGGAGAGAGGGGGATACGGAGGAGAGAGGGATACGGAGGAGAGGGGGGGATACGGAGGAGAGAGGAATAGGGAGGAGAGGGGGATACGGAGGAGAGAGGAATAGGGAGGAGAGAGGGGGATACAGAGGAGAGGGGGGATACGGAGGAGAGGGGGATACGGAAGAGAGGGGGATACGGAGGACAGAGGAATAGGGAGTAGAGAGGGGGATACAGAGGAGAGAGAGGATACTGAGGAGACGGGGATATGGAGGATGGGGGGATACGGAGGAGAGAGGGGGATACGGAAGAGAGAGGGGGATACGGAGGAGAGAGGAATAGGGAGGAGAGAGGGGGATGCAGAGGAGAGGGGGATGCGGAGGAGAGAGGAATAGGGAGGAGAGAGGGGGATACGGAGGAGAGAGGGGGATACAGAGGAGAGAGGAATAGGGAGGAGAGAGGGGATACGGAGGAATGAGGAATAGGGAGGAGAGAGGGGGATAAGGAGGAGAGAGGAATAGGGAGGAGAGATGGGGATGCGGAGGAGAGAGGAATAGGGAGGAGAGATGGGGATGCGGAGGAGAGAGGGGGATACGGAGGAGAGAGGAATAGGGAGGAGAGAGGAATAGGGAGGAGAGAGGGGGATACGGAGGAGAGGGGGATACAGAGGAGAGAGGAATAGGGAGGAGAGAGGGGGATTCGGAAGAGAGGGGGATACAGAGGAGAGGGGGATACGGGGGATATGGAGGATGGGGGGATACGGAGGAGAGAGGGGGATACGGAAGAGAGAGGGGGATACGGAGGAGAGAGGAATAGGGAGGAGAGGGGGATGCGGAAGAGAGGGGGATGCGGAGGAGAGAGGAATAGGGAGGAGAGAGGGGATACTGAGGAGATGGGGATGCGGAGGAGAGAGGAATAGGGAGGAGAGAGGGGGATAAGGAAGAGAGGGGGATACGGAGAAGAGAGTAATAGGGAGGAGAGGAATAGGGAGGAGAGGGGGATACGGAGGAGAGAGGAATAGGGAGGAGAGGGGGATGCGGAGGAGAGAGGAATAGGGAGGAGAGAGGGGGATGCGGAGGAGAGGGATACGGAGGAGAGGGGGGATACGGAGGAGAGAGGAATAGGGAGGAGAGAGGGGGATACGGAGGAGAGGAATAGGGAGGAGAGGGGGATGCGGAGGAGAGAGGAATAGGGAGGAGAGAGGGGGATGCGGAGGAGAGGGATACGGAGGAGAGGGGGGATACGGAGGAGAGAGAGGGGGATGCGGAGGAGAGAGGAATAGGGAGGAGAGAAGGAATACGGAGGAAAGCGCAGGATAGAGAAGGGAATATGTAGTAGAGGACGGAGGATATGAAGGAGAGCAGGGGAGTTACTGGGGAGAGTGGGATATACTGAGGAGATTGGAGGGTGCGGAAGAGAGGGGGATACGAAGGAGTTTGGGGGGATATGGAGGATTGCGGGGGGGGGGGGGTATAAGGAAGAGAGCAGGGGATATGGGGAGGAGAGATCATGACCTGGTGCCAGTACCTGGACCAGCTCTAATCTGTAATCACTGTGATCTCAGTTCTGTAATGACGGCTCTGTTCAGATCACAGTGATTGTCTGTCGTGCCTTGTATCCAGTAATGTGGCATTCCGGGGGGCAGGGGTGGACAGGGTCAGAATGGCCTGGTGGGGTACCCTTGAAATGCCAAATGGGCACAAGAGAGTAGAAGGGAAAAATATAATACCATTTTTAGGAGCACGGACCCTTTAAAATTGCAGGCAGAGGTGGGCGCCTGCAGGGTTCATTATCTGACCCGCCGTGATGACTAGGGCCAGCGTCCCCATCCGGCACATCCTGGGCACAAAACGATCGGGGGAGGGGCACTTGCCATCAGAAAAAATGGCACGCTATGGGACCATTGAGTCGAGGAAGCCAGGTACCAGCAATGGCACCGCACTCCCCCCAAATACTCACCTCTCCCCATTCCCCACAGCTCCAGAGTCTTCAGCATCTTCATCTGTGATGTCTCAGGGCAGTGGGCACCATGACGTGACTACAGCTCCCCCTCTGCTGAACACTGCAGAGATCTGAGTTTTCTGTTATGCACCTAAGTCGGCTGAGAATAAAATCTCACTCTATTCGTCTTTACTTTCAGTGTCAGATCTGTGTGCCGAAGGTTTCTTCAGAGAGTCCGAAGATTGAAGAGACCAGAGCAGCGGGGAATGGGAGAGGTGAGTATTATATGGGGTCCATTAAACTGTAGGAGCATTAGATGGGGCCCATTATACTGTATGTAGCATTATATAGGGCTAACTATACTGTATGGAGCATTATATAGGGCTAACTATACTGTATGGAGCATTATATGGGGCCGATTATACTGTATAGAGCATTATATGGGGACCATTACACTGTATGGAGCATTAAATGGCGCCCATTATACTGCATGGAGCATTATGTGGAGACCATTATATTGTATGGAGCATTATATGGGACCCATTATACTGGATGGAGCATTATATGGGGACCATTATATGGTATGGAGCATTATATGGGGCCCATTATATTGTATGGAGCATTATATAGGGCCCATTATACCATATGGAGCATTATATGTGGACCATTATACTGTATGGAACATTATATGGGGCCCATTATACGGTATGTAGCATTATATGGGGACCATTATACTGTATGTAGCATTATATGGGGCCCATTATACTGTATGTAGCATTATATGGGGCTCACTATACTGTATGGAGCATTATATGGGGACCATTATACTGTATGGAGCATTAAATGGCGCCCATTATACTGCATGGAGCATTATGTGGAGACCATTATATTGTATGGAGCATTATATGGGGCCCATTATACTGTATGTAGCATTATATGGGGCTCACTATACTGTATGGAGCATTATATGGCGCCTATTATACGGTATGGAGCATTATATGGGGCCCATTATATTGTATGGAGCATTATATGAGGCCCATTATACCATATGGAGCATTATATGGGGCCCATTATACGGTATGTAGCATTATATGGGGCCCATTATACCATATGGAGCATTATATGGGGCCCATTATACGGTATGTAGCATTATATGCGGCCAATTATACTGTGTGTAGCATTATATGGGGCTCACTATACTGTATGGAGCATTATATGGGGCTCATTATACTGTATGGAGCATTATATGGGGCTCATTATACTGTATGGAGCATTATATGGGGCCCATTATACTGTATGGAGTATTATATGAGGCACATTATACTTTACGGAGTATTATATGGGGCCCATTATACTGTATGGAGCAATATATGGGGCTCATTATACTGTATGGAGCATTATTTTGGGCCCATTATACTGTATGGAGCATTATATGGGGCTCATTATACTGTACGGAGCATTATATGGGGCCCATTATACTGTATGGAGTATTATATGAGGCACATTATACTGTACGGAGTATTATATGGGGCCCATTATACTGTATGGAGCAATATATGGGGCTCATTATACTGTATGGAGCATTATTTTGGGCCCATTATACTGTATGGAGCATTATATGGGGCCCAGGGATCAGGGGAATGCTGTAGATATAGTATATTTTGACATCAGCAAAGCATTTGACAAAGTGTCTCACACAATCGTTATTAAAAAAATGATTAAGTATGGAATGGACAAGGCAACTGTTATGCTACAGTTGTGGCCAAAAGTATTGACACCCCTGCAATTCTGTCAGATAATACTCAGTTTCTTCCTGAAAATGATTGCAATCACAAATTCTTTGGTATTATTATCTTCATTTAATTTGTCTCTATAATGTCCCCCACAATCCCCATATTTATATAGTATAATGTCCCCCATATACAGTATGTCCCCCAGTCCCCATATTTATGTAGTATAATGTCCACCATATACACTATGTCCCCACAGTCCCCATATTTATATAGTATAATGTCCCCCATATACAGTATGTCCCCCAGTCCCCATATTTATATAGTATAATGTCCCCCATATACAGTATGTCCCCCAGTCCCCATATTTATATAGTATAATGTCCCCCATATACAGTATGTCCCCCAGTCCCCATATTTATATAGTATAATGTCCCCATATACAGTATGTCCCCCAGTCCCCATATTTATATAGTATAATGTCCCCCATATACACTATGTCCCCCAGTCCCCGTATTTATATAGTATAATGTCCCCCATATACAGTATGTCCCCCAGTCCCCATATTTATATAGTATAATGTCCCCATATACAGTATGTCCCCCAGTCCCCATATTTATATAGTATAATGTCCCCCATATACACTATGTCCCCCAGTCCCCGTATTTATATAGTATAATGTCCCCCATATACAGTATGTCCCCCAGTCCCCATATTTATATAGTATAATGTCCCCCATATACAGTATGTCCCCCACAGTCCCCATATTTACAGTTGTGGCAAAAAGTATTGACACCCCTGCAATTCTGTCAGATAATACTCAGTTTCTTCCTGAAAATGATTGCAAACACAAATTCTTTGGTCTTATTATCTTCATTTAATTTGTCTTAAATGAAAAAACCACAAAAGAGAATGGAGCAAATAGCAAAACATTGATCATTTCACACAAAACTCCAAAAATGGGCCAGACAAAAGTATTGGCACCCTCAGCCTAATACTTGGTTGCACAACCTTTAGCCAAAATAACTGCGACCAACAGCCCCCGGTAACCATCAATGAGTTTCTTACAATGCTCTGCTGGAATTTTAGACCATTCTTCTTTGGCAAACTGCTCCAGGTCCCTGATATCTGAAGGGTGCCTTCTCCAAACTGCCATTTTTTAGATCTCTCCACAGGTGTTCTATGGGATTCAGGTCTGGACTCATTGCTGGCCACCTTAGAAGTCTCCAGTGCTTTCTCTCAAACCATTTTCTAGTGCTTTTTGAAGTGTGTTTTGGGTCATTGTCCTGCTGGAAGACCCAAGACCTCTGAGGGAGACCCAGCTTTCCCACACTGGGCCCTACATTATGCTGCAAAATTTGTTGGTAGTCTTCAGACTTCATAATGCCATGCACACGGTCAAGCAGTCCAGTGCCAGAGGCAGCAAAGCAACCCCAAAACATCAGGGAACCTCCGCCATGTTTGACTGTAGGGACCGTGTTCTTTTCTTTGAATGCCTCTTTTTTTTCTCCTGTAAACTCTATGTTGATGCCTTTGCCCAAAAAGCTCTACTTTTGTCTCATCTGCCCAGAGAACATTCTTCCAAAACGTTTTAGGCTTTTTCAGGTAAGTTTTGGCAAACTCCAGCCTGGCTTTTTTATGTCTCGGGGTAAGAAGTGGGGTCTTCCTGGGTCTCCTACCATACAGTCCCTTTTCATTCAGACGCCGACGGATAGTACGGGTTGACACTGCTGTACCCTCGGACTGCAGGGCAGCTTGAACTTGTTTGGATGTTAGTCGAGGTTCTTTATCCAACATCCACACAATCTTGCGTTGAAATCTCTTGTCAATTTTTCTTTTCCGTCCACATCTAGGGAGGTTAGCCACAGTGCCATGGGCTTTACACTTCGTGATGACACTGCGCACAGTAGACACAGGAGCATTCAGGTCTTTGGAGATGGACTTGTAGCCTTGAGATTGCTCATGCTTCCTCACAGTTTGGTTTCTCAAGTCCTCAGACAGTTCTTTGGTCTTCTTTATTTTCTCCATGCTCAATGTGGTGCACACAAGGACACAGGACAGAGGTTGAGTCAACTTTAATCCATGTCAGCTGGCTGCAAGTGTGATTTAGTTATTGCCAACACCTGTTAGGTGCCACAGGTAAGTTACAGGTGCTGTTAATTACACTAATTAGAGAAGCATCGCATGATTTTTCGAACAGTGCCAATACTTTTGTCCACCTCCTTTTTTATGTTTGGTGTGGAATTATATCCAATTTGGCTTTAGGACAATTCTTTTTGTGTTTTTTCATTTAAGACAAATTAAAAAAAGATAATAATACCAAAGAATTTGTGTTTGCAATCATTTTCAGGAAGAAACTGAGTATTATCTGACAGAATTGCAGGGGTGTCAATACTTTTGGCCACAACTGTATGTGCACTCGTTCAGGATTCTTTGCAGAATTTTCCTGAACAAAACCGGACTTTTTCAGCAAGAAATCCGCTTTCGTTTTTTTTGCGTTTTTTTAATGTGGATTTTTCCGGAGCTTTCCACTACTATATTATATAGTGGCAAATCCGAAGATTTTCCGCAAAATTAATGAAAGTACTGCGTTTTTTTCCGGGATGTCTTATTTTTGAGGAAAAAAACGCAACATGTGCACAAAAATTGCGGATTGCATTCTAATAATAGGATGCTTAATGTAAGTGTTTTAGCGTTTTTGCAGTGGAAAACCGCTGAAAAAAACGGGAAAAAAACACGAAAAATTCTGAACATGTTCACATAGCCTTAGGTGGATTCATAACAGGCTTAGGCTACGTTCACATTTGCGGTCAGCGCCGCAGCGTCGGGCGCCGCAGCGGCGCCGCATGCGTCATGCGCCCCTATATTTAACATGGGGGCGCATAGACATGCGTTGTGCTGCGTTTTGCGCCGCATGGCCGCAAGCGTTGGACGCAAGAAACGCATCAAGTTGCATTTTTTTTGCGTCCAACTTTCGGCCAAAAACGACGCATGCGGCGCAAAACGCAGCGTTTTAGTGTGCGTTTTGCCGCGTTTTTGTTTGCGTTGTGCGCTGCGGCGCCGACGCTGCGGCGCACAACGCAAATGTGAACGTAGCCTTAGTGATCGGACCCAACGAGTGGTCGTAAATGGCTGCACATCCAGTTGGAAGAATGTCTCAAGTGGGGTACCACAGGGCTCTGTCCTGGGCCCTGTATTGTTCAACATCTTTATCAATGATTTAGATGAAGAAATTGAGGGTACACTGATTTATTTTGCTGATGACACAAAGCTAGGAGGGATAGCTAATACTAGAGAAGAGAGAGAGGATTCAAAAAGATATAAATATACTGGAGCAGTGGGCAGCAACTAACAGAATGGTTTTTAACAAGGAAAAATGCAAAGTACTACATCTGGGCAATAAAAATGAAAAAAGCATATACAGAATGGGAGGAATAGGGCTAAGCAACAGCACATGTGAAAAAAGACTTGGGTATAATAATAGATCACAGACTGAACATGAGTCAACAGTGTGATGCAGCAGCAAAAAAAGGCAAATGCAATTCTGGGATGTATTAACAGAAGCATACAGTCTAGATCACGTGAAGTCATTATTGCCCTCTATTCCTCTTTGGTCAGTCCTCATCTGGAATACTGGGTCCAGTTTTGGGCACCACATTTTAAAAAATACATCAACAAACTGGAGCAAGTTCAGAGAAGAGCGACCAGAATGGTGACCGGTCTGCAAACCACGACCTATGAGGAATGGTTACAGGATTGGGGACTGTTTAGCTTGCAAAAGAGAAGACTGAGAGGAGACTTAATAGCTGTCTACAAATATCTCAAGGGCTGTCACATTGTAGAAGGATCATCTTTATTCTCATTTGCGCAAGGAAAGACTAGAAGCAATGGGATGAAACTGAATGAGAGGAGACACAGAGTAGATATTAGAAAAAACTTTTTGACAGGGTGATCAATGAGTGGAACAGGCGGCCACGAGAGGTAGCGAGTTCTCCTTCAATGGAAGTCTTCAGAGGCTGGACAGACATCTGTCTGGGATGATTCAGTGAATCCTGCATTGAGCAGGGGGTTGGACCAGATGACCCAGAAGGTCCCTTACAACTCTACCATTCTATGATTCTATACTGTATGGAGCATTTTTTTGTCGCCCATTATACTGTATGGAGCATTATATGGGGCCCATTATACTGTATGGAGCATTATATGGGGCCCATTATACTGTATGGAGCATTATATGGGGCCTTTATACTGTATGGAGCATTATATGGGACCCATTATACTGTATGGTGCAATATATGGCGCCCATTATACTGTATGGTGCACTATATGGAGCCCATTATACTATATGGAACATTATATGGGGCCCATTATATTGTATGGAGCGTTATATTGGCACCATTATAATGTATGTAGTAATATATGGGCCCATTATACTGTATGGAGCATTACATAGGGCCCAATACACTGTATGGAGCATTATATGGGGCCCGTTATATTGTATGGAGCGTTATATTGGCACCATTATAATGTATGGCGTAACAGATGGGCCCACCATACTATATGGAGCATTATATGGGGCCCATTATACTGGATGGTGCAATATATAGTGCCTATTATTATGTATAGAGCATTTTATGAGGCTCATTATTCTATTTGAAGCAATATATGGGGCCCATTATACTGTATGGAGCCCATTATTCTATATGGAACAGTATATGGGGCCCATTATACTGTATGGAGCAATATATGGGCCCATTATTATGTATGGAGAAATATATGGGGCCATGATACTGTATGGAGCAATATATGGGGCCATTATACTGTATGGAGCATTATATGGGGCCTATTATACTGTATGAAGCATTATATGGGGACCATTGTACTGTATGGAACATTATATGTGGCCCATCATTATACTGTATGGAGCAAAATATGGGGCTCATTATACTGTATGGAGCATTATATGAGGACCATTGTACTGTATGGAGCATTAAATGGGGCCCACTATACTGTATGGTGCATGGAGGACTATATGTAGTGCCTATAATACTGTATAGAGACTATGCGGTGCCCATAATTCTGTATGGAGGACTATGCAGTGCCCATAATACTGTATGGAGGACTATGTGGTGGCCATAATTCTGTATTGAGGACTATGTGATGCCCATAATACTGTATGGAGGACTATGTGGTGCCCATATTACTGAATGGAGGACTATGTGATGCCCATAATACTGTATGGAGGACTATGTGGTGCCCATAATTCTGTATGTAGGAATATGCAATGCCCATAATACTCTATAGATGACTATGTGATGCCAATAATACTGTATGAACGACTATGTAGTTACCGTAACACTGTTTGCTTGACTATATGGTGCCCATAATACTGTATGGTGGACTATGTGATGCCCACAATTCTGTATGGAGGACTATGTGCTTGCCCATAGTACTGTATGGAGGACTATGTGATGTCCATAATAATGTATGGAGGACTATGTGGTGCTCATTATACTGTACGGAGGACCATGTAGTTCCCATAATACTGTATGGAGGACCATGTAGTTCCCTTAATACAGTATGGAGGACTATGTGATGTCCGTATTACTGTATGGAGGACTATGTGGTGCCCATAATTCAGTATGGAGGGCTATGTGGTGCCAATAATTCTGTATGGAAGACTATGTGGTGCCCATAACACTGTTTGCTTGACTATATGGTGCCCATAATACTGTATGGAGGGCTATGTGGTGCCCATATTACTGTATGGAGGAATATGTGGTGCCCATAATACTATATGGAGGACTACATGGTGCACATTCTGTATGGAGCAATATGCAGTGCCTATAATTTTGTATGGAGGAATATGTGGTGCCCAGAATTTTGTATGGAGGGATATGTGGTGCCCATAATTCAGTATGGAGGACTATGTGGTGCCAATAATTTTGTATGAAGGACTATGTGGTCTCATACTATATGGTGGACTATGTGATGACAATAATACTGCATGGAGGACTATGTGGGGTCATTATACTGTATGGAGGACTATGTGATAAACATAATTCTGTATGGTGGACTATGTGATGCCCATTATACTGTATGGAGGACTATGTGGTGCCAATAATTCTTTATGGAGGACTATGTCATGCCCACAATTCTGTATGGAGGACTATGCAGTGCCCATAATTCAGTAAGGAGGAATATGTGGTGCCAATAATTCTGTATGGAGGACTATATAGTGCCCATAATATTGTATGGAACACTATGTGGTGCCCATTATACTGTATGAAGGACTATGTGATGCCCATAATTCTGTATGGCGGACTTTGTGGTGTCAATAATTCTGTATGGAGGACTATGTGATTCCCATAATTCTGTATGGAGGACGTGGTGCCCATATTACTGTATGGACCTCCATGTTCTCGCCAGAGGTAGCCTGACTGCCATTAGGTACCGAGATGAGATCCTCAGACTCCTTGTGAGACCATATGCTGGTGCGGTTTGCCATGGGTTCCTCCTAATGCAGGACAATGCCAGACCTCATGTGGCTGGAGTGTGTCGGCAGTTCCTGCAAGATGAAGGCATTGAAGCTATGGACTGGCCCGCCCGTTCCCCAGACCTGAATCCGATTGAACACATCTGGGACATGTCTTGCACCATCCATCAATGTCACGTTAAACCACAGACTGTCCAGGAGTTGGCGGATGCTTTAGTCCAGGTCTGGGAGGAGATCCCTCAGGAGACCGTCCGCCCCCTCATCAGGAGCATGCCCAGGCGTTGTAGGGAGTTCATACAGGCACGTGGAGGCCACACACACTACTGAGCATCATTTCCTTGTCTTGAGGCATTTCCACTGAAGCTGGATCATCCGGTAATTAGATTTTTCTCTTTGATTTTGAGCATCATTCCAACTCCAGACCTCCGTGGGATATTAGTTGTGATTTACGTTGATCAGTTTTAGGTTTTATGGTTCTCAACACATTCCACTACGTAATGAATAAAGATTTACAACTGGAATATTTCAGTGATCTCTAGGATGTGGGAATTTAGTGTTTCCCTTTATTTTTTTTTTGAGCAGTGTGTATGGAGGACTGTGGTGCACATTATACTATATGTAGGAGTGTATTATACTATATGGAGGACTAGGGGGCACATTATTTTATATGGAGGACTATGATTGGATTGTTAATGCCGGAACAGAAATCCTTGTTCTCAGCAGCACATCACCCGCTGTAAACTGCAGATGTGCTGCTGATAGCATGATACTGTATGGGGAAAGATTAATCTAATTGTGATTGTTCTGTTCCCTTCATTCTTCCTCAGTTGCTGTAAAGAGGCCGGAAAACAAGCGTCCAACGGCTTCATTGCTGCACACTCGTTTAGCGGCCGGAGATCAGCGCATGTAAATACAACATAAGTGCTTCTGTGTGATGTGCAACGTCAGCTGTTGGGGCCCGATTTTAACTCCAGATCAGCAATCATGCTTCATAGCTGCACTCACTATTCTGCTGGTGCAGTCACTGTCCATACATTACTGATCCTGAGTTACATCCTGTATTATACCCCAGAGCTGCACTCACTATTGTCGATTGTTAGCCACACAACATGAAGAGACTTTATTTTACAAAATGTTTTTATTTTTCACCTTTAATGTTACAATGTAAAGTTTTCTTAAATGTTGAGCCCCCTAAGATGTCACCCCCAGGGGTCAGGATCCCACTCTGGAATTGCCCGTTAACCCTTTCAGGACCATCAGGCAGAGATAGCCTCATAACAGCCCAATTTATTATATTTCAGGTTGAGGGGCAAAATGAGAAGAAAGGAATAAAACACAGGAGGTCACAGTTACCGTCCACCCGGAGGCATTGGGGGAGCAGCAGGAAGAACAAATATAAAGGAGGGGCACAGAAATATAAAACTATGTACAGAGACGAAGATTCACAGTATGTACAGAGAGCGCCGTCACAAGCAGAGGCGGGGCCACTAAGTGCTCAGAAGTTGAAGGTGGTGTGCGTGCCGCTGGGGACCTGGAAGTTGTAGCCGTCGCTGGTGGCTTCTGGGACCAGAGCTTCCTCCTCATCCTCCTGCAGGGAAGGATGGGTTAATATGATACATCTACCCTTAAGATCCCCATGGTGATCCCTCCCGTACTCACCTCCGTGGAGAAGTATTTCTCGATGAGCGTGGCGGACGCCCGGTACACCTGCTCATTCTCATGGGACTGCAGGGCCTCAATCTGGTCCAGGCCGCCGCACTCCTCCACCATGAGGCACAGCTTCTCCGTCTCCCCGAGCTTCTCTGCGGCCTGCAGGACAAGTGGGGGGTTACATGGATCCTGGCTGGGAGCCTGTGGTAGTCCATAGGGGGAGGGGGAAGCACTCACCATGAAGATGTTGGTGAAGGCGTCCAGGATGACCAGCACCGTCTTGCTGTCCTTGGTGGAAAGGAGGCAGCAAAGAGGCTCCATCACCCCACACTGCACCAGGTAGATGATCTGCTCCATGGTGCCACCGCTCGTGTAGTTGGTGATGGCCCACACCGCTTCCTTCTGGGTCTTAAAGTCACCCTGAAGGAGAGAACTCATGTTAAGGGGTCCTGGGCTCAGACGTGGCCTATGTTGGGACAGAGGAGGGAGAGCGGCCGCCCGTGGCGTTACACCAGACCCACCTTCCGGAGGACGTCCACCAGGTAGGGGACCAGCCCCTGGTTGACCACCTCTTGGATCTGGTCCTGGCGCCCAGCTGTGATGTTGGACAGGGTCCAGGCGGCTTCTTTCTGGATGTTGTTCTTGTGGTGGGTGAGGAGGTCGGCAAAGACGGAGAGTGCGCCCGCCTCCAGGACTATCTGGGTCTGCTCGTCTGTGCCGGTCACTATATTCCCCACTGTCCTGAGACAGGGGGTCTGCAGGAGAGATATCACGTGTTACATTGGGGGAACTAAGACTCCCTTTATGCCCCAGAAGCCCACCTGCCAGCACTCACCACTATGGTCAGCTCCTTGCATCCCAGCAGCTGCACCACCCTGGGGACCAGCCCTGTCTGCACCACCACGTCGATGCGGTCGTTAGCTCCATCGGTGAGGTAGGACACTGCCCAGCAGGTGTCGGCCAGGACCTCACGGTCATCGTGGAGCATCAGGCGGAGCAGGGTGGGCAGAATAAGCCGCACTGCATCCAGCGGAGGCGCGGGGTTCTTGTTACGGCACAGGTTGGACAGGGTCCAGGTGATGTTACGCAGGTACCCGGTCTGGAGACAAAGAGGAGTCAGGCGGGAGAAGGGGGTGCGAAGACTTACTGCAGGCCCAGAGGTCCTGGCTTACCGGCAGAGTAGACAGGTCCGGGACCGCCAGCAGTGCCAACAGTGGCTCCAGCGCACCGTGCTTAATCACCAGGTCTCTGTAGGCTGAGCCGTCACCTGCAGGAGGGTGTAATGCATTACTTCCCCTGTGGAGACGCTGCAGCAACCACCTGAGATGCAGAAATAGAGGCTCACCTGCGATGTTGCCCAGGGCCCACACAGCCTGCTCGCTGATGTGCGGGTGAGGGGAGGCCAGCAGGGAGATGAAGGCCGGCACCGCCCCGCCGTCCACCACCGCCTTGGTTTGGTCAGAGTTACCAGACGCAATGTTGGTCAGTGCCCACGAGGCCTCGAACTGGATGGGGCTGCAGTCGGTGCGGCCCAGGAAGGACACCAGGGTGGGGATCAGGCCAGCCTGGATGATGCGGTCAATGGGGGGATCCCGCTCCCTGGATAGAAGCTTCCTGCAGACAGGGGGCAGAAAGTCAGATCAACGGTGACCCCTCCAGAACCAGCTCCTTTCATGGGACTGACAAGAGGTTCCCCTACTCCAGGGTCAGTCTCACCTGGCAGCCTGTGTGGCCTGCAGCTGGAGGTCAATGCCTGGGCCGGACACAAGGCGGACGATCTCCTCCACCGTCCACAGTGCCGCGGTCTAGAAGGAGGCGGGCAAGAACGAGTCAGTGTGCTGCAGCGAAGATGGGTACTACTACCCCCAGCATGGATGGGAACTACTACCCCCTGGACAGTAGAGAACTACCACCCTCAGCATGGTAGAGAACTACTACCACCAACCCCCAGGACCATAGAGAACTACTACCCCAGCCAGCGCTCACCTGCCCGTTCTGGCTCTTCTCCTGCAGGGGGGACGTGGGCTCATCCGGAAAGGAGCTGACGTTCCTCCTCTTCAGCAGCTGGTCATCCTTCTTGGCCTTGCGGAGTTCCACATTCACCTCCACCCGGCGACGCCGCATCTCCTGGGGAGGCAGACGGGTCAGAGCCCGGCACTACTATTACTACCCCAGCCCACCACCCCAGGTGCGCCCACTCACCGAGGAGTCCTTGCCCTTGTTCTTGAAGCGGTTCAGGCGGGCGGCAGCGGCATTCTCATTGTTAGACATGGCGACAGCACGGGGTTAAAGCAGGGTCAGTAAACTGCGCACCTGTCAGGAGAGACCACGGTGGTGAGGACGGCACAAACGTGACCCCCGACCCAACAGGACCACCAACCAACCCAATGAGACCAGCATCTGTCAGGGAAGACAGCGGCGGTGAGGATGGAACAAACAAGACCGACCCAACGAGATCAACCCAACAAGACCAATATCCATCAGGGGAGACTGCGGTGGTGAGAACGGCACAGACGAGACCCCCGACCCAACAGGACCAGCATCTGCCAGGGAAGACTGCGGCGGTGAGGATGGTACAAACAAGACCACCGACCCAACATCCATCAGGGGAGACAGCATAAACGAGAACCCCCGACCCAACAGGACCAGCATCTGTCAGGGGAGACTGCAGCGGTGAGGATGACACAAACGAGACCCCCAACCCAACGAGACCACCAACCCAAAGAGACCACCAACCCAAAGAGACAAATATCCATCAGGGGAGACTGTGGTGGTGAGGATGAATCAGACGAGACCCTCAACCCAACAAGACCACCAAACCCAACGAGACCAGCACCTGTCAGGGAAGACTGCGGTGGTGAGGACGAAACAAACAAGACCCCAAACCCAACAGGACCACCGACCAACCCAACGGGACCAATATCAGTCAGGGGAGACTGCACCAGTGAGGATGGTACAAATGAGACCCCCGACCCAACGAGACCAACCCAAGCAACTATCAGTGAGCAAAGACACCCATAGATCAAGACTGCAACACTGGTGACATACTGGCGGATCGGGGGCCCCTGATGTGCAGCTCCTGGGGGCCCTCTATTACCACCACATGGGGGGCAGGGAGAGGCAGCCCGGACAGGAGGCCCCCAGCCGCAGAGTCCCGGACACAGATCGTCACTGGTAACGGGCGAAGCCCCCCAGATCGAGGGGTCCCTGCACCAGTGATCACCCCAGACATGATGTCATCAGGCGCCCCCTGTAACCAAGTCCTCAAGGGCCCCAGAGCGGGTAAAGGGCTAACGTCCGGGACCAGCCGTTATACAAGCTCTGCCGTCCGCCGCGGACCACCACCACCTCCCGGGGCCCCAGGAGCCGGCGCTGACAGCCCCGGGGCCCCAGGAGTCGGCGCCCCTCCTCCGCACATGCTCTCACCTCGCCTCCTCACTCCGGAATGTAACGTGGTCCCGGCAGCCGCGAGTTTAAATGTCCGGGAGAGCTGAGCGCTGATTGGTCCGTTCGAGAGGCATCGGCGCGCTCATTGGTCCGTTCAAAAGAAGCCGGTACAGATCCCGCGAGATTAACCTCTTGTGTCCCGACTACAAGTGCAGAGTCCAGACTGTCAGCAAGAAAAGCGAGAGACGGCAAAGACAAGGAAAGGGGCCGCGTCCAGGGAACAGCAGAGCACGTCCGATCACCGGCAGAAGGTGTGCGACATCGTGCAACCGGATCAGGTCCCGATTACGGTCAGATCGTCATACAATAACATTGTCTGGTCCTGATATTGGTCAGATCGTCATACAATCAGATTGGTCCCGATATTGGTCAGATCGTCATACAATCAGATTGGTCCCGATATTGGTCAGATCGTCATACAATCAGATTGTCTGGTCCTGATATTGGTCAGATCGTCATACAATCAGATTGGTCCCGATATTGGTCAGATCGTCATACAATCACATTGTCTGGTCCTGATATTGGTCAGATCGTCATACAATCAGATTGGTCCCGATATTGGTCAGATCGTCATACAATCAGATTGGTCCTGATATTGGTCAGATCGTCATACAATCAGATTGTCTGGTCCTGATATTGGTCAGATCGTCATACAATCAGATTGGTCCCGATATTGGTCAGATCGTCATACAATCAGATTGTCTGGTCCTGATATTGGTCAGATCGTCATACAATCAGATTGGTCCCGATATTGGTCAAATCGTCATACAATCACATTGTCTGGTCCTGATATTGGTCAGATCGTCATACAATCAGATTGTCTGGTCCTAATATTGGTCAGATCGTCATACAATCACATTGTCTGGTCCTGATATTGGTCAGATCGTCATACAATCAGATTGTCTGGTCCTAATATTGGTCAGATCGTCATACAATCACATTGTCTGGTCCTGATATTGGTCAGATCGTCATACAATCACATTGTCTGGTCCTGATATTGGTCAGATCGTCATACAATCAGATTGTCTGGTCCTGATATTGGTCAGATCGTCATACAATCAGATTGTCTGGTCCTGATATTGGTCAGATCGTCATACAATCACATTGTCTGGTCCTGATATTGGTCAGATCGTCATACAATCAGACTGTCT
The DNA here is from genome assembly GCF_051348905.1 of Ranitomeya variabilis. Classification (NCBI taxonomy): domain Eukaryota; kingdom Metazoa; phylum Chordata; class Amphibia; order Anura; family Dendrobatidae; genus Ranitomeya; species Ranitomeya variabilis. Next base: position 750,903,451 of record NC_135235.1, on the reverse strand, counting down.
GGTCCTGATATTGGTCAGATCGTCATACAATCAGATTGTCTGGTCCTGATATTGGTCAGATCGTCATGCAATCAGATTGTCTGGTCCTGATATTGGTCAGATCGTCATACAATCAGATTGTCTGGTCCTGATATTGGTCAGATCGTCATACAATCACATTGTCTGGTCCTGATATTAGTCAGATCGTCATACAATCAGACTGTCTGGTCCTGATATTGGTCAGATCGTCATACAATCAGACTGTCTGGTCCTGATATTGGTCAGATCGTCATACAATCAGATTGTCTGGTCCTGATATTGGTCAGATCGTCATACAATCAGATTGTCTGGTCCTGATATTGGTCAGATCGTCATACAATCAGATTGTCTGGTCCTGATATTGGTCAGATCGTCATACAATCAGACTGTCTGGTCCTGATATTGGTCAGATCGTCATACAATCAGATTGTCTGGTCCTGATATTGGTCAGATCGTCATACAATCAGACTGTCTGGTCCTGATATTGGTCAGATCGTCATACAATCACATTGTCTGGTCCTGATATTGGTCAGATCGTCATACAATCACATTGTCTGGTCCTGATATTAGTCAGATCGTCATACAATCAGATTGTCTGGTCCTGATATTGGTCAGATCGTCATACAATCAGACTGTCTTGTCCTGATATTGGTCAGATCGTCATACAATCAGATTGGTCCCGATATTGGTCAAATCGTCATACAATCACATTGTCTGGTCCTGATATTGGTCAGATCGTCATACAATCACATTGTCTGGTCCTGATATTGGTCAGATCGTCATACAATCAGATTGTCTGGTCCTAATATTGGTCAGATCGTCATACAATCACATTGTCTGGTCCTGATATTGGTCAGATCGTCATACAATCAGATTGTCTGGTCCTAATATTGGTCAGATCGTCATACAATCACATTGTCTGGTCCTGATATTGGTCAGATCGTCATACAATCACATTGTCTGGTCCTGATATTGGTCAGATCGTCATACAATCAGACTGTCTGGTCCTGATATTGGTCAGATCGTCATACAATCAGATTGTCTGGTCCTGATATTGGTCAGATCGTCATACAATCAGATTGTCTGGTACTGATATTGGTCAGATCGTCATACAATCACATTGTCTGGTCCTGATATTGGTCAGATCGTCATACAATCACATTGTCTGGTCCTGATATTGGTCAGATCGTCATACAATCACATTGTCTGGTCCTGATACTGGTCAGATCGTCATACAGATTGTCTGGTCCTAATATTGGTCAGATCGTCCTACAATCACATTGTCTGGTCCTGATATTGGTCAGATCGTCATACAATCACATTGTCTGGTCCTAATACTGGTCAGATCGTCATACAATCAGATTGTCTGGTTCCAATATTGGTCAGATCGTCATACAATCAGATTGTCTGGTCCTGATATTGGTCAGATCGTCATACAATCAGATTGTCTGGTCCTAATATTGGTCAGATCGTCATACAATCACATTGTCTGGTCCTGATATTAGTCAGATCGTCATACAATCAGATTGTCTGGTCCTAATATTGGTCAGATCGTCCTACAATCACATTGTCTGGTCCTGATATTGGTCAGATCGTCATACAATCACATTGTCTGGTCCTAATACTGGTCAGATCGTCATACAATCAGATTGTCTGGTTCCAATATTGGTCAGATCGTCATACAATCAGATTGTCTGGTCCTGATATTGGTCAGATCGTCATACAATCAGATTGTCTGGTCCTGATATTGGTCAGATCGTCATACAATCAGACTGTCTGGTCCTGATATTGGTCAGATCGTCATACAATCACATTGTCTGGTCCTGATATTGGTCAGATCGTCATACAATCAGATTGTCTGGTCCTGATATTGGTCAGATCGTCATACAATCAGATTGTCTGGTCCTGATATTGGTCAGATCGTCATACAATCAGACTGTCTGGTCCTGATATTGGTCAGATCATCATACAATCACATTGTCTGGTCCTGATATTGGTCAGATCGTCATACAATCAGACTGTCTGGTCCTGATATTGGTCAGATCGTCATACAATCACACTGTCTGGTCCTGATATTGGTCAGATCGTCATACAATCACATTGTCTGGTCCTGATATTGGTCAGATCGTCATACAATCAGATTGTCTGGTCCTGATATTGGTCAGATCATCATACAATCAGATTGTCTGGTCCTGATATTGGTCAGATCGTCATACAATCACATTGTCTGGTCCTGATATTGGTCAGATCATCATACAATCACATTGTCTGGTCCTGATTATGGTCAGATCTTCATACAATCAGATTGTATGGTTCCGATATTGGTCAGATCGTCATACAATCAGATTGTCTGGTCCTGATATTGGTCAGATCGTCATACAATCAGATTGTCTGGTCCTGATATTGGTCAGATCGTCATACAATCAGATTGTCTGGTCCTGATATTGGTCAGATCGTCATACAATCAGATTGTCTGGTCCTCATATTGGTCAGATCGTCATACAATCAGATTGTCTGGTCCTGATATTGGTCAGATCGTCATACAATCAGATTGTCTGGTCCTGATATTGGTCAGATCGTCATACAATTAGATTGTCTGGTCCTGATATTGGTCAGATCGTCATACAATCACATTGTCTGGTCCTGATATTGGTCAGATCGTCATACAATCAGAGTGTCTGGTCCCGATATTGGTCAGATCATCATACAATCAGATTGTCTGGTCCTGATATTGGTCAGATCGTCATACAATCAGATTGTCTGGTCCCGATATTGGTCAGATCGTCATACAATCAGATTGTCTGGTCCCGATATTGGTCAGATCGTCATGCAATCAGATTGTCTGGTCCCGATATTGGTCAGATCGTCATACAATCAGATTGTCTGGTCCTGATATTGGTCAGATCGTCATACAATCAGATTGTCTGGTCCCGATATTGGTCAGATCATCATACAATCAGATTGTCTGGTCCTGATATTGGTCAGATCGTCATACAATCAGATTGTCTGGTCCTGATATTGGTCAGATCGTCATACAATCAGATTGTCTGGTCCTGATATTGGTCAGATCGTCATACAATCAGATTGTCTGGTCCTCATATTGGTCAGATCGTCATACAATCAGATTGTCTGGTCCTGATATTGGTCAGATCCTCATACAATCAGATTGTCTGGTCCTGATATTGGTCAGATCGTCATACAATCACATTGTCTGGTCCTGATATTGGTCAGATCGTCATACAATCAGAGTGTCTGGTCCCGATATTGGTCAGATCATCATACAATGAGATTGTCTGGTCCTGATATTGGTCAGATCGTCATACAATCAGATTGTCTGGTCCCGATATTGGTCAGATCGTCATACAATCAGATTGTCTGGTCCCGATATTGGTCAGATCGTCATGAAATCAGATTGTCTGGTCCCGATATTGGTCAGATCGTCATACAATCAGATTGTCTGGTCCTGATATTGGTCAGATCGTCATACAATCAGATTGTCTGGTCCCGATATTGGTCAGATCATCATACAATCAGATTGTCTGGTCCTGATATTGGTCAGATCGTCATACAATCAGATTGTCTGGTCCTGATATTGGTCAGATCGTCATACAATCAGATTGTCTGGACCCGATATTGGTCAGATCGTCATACAATCAGATTGTCTGGTCCTGATATTGGTCAGATCGTCATACAATCAGATTGTCTGGTCCTGATATTGGTCAGATCGTCATACAATCAGACTGTCTGGTCCCGATATTGGTCAGATCGTCATACAATCAGATTGTCTGGTCCTGATATTGGTCAGATCGTCATACAATCAGACTGTCTGGTCCCGATATTGGTCAGATCGTCATACAATCAGATTGTCTGGTCCTGATATTGGTCAGATCGTCATACAATCAGATTGTCTGGTCCTGATATTGGTCAGATCGTCATACAATCAGATTGTCTGGTCCTGATATTGGTCAGATCGTCATACAATCAGATTGTCTGGTCCTGATATTGGTCAAATCGTCATACAATCAGATTGTCTGGTCCCGATATTGGTCAGATCATCATACAATCAGATTGTCTGGTCCTGATATTGGTCAGATCGTCATACAATCAGATTGTCTGGTCCTGATATTGGTCAGATCGTCATACAATCAGATTGTCTGGTCCTGATATTGGTCAGATCGTCATACAATCAGATTGTCTGGTCCTGATATTGGTCAGATCGTCATACAATCAGACTGTCTGGTCCCGATATTGGTCAGATCGTCATACAATCAGATTGCCTGGTTCCGATATTGGTCAGATCGTCATACAATCAGACTGTCTGGTCCTAATATTGGTCAGATCGTCATACAATCAGATTGTCTGGTTCCAATATTGGTCAGATCGTCATACAATCAGACTGTCAGCTGTTTGTCTGATAATAATGTAATCAAATCCGCCCTTCATGTAAAGTCTGACCGTGTACAAGGGGAAAGTTGGAGGGAAAACTGCAGCGGTACTAGGCCGTGTTCACATGGCACGTCTTTATGAAAACACAATGGTCAGATCGTCATACTCGCGGGGTTGCTCTTCTGGAATAATCATGATGTAGTGATGGACGCCACTCAAGGTGAATGTGTGGAGCGATGGTTGCGCATTCCATTTTCTGTCATGTGACTGCGCCATTAGTCGCGTTGTATCAATGTAGCTGCATGTTTCCCCCAAATTTTGAGACTTTTCACATGTTTTTCTGGCAGAACGAGTAACTGCAACCTATCTCCAGCCGTGATCACACTTGAAGTCTGACCTTCTCCAGCCGTGATCACACATGAAGTCTGACCTTCTCTGGCCGTGATCACACATGAAGTCTGACCTTCTCTGGCCGTGATCACACATGAAGTCTGACCTTCTCTGGCCGTGATCACACATGAAGTCTGACCTTCCTCCGGCCATGACCACACGTGAAGTCTGACCTTCTCTGGCCGTGATCACACATGAAGTCTGACCTTCTCTGGCCGTGATCACACATGAAGTCTGACCTTCCTCCGGCCATGACCACACTTGAAGTCTGACCTTCCACCGGCCGTGATCACACATGAAGTCTGACCTTCCACCGGCCGTGATCACACGTGAAGTCTGACCTTCTCCAGCCGTGATCACACATGAAGTCTGACCTTCCTCCGGCCATGACCACACGTGAAGTCTGACCTTCCACTGGCCGTGATCACACGTGAAGTCTGACCTTCTCTGGCTGTGATCACACATGAAGTCTGACCTTCTCTGGCCATGATCACACGTGAAGTCTGACCTTCCTCCGGCCGTGATCACACGTGAAGTCTGACCTTCCTCCGGCCATGATCACACGTGAAGTCTGACCTTCCACCGGCCGTGATCATACGTGAAGTCTGACCTCCTCCTGTCATGATCACACATGAAGTCTAACCTTCTCTGGCCATGATCACACGTGAAGTCTGACCTTCTCTGGCCATGATCACACGTGAAGTCTGACCTTCCTCCGGCCGTATATCACACGTGAAGTCTGACCTTCCTCCGGTCGTGATCACACGTGAAGTCTGACCTTCTCGGGCCGTGAACACACGTGAAACCTGACCTCCTCCGGTCGTGATCACACTTGAAGTCTGACCTTCTCCAGCCGTGATCACACGTGAAGTCTGACCTTCCTCCGACCGTGATCACACATGAAGTCTGACCTCCTCCTGTCGTGATTACACGTGAAGTCTGACCTTCCTCTGGCCGTGATCACACGTGAAGTCTGACCTTCCTTCGGCCGTGATCACACGTGACGTCTGACCTTCTCCAGCCGTGATCACACGTGAAGTCTGACCTTTCTCCGACCGTGATCACACATGAAGTCTGACCTCCTCCTGTCGTGATTACACGTGAAGTCTGACCTTCCTCCGGCCGTGATCACACGTGAAGTCTGACCTTCCTCCGGCCATGATCACACGTGAAGTCTGACCTTCCACCGGCCGTGATCATACGTGAAGTCTGACCTCCTCCTGTCATGATCACACATGAAGTCTGACCTTCTCTGGCCATGATCACACGTGAAGTCTGACCTTCTCTGGCCATGATCACACGTGAAGTCTGACCTTCCTCCGGCCGTATATCACACGTGAAGTCTGACCTTCCTCCGGTCGTGATCACACGTGAAGTCTGACCTTCTCGGGCCGTGAACACACGTGAAACCTGACCTCCTCCGGTCGTGATCACACTTGAAGTCTGACCTTCTCCAGCCGTGATCACACGTGAAGTCTGACCTTCCTCCGACCGTGATCACACATGAAGTCTGACCTCCTCCTGTCGTGATTACACATGAAGTCTGACCTTCCTCTGGCCGTGATCACACGTGAAGTCTGACCTTCCTTCGGACGTGATCACATGTGACGTCTGACCTTCTCCAGCCATGATCACATGTGAAGTCTGACCTTCCTTCGGCCGTGATCACACGTGACGTCTGACCTTTTCCAGCCGTGATCACATGTGAAGTCTGACCTTCCTTTGGCCGTGATCACACGTGAAGTCTGACCTTCCTCCGGCCGTGATCACACGTGAAGTCTGACCTTCCTCCGGCCGTGATCACACGTGAAGTCTGACCTCCTCCTGTCGTGATCACACGTGAAGTCTGACCTTCCTCCGGCCGTGATCACACGTAAAGTCTGACCTTCCACCGGCCATGATCACATGTGAAGTCTGACCTTCTCCAGCCGTGATCACACGTGAAGTCTGACCTTCCACCGGCCGTGATCACACGTAAAGTCTGACCTTCCTCCGGCCGTGATCAAACGTAAAGTCTGACCTTCCTCCGGATTTGCCTGCCGATTTTTCTGCACTAAATCCGCAGGTCTTGGCAGAAAACGCAAGTGCATTTTTGATGCGGTTTTTGCGCGGTTTTGATGCTTTTTTTGCGCGGTTTTTGATGCCGTTTTGAAAGCTAAATAAAGATGTATTATTGAACAAAAAAATATATATATTTGTGTTGTCATGTGTTGTCCAAGCTCCTCTTTTACATTTGTCCAACCCACACTCCGTTACACACATAGACAGACAGACAGATAGAAGGAATGAGATAGATAGATATATGGATAGTAAGGCTGCTTTCGCACATCAGGTTTTTGCCGTCAGGCGCAATCCGGCGAGTCTTGAAAAGGAAGGATCCGTTTTTTTTTTTCACCAGATCCGGTTTTTTTTCTTATAGAGTTGTATTAGCGCCGGATTGTGCCTGATAAAGAACGCAAGAAAGAAGCCACTATAACATTTGCACACCACCAACAGTGAAGTGAAAAAACACAAGCTTTATTGGTAACATGAATAAAAACAATTAAAACCATACAAAAATGACTCCCTCCGTGACCATACTCCTGAAACCTGTAATATGGTGATGGAGGATCGTGCTGAAACAGCCAGAAAATGTTCAGAGCATAAATGGCTCAAGTACTCCAGAAAGATGGTGTTAAGCTGAGCAACCAAGGAGTAGGCTGAAACGGAGGGAGAGCCCAACGCGTGTCGCTGTTCCTAAGACAGCTTCGTCAGGGGAAGTGGTCGTGGAATGGCCAATAAAGCTTATAAATACCTGGTCTGATGAGGATCAATCTGAACCAGTGTGTGGCTGATCCAGATTGGGAGCGGAAGCACCGAAAGTGACACATGGAAGAGGGCAAGGAGATATGCCAGTAGTAGTGAACTGCGCATGCGCCGGTCAAAAGACCAAGGATAGAGGACCAAGAGAGAAGGGGCTACTAGGGCGCATGCGCGGCTCCCGGGAGCAGGTGATATAGCAGCCATGTATACATAACTGTCAATACACCAGAAGGAGAAGGGGCTACAGAAATGAAAAGATGCCTATATCTGAACGAGCCAGGGAAGGACAAAAAGAGGTAACATGGGCTGAAACACAGTTGTTGGGAGACATCTACCTAAAGTGTATATGAGGCAACCAGCTGGCCACCTCAAATCTGAAAGGAAACATGATAATTAAACAAAAATAAATACTAATACATTCAATATGAGTGGAAATCCAATAGTTAATATCTAAGTAGAATATAGCCCACACCATATAGACATAAGGTTCCGCATATCCCCCCAATGTACATCAAGGTCCATACACAAAGTCCCCCCACATCATAAAGTGGTCTTTATCCAAATTCAGCTGGAGAGAGTCATACGCATCATAAGAGGGTATGGCCCTGCGTGTTGTGATCCAGCGAGGTATATATACAATTGTCACTAGACAAGGTCCTGCTGTATATCCACAGAAAGAAAATCATCCCAGGAAGCCTGTAAAAAGGAGATCCTCGTTAATCCCATGGGGTGCCATAGAGTGAAGCAGGTAAATCCAACGGGATTCTACCTGTAACAATTTCTTCTGCAATGATCCACCCCTGCCTGAAGCCCTTAGATGTTCCAATCCGACCACCCTCGTGTTAGTATAGCTCCCAGCATGATAAGTCAAGTAGTGGGATGTCACCGTGGTCAGAGTCTTACCTTTCCGCCTGTCGGTTGCCGCTGTATTGATCGTAGAAAAATGTCCTTGGATCCTCCGGCGCAGTTCCTGTGAGGTCTGGCCTACATAAATACGGGGGCAAGGACAGATGATGGCGTATCTAACGTTAGATGTTTTACAGTTAATATAGGATTTTAATCTGTGCGACACCTGATCAGTAGGATTAATAAAGGAATCACGGGTGGGATGCATGTACTGACATACAGTGCAATTCCCACATGGGAATGAGCCTCTGAGGACAATTCCACGATTGAGACTACATGTGGGCCTGGTGCAGTGTCTCCTCGTGAGTAAGTGCAGCGCCCCAGAGTCCTGGTCGTTGCAGTAGTGTTGTTCTTCCACCAGGGGGAGCAATATTACGTCTGAAGGCAATAAAGGAGATCTTCTGTCCAGGTATCACAACCACACACAACACACTTCACACTCCGGACACCAGGGGGAGCAAAGGTTCTATCCACTAGGCCACTCCTCAGAGTTAGGTAAAACGGGTGGGTTGGTTAGAAAGTTAGACAGAAGCTGACTGGGCTTCACTCAGACAGTCAGAGCTCGACGGAGTTTGGCAGAAGCTGGCTGGAGTGGATTCCAGCCAGATCCAGACTGCGGTCTGGGGAAGACGAGGGTCCACGGAGCTGCGCCTGCCCCACGTGCGGCAGCATCCCAGAAAGAGACATTGAAAGGAAGTGTATTGCAGTGAGTGAGAAACGAAGTCATAGCAACAAGTGAATACCAGAGAGGAGAGTAGCCGAGAGAAGCTGCATCCTTCTGGTGCGTGATCCGGTAGCCAGAATACTGAGGGAGTAAGAGCTCTATGCTTTACTTCAGAGACTGGCAGGACAGTCAATTCCAAGTTGGCTGCCCGACTTTAATACCTAAGAAGACACGGTGGCAACTTGTGGGGGTCGGGGCGTCTCTAGGGTCCCTATAAACAAGCCTCAGGCCATCAGTCATATGGGTTTTGTTCTATCTGACCACGGGGAACAGTGAGAGGAGTAATAACAGTGAGGACCTCATTAGAGCTTATGCAAGTGGGAACCTACTGTGTTACTGTGCGCATAGGAAGGCTATTGCATTCCACCTGGACAAGGAGACTCTGGATTTGCCTCCAGACCGTCCGGACTCTGCCTACCCTGTGATCCGGTGCCCTGGACTGTGGACACTGAAGCCTTCAGTAAAAGGTAAAGAGACTGCAACCTTGTGTCCTTGTTCGTCACTGCGCCTCACACCATCCACCATCTACGCTCTGGGAAGCCCTGGGGATACACTCCACCTGTGGGGAGGTATACCATCTAGCTGCCATAACATTGCCCCAGCGGACCCCTAAGCAGCGTCGGTCACCCTGACCGAATACCACAGGTGGCGTCACTAACAACATCCCTTTAAAGACCTTTCCCTTTTAATATGGACGTCCCTAGGGACACGGACCGGGTCAGCCACCGTGACATCCACCGAACCGAAGGACTCGGTACCGAGTACTCCATTGCCCTTACGTGGGGCCGATCCATCTTGGCGTCACGAACAGGATCTACTTAAGCCTGAAGAATCGGGTCATGTGCGCCTAAGAACTGTGCCAGAATTGTATGTGAACTGTTTTTGCTTCAGGACTGTGTATTGCCGTTTACCGCCAAAATTCCCGCCAAAACTGCAGCCATTATTGCGCCACGAGGAGCGCAGGAGAAGAAGAAGGGCGTGCCATCGTGTGCGGGTCCAGCAGAGCGGCGCAAAAAATATGCCTGCCTCCTGCCAAGACTGTGATGTGAGGAAGGAGAAGGTGCCGAAAACCAACATGGCGGAGGGAGGTGAGCGGACCCCGGAGCATGGGATGGAGCACGATGACTCTCCCAGCCAGGGCCTGCAAGAACTGCACCCTTCACCGACGAGGAATCCAGACCTCCTGCGGAAAGAAGAGGAAGAATGCACCTGTCAGCTCGTGCGCCAGGAGCTGGAAGCTGTGGCCAGGTGGAAGAAGACCTTCATCGGGAGCCTCACCAGACATCTGTTGGCAGCCTCGTCTGGTTCGGAGCAAGAAAGAAGTTCCAGCGCTCCGAAGCCAGAAAGCAAGGCCCTGCCGGAAAGCGAGATGCTGCAAACAAAGATGACAACGCCGCAGCACAAGGCCCCGCAACCAGCGTTCCAGACCCCAGCAGAGGCGGAGCAGACCAGCACCGGAGGGACCACATCTGAAGCAGGGATGAGGAACAACCCTGCCCCGGTGACCGACCCCGCTTCAGCGACTGCTGCTGACCCCGTTCCAGTGACTGATCTTGCAGCAGCCGCTACCTCTGCTGCAGCAAATGCCCATATTCAAGCTACGCAGACCTCCATCGCTGCGCATGATATGACAATCCACGAAAGACAAACCAATGGTGTTTATCCCGTGCCAGGTGTGACCCTGGATTCTACCCTTCCCAGGCCAAGAAGGGTTATGTGCCAGGTAAAGCCCTGGAAACCACCTGAATAAACCTCGAAAACACCGACAAGACTGTACATAGTTTAAAAACTTTTCCTTTTCTTTGCTGCTTAAACCCGTCCAGGGTTATGCCTTAAATGGGTCCTCAGTTATAGGAGGATTCCAAGTTTAAACCCGTTTTGCACAAGTTGTTTTATACCAAAGAACTGCAGAATCATGGACTGTGCATGATCACAAACTGTTTCTGTAAATAGTTTGCACCTTCTTAAAGGTGCTCTCTACTGGTTTTACAAGAAAGAGCTTTGCGAAGAGACTGTTCCTGATAACAGCGTGGAAGTTCTTGCTTGCTGTTTTACAAGTTGATGATTGACTTGCATCCTGATTGTTTGCACTACCTCAGAAGAGACTGGAGATTTCCTCTTAAAGAGAATGTTAGTTGTACTTTCTCCAAGAGTAATAATGTTGCCTTAAGAAGATAGATAGTAATAGTGTTTTACATAGTTATAGTATGTAGCCAAGAGTAGAAATGTTTAATGATGTACTTTGAATAAAATTGAAGTTAAAGTAAATGTTAGGTTTTATGGGAATAAACTGAAGAAAAATGCAGTGAGCCCGTAGGGGTAGACAGATAGTCCTGCATATGTAGAAGAAGTGAGAATAGCATATTGATTTGCACTTTGAAGTTTTATAGTACACCCTTAGAGGGTACTCGCACTTAAAGAAAGAAAGACACCGTTTGTACTTGCACTTAATAGATAGTATACCTGTACGGGTAATTATAGTTCATAGTTAGTTAATAATTGTTGTTTACTTAATTTAAAGTCGTACGCACAATGTAAATAAGTTCTTGTTTGCAACGTTAAAGTATTCTCACCTCCCATAAAGGGAAGCACTGTTAAATTAATTTGTTTTAAAGCATTTCAAAAATGTTGTATGTCTTTTTGCTAATGCATTGATGTTTTATTTTCCCAGCCCGAGAGTGCTGGATTTAACGGGGGGGGGGAGTGCAGCGCCCCAGAGTTCTGGTCGTTGCAGTAGTGTTGTTCTTCCACCAGGGGGAGCAATATTACGTCTGGAAGCAATAAAGGAGATCTTCTGTCCAGGTATCACAACCACACACAACACACTTCACACTCCAGTCCACCAGGGGGAGCAAAGGTTCTATCCACTAGGCCACTCCTCACAGATAGGTAAAACTTGTGGGTTGGTTAGGAAGAGAGACAGAAGCTGACTGGGCTTCACCTAGACAGTCAGAGCTCAACGGAGTTTGGCAGAAGCTGGCTGGAGTGGGTTCCAGCCAGATCCAGACTGCGGTCTGAGGAGGACGAGTGTTATGACCTGGTGGTTAGGAGCACCCGAAGTGACCTGATGGTTAAAATAGAAAACCTGGGACATGCTCTGAGGAAGTGGTAACTCTACTGACCGCAATCCCTAATCCTATCACACACACTAGAAATAGCCGTGGAGTGTACCTAACTCTCCCTAGACGCCTCTTCACAGCCTAAGAGCTAACTACCCCTAAAGATAGAAATAGTAGCCTACCTTGCCTCAGAGAAATTCCCCAAAGTAAAGGTAGCCCCCCACAAATATTAACTGTGAGTTAAGAGGGAAGTGACAAACACAGGAATGAAACAGATTTTAGCAAAGGAGGCCGAATCTTCTCTAGAAAGACAGAGGATAGGAAAGGGAACTATGCTGTCAGTATAAAAAACTACAAAAACCACGCAGAGTGTGCAAAAAGACCTCCACACCGACTCACAGTGTGGAGGTGCAGCTCTGCACCCCCAGAGCTTCCAGCTAGCAAGGAAATATCATAATAGCAGGCTGGACTGAAACATAGCATGTACTGAAAAATATATTCAAAAACCAATAAACAGCAAATGACTAGCAAGGACTTAGCTTCTGCTGGAGTAGTCAGGTCATCTGAGAATTCCAAGAGAGATCTGAACCAGTACTGGGACATTGACAGCTGGCATGAACTAACGACCTGGGCAGAGTTAAATAGGGAAGCGAGCAGAAGCAATAAACGAGGGCAGCTGAGAAAGCCAACCTCAAAGATCAGCAGTTCCACTCAAAGCCACCAGAGGGTGTCCAAGGACAGAACTCACCAAAGTACCATTCACGACCACAGGAGGGAGCCCGAGAACGGAATTCACAACAGTACCCCCCCCCCCCCTTGAGGAGGGGTCACCAAACCCTCACCAGAGCCCCCAGGCTGATCAGGACGAGCCAAATGAAAGGCACGAACCAAATCGGCAGCATGGACATAAGAGGCAACAACCCAGGAATTATCCTCCTGACCATAGCCCTTCCATTTAACCAGGTACTGAAGCTTCCGTCTCGAAATATGAGAATCTAAAATCTTCTCCACCACATACTCCAACTCCCCCTCAACCAACACCGGAGCAGGAGGATCAACGGAAGGAACCATAGGCGCCACATATCTCCGCAACAACGACCTATGGAACACATTATGGATGGCAAAAGAAGTTGGAAGGGCCAAACGAAACGACACAGGATTGATAATTTCAGAAATCTTATAAGGACCAATGAAACGAGGCTTGAACTTAGGAGAAGAAACCTTCATAGGAACATAACGAGAAGACAACCAAACCAAATCCCCAACACGAAGTCGGGGACCAACACAGCGACGGCGGTTGGCAAAACGCTGAGCCCCCTCCTGAGACAACACCAAATTGTCCACCACGTGAGTCCAAATTTGTTGCAACCTGTCCACCACAGAATCCACACCAGGACAGTCAGAAGACTCAACCTGCCCTGAAGAAAAACGAGGATGAAAACCAGAATTAAAAAAAAAAGGCGAAACCAAATTAGCAGAACTAGCCCGATTATTAAGGGCGAACTCGGCCAATGGCAAGAAGGTCACCCAATCATCCTGATCAGCAGAAACAAAGCATCTCAGATAGGTTTCCAAGGTCTGATTGGTTCGTTCGGTTTGGCCATTTGTCTGAGGATGGAACGCTGAAGAAAAAGACAAATCAATGCCCATCTTAGCACAAAAGGATCGCCAAAACCTAGAAACAAATTGGGAACCTCTGTCCGACACAATGTTCTCCGGAATGCCATGTAAACGAACCACATGCTGAAAAAATAATGGAACCAAATCAGAGGAGGAAGGCAATTTAGGCAAGGGTACCAAATGGACCATCTTAGAAAACCGATCACAAACCACCCAGATGACAGACATCCTTTGAGAGACAGGAAGATCAGAAATAAAATCCATGGAAATATGCGTCCAGGGCCTCTCCGGGACAGGCAAAGGCAAAAGCAACCCACTGGCACGAGAACAGCAAGGTTTGGCCCGAGCACAAGTCCCACAGGACTGCACAAAAGAACGCACATCCCGTGACAAGGAAGGCCACCAAAAGGACCTGGCAACCAAATCTCTGGTACCAAAAATCCCAGGATGACCAGCCAACATGAACTTCAGAAATAACCCTACTAGTCCATCTATCAGGGACAAACAGTTTCTCCACTGGGCAGCGGTCAGGTCTATCAGCCTGAAACTCCTGCAGCACCCGCCGCAAATCAGGGGAGATGGCAGACAGAATCACCCCCTCTTTAAGAATACCAGCCGGCTCAGGAACTCCCGGAGAATCAGGCACAAAACTCCTAGAAAGGGCATCAGCCTTCACATTCTTAGATCCCGGAAGGTATGAGACCACAAAATCGAAACGGGAGAAAAACAGTGACCATCGAGCCTGTCTAGGGTTCAACCGCTTGGCGGACTTGAGGTAAGTCAGATTCTTGTGATCAGTCAGGACCACCACGCGATGTTTGGCTCCCTCAAGCCAATGTCGCCACTCCTCAAATGCCCACTTCATAGCCAACAACTCCCGATTGCCGACATCATAATTACGCTCGGCAGGCGAAAACTTTCTAGAAAAGAAAGCACACGGCTTCATCAAGGAGCCATCAGAACTTATCTGAGACAAAACAGCCTGTTGTGAAATTGGATTTTGGGCTCCCCCGGTGGCCACTGGTGGAATTGAACTGGTGTGCATCATCCTCTCTGTTCACCTGTTTCCATCAGGATGTGGGAGTCGCTATTTAGCCTTGCTCCTCTGTCACTTCCATGCCGGTCAACATTGTAATCAGAAGCCTTTCTGTGCATGTTCCTGCTGCTAGACAACTCCCAGCTAAGTTGGACTTAGTCCTTGTTTGTTTTTGCATTTTGTTCCAGTTCACAGCTGTAGTTTCGTTTCTGTGTCTGGAAAGCTCTTGTGATCTGAAATTGCCACTCTGATGTTATGAGTTAATACTAGAGTCTTAAAGTAATTTCAGGATGGTATTTTGATAGGGTTTTCAGCTGACCATGAAAGTGCCCTTTCTGTCTTCCTGCTATCTAGTAAGCGGACCTCAATTTTGCTAAACCTATTTTCATACTACGTTTGTCATTTCATCTAAAATCACCGCCAATATTTGTGGGGGCCTCTGTCTGCCTTTCGGGGAAATTTCTCTAGAGGTGAGCCAGGACTATATTTTCCTCTGCCAGGATTAGTTAGTCCTCCGGCCGGCGCTGGGCGTCTAGGGATAAAACGCAGGCTACGCTACCCGGCTACTGTTAGTTGTGCGGCAGGTTTAGTTCATGGTCAGTTTAGTTTCCATCCTTCCAAGAGCTAGTTCGTATGTTTGCTGGGCTATGTTCTCTTGCCATTGAGAACCATAACAACAGCCCCTGCCCCAATCTCAGAAGCATCAACCTCGACCTGAAAAGGGAGCAAAACATCTGGCTGACGCAACACAGGGGCCGAAGTAAAACGACGTTTAAGCTCCTGAAAGGCCTCAACGGCCGCAGGGGACCAATTCACCACATCAGCGCCTTTCTTCGTCAAATCAGTCAAAGGTTCAACCACACTAGAAAAATTAGCGATGAAGCGACGGTAAAAATTAGCAAAGCCCAGGAACTTCTGAAGACTCTTCACAGATGTAGGTTGAGTCCAATCATAAATGGCCTGAACTTTGACAGGATCCATCTCGATAGTAGAAGGGGAAAAAATGAAGCCCAAAAAGGAAACCTTCTGAACTCCAAAGAGGCATTTAGAGCCCTTCACAAACAACGCATTAGCACGAAGGACCTGGAACACCATCCTGACCTGCCTTACATGAGACTCCCAATCATCCGAAAAGACCAAAATATCATCCAAATATACGATCATGAACCTATCCAGATACTTCCGGAAGATGTCGTGCATAAAGGACTGAAACACAGATGGAGCATTAGAAAGCCCGAATGGCATCACCAGGTACTCAAAATGGCCCTCGGGCGTATTAAATGCTGTTTTCCATTCATCGCCCTGTTTAATACGCACAAGATTATACGCCCCTCGAAGGTCAATCTTGGTAAACCAACTAGCCCCCTTAATCCGAGCAAACAAATCAGACAACAGAGGCAAAGGGTACTGAAATTTGACCGTGATTTTATTGAGAAGGCGGTAATCTATACAGGGTCTCAGAGAGCCATCCTTCTTGGCCACAAAAAAGAACCCTGCTCCCAACGGCGACGAAGACGGGCGAATATGCCCTTTCTCCAAGGACTCCTTTACATAACTCCGCATAGCGGCATGTTCTGGCACAGATAAATTGAACAGTCGGCCCTTAGTGAACTTACTACCAGGAATCAAATTAATAGCGCAATCACAGTCCTTATGAGGAGGTAGGGCACTGGACTTGGGCTCATCAAATACATCCTGGTAATCCGACAAAAACTCAGGGACTTCAGAAGGAGTGGAAGAAGAAATTGACATCAAAGGAACATCACCATGTATCCCTTGACAACCCCAACTAGACACAGACATTGATTTCCAATCCAGTACTGGATTATGAACCTGTAGCCATGGCAAACCCAACACGACAACATCATGCAAATTATGCAACACCAAAAAGCGGATATTTTCCTGATGTGCGGGAGCCATGTACATGGTCAGCTGAGTCCAGTACTGAGGTTTATTCTTGGCCAATGGCGTAGCATCAATCCCCCTTAAGGGAATAGGACTCTGCAAAGGCTCCAAGGAAAAACCACAGCGCCTGGCAAACTCCAAGTCCATCAAGTTCAGGGCAGCGCCTGAATCCACAAATGCCATAACAGAGTAGGACGACAGTGAGCAAATCAGAGTAACAGATAAGAGAAATTTAGGCTGCAAAGTACTAATGGTGACAGACCTAGCGAACCTCTTAGTGCGCTTAGGACAATCAGAGATAGCATGAGAGGAGTCACCACAGTAAAAACACAGCCCATTCTGACGTCTGTGTTCTTGCCGTTCAGCTCTGGTCAAAGTCCTATCACATTGCATATTCTCAGGCCTCCGCTCAGAGGACACCGCCAAATGGTGCACAACTTTGCGCTCGCGCAAACGCCGATCAATCTCAATGGCCAAAGACATTGACTCATTCAGACCAGCAGGCGTGGGGAACCCCACCATAACATCCTTAAGGGCTTCAGAAAGACCCTTTCTGAAAATTGCTGCCAGGGCACACTCATTCCATTGAGTAAGCACAGACCACTTTCTAAACTTCTGGCAATATACTTCTGCCTCATCCTGACCCTGACATAGAGTCAGCAAGATCTTTTCTGCCTGATCCACAGAATTAGGTTCGTCATAAAGCAATCCAAGCGCTAGAAAAAATGCATCCACATTAAGCAATGCAGGATTTCCTGGCTCAAGGGAGAATGCCCAGTCTTGCGGGTCACCACGCAACAAAGAAATAATAATCTTTACTTGCTGAATGGGATCACCAGAGGAGCGGGGTTTCAGAGCAAGAAACAGTCTGCAATTATTTTTGAAATTCAAAAACTTAGATCTATCCCCAGAAAACAAATCAGGAATTGGAATTCTAGGCTCTAACATCGGATTCTGAACTACATAATCTTGAATACTCTGTACCCTAGCAGTGAGTTGATCCACACAAGAGGACAAACCTTGAATATCCATATCTACACCTGAGTCCTGAACCACCCAGAGATTAAGGGGAAAAGAAAGACAAAACAAGCTGCAAAGAAAAAAAAATTGACTCAGAACTTCTCTTATCCCTCTTTTGAGATGCATCAACACTTTGTTGGCCAGCTGTACTGTTATGACCTGGTGGTTAGGAGCACCCGAAGTGACCTGATGGTTAAAATAGAAAACCTGGGACAAGCTCTGAGGAAGTGGTAACTCTACTGACCGCAATCCCTAATCCTATCACACACACTAGAAATAGCCGTGGAGCGTACCTAACTCTCCCTAGACGCCTCTTCACAGCCTAAGAGCTAACTACCCCTAAAGATAGAAATAGTAGCCTACCTTGCCTCAGAGAAATTCCCCAAAGTAAAGGTAGCCCCCCACAAATATTAACTGTGAGTTAAGAGGGAAGTGACCAACACAGGAATGAAACAGATTTTAGCAAAGGAGGCCGAATCTTCTCTAGAAAGACAGAGGATAGGAAAGGGAACTATGCGGTCAGTATAAAAAAACTACAAAAACCACGCAGAGTGTGCAAAAAGACCTCCACACCGACTCACGGTGTGGAGGTGCAGCTCTGCACCCCCAGAGCTTCCAGCTAGCAAGGAAATATCATAATAGCAGGCTGGACTGAAACATAGCATGTACTGAAAAATATATTCAAAAACCAATAAACAGCAAATGACTAGCAAGGACTTAGCTTCTGCTGGAGTAGTCAGGTCATCTGAGAATTCCAAGAGAGATCTGAACCAGTACTGAGACATTGACAGCTGGCATGAACTAACGACCTGGGCAGAGTTAAATAGGGAAGCGAGCAGAAGCAATAAACGAGGGCAGCTGAGAAAGCCAACCTCAAAGATCAGCAGTTCCACTCAAAGCCACCAGAGGGTGTCCAAGGACAGAACTCACCAAAGTACAATTCACGACCACAGGAGGGAGCCCAAGAACAGAATTCACAACAGACGAGGGTCCATGGAGCTGCGCCTGCCCCACGTGCGGCAGCATCCAAAGAAAGAGACATTGAAAGGAAGTGTATTGCAGTTAGTGAGAAATGAAGGCATAGCAACAAGTGGATACCAGAGAGGAGAGTAGCCAAGAGAAGCTGCATCCTTCTGGTGCGCGCTCCGGTGGCCAGAATACCGAGGGAGTAAGGAGCTCTATGCTTTACTTCAGAGACTGGCAGGACAGTCAATTCCAAGTTGGCTGCCCGACCTTAATACCTAAGAAGACACGGTGGCAACTTGTGGGGATCGGGGCGACACTAGGGTCCCTATAAACAAGCCTCAGGCCATCAGGCATACGGGTTTTGTTCTATCCGACCACGGGGCACAGTGAGAGGAGTAATAACAGTGAAGACCTTATTGGAGCTTATGCAAGTGGGAACCTACTGTGTTACTGTGCGCATAGGAAGGCTATTGCATTCCACCTGGACAAGGAGACTCTGGATTTGCCTCCAGACCGTCCGGACTCTGCCTACCCTGTGATCCGGTGCCCTGGACTGTGGACACTGAAGCCTTCAGTAAAAGGTAAAGAGACTGCAACCTTGTGTCCTTGTTCGTCACTGCGCCTCACACCATCCACCATCTACGCTCTGGGAAGCCCTGGGGATACACTCCACCTGTGGGGAGGTATACCATCTAGCTGCCATAACATTGCCCCAGCGGACCCCTAAGCAGCGTCGGTCACCCTGACCGAATACCACAGGTGGCGTCACTAACAACATCCCTTTAAAGACCTTTCCCTTTTAATATGGACGTCCCTAGGGACACGGACCGGGTCAGCCACCGTGACATCCACCGAACCGAAGGACTCGGTACCGAGTACTCCATTGCCCTTACGTGGGGCCGATCCATCTTGGCGTCACGAACAGGATCTACTTAAGCCTGAAGAATCGGGTCATGTGCGCCTAAGAACTGTGCCAGAATTGTATGTGAACTGTTTTTGCTTAAGGACTGTGTATTGCCGTTTACCGCCAAAATTCCCGCCAAAACTGCAGCCATTATTGCGCCACGAGGAGCGCAGGAGAAGAAGAAGGGCGTGCCATCGTGTGCGGGTCCAGCAGAGCGGCGCAAAAAATATGCCTGCCTCCTGCCAAGACTGTGATGTGAGGAAGGAGAAGGTGCCGAAAACCAACATGGCGGAGGGAGGTGAGCGGACCCCGGAGCATGGGATGGAGCACGATGACTCTCCCAGCCAGGGCCTGCAAGAACTGCACCCTTCACCGACGAGGAATCCAGACCTCCTGCGGAAAGAAGAGGAAGAATGCACCTGTCAGCTCGTGCGCCAGGAGCTGGAAGCTGTGGCCAGGTGGAAGAAGACCTTCATCGGGAGCCTCACCAGACATCTGTTGGCAGCCTCGTCTGGTTCGGAGCAAGAAAGAAGTTCCAGCGCTCCGAAGCCAGAAAGCAAGGCCCTGCCGGAAAGCGAGATGCTGCAAACAAAGATGACAACGCCGCAGCACAAGGCCCCGCAACCAGCGTTCCAGACCCCAGCAGAGGCGGAGCAGACCAGCACCGGAGGGACCACATCTGAAGCAGGGATGAGGAACAACCCTGCCCCGGTGACCGACCCCGCTTCAGCGACTGCTGCTGACCCCGTTCCAGTGACTGATCTTGCAGCAGCCGCTACCTCTGCTGCAGCAAATGCCCATATTCAAGCTACGCAGACCTCCATCGCTGCGCATGATATGACAATCCACGAAAGACAAACCAATGGTGTTTATCCCGTGCCAGGTGTGACCCTGGATTCTACCCTTCCCAGGCCAAGAAGGGTTATGTGCCAGGTAAAGCCCTGGAAACCACCTGAATAAACCTCGAAAACACCGACAAGACTGTACATAGTTTAAAAACTTTTCCTTTTCTTTGCTGCTTAAACCCGTCCAGGGTTATGCCTTAAATGGGTCCTCAGTTATAGGAGGATTCCAAGTTTAAACCCGTTTTGCACAAGTTGTTTTATACCAAAGAACTGCAGAATCATGGACTGTGCATGATCACAAACTGTTTCTGTAAATAGTTTGCACCTTCTTAAAGGTGCTCTCTACTGGTTTTACAAGAAAGAGCTTTGCGAAGAGACTGTTCCTGATAACAGCGTGGAAGTTCTTGCTTGCTGTTTTACAAGTTGATGATTGACTTGCATCCTGATTGTTTGCACTACCTCAGAAGAGACTGGAGATTTCCTCTTAAAGAGAATGTTAGTTGTACTTTCTCCAAGAGTAATAATGTTGCCTTAAGAAGATAGATAGTAATAGTGTTTTACATAGTTATAGTATGTAGCCAAGAGTAGAAATGTTTAATGATGTACTTTGAATAAAATTGAAGTTAAAGTAAATGTTAGGTTTTATGGGAATAAACTGAAGAAAAATGCAGTGAGCCCGTAGGGGTAGACAGATAGTCCTGCATATGTAGAAGAAGTGAGAATAGCATATTGATTTGCACTTTGAAGTTTTATAGTACACCCTTAGAGGGTACTCGCACTTAAAGAAAGAAAGACACCGTTTGTACTTGCACTTAATAGATAGTATACCTGTACGGGTAATTATAGTTCATAGTTAGTTAATAATTGTTGTTTACTTAATTTAAAGTCGTACGCACAATGTAAATAAGTTCTTGTTTGCAACGTTAAAGTATTCTCACCTCCCATAAAGGGAAGCACTGTTAAATTAATTTGTTTTAAAGCATTTCAAAAATGTTGTATGTCTTTTTGCTAATGCATTGATGTTTTATTTTCCCAGCCCGAGAGTGCTGGATTTAACGGGGGGGGGAGTGCAGCGCCCCAGAGTTCTGGTCGTTGCAGTAGTGTTGTTCTTCCACCAGGGGGAGCAATATTACGTCTGGAAGCAATAAAGGAGATCTTCTGTCCAGGTATCACAACCACACACAACACACTTCACACTCCAGTCCACCAGGGGGAGCAAAGGTTCTATCCACTAGGCCACTCCTCACAGATAGGTAAAACTTGTGGGTTGGTTAGGAAGAGAGACAGAAGCTGACTGGGCTTCACCTAGACAGTCAGAGCTCAACGGAGTTTGGCAGAAGCTGGCTGGAGTGGGTTCCAGCCAGATCCAGACTGCGGTCTGAGGAGGACGAGTGTTATGACCTGGTGGTTAGGAGCACCCGAAGTGACCTGATGGTTAAAATAGAAAACCTGGGACATGCTCTGAGGAAGTGGTAACTCTACTGACCGCAATCCCTAATCCTATCACACACACTAGAAATAGCCGTGGAGTGTACCTAACTCTCCCTAGACGCCTCTTCACAGCCTAAGAGCTAACTACCCCTAAAGATAGAAATAGTAGCCTACCTTGCCTCAGAGAAATTCCCCAAAGTAAAGGTAGCCCCCCACAAATATTAACTGTGAGTTAAGAGGGAAGTGACAAACACAGGAATGAAACAGATTTTAGCAAAGGAGGCCGAATCTTCTCTAGAAAGACAGAGGATAGGAAAGGGAACTATGCTGTCAGTATAAAAAACTACAAAAACCACGCAGAGTGTGCAAAAAGACCTCCACACCGACTCACAGTGTGGAGGTGCAGCTCTGCACCCCCAGAGCTTCCAGCTAGCAAGGAAATATCATAATAGCAGGCTGGACTGAAACATAGCATGTACTGAAAAATATATTCAAAAACCAATAAACAGCAAATGACTAGCAAGGACTTAGCTTCTGCTGGAGTAGTCAGGTCATCTGAGAATTCCAAGAGAGATCTGAACCAGTACTGGGACATTGACAGCTGGCATGAACTAACGACCTGGGCAGAGTTAAATAGGGAAGCGAGCAGAAGCAATAAACGAGGGCAGCTGAGAAAGCCAACCTCAAAGATCAGCAGTTCCACTCAAAGCCACCAGAGGGTGTCCAAGGACAGAACTCACCAAAGTACCATTCACGACCACAGGAGGGAGCCCGAGAACGGAATTCACAACAGTACCCCCCCCCCCTTGAGGAGGGGTCACCAAACCCTCACCAGAGCCCCCAGGCCGATCAGGACGAGCCAAATGAAAGGCACGAACCAAATCGGCAGCATGGACATAAGAGGCAACAACCCAGGAATTATCCTCCTGACCATAGCCCTTCCATTTAACCAGGTACTGAAGCTTCCGTCTCGAAATATGAGAATCTAAAATCTTCTCCACCACATACTCCAACTCCCCCTCAACCAACACCGGAGCAGGAGGATCAACGGAAGGAACCATAGGCGCCACATATCTCCGCAACAACGACCTATGGAACACATTATGGATGGCAAAAGAAGTTGGAAGGGCCAAACGAAACGACACAGGATTGATAATTTCAGAAATCTTATAAGGACCAATGAAACGAGGCTTGAACTTAGGAGAAGAAACCTTCATAGGAACATAACGAGAAGACAACCAAACCAAATCCCCAACACGAAGTCGGGGACCAACACAGCGACGGCGGTTGGCAAAACGCTGAGCCCCCTCCTGAGACAACACCAAATTGTCCACCACGTGAGTCCAAATTTGTTGCAACCTGTCCACCACAGAATCCACACCAGGACAGTCAGAAGACTCAACCTGCCCTGAAGAAAAACGAGGATGAAAACCAGAATTAAAAAAAAAAGGCGAAACCAAATTAGCAGAACTAGCCCGATTATTAAGGGCGAACTCGGCCAATGGCAAGAAGGTCACCCAATCATCCTGATCAGCAGAAACAAAGCATCTCAGATAGGTTTCCAAGGTCTGATTGGTTCGTTCGGTTTGGCCATTTGTCTGAGGATGGAACGCTGAAGAAAAAGACAAATCAATGCCCATCTTAGCACAAAAGGATCGCCAAAACCTAGAAACAAATTGGGAACCTCTGTCCGACACAATGTTCTCCGGAATGCCATGTAAACGAACCACATGCTGAAAAAATAATGGAACCAAATCAGAGGAGGAAGGCAATTTAGGCAAGGGTACCAAATGGACCATCTTAGAAAACCGATCACAAACCACCCAGATGACAGACATCCTTTGAGAGACAGGAAGATCAGAAATAAAATCCATGGAAATATGCGTCCAGGGCCTCTCCGGGACAGGCAAAGGCAAAAGCAACCCACTGGCACGAGAACAGCAAGGTTTGGCCCGAGCACAAGTCCCACAGGACTGCACAAAAGAACGCACATCCCGTGACAAGGAAGGCCACCAAAAGGACCTGGCAACCAAATCTCTGGTACCAAAAATCCCAGGATGACCAGCCAACATGAACTTCAGAAATAACCCTACTAGTCCATCTATCAGGGACAAACAGTTTCTCCACTGGGCAGCGGTCAGGTCTATCAGCCTGAAACTCCTGCAGCACCCGCCGCAAATCAGGGGAGATGGCAGACAGAATCACCCCCTCTTTAAGAATACCAGCCGGCTCAGGAACTCCCGGAGAATCAGGCACAAAACTCCTAGAAAGGGCATCAGCCTTCACATTCTTAGATCCCGGAAGGTATGAGACCACAAAATCGAAACGGGAGAAAAACAGTGACCATCGAGCCTGTCTAGGGTTCAACCGCTTGGCGGACTTGAGGTAAGTCAGATTCTTGTGATCAGTCAGGACCACCACGCGATGTTTGGCTCCCTCAAGCCAATGTCGCCACTCCTCAAATGCCCACTTCATAGCCAACAACTCCCGATTGCCGACATCATAATTACGCTCGGCAGGCGAAAACTTTCTAGAAAAGAAAGCACACGGCTTCATCAAGGAGCCATCAGAACTTATCTGAGACAAAACAGCCTGTTGTGAAATTGGATTTTGGGCTCCCCCGGTGGCCACTGGTGGAATTGAACTGGTGTGCATCATCCTCTCTGTTCACCTGTTTCCATCAGGATGTGGGAGTCGCTATTTAGCCTTGCTCCTCTGTCACTTCCATGCCGGTCAACATTGTAATCAGAAGCCTTTCTGTGCATGTTCCTGCTGCTAGACAACTCCCAGCTAAGTTGGACTTAGTCCTTGTTTGTTTTTGCATTTTGTTCCAGTTCACAGCTGTAGTTTCGTTTCTGTGTCTGGAAAGCTCTTGTGATCTGAAATTGCCACTCTGATGTTATGAGTTAATACTAGAGTCTTAAAGTAATTTCAGGATGGTATTTTGATAGGGTTTTCAGCTGACCATGAAAGTGCCCTTTCTGTCTTCCTGCTATCTAGTAAGCGGACCTCAATTTTGCTAAACCTATTTTCATACTACGTTTGTCATTTCATCTAAAATCACCGCCAATATTTGTGGGGGCCTCTGTCTGCCTTTCGGGGAAATTTCTCTAGAGGTGAGCCAGGACTATATTTTCCTCTGCCAGGATTAGTTAGTCCTCCGGCCGGCGCTGGGCGTCTAGGGATAAAACGCAGGCTACGCTACCCGGCTACTGTTAGTTGTGCGGCAGGTTTAGTTCATGGTCAGTTTAGTTTCCATCCTTCCAAGAGCTAGTTCGCATGTTTGCTGGGCTATGTTCTCTTGCCATTGAGAACCATAACAGTTTGACCGGCCTAAAAGGGTTAAATTAATTGACAGAGAAAGGAGAGAAAAGAGAAGTCTGCTGAAGATTTTTTTTTTTTTTTCTCCTTCAGTTCTGAGTGTGCTTGTAATTGAATCTCTTGCAAGTCTGCCTATATTGCAGCCTTTCTCTCTCTCTCTCCTTCTAATCCTGGAATGGCTCTGTGTTCACCTGTTTAAAATGGATATTCAGAGTTTAGCTGCAGGTTTGAATAATCTCACCACGAAAGTTCAAAACTTACAAGATTTTGTTGTTCATGTTCCTATATCTGAACCTAGAATTCCTTTGCCTGAATTTTTCTCGGGGAATAGATCTTGCTTTCAAAATTTCAAAAATAATTGCAAGTTGTTTTTGTCCCTGAAATCTCGCTCTGCTGGAGATCCTGCTCAGCAGGTCAGGATTGTGATTTCTTTGCTCCGGGGCGACCCTCAGGATTGGGCTTTTGCATTGGCTCCAGGGGATCCTGCGTTGCTCAATGTGGATGCGTTTTTTCTGGCCTTGGGGTTGCTTTATGAGGAACCTCAGTTAGAACTTCAGGCGGAAAAGGCCTTGATGTCCCTATCTCAGGGGCAAGACGAAGCTGAAATATACTGCCAGAAATTCCGTAAATGGGCTGTGCTTACTCAGTGGAATGAGTGCGCCCTGGCGGCGAATTTCAGAGAGGGTCTCTCTGATGCCATTAAGGATGTTATGGTGGGGTTCCCTGTGCCTGCGGGTCTGAATGAGTCCATGACAATGGCTATCCAGATCGATAGGTGTCTGCGGGAGCGCAAACCTGTGCACCATTTGGCGGTGTCTACTGAGAAGACGCCAGAGAATATGCAATGTGATAGAATTCTGTCCAGAAGTGAACGGCAGAATTTTAGACGAAAAAATGGGTTGTGCTTCTATTGCGGTGATTCAACTCATGTTATATCAGCATGCTCTAAGCGTACTAAGAAGCTTGATAAGTCTGTTTCAATTGGCACTTTACAGTCTAAGTTTATTCTATCTGTGACCCTGATTTGTTCTTTATCATCTATTACCGCAGATGCCTATGTCGACTCTGGCGCCGCTTTGAGTCTTATGGATTGGTCCTTTGCCAAACGCTGTGGGTATGATT
This sequence comes from Ranitomeya variabilis, assembly GCF_051348905.1. Classification (NCBI taxonomy): domain Eukaryota; kingdom Metazoa; phylum Chordata; class Amphibia; order Anura; family Dendrobatidae; genus Ranitomeya; species Ranitomeya variabilis. The sequence goes on along the minus strand of NC_135235.1, from coordinate 750,876,996 downwards.
TGGAGCCTCTTGAAACTCCTATACCTCTGAAGGGGATTGACTCCACCCCATTGGCTAGTAATAAACCACAATACTGGACACAAGTAACTATGCGAATTAATCCGGATCACCAGGAGATTATTCGCTTTCTGGTGCTGTATAATCTACATGATGTGTTGGTGCTTGGATTGCCATGGCTGCAATCTCATAACCCAGTCCTTGACTGGAAAGCTATGTCTGTGTTAAGCTGGGGATGTAAGGGGACGCATGGGGACGTACCTGTGGTTTCCATTTCATCATCTATTCCCTCTGAGATTCCTGAATTCTTGACTGAATATCGTGACGTTTTTGAAGAACCTAAGCTTGGTTCGTTACCTCCGCACCGGGAGTGCGATTGTGCCATAGATTTGATTCCGGGTAGTAAATACCCTAAGGGTCGTTTATTTAATCTGTCTGTGCCTGAACATGCTGCTATGCGAGAATATATAAAGGAGTCCTTGGAAAAGGGACATATTCGTCCTTCGTCATCTCCCTTAGGAGCCGGTTTTTTCTTTGTGGCTAAGAAAGATGGCTCTTTGAGGCCGTGCATTGATTATCGGCTTTTGAATAAAATCACGGTTAAATATCAATATCCATTGCCACTGCTGACTGATTTGTTTGCTCGCATAAAGGGGGCCAAGTGGTTCTCTAAGATAGATCTTCGTGGGGCGTATAATTTGGTGCGAATTAAGCAGGGGGATGAGTGGAAAACCGCATTTAATACGCCCGAGGGCCACTTTGAGTATTTGGTGATGCCTTTTGGTCTTTCAAATGCCCCTTCAGTCTTTCAGTCCTTTATGCATGACATTTTCCGTGATTATTTGGATAAATTTATGATTGTGTATCTGGATGATATTTTGATTTTTTCGGATGACTGGGACTCTCATGTCCAGCAGGTCAGGAGGGTTTTTCAGGTTTTGCGGTCTAATTCCTTGTGTGTGAAGGGTTCTAAGTGCGTTTTTGGGGTTCAAAAGATTTCCTTTTTGGGATATATTTTTTCCCCCTCTTCCATCGAGATGGATCCTGTCAAGGTTCAGGCTATTTGTGATTGGACGCAACCCTCTTCTCTTAAGAGTCTTCAGAAATTTTTGGGCTTTGCTAACTTTTATCGTCGATTTATTGCTGGTTTTTCTGATGTTGTTAAACCATTGACTGATTTGACTAAGAAGGGTGCTGATGTTGCTGATTGGTCCCCTGCTGCTGTGGAGGCCTTTCGGGAGCTTAAGCGCCGCTTTTCTTCCGCCCCTGTGTTGCGTCAGCCTGATGTTGCTCTTCCTTTTCAGGTTGAGGTCGACGCTTCTGAAATCGGAGCTGGGGCGGTTTTGTCGCAGAGAAGTTCCGATTGCTCCGTGATGAGACCTTGTGCTTTTTTCTCGCGTAAATTTTCGCCCGCCGAGCGGAATTATGATGTTGGGAATCGGGAGCTTTTGGCCATGAAGTGGGCTTTTGAGGAGTGGCGTCATTGGCTTGAGGGGGCTAGACATCAGGTGGTGGTATTGACTGACCACAAAAATCTAATTTATCTTGAGTCCGCCAGACGCCTGAATCCTAGACAGGCGCGCTGGTCGTTGTTTTTCTCTCGGTTTAATTTTGTGGTGTCTTACCTACCGGGTTCTAAGAATGTTAAGGCGGATGCCCTTTCTAGGAGTTTTGAGCCTGACTCCCCTGGTAATTCTGAACCTACAGGTATCCTTAAGGATGGAGTGATATTGTCTGCCGTTTCTCCAGACCTGCGGCGGGCCTTGCAGGAGTTTCAGGCGGATAGACCTGATCGTTGCCCACCTGGTAGACTGTTTGTTCCTGATGATTGGACCAGTAAAGTCATTTCTGAGGTTCATTCTTCTGCGTTGGCAGGTCATCCTGGAATCTTTGGTACCAGGGATTTGGTGGCAAGGTCCTTCTGGTGGCCTTCCCTGTCTCGAGATGTGCGAGGCTTCGTGCAGTCTTGTGACGTTTGTGCTCGGGCCAAGCCTTGTTGTTCTCGGGCTAGTGGATTGTTGTTGCCCTTGCCTATCCCGAAGAGGCCCTGGACGCACATCTCGATGGATTTTATTTCGGATCTTCCTGTTTCTCAGAAGATGTCTGTCATCTGGGTGGTGTGTGATCGTTTCTCTAAGATGGTCCATTTGGTTCCCCTGCCTAAGTTGCCTTCTTCTTCCGAGTTGGTTCCTCTGTTTTTTCAAAATGTGGTCCGTTTGCATGGTATTCCGGAGAATATCGTTTCTGACAGAGGTACCCAATTCGTGTCTAGATTTTGGCGAGCATTCTGTGCTAGGATGGGCATAGATTTGTCTTTCTCGTCTGCTTTCCATCCTCAGACTAATGGCCAGACCGAGCGGATGAATCAGACCTTGGAGACATATTTGAGGTGTTTTGTGTCTGCAGATCAGGATGATTGGGTTGCTTTTTTGCCTTTAGCGGAGTTTGCCCTCAATAATCGGGCCAGTTCTGCCACCTTGGTGTCTCCCTTTTTCTGTAATTCGGGGTTTCATCCTCGATTTTCTTCTGGTCAGGTGGAATCTTCGGATTGTCCTGGAGTGGATGCTGTGGTGGAGAGGTTGCATCAGATTTGGGGGCAGGTAGTGGACAATTTGAAGTTGTCCCAGGAGAAGACTCAGCTTTTTGCCAACCGCCGGCGTCGGGTTGGTCCTCGGCTTTGTGTTGGGGACTTGGTGTGGTTGTCTTCTCGTTTTGTCCCTATGAGGGTTTCTTCTCCCAAGTTTAAGCCTCGGTTCATCGGCCCGTACAAGATATTGGAGATTCTTAACCCTGTGTCCTTCCGTTTGGACCTCCCTGCATCTTTTTCTATTCATAATGTTTTTCATCGGTCATTATTGCGCAGGTATGAGGTACCGGTTGTGCCTTCCGTTGAGCCTCCTGCTCCGGTGTTGGTTGAGGGCGAGTTGGAGTACGTTGTGGAAAAAATCTTGGACTCCCGTGTTTCCAGACGGAAACTCCAGTATCTGGTCAAATGGAAGGGATACGGTCAGGAGGATAATTCTTGGGTGACTGCCTCTGATGTTCATGCCTCCGATTTGGTCCGTGCCTTTCATAGGGCTCATCCTGATCGCCCTGGTGGTTCTGGTGAGGGTTCGGTGCCCCCTCCTTGAGGGGGGGGTACTGTTGTGAAATTGGATTTTGGGCTCCCCCGGTGGCCACTGGTGGAATTGAACTTGTGTGCATCATCCTCTCTGTTCACCTGTTTCCATCAGGATGTGGGAGTCGCTATTTAGCCTTGCTCCTCTGTCACTTCCATGCCGGTCAACATTGTAATCAGAAGCCTTTCTGTGCATGTTCCTGCTGCTAGACAACTCCCAGCTAAGTTGGACTTAGTCCTTGTTTGTTTTTGCATTTTGTTCCAGTTCACAGCTGTAGTTTCGTTTCTGTGTCTGGAAAGCTCTTGTGATCTGAAATTGCCACTCTGATGTTATGAGTTAATACTAGAGTCTTAAAGTAATTTCAGGATGGTATTTTGATAGGGTTTTCAGCTGACCATGAAAGTGCCCTTTCTGTCTTCCTGCTATCTAGTAAGCGGACCTCAATTTTGCTAAACCTATTTTCATACTACGTTTGTCATTTCATCTAAAATCACCGCCAATATTTGTGGGGGCCTCTGTCTGCCTTTCGGGGAAATTTCTCTAGAGGTGAGCCAGGACTATATTTTCCTCTGCCAGGATTAGTTAGTCCTCCGGCCGGCGCTGGGCGTCTAGGGATAAAACGCAGGCTACGCTACCCGGCTACTGTTAGTTGTGCGGCAGGTTTAGTTCATGGTCAGTTTAGTTTCCATCCTTCCAAGAGCTAATTCGTATGTTTGCTGGGCTATGTTCTCTTGCCATTGAGAACCATAACAACAGCCCCTGCCCCAATCTCAGAAGCATCAACCTCGACCTGAAAAGGGAGCAAAACATCTGGCTGACGCAACACAGGGGCCGAAGTAAAACGACGTTTAAGCTCCTGAAAGGCCTCAACGGCTGCAGGGGACCAATTCACCACATCAGCGCCTTTCTTCGTCAAATCAGTCAAAGGTTCAACCACACTAGAAAAATTAGCGATGAAGCGACGGTAAAAATTAGCAAAGCCCAGGAACTTCTGAAGACTCTTCACAGATGTAGGTTGAGTCCAATCATAAATGGCCTGAACTTTGACAGGATCCATCTCGATAGTAGAAGGGGAAAAAATGAAGCCCAAAAAGGAAACCTTCTGAACTCCAAAGAGGCATTTAGAGCCCTTCACAAACAACGCATTAGCACGAAGGACCTGGAACACCATCCTGACCTGCCTTACATGAGACTCCCAATCATCCGAAAAGACCAAAATATCATCCAAATATACGATCATGAACCTATCCAGATACTTCCGGAAGATGTCGTGCATAAAGGACTGAAACACAGATGGAGCATTAGAAAGCCCGAATGGCATCACCAGGTACTCAAAATGGCCCTCGGGCGTATTAAATGCTGTTTTCCATTCATCGCCCTGTTTAATACGCACAAGATTATACGCCCCTCGAAGGTCAATCTTGGTAAACCAACTAGCCCCCTTAATCCGAGCAAACAAATCAGACAACAGAGGCAAAGGGTACTGAAATTTGACCGTGATTTTATTGAGAAGGCGGTAATCTATACAGGGTCTCAGAGAGCCATCCTTCTTGGCCACAAAAAAGAACCCTGCTCCCAACGGCGACGAAGACGGGCGAATATGCCCTTTCTCCAAGGACTCCTTTACATAACTCCGCATAGCGGCATGTTCTGGCACAGATAAATTGAACAGTCGGCCCTTAGTGAACTTACTACCAGGAATCAAATTAATAGCGCAATCACAGTCCTTATGAGGAGGTAGGGCACTGGACTTGGGCTCATCAAATACATCCTGGTAATCCGACAAAAACTCAGGGACTTCAGAAGGAGTGGAAGAAGAAATTGACATCAAAGGAACATCACCATGTATCCCTTGACAACCCCAACTAGACACAGACATTGATTTCCAATCCAGTACTGGATTATGAACCTGTAGCCATGGCAAACCCAACACGACAACATCATGCAAATTATGCAACACCAAAAAGCGGATATTTTCCTGATGTGCGGGAGCCATGTACATGGTCAGCTGAGTCCAGTACTGAGGTTTATTCTTGGCCAATGGCGTAGCATCAATCCCCCTTAAGGGAATAGGACTCTGCAAAGGCTCCAAGGAAAAACCACAGCGCCTGGCAAACTCCAAGTCCATCAAGTTCAGGGCAGCGCCTGAATCCACAAATGCCATAACAGAGTAGGACGACAGTGAGCAAATCAGAGTAACAGATAAGAGAAATTTAGGCTGCAAAGTACTAATGGTGACAGACCTAGCGAACCTCTTAGTGCGCTTAGGACAATCAGAGATAGCATGAGAGGAGTCACCACAGTAAAAACACAGCCCATTCTGACGTCTGTGTTCTTGCCGTTCAGCTCTGGTCAAAGTCCTATCACATTGCATATTCTCAGGCCTCCGCTCAGAGGACACCGCCAAATGGTGCACAACTTTGCGCTCGCGCAAACGCCGATCAATCTCAATGGCCAAAGACATTGACTCATTCAGACCAGCAGGCGTGGGGAACCCCACCATAACATCCTTAAGGGCTTCAGAAAGACCCTTTCTGAAAATTGCTGCCAGGGCACACTCATTCCATTGAGTAAGCACAGACCACTTTCTAAACTTCTGGCAATATACTTCTGCCTCATCCTGACCCTGACATAGAGTCAGCAAGATCTTTTCTGCCTGATCCACAGAATTAGGTTCGTCATAAAGCAATCCAAGCGCTAGAAAAAATGCATCCACATTAAGCAATGCAGGATTTCCTGGCTCAAGGGAGAATGCCCAGTCTTGCGGGTCACCACGCAACAAAGAAATAATAATCTTTACTTGCTGAATGGGATCACCAGAGGAGCGGGGTTTCAGAGCAAGAAACAGTCTGCAATTATTTTTGAAATTCAAAAACTTAGATCTATCCCCAGAAAACAAATCAGGAATTGGAATTCTAGGCTCTAACATCGGATTCTGAACTACATAATCTTGAATACTCTGTACCCTAGCAGTGAGTTGATCCACACAAGAGGACAAACCTTGAATATCCATATCTACACCTGAGTCCTGAACCACCCAGAGATTAAGGGGAAAAGAAAGACAAAACAAGCTGCAAAGAAAAAAAAATTGACTCAGAACTTCTCTTATCCCTCTTTTGAGATGCATCAACACTTTGTTGGCCAGCTGTACTGTTATGACCTGGTGGTTAGGAGCACCCGAAGTGACCTGATGGTTAAAATAGAAAACCTGGGACAAGCTCTGAGGAAGTGGTAACTCTACTGACCGCAATCCCTAATCCTATCACACACACTAGAAATAGCCGTGGAGCGTACCTAACTCTCCCTAGACGCCTCTTCACAGCCTAAGAGCTAACTACCCCTAAAGATAGAAATAGTAGCCTACCTTGCCTCAGAGAAATTCCCCAAAGTAAAGGTAGCCCCCCACAAATATTAACTGTGAGTTAAGAGGGAAGTGACCAACACAGGAATGAAACAGATTTTAGCAAAGGAGGCCGAATCTTCTCTAGAAAGACAGAGGATAGGAAAGGGAACTATGCGGTCAGTATAAAAAAACTACAAAAACCACGCAGAGTGTGCAAAAAGACCTCCACACCGACTCACGGTGTGGAGGTGCAGCTCTGCACCCCCAGAGCTTCCAGCTAGCAAGGAAATATCATAATAGCAGGCTGGACTGAAACATAGCATGTACTGAAAAATATATTCAAAAACCAATAAACAGCAAATGACTAGCAAGGACTTAGCTTCTGCTGGAGTAGTCAGGTCATCTGAGAATTCCAAGAGAGATCTGAACCAGTACTGAGACATTGACAGCTGGCATGAACTAACGACCTGGGCAGAGTTAAATAGGGAAGCGAGCAGAAGCAATAAACGAGGGCAGCTGAGAAAGCCAACCTCAAAGATCAGCAGTTCCACTCAAAGCCACCAGAGGGTGTCCAAGGACAGAACTCACCAAAGTACAATTCACGACCACAGGAGGGAGCCCAAGAACAGAATTCACAACAGACGAGGGTCCATGGAGCTGCGCCTGCCCCACGTGCGGCAGCATCCAAAGAAAGAGACATTGAAAGGAAGTGTATTGCAGTTAGTGAGAAATGAAGGCATAGCAACAAGTGGATACCAGAGAGGAGAGTAGCCAAGAGAAGCTGCATCCTTCTGGTGCGCGATCCGGTGGCCAGAATACCGAGGGAGTAAGGAGCTCTATGCTTTACTTCAGAGACTGGCAGGACAGTCAATTCCAAGTTGGCTGCCCGACCATCAAGCTGCCATAACATCACACCAGCGGACCCCTAAGCAGCGTCGGTCACCCTGAACGAATACCACAGGTGGCATCACGAACACCATCCCTTTAAAGACCTTTCCCTTTTAATACGGACGTCCCTAGGGCCACGGACCGGGTAAGCCACCGTGACATCCACCGAACCGAAGGACCCGGTACCGAGTACCCCATTGCCCTTACGTGGGGGCGATCCATAGACGATATTTTCTTTATTTGGTCAGGTTCCCCAGAGGAATGTCTAGAATTTCTGGACTTTCTCAACCATAATCCTTTCAAGATTTTTTTGACTCACCAGTTTTCCTTTATTTTTTAGATCTTGAGGTCAAATGCCAGGATGGCATACTGTCTATTTGCCTTTATCGTAAACCTACAGCGGTGAATTGTTTGCTGGAATATCGCAGCTTTCACCCCAGGCACACAAGGGATGGAATTCCAAAGGGCCAGTTCCTTAGGGTGAGGCGGAACTGTACTAATGATGAAGACTTTCGGAGGGAAGCCCACGACCTCACAGAAAGACTCAGTAAGAGGAATTACCCCAAGAAATGCATCTCTCGGGCATACCAGGGAGGCAGGTCACAGTCACAAGATGCCTTACTTGTCTCCACAAAGAAAAAAGCGGACAATTTTGCGCACTTTATTACGGGATATCATACCCAGTGGACTCAGGTAAGGAATATCCTGAATAACCATTGGAGAATTTTGACCACGGACATGCAAACGGCGCAAGTAGTCAGTCCACGACCTCTGGTGACCACCAGAAGGGCTCACAACTTTAGGGACATACTCACAAGGCCACTACACCACGCCACTACACCAGGCCCACATGTAGTCTCAATCATGGAATTGTCCTCAGAGGCTCATTCCCATGTGGGAATTGCACTGTATGTCAGTACATGCATCCCACCCGTGATTCCTTTATTAATCCTACTGATCAGGTGTCGCACAGATTAAAATCCTATATTAACTGTAAAACATCTAACGTTAGATACGCCATCATCTGTCCTTGCCCCCGTATTTATGTAGGCCAGACCTCACAGGAACTGCGCCGGAGGCTGCAAGGACATTTTTCTACGATCAATACAGCGGCAACCGACAGGCGGAAAGGTAAGACTCTGACCACGGTGGCATCCCACTACTTGACTTATCATGCTGGGAGCTATACTAACACGAGGGTGGTCGGATTGGAACATCTAAGGGCTTCAGGCAGGGGTGGATCATTGCAGAAGAAATTGTTACAGGTAGAATCCCGTTGGATTTACCTGCTTCACTCTATGGCACCCCATGGGATAAACGAGTATCTCCTTTTTACAGGCTTCCTGGGATGATTTTCTTTCTGTGGATATACAGCAGGACCTTGTCTAGTGACAATTGTATATATACCTCGCTGGATCACAACATGCAGGGCCATACCCTCTTATGTCCGTTTCATGCTGGCGTGTGAAGACTTTTATGTTTCTCCCTTTCGGTTTCTGAGATGAGGAGTACCCTGGATTTGAACAGTGGAATGAATATGACCGTTTTGTTTCATCTGGACGCGTATGACTCTCTCCAGCTGAATTTGGATAAAGACCACTTTATAATGTGGGGGGACTTTGTGTATGGACCTTGATGTACATTGGGGAATGTGCGGAACCTTATGTCTATATGGTGTGGGCTATATTCTACTTAGATATTAACTATTGGATTTCCACTCATATTGAATGTATTAGTATTTATTTTTGTTTAATTATCATGTTTCCTTTCAGATTTGAGGTGGCCAGCTGGTTGCCTTATATACACTTTAGGTAGATGTCTCCCAACAACTGTGTTTCAGCCCATGTTACCTCTTTTTGTCCTTCCCTGGCTTGTTCAGATATAGGCATCTTTTCATTTCTGTAGCCCCTTCTCCTTCTGGTGTATTGACAGTTATGTATACATGGCTGCTATATCACCTGCTCCCGGGAGCCGCGCATGCGCCCTAGTAGCCCCTTCTCTCTTGGTCCTCTATCCTTGGTCTTTTGACCGGCGCCTGCGCAGTTCACTACTACTGGCATATCTCCTTGCCCTCTTCCATGTGTCACTTTCGGTGCTTCTGCTCCCAATCTGGATCAGCCACACATCGGTTCAGATTGATCCTCATCAGACCAGGTATTTATAAGCTTTATTGGCCATTCCACGACCATTTCCCCTGACGAAGCTGTCTTAGGAACAGCGACACGTGTTGGGCTCTCCCTCCGTTTCAGCCTGCTCCTTGGTTGCTCAGCTTAACACCATCTTTCTGGAGTACTTGAGCCATTTATGCTCTGAACATTTTCTGGCTGTTTCAGCACGGTCCTCCATCACCATATTACAGGTGATGCCCGCTTATGATTCGGAGATTATATTTTTGTATTTTTCCCGGGGCAATTGCTCGGCCCTACTCGGTGAACCTTCATATATTGATATTAGGGGGCCATAGGACATGTGTGGATTGCAGCATTGCATCAGGTTTATTATTAAGTGAAGTCGTTGATACAATGCAGGTACAGCTTTACTATTCACGGGTACTTCTCTGAGCACCATGTGACTGAATTGCTGACAACTACCAATATTGTGTACACATTATAAGCTCATTGTTATGCGTTATGTGTGTGCTCCATTATTATATGGTGGTTTCTTGTAACTTGTGGTAGTTTCAGGAGTATGGTCACGGAGGGAGTCATTTTTGTATGCTGATAGCTGAAAGAGAAGAACTGTGTCCTGATATAGCTGCAAGAGAGCCACGAAGATACAGAGAAAGGGATTTACAGTTTCCAGGAGCATCCCTAGGATCAAGAAGCAAGGAGAAGACCACGCTTCACAGAGCTGACAGAAAGCCGTGCGCACCACCATATTAGACTGCTGGGGGCCCCCTGGGACGGGAGCTGATTCTTCAACATCACCGTGAGTCTGTTCCTGTTTGGTGCACCTGTTAGGGCCCAGTGTAGGCTTCAGTAGTCAGTACACGGGAGCCGTGTGGCCTGCTTAGTAAAGGCCAGGGAGTTTATACGTAGAGTAGCATCATCACTCGTTTATTGTTTACATTTGCTGGTTAGACATATCCATCCCTATGGGCACCATATTTAGTGTGCTACCAAAGTTTGACGGCAAGAATATGCCACTGTCCTACTGGGTGTCCCGGCTGCAAAGCACCCTGAAGATTTATAGCATCAGCCCAGACCTTGAAGTGGACATTGCGTTAACTGCCCTAGAGGGAAAAGCCCGTAGAAATGTCTGCCTACAACCAGAACTCACCCGCAGTACCCTGAAGCAGCTAGTGAAGTTACTGGAAGAGATCTACGGCAAGACTGCTAGCGCCGGACACCTTCGCGCCAAATTTTTCTCTAGGCTGCAGTGGGAAGAAGAAGGAATTTCTCAGTATGCAACAGCACTGCAAGAAGTGTTAGCAGAGGTGCAGAGAAAGGAGGCGGATGGATTTGGCGGCATGGGCTCTAAAGACCGGATATTCCGGGAGCAATTCATTCTGGGACTGCACAGCACATCCTTGAGGCGAGCACTGTCAGAACGGGTCCGGGCAGATCCGGCTCTTACGTTTCGTCAAATCCTGGCGGAAACAGTGGCCTGAAGTAAAGAAGAGAGCTATGCGTCTGGGGTGATGCGTATCCAGGGCGCCAATACCAGAGGGGACCCAAACCATCAGGAGGTTTTGGTCCAGGTGGTGCAGGACTTGCAGCAGTCCCTTGTCAACGTGCAAGAGAAACTGACCCAGACGGAGCAAAGAGTGGGGGAACTACAACAGTCTGACCCACCGTACTCATGCAACCATTCTTCAGCCTGACCGATAAGGGATCAGTGGGAGCAAGCCCCCTCCCATCAGGCATCGGAGGCACGAGGACAGGCTCGAAGTACCCCCCGGCGAGGAGGAGTCATCCAATGCTGGGAATGTGGAGGACGGGGGCACCTTACCAGAGACTGTCGGAACTATACTCAAGGCCAGCGGAAGCCGCCGGTAAACTACCAACCCCCACAATAGTGCGGCACCCTGCGGGGGAGGCTAGGAGAGAGGCCACTCCATGTCATAACACTTGATTGCTGGGTGTCCCATCCTACGTGCTGAATTCGAAGGAGTTCTAGTGGATTGCCTGATAGATACTGTATGCACAAGTGACAACGATGCTGGAAGCGTACTTCAAGCAGCATTTCCAGGCCCTGGCCAAGCCAGAAAAAGAGACATTGATCCGGTTGTTTGCTGCCAACCAACAACCGATCCCGGTCACAGGGGTCGTGTGGATGAATATTCAAATCTGTGGGCAAGAAGTTGAGAGAAAAGGGATCCTGCTAGTCCCTGAGCCTATCAAGGAGGATGTGCCTGTAGTACAGGGAATGAATATCCTACGTGAACTCGATCAGATTATGTTTACCAAACGGGGACCTGGATATTGGAAGAAGGCTACTACATAAGCCCACTCAAGAAGCCCTTCAATGACTGATCCGCGTCTGTGGGACGCAGAAGAGTGTGCCATCTTATCAGACGGTAGGGGTCATCAGGGCCCCTGGCAAAGAACCTGTAATCCTACCTCCCGAGCGAGAAACTATAGTATACCTTCCAGTGGGGACTCACCACAACCTTGACTGGTTGGAAGTGGTTGTTCAGCCTGTGGTAGGCGGAGGAGTGGACCAAGAAGTCATGATAGCTCGTACGGTAGCTGTAGTCCAGCGAGGACATGTCCCCATAAGGGCTTTGAATGTGACCCCCGGGGAGGTCACTTTGCCACAAGGGACAGATCTGGCCCTGGTGTACCTACATAAGGGTGAATTGGTGAGTCAGAAGGAGATGTCTTTGCAGCGCCCCAGAGTCCTGGTTGCTGCAGTAATATTATTCTTCCACCAGGGGGAGTGATATTACGTCTGATGGCACTAAAGGAGTTCATCTTACCAGGTATCACAAAACACACACTACACTTCACACTCCAGACCACCAGGGGGAGCCTTGCTCCTATCTATTAGGGCACTCCTCACAGTAGGGTAAAACTGGTGGGCTGGATAGAAAGTTAGTCAGAAGCTGACTGGGTTCTGCCCAGGCAACACCTGTCAGGCAGACAGGGGGAAAGGAGGAACATCTGAGCTGCAGACAGAGGGTCCCTGGCAGGGGTGGGATCCTGACAGAGGCCTAGCACGAGACAGAAAGATACAGAGCTGCGTCTGCCCCACGTGTGGCAGCATCCTAAGAAAGGACAAGAAAGGAATTGTATTGTGGAGAGTGAGAAACGAAGTTACAGCACAAGGAGAAAACACCGGGAGGAGTTCTGCCCTGTAAAGGCTGCCTCCTTCCGAGGCACGTAGCCGGTGGCCGGAACACCGAGGGAGTAATTGACTCTACGCATTACTTCAGAGACCGGCAGGACAGTCAATTCCAACTTGGCTGCCCGACCTTAATACCTAAGAAGACACGGTGGCAAATTGTGGGAGAGGGGCATCTCTAGGGTCCCTATAAACAATCTTCAGGCCATCAGTCAAACGGGTTTGTCCTATCCATACCATCTGGGGGACAGAGAGGAAGAAGTAACATCTAGAATATCTACAAAGGTTGTGAGGACTATCTCGTAGTGCTCAGCAGGGAAGTACTACAACACACAGGCGCTAGTAGGAAGGCTACTGATTTCCACCTGGATAAGGGAACTCTGGATGTGCCTTCGGAGCGGCCGGACTCTGCCTGCCCTGTGATCTGTACCCTGGACTGTGGATGCTGAAGTCTTCAGTAAAAGGTAAAGAGACTGCACCATTTGTGTCCTCGTTATTCACCGCCTTACACCATCACCATCTACACCTCTGGGAAGCCCTGGGGATACACTTCAACTGTGGGAAGGTACACCATCTAGCTGCCATTCCATCACCCCAGCGGACCCCTAAGCAGCGTCGGTCAACCTGACCGAATACCACAGGTGGCGTCACGAACATTCTTCTTATAAACTGCTAAACCCCTTTTATTGGACGTTCCTCATAGGGCTACGGGCCGGGTCGGGCCACCGTGATATCCCCAGAACTGAGAAGGACCCGGTACCGAGTACCCCATTGCCCTTACGTGGGGGAGCTCCCTTTATCACCGAAAGAAGGTGCGGGGTGGACCCTAGCAGTTGATGCAGGGGACAAAGAGACGCCATCCCCGGAGTGGAGTGGACGGGTCATCCTTGATCAAATGGAAGTGAATATGAAGGCTCTGGGCCCTGAGCGTGTGAAAGCAATAGAAACTACGCTGTGGGAAAATCAGGCCGCATTCGCCGATCACGCCGAAGATTTCGGCTGTACTGAAGCCATCACGCATGAGATACCGACTGGGGAAGCTCGTCCAATTCGAGAACGATACCGGCAGATCCCGCCCAAGATGTATCAAGAGGTGAAAACATTACTGAGGCAGATGCTGGATTCGGGAGTGGCGCAGAGTAGTCAGAGCCCTTGGGCAGCCCCGGTGGTGCTCGTCAAGAAAAAGGATGGGACCATACGGTTCTGTGTAGATTACAGGAAACTCAATGCCTGCACTGTTCGAGACTCGTATTCGTTGCCCCACATCGAGGAATCCTTGACAGCGTTGGGTAAAGCCAAGTACTTCTCCACCCTGGACCTAGCAAGCGGATACTGGCAAGTAGCCGTGGCAGAGAAAGACAAAGAGAAAACCGCCTTCATCCTCCCTATGGGGCTGTTCGAGTTTAACCGGATGCCCTTCGGGCTCTCCAATGCTCCAGGCACATTTCAACGGCTAATGGAAAAGTGTTTGGGAGACTTAAATTTTGAGGCTACCCTGATCTATCTGGATGACATCATTGTGTTTTTGGCCTCATTCGAAGAACACCTTGCCCGGCTTGGACAGGTACTTGGAAGACTGCGGGCTAATCTGAAGGTGAAGCCAAAGAAGTGCCACCTCTTCAAGAGAGAGATCGAGTACCTGGGCCACATAGTGTCACAAGATGGAGTTCTACCCTCACCACAAAAAGTGGCTGCTATCCAGAAGTGGCCAGTCCCTCGAACAGTGAGAGAAGTCCAGGCCTTCCTGGGACTTGCTGGGTACTACCGCCGGTTTGTTAAAGACTTCGCGAAGGTGGCGGGTCCTCTTAATGAGTTGTTGAGGGGGACCGCTGGAGTGCCGAAGATGCAGCACATCCCCTGGGCACAGGGACAAGACGAGGCCTTCCAGGCTATAAAGAATGCCCTTACCTCAGCCCTGATTTTGGCCTACGCAGACTTCGATCAACCATTCCTGTTGTACACAGATGGTAGCCTTCATGGACTCCGTGCAGTACTTTCTCAGATACAGGATGGACATGAGAGAGTCATCGGGTATGCTAGCAGGTCCCTGCGAGACAGCAAAAGAAACCCTCACAATTACAGCTCCTTCCAGTTAGAGCTCCTGGCCCTCGTGTGGGCCATGACAGAAAAGTTTACAGGCTTCCTGACAGGTACCAAGGTTCAAGTTCAAACAGACAATAATCCCCTGGCCCACCTTGAGAATGCTAAATTGGGGGCCTTGGAACAACGGTGGGTGGCTCGCCTAGCCAAGTTCGACTTTACCATCCGTTATCGCTCTGCTACCGAAAACGCAAATGCTGACGGGCTGTCAAGAGTGATTGTGGAGACTCCAGTGGGAGATCTTGATGAGCAACTCTGTTATGATCCTTAGTGGTTGAGGATCACAAATTACTCCAGCTAAGTAACATACATAGGACAAGCTCTAGGGAGGTGGCAAACTGGACTGACCGCAAATCTGAACCTATCCAAACACACTAGAAGTAGCCGGTGAACGTGCCTAAAAAATCCTAGACGTCTCGAGCCAGCCTGAGGAACTAACTACCCCTAGAGAGAAAGAAAGACCTCTCTTGCCTCCAGAGAAATAATCCCCAAAGAAATAGAAGCCCCCAACATATAATAACGGTGAGGTAAGAGGAAGGCACATACACAGGGGTGAAAACAGATTTAGCAAATGAGGCCCACTAATACTAGATAGCAGAAAATAGTAAAGGGGTCTGTGCGGTCAGTAAAAAACCCTTACAAAATATCCACACTGAGATTACAAGAACCCCCGCACCAACTAACGGTGTGGGGGGAGAAACTCAGTCCCCTAGAGCAACCAGCAAGCGAGGAAATCACATTTTAGCGAGCTGGACTAAAAACATAATAAATGCTGATAATCAAAAAATGATCAAACAAAAACTTAGCTTGTCTTGGAGAGACTGGGAGCAAGGTGACTACAAGGAATCTGAAGAGCACTGAATACATTGAGAGCAGGCAAGGAACTGAGTATCCAGGTGAACTAAATAAGAAACCAAGGATAACGAACCAGCAGATGCTGCCAACCTGCAGAAAGACAACACTACACAGTACCGCTTGTGACCACTAGAGGGAGCCCAAAAACAGAGTTCACAACAGTACCCCCCCCTTGAGGAGGGGTCACCGAACCCTCATCAAGACCCCCAGGGCGATCAGGACGAGCCGCGTGGAAGGCACGAACCAAATCGGCCGCATTAACATCAGAGGCAACAACCCAGGAATTATCCTCCTGACCATAGCCCTTCCACTTCACCAAATACTGAAGCCTCCGTCTAGAGATACGAGAATCCAAAATCTTCTCCACCACGTACTCCAATTCGCCCTCGACCAGCACCGGAGCAGGAGGCTCAACAGAAGGAACCACAGGTACCACATACCTCCGCAACAAAGACCTATGGAACACATTATGAATGGCAAACGATGCTGGGAGATCCAAACGAAAAGACACCGGGTTAAGGATTTCCAAGATCTTATAAGGACCGATGAAGCGAGGCTTGAATTTAGGAGAGGAGACCTTCATAGGAACATACCGAGAAGACAGCCACACCAAATCCCCAACACGAAGTCGGGGACCCACACCGCGGCGGCGGTTGGCAAAGCGCTGAGCCTTCTCTTGTGACAACCTCAAATTGTCCACCACATGGTTCCAAATCTGCTGCAACCTATCCACCACAGAATCCACCCCAGGACAGTCAGAAGGCTCAACCTGACCCGAGGAAAAACGAGGATGGAAACCAGAATTGCAGAAAAAAGGCGAAACCAAAGTAGCAGAACTAGCCCGATTATTAAGGGCAAACTCGGCCAATGGCAAAAAAGTCACCCAATCATCCTGATCAGCAGAAACAAAACATCTCAAATAAGTTTCCAACGTCTGATTAGTTCGCTCGGTTTGGCCATTAGTCTGAGGATGGAAGGCCGACGAAAAAGACAAATCAATGCCCATCTTAGCACAAAAAGTCCGCCAAAACCTGGACACAAACTGGGATCCTCTATCAGACACAATATTTTCAGGAATGCCGTGCAAGCGAACCACATTCTGAAAAAATAGAGGAACCAAATCGGAGGAAGAAGGCAACTTAGGCAAGGGCACCAAATGGACCATCTTGGAAAAACGATCACACACCACCCAGATGACAGACATTTTCTGAGATACCGGAAGATCCGAAATAAAATCCATGGAAATGTGCGTCCAAGGCCTTTTCGGAATAGGCAAAGGCAAAAGCAAACCGCTGGCACGAGAACAGCAAGGCTTAGCCCGAGCACAAATCCCACTGCACAAAGGAACGCACATCCCGCGACAAGGAAGGCCACCAGAAGGACCTAGCCACCAAATCTCTGGTACCAAAAATCCCAGGATGACCCGCCAACACCGAAGAATGAACCTCGGAAATAACTCTGCTGGTCCATCTATCCGGGACAAACAGTCTCTCTGGTGGACAACGGTCAGGTCTATCCGCCTGAAATTTCTGCAGCACTCGTCGCAAATCTGGGGAAATGGCAGACAAAATCACTTCCTCTCTGAGAATACCAGCCGGCTCAGAAACTCGGCCAATGGCAAAAAAGTCACCCAATCATCCTGATCAGCAGAAACAAAACATCTCAAATAAGTTTCCAACGTCTGATTAGTTCGCTCGGTTTGGCCATTAGTCTGAGGATGGAAGGCCGACGAAAAAGACAAATCAATGCCCATCTTAGCACAAAAAGTCCGCCAAAACCTGGACACAAACTGGGATCCTCTATCAGACACAATATTTTCAGGAATGCCGTGCAAGCGAACCACATTCTGAAAAAATAGAGGAACCAAATCGGAGGAAGAAGGCAACTTAGGCAAGGGCACCAAATGGACCATCTTGGAAAAACGATCACACACCACCCAGATGACAGACATTTTCTGAGATACCGGAAGATCCGAAATAAAATCCATGGAAATGTGCGTCCAAGGCCTTTTCGGAATAGGCAAAGGCAAAAGCAAACCGCTGGCACGAGAACAGCAAGGCTTAGCCCGAGCACAAATCCCACTGCACAAAGGAACGCACATCCCGCGACAAGGAAGGCCACCAGAAGGACCTAGCCACCAAATCTCTGGTACCAAAAATCCCAGGATGACCCGCCAACACCGAAGAATGAACCTCGGAAATAACTCTGCTGGTCCATCTATCCGGGACAAACAGTCTCTCTGGTGGACAACGGTCAGGTCTATCCGCCTGAAATTTCTGCAGCACTCGTCGCAAATCTGGGGAAATGGCAGACAAAATCACTTCCTCTCTGAGAATACCAGCCGGCTCAGAAACTCCCGGAGAGTCAGGCACAAAACTCCTAGAAAGTGCATCAGCTTTCACGTTCTTCGAACCAGGCAGATATGAGACCACGAAGTTGAAACGGGAGAAAAACAACGACCAACGAGCCTGTCTAGGATTCAGGCGCTTGGCAGATTCAAGGTAAATCAGATTTTTGTGATCAGTCAAGACCACCACATGATGCTTAGCTCCCTCGAGCCAATGTCGCCACTCCTCAAATGCCCACTTCATAGCCAACAACTCCCGATTACCAACATCATAATTCCGCTCGGCAGGCGAAAACTTTCTTGAAAAGAAAGCACATGTTTTCATCACAGAGCCATCAGAGCTTCTCTGCAACAAAACAGCCCCTGCTCCAATCTCAGAAGCATCAACCTCGACCTGGAAGGGGAGAGAGACATCTGGCTGACATAAGACTGGAGCTGAAGAAAACCGGTGCTTCAGCTCCCGAAAGGCCTCCACGGCCGCAGGAGACCAATTAGTCACATCAGAACCCTTCTTGGTCAAATCCGTCAAAGGTTTAACCACGCTAGAAAAATTAGCGATGAAACGACGGTAAAAATTAGCAAAACCCAAGAACTTCTGAAGACTCTTAACAGACGTGGGCTGAGTCCAGTCATGAATAGCCTGGACCTTGACTGGGTCCATCTCCACAGTAGAAGGAGAAAAAATAAAACCCAAAAAGGAGACCTTCTGTACTCCGAAGAGGCATTTTGAGCCCTTCACAGATAAAGCATTAGCACGCAGGACCTGAAACACCATCCTGACCTGCTTCACATGGGACTCCCAATCATCAGAAAAGACCAAAATGTCATCCAGATAAACAATCATAAATTTATCCAGATATTCTCGGAAGATGTCATGCATGAAGGACTGAAACACAGAAGGAGCATTAGAGAGTCCAAAAGGCATATCACCAAGTACTCAAAATGGCCTTCAGGCGTATTAAATGCTGTTTTCCATTCATCTCCCTGCTTAATGCGCACAAGATTATACGCACCACGGAGATCTATCTTGGTGAACCAACTGGCACCCTTAATCTGAGCAAACAAATCAGACAATAGTGGTAAAGGATACTGAAATTTGACTGTGATTTTATTCAGAAGACGATAATCTATACAAGGTCTCAACGAACCGTCCTTCTTGGCCACAAAAAAAAATCCTGCACCAAGAGGGGAAGAGGATGGGCGAATATGTCCCTTCTCCAAAGACTCCTTTATATAACTCCGCATCGCGGCATGCTCTGGTATAGACAGATTAAAAAGTCGTCCCTTAGGGAATTTACTACCAGGAATTAAATTTATAGCACAGTCACAATCCCTATGAGGAAGCAGGGCATTGGACCTGGGTTCATCAAATACATCCTGGTAGTCAGACAAAAACTCAGGGATCTCAGAAGGAGTGGAAGAAGCAATAGACACCAACGGAACATCGCCATGAATTCCCTGACAACCCCAACTTGACACAGACATAGCTTTCCAATCTAAAACTGGATTATGAGCCTGCAGCCATGGCAGACCCAAAACGACAACATCATGCAAATTATGCAGAACGAGAAAGCGAATCACCTCCTGATGTACGGGAGTCATGCACATGGTCATTTGCGTCCAATACTGAGGCTTATTCTCAGCCAATGGTGTAGAATCAATTCCCCTCAGAGGAATAGGAAATTCCAAAGGCTCCAGGACAAAACCACAGCGCCTGGCAAACGACAAATCCATCAGATTCAGGGCAGCACCCGAATCCACAAAAGCCATAACCGGGTAGGATGACAAAGAACAAATCAAAGTAACAGACAAAATAAACTTAGGCTGCATAGTACCAATGGTGACAGGTTTAGCGATTTTTTTTAAGCGTTTAGAGCATGCTGAGATAACATGAGTAGAATCACCACAGTAAAAGCACAACCCATTTTGACGTCTATGACTTTGTCGCTCAATTCTGGTCAGAGTTCGGTCACATTGCATAGACTCAGGTCTCTGTTCAGAAAATACCGCCAAAGGATGAGCAGATTTGCGCTCCCGCAAACGCCGATCAACCTGAATGGCTAAAGCCATAGAATCACTCAGACTTGTAGGGGTGGGAAACCCCACCATAACATTCTTAACGGCCTCAGAAAGACCTTCTCTGAAATTTGCAGCCAGGGCACACTCATTCCATTGAGTAAGCACCGACCATTTCCGAAATTTTTGACAATACACCTCTGCTTCATCCTGACCTTGAGAGATAGCCAGCAACGCTTTTTCTGCCTGATTCTCAAGATTAGGCTCCTCATAAAGTAATCAAAGAGCCAGAAAAAATGCATCTACATTAAGCAATGCAGGATCTCCTGGCGCCAGAGAGAAAGCCCAATCTTGAGGGTCGCCACGCAACAAGGAGATAACAATTTTAACTTGCTGAGCGGAATCACCAGAGGAACGAGGTCTCAGAGATAGAAATAACTTACAATTATTCTTAAAGTTTAGAAACCTAGATCTATCACCAGAAAACAATTCAGGAATGGGTATCTTTGGTTCTGACATAGGGCTATGAATAACAAAATCCTGAATACTTTGCACCCGTGCAGTCAGATGATCCACACTAGAAGTCAGAGTCTGAAAATTCATGTCTGCAGCTGAGCTCAAAACCACCCAGAGTTCAAGGGGATGAAAGAAGCTAAACAGACTGCAGCAAAGGAAAAGCGGGAGGAAAAAAAAAAATGTACTCAGGTCTTCTTTTTATCCCACTTCGGCGATGCATTAAACACTTTTGAGGCCTGCTCTACTGTTATGATCCTTAGTGGTTGAGGATCACAAATTACTCCAGCTAAGTAACATACATAGGACAAGCTCTAGGGAGGTGGCAAACTGGACTGACCGCAAATCTGAACCTATCCAAACACACTAGAAGTAGCCGGTGAACGTGCCTAAAAAATCCTAGACGTCTCGAGCCAGCCTGAGGAACTAACTACCCCTAGAGAGAAAGAAAGACCTCTCTTGCCTCCAGAGAAATAATCCCCAAAGAAATAGAAGCCCCCAACATATAATAACGGTGAGGTAAGAGGAAGGCACATACACAGGGGTGAAAACAGATTTAGCAAATGAGGCCCACTAATACTAGATAGCAGAAAATAGTAAAGGGGTCTGTGCGGTCAGTAAAAAACCCTTACAAAATATCCACACTGAGATTACAAGAACCCCCGCACCAACTAACGGTGTGGGGGGGAGAAACTCAGTCCCCTAGAGCAACCAGCAAGCGAGGAAATCACATTTTAGCGAGCTGGACTAAAAACATAATAAATGCTGATAATCAAAAAATGATCAAACAAAAACTTAGCTTGTCTTGGAGAGACTGGGAGCAAGGTAGTCACAAGGAATCTGAAGAGCACTGAATACATTGAGAGCAGGCAAGGAACTGAGTATCCAGGTGAACTAAATAGGAAACCAACCAAGG
The DNA here is from genome assembly GCF_051348905.1 of Ranitomeya variabilis. Classification (NCBI taxonomy): domain Eukaryota; kingdom Metazoa; phylum Chordata; class Amphibia; order Anura; family Dendrobatidae; genus Ranitomeya; species Ranitomeya variabilis. The sequence continues at coordinate 750,855,616 of NC_135235.1, read as the reverse complement.
ATAATGAACCAGCAGATGCTGCCAACCTGCAGAAAGACAACACTACACAGTACCGCTTGTGACCACTAGAGGGAGCCCAAAAACAGAGTTCACAACAGTAAAAAAATGATCAAACAAAAACTTAGCTTGTCTTGGAGAGACTGGGAGCAAGGTAGTCACAAGGAATCTGAAGAGCACTGAATACATTGAGAGCAGGCAAGGAACTGAGTATCCAGGTGAACTAAATAGGAAACCAACCAAGGATAACGAACCAGCAGATGCTGCCAACCTGCAGAAAGACAACACTACACAGTACCGCTTGTGACCACTAGAGGGAGCCCAAAAACAGAGTTCACAACACAACTCGAAGAGGAAGAAACCCCAGACTTTCGTAAGTTTAAGCCCCCAATGGTTGGGGCCCAGTCAAGAAGGGAGGCCTGCGCATTACCCCGGTCCCTGGGGAGAACCAATGAGGAATGGGGACACATTCAGGATGAAGATGAAGGGCTGAGACAGATGAAATGGGGGGTAACTCAAAAGCGGAAGCCTGGCAAACAAGAGAGAGATGATCTGGACTCTGAAATGAGGAGTGTCATGATTCTCAATGGCGAGAGAACATAGCCCAGCATATATGAGAACTAGCTCTTGGAAGATGGAAACTATACTGACCATGAACTAAACCTGCCGCACAACTAGAAGTGGCCGGGTAGCATGCCTACGTTTTTTTATCCCTAGATGCCCAGCGCCAGCCGGAGAACTACCTAATCCTAGCAGAGGAAAAGACAGTCCTGGCTCACCTCTAGAGAAATTTTCCCAAAAGGCAGACAGAGGCCCCCACATATATTGGCGGTGATTTTAGATGAAATGACAAACGTAGTATGAAAATAGGTTTAGCAAAATCGAGGTCCGCTTACTAGATAGCATGAAGACAGAAAGGGCACTTTCATGGTCAGCAGAAAATCCTATCAAAACACCATCCAGAAATTACTTTAAGACTCTAGCATTAACTCATAACACCAGAGTGGCAATTTCCGCTCACAAGAGCTTTCCAGACACAGTAACGAAACAGCAGCTGTGAACAGGAACAAAATGCAAAAACACACAAGGACAAAAGTCCAACTTAGCTGGGAGTTGTCTAGTAGCAGGAACATGCACAGAAAGGCTTCTGATTACATTGTTGACCGGCATGAAACTGACAGAGGAGCAAGGTTATATAGCGACTCCCACATCCTGATAGGAGCAGGTGAACAGAGGGGATGATGCACACAAGTACAATTCCACAAGTGGCCACCGGGGGAGCCCAGAATCCAATTTCACAACAGAGGAGTGTGTTACACCAGTGGGATAGACTGGAAGTGCGAGTCAGTGCTATATCGTGAGGCAACAGCCAAAAGATATGGAAGTAAGGTGGCAAGTGGTCATCCCAGGAAGAATGGCTCAAGAAGTAGCTAAAGAAGCCCACGAATTTGGAGCACACTTCGGCCCCACAAAGATCTACCAATGGTTACAGCGGTATGTGTATTGCCCCCAGTTGGAGTTTGTGGTGGAAGAGGTTTGCCGGCAATGTCGAGTATGTGACCTCATTAAGAGTACCGAACAGAGGTCACCCATCCAAACCATACAAACTAAGGAACCGCTAGAAGTCTTGATGATCGACTATCTCCTCGTGGGACACTCGGCCCGGGGGCTGCAGTACTGTTTGGTGATGACCGATCATTTCTCTAAGTTCACAGTAGTCACTCCAACTAGAGATCAGACTGCGGAATCGGTGGCGCGAGCCATCTGTCAAGACTTCATCCGGGTGTATGGGTGCCCAAAGCGCATCCATTCCGACCAAGGCGCATGTTTCCTAGGCAAGGTGATGGAAGAATTGTATCGTATGTATGGCATCGAGCGGTCCCAGACCACCTCTTACCATCCTCAAGGCAACGGAGCTTGTGAACGCTTCAACCAAACCTTACTTCAAATGCTGAGAACGTTGGAGGAGGATAAGAAGGCGTGTTGGCCAGACTATCTGCCAGAATTGGTCTGGACCTACAACAATCGGGTCCACTCCACCACGGGATATACCCCCTGTTATGATCCTGGTGGTAGGATCTCAAACTGACCTGACACATATACCCTGAATATATAGGACAAGTTCTGGGGATGTGGAAGCTATACTGACCGCAATCCTGAAGGCAGCTGTGGAGCGTTACCTGAAAACCTAGACGCCTCGTCACAGCCTGAGAAACTGACTATCCCTAGAGAGAAAGCAAAGACCTCACTTGCCTCAGAGAAATATTCCCAAAGTTTTAGATAGCCCCCCACAAATAATAACGTTGAGTTAAGGGGAAAACACAAACGTAGAGATGAAACAGGTTTAGCAAATGAGGCCCGCTAATACTAGATAGGCAGATAATAGATAGGTGTCTGTGCGGTCAGTACAAAAGCTATCAAAAGTAAACCACGCAGAGAATACAAGAACCCCCACACCGACTCACGATGTGAGGGGCGCACTCTGCACCCCAGAACTAACCAGCAAGCAAAAAATCACATAAAAGCAAGCTGGGCTGAACTCATAATATAATGAGAAACGTTTTCAAGGAAATAATGAGAAACTGAACAAGCAAACTTAGCTTCTCATAGCAGGAGACTGGTCACAAGGAATATTCAGGAGAGCACAGGATCAGGACTGAACACACCGACAGCAGGCGACAAGTAAAGGTCCAGGTGAGTTAAATAGGCCCAGCCTAGCAGGAGATGAAACAGCTGAGCCCAGCCAAGACCAGCCATATCGCTAAAGGCCACCAGAGGGAGCCCAAGAACAAACTCACACAGTACCACTCATGACCACAGGAGGGAGCCCGAGAAAGGAATTCACAACAGTACCCCCCCCTTGAGGAGGGGTCACCGAACCCTCACCAGAGCTCCCAGGCCAATCAGGACGAGCCAATTGAAAGGCACGAACCAAATCGGCCGCATGGACATCGGAGGCGACAACCCAGGAATTATCCTCCTGACCATAACCCTTCCATTTCACTAAGTACTGAAGCCTCCGTCTCGAAATACGAGAATCCAAGATCTTCTCCACCACATATTCCAACTCCCCCTCGACCAAGACCGGAGCAGGAGGATCAACAGAAGGGACCACAGGCACCACATATCTCCGCAACAATGACCTATGGAACACATTATGAATGGCAAACGATGTTGGGAGGTCCAAACAAAAAGACACAAGGTTGAGGATTTCCAAAATCTTATAAGGACCGATGAAACGAGGCTTGAACTTAGGAGAGGAAACCTTCATCGGGACATAACGAGAAGACAACCATACCAAATCCCCCACACGAAGTCGGGGACCCACACAGCGACGGCGGTTAGCAAAGCGCTGAGCCTTCTCTTAGTCAAATTGTCCACCACATGGTTCCAAATCTGCTGCAACCTATCCACCACAGAATCCACCCCAGGACAGTCAGAAGACTCAACCTGACCCAAGGAGAAACGAGGATGAAAACCAGAATTGCAAAAGAAAGGTGAAACCAAAGTAGCAGAACTAGCCCGATTATTGAGGGCGAACTCAGCCAATGGCAAAAAGGTCACCCAATCATCCTGGTCAGCAGAAACAAAACATCTCAAATAAGTTTCCAAGGTCTGATTAGTTCGTTCGGTTTGACCATTCGTCTGAGGATGGAAGGCTGACGAAAAAGACAATTCAATACCCATCTTAGCACAAAAGGATCGCCAAAATCTGGACACAAACTGGGATCCTCTGTCGGACACAATGTTCTCCGGAATACCATGTAAATGAACCACATTCTGAAAAAACAGTGGCACCAAATCGGAGGAGGAAGGCAACTTAGGCAAGGGTACCAAATGGACCATTTTGGAAAAACGATCACAAACCACCCAGATGACAGACATCTTCTGAGAGACAGGAAGATCTGAAATAAAATCCATGGAAATATGCGTCCAAGGCCTCTTCGGGACAGGCAAAGGCAAAAGCAATCCACTGGCACGAGAACACGAAGGCTTGGCCCGAGCACAAATCCCACAGGACTGCACAAAGGAACGCACATCCTGCGACAAGGAAGGCCACCAAAAGGATCTCGCCACCAAATCCCTGGTACCAAAAATCCCAGGATGACCCGCCAACACCGAAGAATGAACCTTGGAAATAACTCTACTGGTCCATCTGTCTGGGACAAACAGTCTCTCCGGTGGACAACGGTCAGGTCTATTGGCCTGAAACTCCTGCAACACCCGTCGCAGATCAGGAGAGATGGCAGACAAAATCACTCCCTCTTTGAGAACACCAGTCGGTTCAGAAACTTCCGGGGAGTCAGGTACAAAACTCCTAGAAAGGGCATCAACCTTCACGTTTTTCGAACCCGGAAGATATGAAACCACGAAATTGAAACGAGAGAAAAACAACGACCATCGAGCCTGTCTCGGATTCAACCGTTTGGCAGACTCGAGATAAGTCAAATTCTTGTGATCCGTCAAGACCACCACACGATGCTTGGCTCCCTCAAGCCAATCTCGCCACTCCTCAAATGCCCACTTCATTGCCAACAACTCTAGATTACCAACATCATAATTCCGCTCGGCAGGCGAAAACTTTCTTGAATAGAAAGCACATGGTCTCATCACAGAGCCATCAGAGCTTCTCTGCGACAAAACAGCCCCTGCTCCAATCTCAGAAGCATCAACCTCGACCTGAAAGGGAAGAGAGACATCGGACTGGCGCAAGACAGGAGCCGAAGAAAACCGACGTTTCAACTCCTGAAAGGCCTCCACGGCCGCAGGAGACCAATTCGTCACATCAGAACCCTTCTTGGTCAAATCCGTCAAAGGCTTCACCACACTAGAAAAATTAGTGATGAAGCGACGGTAAAAATTAGCAAAACCCAAGAACTTCTGAAGACTCTTCACAGATGTAGGTTGAGTCCAGTCATGAATAGCCTGGACCTTGACTGGATCCATCTCGATAGTAGAAGGAGAAAAAATAAAGCCCAAAAAGGAAACCTTCTGGACTCCGAAGAGACATTTAGAGCCCTTCACAAACAAGGCATTGGCACGCAGGACCTGAAATACTATCCTGACCTGCTTCACATGAGACTCCCAATCATCAGAAAAGACCAAAATATCATCCAGGTACACAATCATAAATCTATCCAGGTACTCTCGGAAGATGTCGTGCATGAAGGACTGAAACACAGAGGGGGCATTAGAAAGCCCAAAAGGCATCACCAAGTACTCAAAATGGCCTTCGGGCGTATTAAATGCTGTTTTCCATTCATCGCCCTGCTTTATGCGCACAAGATTATACGCTCCACGAAGATCTATCTTGGTGAACCAACTGGCCCACCTAATCCGGGCAAACAGATCGGACAACAGTGGCAAGGGATACTGAAATTTGACCGTGATGTTATTTAGAAGGCAATAATCTATACAGGGTCTCAGAGAACCATCCTTCTTGGCCACAAAAAAGAACCCCGCACCCAAAGGGGACGAGGACGGGCGAATATGTCCCTTCTCCAAGGACTCCTTTATATAACTCAGCATAGCGGTATGTTCTGGTACAGACAAATTAAAAAGTCGTCCCTTAGGGAACTTACTACCAGGAATCAGATTTATGGCACAATCACAATCCCTATGAGGAGGTAGGGCACTGGATTTGGGCTCATCAAATACATCCTGGTAGTCCAACAAAAATTCAGGGACTTCAGAAGGAGTAGAAGAAGCAATTGACACCAAAGGAGCATCGCCATGAATCCCCTGGCAACCCCAACTTGACACAGACATTGCTTTCCAATCCAGGACTGGATTATGAGCCTGCTGCCATGGCAGACCCAACACGACAACATCATGCAAATTATGTAGCACCAGAAAGCAAATTACCTCCTGAGCCATGCACATGGTCAATTGAGTCCAGTACTGAGGTTTATTCTTGGCCAATGGTGTAGCATCAATTCCCCTTAGCGGGATAGGGAATTGTAAAGGCTCCAAGATAAAATCACAGCGCCTGGCAAATGACAAATCCATCAAATTCAGGGCAGCACCTGAATCCACAAAAGCCATAACTGGGTAGGATGACAGAGAGCAAATCAAAGTAACAGACAAAATGAATTTAGGTTGTACAGTACCAATGGTGACAAACTTGGCAACCCTTTTTGTGCGCTTAGAGCATGCTGAGATAACATGAGCAGAATCACCACAGTAAAAGCACAACCCATTCTGACGTCTGTGGTTTTGCCGTTCAACTCTGGTCAGAATCCTGTCACATTGCATAGGGTCAGGTTTCTGCTCAGAAAATACCGCCAGAGGGTGCACAGGTTTGCGCTCCCGCAAACGCCGATCAATCTGAATGGCCAAAGACATTGACTCATTCAGACCCGCCGGCGTGGGGAACCCCACCATAACATCTTTAAGGGCTTCAGAAAGACCCTTTCTGAAAATCGCCGCCAGGGCGCACTCATTCCACTGAGTGAGCACTGACCACTTCCTAAACTTCTGACAATAAACCTCTGCTTCATCCCGACCCTGAGAGAGAGCCAGCAAAACCTTCTCTGCTTGGTCTACCAGATTAGGTTCCTCATAAAGCACTCCAAGCGCCAGAAAAAACACATCAACATTTAGCAGTGCCGGATCTCCTGGCGCCAGAGAGAATGCCCAATCTTGAGGGTCACCCCGCAACAAATAAATAACAATTTTAACTTGCTGAACAGAGTCGCCAGATGAGCGAGGTCTCAGAGAAAGGAATAACTTACAATTATTCTTAAAGTTCAAAAACCTAGATCTATCTCCGGAGAACAGCTCAGGAATAAGTATTTTAGGCTCTGACATAGGACTGCGGACTACATAATCCTGAATGCCCTGTACCCTTGCAGTGAGATGATCCACACTAGAAGACAGACTCTGAATGTCCATATTAGTAGCTGCATACAGAACCACCCAGAGATTAAGGGGAGGAGAGAGGCAAAACACAGTGCAGAGGAAAAAAAAAAAATGACCTTAGAATTTCTCTTCTCCCTCTTCTGCTGCATTAACACTTTCGGGCCTGCTGTACTGTTATGATCCTGGTGGTAGGATCTCAAACTGACCTGGCACATATACCCTGAATATATAGGACAAGTTCTGGGGATGTGGAAGCTATACTGACCGCAATCCTGATCCTATCCAAACACACTAAAGGCAGCTGTGGAGCGTTACCTGAAAACCTAGACGCCTCGTCACAGCCTGAGAAACTGACTACCCCTAGAGAGAAAGCAAAGACCTCACTTGCCTCAGAGAAATACTCCCAAAGTTTTAGATAGCCCCCACAAATAATAACGGTGAGTTAAGGGGAAAACACAAACGTAGAGATGAAACAGGTTTAGCAAATGAGGCCCGCTAATACTAGATAGGCAGATAATAGATAGGTGTCTGTGCGGTCAGTACAAAAGCTATCAAAAGTAAACCACGCAGAGAATACAAGAACCCCCACACCGACTCACGATGTGAGGGGCACACTCTGCACCCCAGAACTAACCAGCAAGCAAAAAATCACATAAAAGCAAGCTGGGCTGAACTCATAATATAATGAGAAACGTTTTCAAGGAAATAATGAGAAACTGAACAAGCAAACTTAGCTTCTCATAGCAGGAGACTGGTCACAAGGAATATTCAGGAGAGCACAGGATCAGGACTGAATACACCGACAGCAGGCGACAAGTAAAGGTCCAGGTGAGTTAAATAGGCCCAGCCTAACAGGAGATGAAACAGCTGAGCCCAGCAATATCGCTAAAGGCCACCAGAGGGAGCCCAAGAACAAACTCACACAGTACCACTCATGACCACAGGAGGGAGCCCGAGAACGGAATTCACAACAACCCCCTATCTACTGTTGTTTGGAAGAGCTGGACGAGAGATCATTGAGCTGAATTTGGAACAGCCAGAGGAGCTGATGGAGCGAACTGTCACCTCATGGGTGAAAGAGCATTGGCAACGATTGCAAACGATACGGTGGTTGGCGGGTCAGCAGCTGCAAGAAAAAGAACATACGGGCCGCAAACCGACTCAAGAGTTACCCCTCCAACCTGGAGACCGAGTATTAGTCAGAGAGAAACGCCCCAAGGGAAAACTAAGTGAGAGATGGGAAGTACAGCCGTACAAAGTTATCGAGCGAGTGTATGCTAACGGCCCTGTCTACAAGGTACAGACTGAGACTGGGGCATCCGCCCTTAGAGTACTTCACAGAAATATGCTGCAGCCTTGCCGGTCTGAGGTCTGTTCTACGCCATTGTCGCCTGAAGGCGCTACTCCACTTCCTGAATCTGTCATGCCTGATGGTGAAATCGATGAGTGGTGGACCGTCCCTGACACAGGAGGGGTCCTCAGCTCCACAGAGACGGTAATCCCATGGATGTACCAGTACCGCCATGCGAGGACGAGACCAGACAAGAGCTCACAATGTCTCCTGCAACAAGTGTTCCTCTGGAAGATAGTCAAGCCTTGCCTAACAGCCAAGAGCTTCGGAGATCCCAGAGGTCTAATGCAGGGGTTCTACCAGTCCGATATGTAGAACAGCGTGCTCTGTCTGTTTTTGCAACTTTATTGCCTCCTCTATAGGTGCTGTTTCCGCATTGAACGTTCCTCCATTACACTTTGACCCTGATGCTGTGATGGCTGAGGACGACCATCATTAAGAAGGGAGGCATGTAAGAGGGTGGTGCTGTTATGGACAGTAAGGAACACGCTGTCACTTTAAGAGGCTGCACCCCCTTGTCTGGCGTGAAGGAATGTTCTGCTTCTCCCCTGCAATAGTCGGTGTGATGAACTAGTCTGGCAGAGTGCAGGTGTGGAGCTGGAGCAGCGTGTGTGAGCTGAGGCTGCAGCAGAGAGGACTTTTTGTGATGATAGCTGAAAGAGAGAACTGTGTCCTGACATACTGTAGCTGCAATCCCTAGGATCCAGAAGCAAGGAGAAGACCACGCTTCACAGAGCTGACAGAAAGCCGTGCGCACCACCATATTAGACTGCTGGGGGCCTCCTGGGACTGGATCTGATTCTCCAACATCACCGTGAGCTTGTTCCTGTTTGTTGCACCTGTTAGGGCCCAGTGTAGGCTTCAATAGTCAGTACACGGGAGCCGTGTGGCCTGCTTAGTAAAGGCCAGGGAGGTTATATGTAGAGTAGCATCATCACTTGTTTATTGTTTACATGTGCTGGTTAGACATATTTGGAGTCTGTAATAGTTGGAGCACCGTGCTATTTTACGGAAAAGATAACGTTTATAACTCTTGTAAATTGTCTTTTACCATTGTACACCCGTTTGCATCCTCATTTGCTTCGTTCCGTGCCTCCCAATAAATCTACCCTCTGTTGTTTGCACCTCATCTTGTGTACAGTAGTCTTCCTGCACCGTGGTGGTCCCCCGGCCATCGCTTCATTACCAATAAAGCTTGTGTTTTTTCACTTCACTGTTGGTGGTGTGCAAATGTTATAGTGGCTTCTTTCTTGCGTTCTTTATTATTCCCTTGACCAGCCACTGTATTTGCACCCCCAAAACTTATTTATTATATTACTATGGTGCGCCAGCTAATTAATTTGGTTCACAGAGTGTGCCTGATGGCCACATGTTTCATCCGTTTTTTGCCAGATCCATAAAAAAAAACTGTTTCCGGCGGACGGAGATAACGTGCAGAGGAAAGTTTTTTTCTGTCCGGTGAAAAAACGCACAGCGATGGATCCGGCGAAAAATGTATGAAACATGTGAAATGATGAATCCGGCCTCCGAATCCGTTTTTTCATGAATTTTTTCCATTGAAATCATGCACATTTTCCGTTCTCTCTCTCTAAAAAAAAGATCAGTTGCATCAGTTTTTCACTATTTGCAACGGATCCGTTTTTTTCACAAATTCACCGGATCCTGCCTGATGGAAACAAACTGATGTGTGAAAGTAGCCTGACTATCCATATATCTATCTACATCTATCCATCAGGCAGGATCCGGCAAATTTTTGAAAAAACGGATCCGTTGCAAATAGTGAAAATCTGATGGGGCCACCATCATAAGAGAGAGAGAGAGAATGAAAGATGTGCATGATTTCAATGGAAAAATGCATGAAAAAAAACAGATTCGGAGGCCAGATTCATCATTTCACATCTCAGTTTCATAAGTTTTTTGCCGGATCCGTCGCTGTTCGTTTTTTCGCCAGACAGAAAAACCGTTCTTCTGTATGTTTTCTCCAGCCGCCGGAAACAGCTTTTCTGAAGGATCCGGAAAAAAATGGATGAAACGTGTGGCCATCAGGGCGCAATCCGGCGCTAATACAACTCTATGAGAAAATAACGGATCCGGTGGAAAAAAAACGGATCCGTTTTTTCAAAACTCACCGGATTATGCCTGACGGCAAAAAACTGATGTGTGAAAGCAGCCAGATAGATATATGGATAGAAACATCTATGTATCTATAGATATAGCTATCTATAAATATATCTATAGATCGATATAGCCATAGATATATAATAGAAAGGCCGATGTTTCTTAATGAGCGTTTAATTAAAAAAAAAGAAAAAACGGAAAAAAAATGGCATGGGCTCCAGCGCAATTTTCTGCGCCAGAGGGGGAAAGCTGACTGCCGGGGGCCAATATTTGTAGCCTGGGAAGGGGGTAAGACCCATGGCCCCTCTCTAGGCTATGAATATCAGCCCGCAGCTGTCTGCATAGCCTTTACTGGCTATTAAAATAGGGGGGTCCCCCTATATTTTATAGCCAGAAAGGCTATGCAGACAGCTGCATGGATATTGGCCCTCCCCGGCTACAAATACCAGTCCGCAGCCGCCCCGGAAATGACGAGTCTGTAAGATACGCCAATTCCAGCACTTAGCCTCTCTCTTCCCACTCCCGTGTAGCGGTGGGATATGGGGTAATGAGGGCTTAATGTCACCTTGCTATTGTAAGGTGACATTAAGCCAGATTAATAATGGAGAGGCGTCAATAAGACGCCTAACCATTATTAATCCTATAGTAGTGAAAGAGTTAAAAACAAAATAAAGACACAGCCAGAAAAAAGTATTTTAATATTCTTCATTTAACCATACTTATTATACTTGATCGCCTGCAAAAACATAAAATAATAAACCGCATACTACCTGTCCGCCGTAGTCCAATTAATAACGAGTGTCCCACGACGATCTCCCCTATAGAACAGTGACATCGGGTGATGTCACTGCTCTATAGGACCTCCAGTGACACACTGACAGGAGACAATGGCTCCTGCAGTGTATCAGAGGTTACCTGAGTTCAGGGTCTCACTTTATGGCATTGCTGCGTGGGAACTTTCTCACACAGCAGTGCCAAAAGTGAGACTAGGGACTATTTTTTTACAGCGGCAGAGGAATACAGTGCAGAAGTACGTATGTATGTAGCATGTATGTATGTAGTATGTATGTATGCAGTATGGATGTATGTAGTATGTATGTATGTAATATGTATGTTGTATGTATGTATGCAGTATGTATGTAGTATGTATGTTGCATGTATGTATGTAGCATGCATGTAGTATGTATGTAGTATGTATGTTGTATGTATGTAGCATGCATGTAGTATGTATCTAGTATGTATGTATGTAGTATGGATGTAGTATGTATGTAGTATCTAGTATGTATGTATGTATGTATGTATGTATGTATGTATGTATGTATGTATGTATGTATGTATGTAGTATGTATGTATGTAGTATGTATGTAGTGTAAGGCTGCAGTAGCATCGTACGCAGTGAAGACGCAGTGACCCACAAATTCAAACACAAAAGTCTCTTTTAATGTGTTTCTTCACAGCATTAAAGTCCAATTCACATAAATGCATATAACTTCAGTGGATATTATCAGTGACCAGTTTACACCGGTTCAAAGCACTACATATCACATGGCTTTAGATTTGCGGTCCCTAAACAGGCCAGACTTCCCTTGTCCAGTTTCCCTGGGCGACCGCACGCCATATCACAGTCTCTATACGTCTCCATACACACAGCCTCATATGTTGCAGACACTACACACGCCAGCCCTCCTCTGACTAGTTCTTGTGGGTGTCCTGCATCGCTGTATCACAGTCTCTTTACAGACTCTTTACTCACACAGTCGTACACAGTTCAGGATATCCTCCGGATAGCAGCCGGGCACCATATCCACCTGATTGCAATCGTTGCACATGCTAATCCTCTTTCAGGCACAGGACATCCACCACCGGGCACAGGACTGTCCACATCCGAGACCAGTACCATGGACGACTTGCATCTCTGTGTACACTGCGGGTGCCAGGCTATTCAGCTGCCCTGGGTGCTGGCTCTGCTGGCCTGTGCCTCCATGCACTCTGCAGACCAGCACACACCAGACTGACAGTGATGTGCACTTCGCACACCTGACCTGATACCTGACACATCCATACCCCTTACTGCAGGGTTTTTAAACACACACAAACCTGTGGCCTTCAGCCACATGGAAAACCCGGACCGGAAATCCGTGACTCTCATGCACACCTATGGACTTCATCCGTCTGCATGCACATTCTGGGGAGAACAAACAGCGCCCCCTAGCTGTATCAGAGCCCACAGCCTAACAGTAGTACGTATGTAGTATGTATGTTGTATGTATGTAGTATGTACGTAGCATGTATATAGCATGTATGTTGTATGTATGTAGTACGTATGTTGTATGTATGTAGCATGTATATAGCATGTATGTAGTATGTATATAGCATGTATGTAGTATGTATATAGCATGTATGTAGTATGTATGTAGTATGTATGTTGTATGTATGTAGTATGTATGTTGTATGTATGTAGCATGTATATAGCATGTATGTAGCATGTATGTAGTATGTATGTAGCATGTATGTAGCATGTATGTAGCACGTATGTAGTATGTATGTTTGTGGGTTTTTTTTACAATCAACACATTAGCCGGATGATGGGACTACTACTGTCCCATCATTGGCTAATGTGTCACTCACTGTCATTGTAGCAGGCATAGCCTGATGGGACTTGTAGTCCCATCGGATGATGCCTGCAGACACAAAGACCCCCGACAGGCCGCACACAGAGACACGCATAGTCTCCGCCCACACTCTTCCCCACTCCAGATCTGCAGCATTTCACCGACAGCTACATCGCAGATCTTTTTTACATCTGCGGTTTTGTTGCGGACGTGCCCAACTCAATGCAAGTCAATGGGTGCAGAAACGCTGCAGATCCGCACAAAGAATTGACATGCCTTGGAAAATAAACCGCGCTTCCGCGCATTTTTTCCGCAGCATGTGCACAGCGGATTTGATTTTCCATAGGTTTACATGGTACTGTAGACCGCATGGGAAACTGCTGCAGATCCGCAGCGTCAAAAACGCTGTGGTAAAAACCACAACGTGTGAACATGGCCTTATGCTTCTCTGCAGGAGGGGTGACCCAGACACAGCGGCCGGCGGCCGCCTCACTAACGCTCGCCTGCTGGTGCAGGGCCCGAAGCCTGCCACCACACCGTCCACACCACTCACAGGCTCAGTCACACTCCCCGGCGCCTGCGCACTGCGCTGCTCCTGACTGAGGAGACTAGTGCTGAGCCCGCGCTGACCACGGATTGGATGGTGGAAAGTCCCGCCCTCCTGGGGCTCAGCACTGGCTGGCTCTCCCAGCTGTCTGTCACAGTGAGGCTCCTCCCTCCCACACGGCTCGGGCTTATGAACCCTCCGGGCCCCCATACAGGAGTCCGGGTGATAACGCCCTGATGGCGGCTCCCAGCCTCCTACGGGCCCCTCCGTCCTATCTCTGCAGTGACAGCAGTGACTGAGTCTGTGGCTCTCTGCATGTCGCCGCGAACTGTGCTCATCGCCCCGCCTTCTCTCGGTGATGCTCCACTATGATTGGCTTCAGTCACCACAGGGGCGCGGCCTCTGCTGTCGTCAGACGTAAGGCACGTGTGTGAGGCTGGCAGACGAGTGGTGACCCAGTGGCCTAATGGATAAGGCATCAGCCTCCGGAGCTGGGGATTGTGGGTTCGAGTCCCATCTGGGTCGCTCCAGAATCCCGTTTTGGCTAAAAAAAGTAAAAACGGAAGAAAATGCTATCTGCGGAAGAATCTGCGACCTGAGGTGTGAGGAGGCTGTGCGACCACTGTGCGCCCCCTGTGCGACCCCTCCGCGCCGCCTCACAGGACAAGTTTTACCTCAGCGCCCAGCGGTCAGTGCGCATGTGCGGTAGCGTCATCCCGGCACCGAGAGCAGCGCCGGTAACGCTGGAAGATTAACCCCTCACTGCCGGTAACGCTGGAGGATTAACCCCTCACTGCCGGTAACACGGGAGCATTAACCCCTCACTGCCGGTAATACGGAGCATTAACCCCTCACTGCCGGTAACGCTGGAAGATTAACCCCTAACTGCCGGTAATACAGCGCATTAACCCCTCACTGCCGGTAACACGGAGCATTAACCCCTCACTGCCGGTAACACGGAGCATTAACCCCTCACTGCCGGTAACACGGCGCATTAACCCCTCACTGCCGGTAACACGGAGCATTAACCCCTCACTGCCGGTAACACGGAGCATTAACCCCTCACTGCCGGTAACACGGAGCATTAACCCCTCACTGCCGGTAACACGGAGCATTAACCCCTCACTGCCGGTAACACGGAGCATTAACCCCTCACTGCCGGTAACACGGAGCATTAACCCCTCACTGCCGGTAACACGGAGCATTAACCCCTCACTGCCGGTAACACGGAGCATTAACCCCTCACTGCCGGTAACACGGAGCAGTAACCCCTCACTGCCGGTAACACGGAGCATTAACCCCTCACTGCCGGTAACACGGAGCATTAACCCCTCACTGCCGGTAACACGGAGCATTAACCCCTCACTGCCGGTAACACGGAGCATTAACCCCTCACTGCCGGTAATACAGCGCATTAACCCCTCACTGCCGGTAATACAGCGCATTAACCCCTCACTGCCGGTAACACGGAGCATTAACCCCTCACTGCCGGTAACACGGAGCATTATCCCCTCACTGCCGGTAACACGGCGCATTAACCCCTCACTGCCGGTAACACGGAGGATTAACCCCTCACTGCCGGTAACACGGAGCATTAACCCCTCACTGCCGATAACACGGAGCATTAACCCCTCACTGCCGGTAACACGGAGCATTAACCCCTCACTGCCGGTAATATGGAGCATTATCCCCTCACTGCCGGTAACACGGCGCATTAACCCCATCACTGCCGGTAACACGGAGCATTAACCCCTCACTGCCGGTAATATGGAGCATTATCCCCTCACTGCCGGTAACACGGCGCATTAACCCCTCACTGCCGGTAACACGGAGCATTAACCCCTCACTGCCGATAACACGGAGCATTAACCCCTCACTGCCGGTAACACGGAGCATTAACCCCTCACTGCCGGTAATATGGAGCATTAACCCCTCACTGCCGGTAACACGGAGCATTAACCCCTCACTGCCGGTAACACGGAGAATTAACCCCTCACTGCCGGTAATATGGAGCATTAACCCCTCACTGCCGGTAACACGGAGCATTAACCCCTCACTGCCGGTAACACGGAGCATTAACCCCTCACTGCCGGTAACACGGAGCATTAACCCCTCACTGCCGGTAACACGGAGCATTAACCCCTCACTGCCGGTAACACGGAGCATTAACCCCTCACTGCCGGTAATACGGAGCATTAACCCAAGAGAAGCAATGGGGGCACCACGATCAGTGGGACTCAAACCTAGGCCTGAAGACAGCTACAAACAGTATATGAAGAGAACAGGTAGGCCTGACAAAACGGGAGTCACCACCATGTAAATCCAAAGTAACAGCTTTACTACACACATATGCAAAAGACAGAACACTTAAAAACATTAAAAACAAGGGGATGTAACATATCCCTGAGTGATCCAAAGGCCCATAATAAGGCCACAGCACCGCACCACCCACAAAGGGTTAAATACACATGCCCAATATGATAAATAGCCTGCCCTAAAAGATGGTTTTAATGGCTGAAAATACCCAGCCCCCCCCCCGGTCCATGCAATAACTCAAATGCAAAAAATAATAATACGGTGCATGCCTAATATCAACTAAACAAGCACCCCACGGTGACGTGAGATCTGAAAAAAACAAGAATACACACAATGCTGAACATTATTGTGTGAGCAGCTAGATAAAATGCTGTAGGCAGACATGAATGGAATCCCCACCAGAAGAGAAAAGACCGGTGACCTAGAGCACAAGGGCATGTAATAGCCCGTAAATGCCGATGGTCGGCAAGCATGCATGCAAGGGCATGTGTACCCTAGAAGAGGTGAGTGCGGGCAGCAGACACCCAACGCGTGTCGCCACACTGCGGTGGCTTCGTCAGGGGTGATGTCTGCATGCCCTGCCTTCAGCTTAAGTAAGAAATCAGCGGTGACTTACCGGCGAACAGCTGTGTGGGCGGCTAGATAGACCGCATGGAGTAACTGTAATGGCGTTTCTACCTGCCGGGCCCGGCGTGTAACTACTGCGCATGCGCCGGCGTCCCAGAGCGGAAGTATGAACTCCGCTCTTGGTTGCCGTGGCAGCGCATACACAGTGATGAAAAGCGCTTGCGCAAGGGAAGAGGGGAGATGAGATGGAAATAGAAAAGTGAAAAACAACAAAAACCTGCCTGGGGCATAGCGTAATGATTAGAAAAAAGGAGCCCTGCCCATGTTCAGCGGAATAAAATATGCAGTAGAGCCAATACATAGAGTGGACACAATTTGTGCATAACAGGGAAAGGGGAAAACAAGTATGTTAACCCTATCAATAATTATTGTGCCCCAAGATCCAAAATGAAAACACTGAGGCCCAAGAATAGAATGGGCACATTGTACCCTTAGAGGGAAGGTAAACCCTATCTAAATTCACAGAAGGCCCCAAAACCACACTATGCATTAATGCCCATAAATAACGTAAAGTAAAACACTAACAGAGCATAGATGGAACAATAAAGAACCTAATGTTGACTACCATTATAGGCGAAATTCCATGAAGGGGGAAGGACAACACTCAAAACTAGACATATAAGCATGCTAATACACAGGTTAGAATATATTGGGAGCCAAGTACATGGCTACGACCATACAGAAAATATATAGTAACAAGACTGTACACACAGCTAATTGTCCAACTCATTGTTTATAAAAACCAGTAAACAAAAGGTCTTCATTAATGCCGAGTGGGATGACACAATTCAGGTCAAAAATCCACTTAGATTCCCGCTTTAAAAGTTCAAGGGTGACATTTCCACCCCTCATGTTCGTATTGACTGCTTCAAGTCCTAGAATCTTCGTGCCAACCCACTGTGAGTTATGTTCAACCAAATAATGCGCCGCCACTGATGTAAGGGTTTTCCCCTTTGACTTGTCCCTTTGCGCTGTACTGATATTGGAGAAATGTTGCTGTATGCGTCTCCTGAGCTCCTGTGTGGTTTGGCCCACATAGACTTTAGGACATGGGCACACCAACGCATAGATCAAATTCCGGGACCTGCAATTAAAGTAGGTCTTGGTGGGCGTCTGTAAAGACAAGAAAGGCACCATCATTTTTTCATCACGGCTGGTAAAGGGGCAGATACTGCAATTTCCACACGGGAAGGTACCCCTAAGTCTAACCCCTCTGCCAAGCCTAGTGACTGGTCGCTGAAAGTGGCTGTGGCTCAGTCGATCCCTAAAACTCCTGGCCACCAGATTAGGTTGGGGGGCAATATGGGGGAGGAGTTTTGACTCACTCTGTAGAATACCCCAATATTTGGACAGGATCCCTCGTAAATCTTGCCACTGATTATTAAAAGCTGTAATTATACCAAGCGGCTTCTCACTAGTCCTGTGTCTGCCTTGTAACAGGTCATCCCTATTGCTTTTGTTAGCCACCGTGAAAGCCCGGGAGATGACCCGCTTGGGGTAACCCCTCTCCCGGAAACGTGCAGTGAGCTCACGGGAATGTCTGGTAAAATCCTCGTGCTCACTGCAATTCCTCCTAACTCTTAAGAATTGACCCTTGGGGATACCCGTTTTCAAATGCAAGGGGTGAAAGCTATCGAAATGAAGAAGGCTATTCGTAGCCGTTGGCTTCCGATAAAGGGTTGTCTGAATTTGTCGTCCCCTCACCTGTAGTTTTAGATCCAGGAAATCGATTTCCGCCTGAGAGTAATGTGATGTAAGACGGATATTCCAAGGATTCTCGTTCAGAGTACTCACAAATTCCTTGCATAATTCCAGAGTTCCTGTCCAGATAAACACAACATCGTCAATATAGCGGGACCACTTTATGACATGCTCTGAGAAAAATTCCGAACCGTAAACCCTAGTAGCCTCCCTTACTTGCCTGTAATAGACACGATCGAAAATGAAATAGTTTTGGTCCAAGACAAAAACGGAGCATTAACCCCTCACTGCCGGTAGCACGGAGGATTAACCCCTCACTGCCGGTAGCACGGAGGATTAACCCCTCACTGCCGGTAATACGGAGCATTAACCCCTCACTGCCGGTAACACGGAGCATTAACCCCTCACTGCCGGTAACACGGAGCATTAACCCCTCACTGCCGGTAACACGGAGGATTAACCCCTCACTGCCAGTAACACAGAGCATTAACCCCTCACTGCCGGTAACACCGAGCATTAACCACTCACTGCCGGTAACATGGAGCATTAACCCCTCACTGCCGGTAACACGGAGCATTAACCCCTCACTGCCGGTAACACGGAGCATTAACCACTCACTGCCGGGAGCACGGAGCATTAACCCCTTACTGCATTATATGTGTCTGTGTGCCCTCCATCTGGAAGTAGCAGCTCTTTGGATGCAATGTATATACAGATGATTCTCACCAAATTAGAATATCATCAAAAAGTGAATTTGTTTCAGTTCTTCAATACAGAAAGTGAAACTCCTATATTATATAGAGTCATTACACACAGAGTGATCTATTTCACTTCTTTATTTATGTTGATGATTATGGCTTACAGCCAATGGAAACCCAAAAGTCATTATCTCAGAAAATTAGAATAATTAACAATAAACACCTGTAAAGGCTTCCTAAGCGTTTATAAAGGTCCCTTAGTCTGTTTCAGTAGCTCCACAATCATGGGGAAGACTCTGACCTGACTGATGTCCAGAAGGCGTCACTGACACCCTCCACAAGGAAAGTAAATTTTGCATTTGGAAATCAAGGTCCCAGAGTCTGGAGGAAGAGTGGAGATGCCACAATCCAAGCTGCTGGAGGTCTAGTGTGAAGTCTCCACAATCAGTGATGGTTTGGGGAGCCATGTCATCTGCTGGTGTAGGTCCACTGTGTTCTATCAAAACCAAAGTCAGCGCAGCCGTCTACCAGGACATTATAGAGCATTCCATGCTTCCCTCTGCCAACAAGCTTCATGGAGATGGAAATGTCATTCTCCAGCAGGACTTGGCCCCTGTCCACACTGCCAACAGTACCAATACCTGGTGTACAAACAACAGTATCACTGGGCTTGATTGGCAGCAAACTCGCCTGACCTTAACCCTATAGAGAATCTATGGAGTATTGTCAAGAGGAAGATGAGACACCAGAACCAACAATGCAGACGAGCTGAAGGCTGCTATCAAAGCAACCTGGGCTTCCATAACCCCTCAGCAGCGCCACAGGCTGATCGCCTCCATGCCACGCCGCAGTGATGCAGTAATTGAGGCAAAAGGAGCCCGACCAAGTAATGAGTGCATTTACTGATCATACATTTCAGTAGGACAACATTCCGGATTTTACAATCATTTTTTCAAGCTGGTGTTATAAAGTATTCTAATTTACTGAGATAATGACTTTTGGGTTTTCATTGGCTGTATGCCATAATCATCAACATTAACAGAAATAAACACGTGAAAGATCCCTCTGTGTGTAATGACCCTAAAGAATCTAAGTGTCACTTTTTGTGTTAAAAAACTGAAATAAATTAACTTTGTGATGATATTCTAATTTGGTGAGAAGCACCTGTATATCTGCCCTGCGTTCACTATAGAACATTGCGCTCTGGACTCATTCTATATATATTCCCCGGCTCAATGTATAGAACATTGCTGTCTGGACTTAGTGTATACAGTTGTGCTCAAAAGTTTACATACCCCAGAAGAATTGTTGCTTTCTTGGCCTTTTTTCAGAGAATATGAATGATAACACCAATACATTTTCTCCACTCATGGTTCGTGGTTGGGTGAAGCCATTTATTGTCAGACTTCTGTGTTTTCTCTTTTTAAATCATAATGACAACCCAAAACATCCAAATGACCCCGATCAAAAGTTCACATACCCTGGTGATTCTGGCCTGATAACATGCACAGAAGTTGACACAGATGGGTGTGAATGGCTACTAAAGGTAACATCCTCACCTGTGACCTGTTTGCTTGTAATCAGTGTGTGCATAAAGCTGAGTGAGTTTCTGGGATCCAGACTGACTCTTGCATCTTTTATCCAGCCACTGACGTTTCTGGATTGTGAGTCTTGGGGAAAGCAAAAGAATTGTCAATGGATCTACGGGAAAAGGTAGTTGAACTGAATTGTATTTTACATGTATTGTCACTATATTATGGGCTGAACGTTAGCACGTATGCCCACAATTGATTAGCTCTTATACCCACACATTCTGATCCAGCAGTACAATTTGTATTGGTGCCTGTTTAGTTTCTGCCCCATGTGTAGTAACACTCGTCACAGCATATTGGATCATGTGGGCTCTTAACAATCTGATTGGCTGGGGTTTACATAAAACACTCCCACTTCCCTCTAACACTACACGCCCCCGGAAGAAGAATATACATCGAAACGCGCGTAGGGGTTCTCAGGTCCTGTGTCTTCTATCCTGGTAACTATGCCACAGGTTTCAGTTCTTTTAGTGTGCAGCTTTTATACCGCATGCAGAGGACTTTGGTCTGCCATGCTACAACACTATTGTTAGATCTCTGACACAGGTTCCTCTATAGTACCTCCTGTCAGCACATTTGCACTTTATTACAGGGAGCCTTTATACCGCATGCAGCCACTTTATTACAGGGAGGCTGAGCAGATCAGTCCCATAAGTTTGATATCGGTACTTGGCTTTGGAGTATCTGAGGCATATCAGTGGCTAATTATATGTATGGGTACACCATAGATTTTTTTCTAATCATGTGTGGTATCGTTATAAAATAAAAAATAAGCCACGGTTTATATATATATATATATATAAAAAACATAGGCACCATGCACTTTAACCTGTCTGTATAGCTGCCGTTATCATATTGATGCATCTATATTAATAGCCACTAGGTAGCATATCGAATGATATGTTTATACTGTATGAGACTTAGATACTGTATGGATTTTTTTCACCAGGACCTATGTTAGATTGGAGGCATCATTAACATTACATTCATGTGTTTATATTTATAATTGAGATACTTTTTCTCTTTTGTTTGAAATAAAGTTTGTATTTTTTAACTATACATTCTTGTGGCCTATCTATATGAGTTTCTTAGAGAGGTCTTGTGTTACCTGGTAATTTTGGCCTGATAACATGCACAGAAGTTGACACAGATGGGTGTGAATGGCCACTAAAGGTAACATCCTCACCTGTGACCTGTTTGCTTGTACTCATTGCGTGTGCATAAAAGCTGAGTGAGTTTCTGGGATCCAGACAGACTCTTGCATCTTTTATCCAGCCACTGACGTTTCTTGATTGTGAGTCATGGGGAAAGCAAAAGAATTTACAACGGATCTACGGGAAAATGTAGTTGAACTGTATAAAACAGGAAAGAGATACAAAAAGATATCCAAGGAATTGATAATGCCAGTCAGCAGCGTTCACACTGTGATTAACAAATGGAACATCAGGGGCTCTGTAAAAACAAAACCACGGTCAGGTAGACCAACAAAAATGTCATCCACAACTGCCAGGAAAATTGTTCGGGATGCAAAGAAAAACCCACAAATAACATCAGCTGAAATACAGGACTGTCTGAAAACTAATGGTGTGGCTGTTTCAAGTGCACAATAAAGAGGCACTTGAAGAAAAATGGGCTGCATGGTCGAGTCACCAGAAGAAAGCCATTACTGCACAATGTCACAAAGTATCTCGCCTACAATGCGCAAAAAAAAAAACCAGTGGCAAGCCTCAAAACTTCTGGAACAAGGTAATCTGTGTTGGAAGATATGCAACAGATACAGACTTATTTGTGTGCAGCAGATGTTTACACTTGTCTGACAGTTGTTACTGTTATATGCTTAGTTGAATGTAATGCATATACTTGTACTTTGGTTTCACTTTCTCTCTGATAAAATGTCCTTTAGACTTCCTGTTATGCTGCATTAAGAAGCTGATGCATGTACCTCATATTCTGTGAAGATAAAAGTTGAATTACCCCATATAATCTTCTTTCACAAGTTTCATATGCGACCAAACTATGCAACAGGTTATGGGCCCAGCATAGAAGACAAAAAGGACTTGAATGAAGAGCAATTATCTGCAAACAAGTACAACAAATAAATTAACCCCTTCCTGACGTGCACCTTACTAGTACTGCTCTGCGGGAACTGCTTTCCCGCAAACCACAGTACTAGTACGGCGACACGATCGCGTGGTCTCATGGTGAGCACTGCGGCGATCGCGTGCGGGTGTCAGCTGTATGTGACAGCTGACACCCTGCAGCAATGCCCACAATCGGCGCTAAGATTGCGTTGTTCTGGTGGTCTCTTTGGAGGCTCTGGATCCAAAATGGCCAAGGGGCTCCTTCAGGGTCCTTCACTGAGGTGGCCTGCCGGCACCTGCTGAGAGCAGTGTGCTATGCAAAGAGTCAGATCAGCGATCTGACTTTATGTAGTAATCTCCCAATCTGGGAGAATGTTATAAAGTAAAAAAGAAAAAATTAGAATGTATATTAAAAAAAAATAAATCAATCAATCCACAAATAAAAGGAAAAAATAAAAAAAAAGTAAAAAAGAAAAAAATAGAATGTATAATAAAAAAAAATAATCCACAAATAAAGAAAAAAAAAATATTTTCCAATAAATCTATTTGTGGTGAAATATGTATATATATATATATATATATATATATATATATATATATATATATATATACACAGTACAGACCAAAAGTTTTCATGACTATGAAAATTGTACATTCACACTGCACTGAAGGCATCAAAACTATGAATTAAGACATGTGGAATTATATACTTAACAAAAAAGCGTGAAACAACTGAAATTATGTCTTATATTCTAGGTTCTTCCAAGTAGCCACCTTTTGCTTTGATGACTGCTTTGCACACTCTTGGCATTCTCTTGATGAGCTTCAAGAAATGCTGTATATCTTGACTTCAGCAAAGCATTTGACAAAGTATCTCACACCATCCTTATTGAAAAAATGACTAAGTATGGAATGGACAAGGCAACTGTTAGGTGGATTTATATCTGGCTTAGTGATCGGACCCAAAGAGTGATCGTAAATGGCTGCACATCCAGTTGGAAGAATGTCTCAAGTGGGGTACCACAGGGCTCTGTCCTGGGCCCTGGATTGTTCAACATCTTTATCAATGATTTAGATGAAGAAATTGAGGGTACACTGATTTATTTTGCTGATGACACAAAGCTAGGAGGGATAGATAATACTAGAGAGAGAGGATTCAAAAAGATATAAATAAACTGGAGCAGTGGGCCGCAACTAACAGAATGGTTTTTAACAGGGAAAAATGCAAAGTACTACATCTGGGCAATAAAAATGAAAAAAGCATATACAGAATGGGAGGCATAGGGCTAAGCAACAGCACATGTGAAAAAGACTTGGGTATACTAATAGATCACAGACTGAACATGAGTCAACAGTGTGATGCAGCAGCAAAAAAGGCAAATACAATTCTGGGATGTATTAACAGAAGCATACAGTCTAGATCACGCAAAGTCATTATTGCCCTCTACTCCTCTTTGGTCAAACCTCACCTGGAATACTGGGTCCAGTTTTGGGCACCACATTTTGAAAAAGACATCAACAAACTGGAGCAAGTTCAGATAAGAGCGACCAGAATGGTGACCGGTCTGCAAACCACGACCTATGAGGAACGGTTACAGGATATGGGAATGTTTACCTTGCAAAAAAGACTGAGAGGAGACTTAACAGCTGTCTACAAATATATCAAGGGCTGTCACGTAGAAGGATCATCTTTATTCTCATTTGCACAAGGAAAGACTAGAAGCAATGGGATGAAGCTGAATGGGAGGAGACACAGATTAGATATTAGAATTTTTTTTTTGACAGGGTGATCAATGAGTGGAACAGACTGCCACGAGAGGTGGTGAGTTCTCCTTCAATGGAAATCTTCACACAGAGGCTGGACAGACATCTGTCTGGGATGATTTAGTGAATCCTGCTTTGAGCAGGGGGTTGGACCAGATGACCCAGGAGGTCCCTTCTAACTCTTCCATTCTATGATTCTTAAGAGGTAGTCACCGGAAATGGTTTTCACTTCACAGGTGTGCCCTGTCAGGTTTAATAAGTGTGATTTCTTTCCTTATAAATGGGATTGGGACCATCAGTTGTGTTGTGCAGAATTCTGGTGGATACACAGCTGATAGTCCTACTGAATAGACTGTTAGAATTTGTATTATGGCAAGAAAAAAGCAGCTAAGTACAGTTAGTCCTCGGGTTAAAACGGTCTCGAGTTACATCGTTTCGTGGTTACAACGCTTTATACGACGCCTCATTCTGACTTACACGGTTTTGCATCGTAAGTCGAACTACGTGCAACTACGTGCAGTGGCGGAAGAATAGAGTCCAGTACTGCACACTGTACCCGGTTACACGGGGAAAACGAGTCTCCTGCAGGCCATAACACCCTAATTATGTAGGGTACTGTATTAGGATAGGTGTTTGGATAGGCTAAGTGTTTGCAGTACTGTGCTGATATTATGGTACAGTACTGTATGAATGTATGGTCCGACTTACATCGAAATTCGGTTTACGACGCCGTGTAAGAACGGATCAACGTCGTAAGTCGAGGACTACCTGTAAAGAAAAATGAGTGGCCATCGTTACTTTTAGAAATGAAGGTCAGTCAGTCTGAAAAATTTGGAAAACTTTGAAAGTGTCCCCAAGTGCAGCAGCAAAAACAATCAAGCGCTACAAAGAAACTGTCTCACATGAGGACCGCCCCAGGAAAGGAAGACCAAGAGTCACCTCTGCTTCTGAGGATAAGTTTATCCGAGTCATCAGCCTCAGAAATCGCAGGTTAACAGCAGCTCAGATTAGAGACCAGGTCAATGCCACACAGAGTTCCAGCAGCAGACACATCTCTACAACAACTGTTAAGAGGAGACTTTGTGCAGCAGGCCTTCATGGTACAATAGCTGCTAGGAAACCACTGCTAAGGACAGGCAACAAGCAGAAGAGACTTGTTTGGGCTAAGGAACACAAGGAATGGACATTAGACCAGTGGAAATCTGTGCTTTGGTCTGATGAGTCTAAATTTGAGATCTTTGGTTCCAACCACCGTGTCTTTGTGCGACGCAGAAAAGGTGAACGGATGGACTCTACATGCCTGGTTCCCACTGTGACGCATGGAGGAGGAGGTGTGATGGTGTGGGGGTGCTTTGCTGGTGACACTTGGGGATTTATTCAAAATTGAAGGCATACTGAACCAGCATGGCTACCACAGCATCTTGCAGCGGCATGCTATTCCATCCAGTTTGCGTTTAGTTGGACCATCATTTATTTTTCAACAGGACAATGACCCCAAACACACCTCCAGGCTGTGTAAGGGCTATTTGACCAAGAGGGAGAGTGATGGGGTGCTACGCCAGATGATCTGACCTCCACAGTCACCAGACCTGAACCCAATCGAGATGGTTTGGGGTGAGCTGGACCGCAGAGTGAAAACAAAAGGGCCAACAAGTGCTAAGCATCTCTGGGAACTCCTTCAAGACTGTTGGAAGACCATTCCCTGTGACTACCTCTTGAAGCTCATAAAGAGAATGCCAAGAGTGTGCAAAGCAGTAATCAAAGCAAAAGGTGGCTACTTTGAAGAACCTCGAATATAAGACATAATTTCAGTTGTTTCACACTTTTTTGTTAAGTATTGTCACAGATCCCTACTCCGTGGTGTCATTAATTCGTCACGTGCCCCTTCTCAGCATGTGACTTGGGGTGGCACTTGCAAGGGTTAATCTATCTCCCCACTCTCAGGCCAGCATACAACCTCTGTTCTATGCTGTAATGGGAGCATAAATCACACACCGACCCAGACCACACACCCGCTCGTACACGCTGCCACCACTCATCGAACACACGGGCGATGAGTCCCGGAAATACTAATACTAATATTGTCTACCTCTCATAAGGCTCACACACCTTAGGCTATGGATTCTTTTAGAACATTCAAGGTTCAACTTGTTAAAGTTTTATACTTTAATACAAAAAGGTTCAGTGCTTACAATAAGAAAAAGGTATAAAAATATGATAATAAAAAGACATTCAACTTATGCAAAACAGTATGAAATAAACAGGAGAAAACTTACAGAAATCGTCTAACTGGTAGTTGCTTTCTGTTCCCTGAGGGTAGGATGAATGTAGATTGTATCACACCAGCTCGGCTGCCCTCACATGTGAACACCATTCTCTGTATACAGTCCTAATTTATAGCTTTGGTCTGGAGGTCAGGTTTCTAGACTAGGCACTCAGGTTAATATCATAATTGCTGGTTTTTTATTGGACCGCGGTCACGCCCCCAATTAATATATTATTGGCTCTGACTCCCTGTGTAAAAGTTCTCACAGATAGATATTATCAGGCCATAATTAACATCTCTCTTCCAAGAGCTAGGAGGTGTTAAATGTTCCCTTTCTTCTTGTCTTCCAGCAGGACTCCCTGGTGAGATTGGAGACAGAAGTCTACTTGTCTCAGGAAAATACATATTAACACTTGGGTGCGACCTGCAGCTTTCAAGACAGATGTTACATTATTGCCAGTGACACAATAAATCTATACATAGTCCACTGCACATACACACATATATATATATATATATATATATATATATATATATATATATATATATATATATATATATATATATATACACATATTTCACCACAAGTATACAATTCCACATGTGTTAATTCATAGCTTTGATGCCTTCAGTGTGAATGTACAATTTTCTTAGTCATGAAATTACAGAAAAGTCTTAGAATGAGAAGGTGTGTCCAAACTTTTGGTCTGTACTGTGTATATATATATATATATACCTAATATACTCGAGTATAACGAGTATAAGCCGAGAATTTTAGCCCATTTTTGGGGGGCTGAAAGTCCCCCTCACGGCTTATACTCAAGTCAAGCTGTCAGATAATACCAGCTCCTGGCGCAGTCCCTGCACGTCCCTGGTTCTCCCGGCGCTGACAGCTTCTTCCTGTAGTGAGCGGTCACATGGTACCGCCCATTACAGTAATGAATATGGACCCGACTCCACTCCCATAAGGGTGGAGCCGCATATTCATTACTGT
This sequence comes from Ranitomeya variabilis, assembly GCF_051348905.1. Taxonomy (NCBI): domain Eukaryota; kingdom Metazoa; phylum Chordata; class Amphibia; order Anura; family Dendrobatidae; genus Ranitomeya; species Ranitomeya variabilis. The sequence continues at coordinate 750,828,091 of NC_135235.1, read as the reverse complement.
AATGATCGGTACCATGTGACCGCTCAATACAGGAAGAAGCTGCCGGCGCCCGGAGAACCAGGGACTGCACCGCGCCAGGAGCAGGTGAGTATACGGGGGGCGCGATATTCACCTGTCCTCCGTTCCACCGCCGGGCGCAGCTCCATCTTCCCCGTCCTCTGCAGTGACGCTCAGGTCAGAAGGTGCAGTGAAGCAATTGGTGTGCGCGCCACCCTCTGCCTGAACAGTCAGTGCACAGGACGGGGAAGACACAGCGGCGCCCAGCGGTGGAACGCGGACAGGTGACTATAGCAAGTGCCGGGGGCCTGAGAGGTGAGTATGTGATTTTTTTTTTTTTTAATCTCAGCAACAGCATATGGGGCATAATAGTCTATGGAGCATCTTATGGGGCCATAATCAACATTTGTGGAGCTTTATACGGGGCAAATATCTCTGGAAAATCTTATGGGGCCATGTGCAGCATTATACGGGGCAAATATCTCTGGAGCATCTTGTGGGGCCATGTGCAGCATTATATGGGGCAAATATCTCTATGGAGCATCTTATGGGGCCATATGCAGCATTATATGGGGCAAATATCTATGGAGCATCTTGTGGGGCCATGTGCCGCATTATATGGGGCAAATATCTCTATGGAGCATCTTATGGGGCCATAATCAGCATTTGTGGAGCATTATACGGGGCAAATATGTCTATGGAGCATCTTATGGGGCCATAATCAGCATTTGTGCAGCATTATATGGGGCGTATTTTGTATGGAGCATCTTATGGAGCCCATCATGAACTGTATGGAGCATTATATGGGGCTCCTGATTCAATATGGATATTCAAAAACACTTAACCTACTGATGTCTCAATTAATTTTACTTTTATTGGTATCTATTTTTATTTTTGACATTTATCGGTAGCTGCTGCATTTTCCACCCTAGGCTTATACTCGAGTCATTAAGGTTTCCCAGTTTTTTTGTGGGGAAATTAGGGGGGTCGGCTTATACTCGAGTATATACGGTATATACTGTATATCTATATATATAATTGTCTAAGGGGTACTTCCGTCTTTCTGTCTGTCTGTCTTTCTGTCGGCAACTTCCGTCACGGAAATCCCGCGTCGCTGATTGGTCTCGCCAGCTGCCTGTCATGGCTGCCGCGACCAATCAGCAACGGGCACAGTCCGATTAGTCCCTCCCTGCTCCCCTGCAGTCAGTGCCCGGCGCCCACTCACTCCATAATCCCCTCCGGTCACCACTCACACAGGGTTAATGCCAGCGGTGACGGACCGCGTTATGCCGCAGGTTACGCACTCCGTTACCGCTGCTATTAACCCTGTGTGACCCCAACGTTTTACTATTGATGCTGCCTATGCAGCATCAATAGTAAAAAAAATCTAATGTTAAAAATAATAATAAAAAAAACAACCCTGCTATACTCACCCTCCGTAGTCCGAGGATGCGCTCGCGCCTTCCGCCAGCTCCCGGTCCCAGAGATGCATTGCGAAATTACCCAGAAGACTTAGCGGTCTCGCGAGACACCAGCGCGCCGTTGGATACCAGGAGGTGAGTATATAACTATTTTTTATTTTAATTCTTTTTTTTTAACAGGAATATGGTGCCCACACTGCTAAATACTGCGTGGGCTGCGTTATATACTACATGGCTGCTATATACTACATGGGCAGTACTATATACTACATGGCTGTCATATACTACGTGGGCAGTACTCTATACTACATGGCTGCTATATACTACGTGGGCAGTACTCTATACTACATGGCTGCCATATACTACGTGGGCAGTACTATATACTACATGGCTGCTATATACTACGTGGGCAGTACTCTATACTACATGGCTGCTATATACTACGTGGGCAGTACTCTATACTACATGGCTGCCATATACTACGTGGGCAGTACTCTATACTACATGGCTGCCATATACTACGTGGGGAGTACTCTATACTACATGGCTGCCATATACTACGTGGGGAGTACTCTATACTACATGGCTGCCATATACTACGTGGGGAGTACTCTATACTACATGGCTGCCATATACTACGTGGGCAGTACTCTATACTACATGGCTGCCATATACTACGTGGGCAGTACTATATACTACATGGCTGCCATATACTACGTGGGCAGTACTATATACTACATGGCTGTCATATACTACGTGGGCAGTACTATATACTACATGGCTGCCATATACTACGTGGGCAGTACTATATACTACATGGCTGCCATATACTACGTGGGGAGTACTCTATACTACATGGCTGTCATATACTACGTGGGCAGTACTCTATACTACATGGCTGCTATATACTACATGGGCAGTACTATATACTACATGGCTGCCATATACTACGTGGGCAGTACTATATACTACATGGCTGCTATATACTACGTGGGCAGTACTCTATACTACATGGCTGCCATATACTACGTGGGCAGTACTATATACTACATGGCTGCTATATACTACGTGGGCAGTACTATATACTACATGGCTGCTATATACTACATGGGCAGTACTATATACTACATGGCTGTCATATACTACGTGGGCAGTACTCTATACTACATGGCTGCTATATACTACGTGGGCAGTACTCTATACTACATGGCTGCCATATACTACGTGGGCAGTACTATATACTACATGGCTGCTATATACTACGTGGGCAGTACTCTATACTACATGGCTGCTATATACTACGTGGGCAGTACTCTATACTACATGGCTGCCATATACTACGTGGGCAGTACTCTATACTACATGGCTGCCATATACTACGTGGGGAGTACTCTATACTACATGGCTGCCATATACTACGTGGGGAGTACTCTATACTACATGGCTGCCATATACTACGTGGGGAGTACTCTATACTACATGGCTGCCATATACTACGTGGGCAGTACTCTATACTACATGGCTGCCATATACTACGTGGGCAGTACTATATACTACATGGCTGCCATATACTACGTGGGCAGTACTATATACTACATGGCTGTCATATACTACGTGGGCAGTACTATATACTACATGGCTGCCATATACTACGTGGGCAGTACTATATACTACATGGCTGCTATATACTACGTGGGGAGTACTCTATACTACATGGCTGCTATATACTACGTGGGCAGTACTCTACTACATGGCTGCTATATACTACGTGGGGAGTACTCTATACTACATGGCTGCCATATACTATGTGGGCAGTACTCTATACTACATGGCTGTCATATACTACGTGGGCAGTACTATATACTACATGGCTGCCATATACTACGTGGGCAGTACTATATACTACATGGCTGCTATATACTACGTGGGCAGTACTATATACTACATGGCTGTCATATACTACGTGGGCAGTACTCTATACTACGTGGGGAGTACTCTATACTACATGGCTGCTATATACTACGTGGGCAGTACTCTACTACATGGCTGCTATATACTACGTGGGCAGTACTCTATACTACATGGCTGCTATATACTACGTGGGCAGTAATATATACTACGTGGGCAGTACTATATACTATATGGCTGCTATATACTACGTGGGCAGTACTATATACTACATGGCTGCTATATATTACGTGGGCAGTACTATATACTACATGGCTGCTATATACTACGTGGACAGTACTATATACAGTACTACATGGCTGCTATATACTATGTGGGCAGTACTATATACTACATGGCTGCTATATACTACGTGGGCAGTACTATATACTACGTGGGCTGTGTTAGATACTGCGTGGGCTGCGTTATATACTACATGGCTGCTATATACTACGTGGGCAGTACTATATACTACGTGGGCAGTGTTAGATACTGCGTGGGCTGCGTTATATACTACATGGCTGCTATATACTACGTGGCCAGTGTTACATACCATGTGGCGTGTGTTTTGTACTGCGTGGGCTGTGCTATATATTGCGTGGCCTGTGTTATATACTACGTTGCTGCTATATACTGCGTGGCCTGTGTTATATAGTACGTGGGCTGTGTTATATACTGTTTAGGCTGTGTTATATACTGCGTGGCCACTGTTATATATTGCGTGGCCTGTATTAACGCATCGGGTATTCTACAATATGTATGTATATAGCAGCAACATACTATATAGCACAGGCCACGTACTATTTGTCTGCTATATACTACATGGCTCCTATATACTACGTGGCCTGTGCTAAATACTATGTGGCTGCTATATACATACATATTCTAGAATACCCGATGCGTTAGAATGTATTATCTTGAGAAGGCAGACTTCTGTCTCCAAATCTCACCAGGGGGTCGTGCTGGGAACCAAGAAGAAAGAGAACATTTGACACCTCCTAGCTCTTTGGAAGAGAGATGTTAAGCCCCCGTCACACTAAAGGCCCCGTCTCACATAGCGAGATCGCTAGCGAGATCGCTGCTGAGTCACTAGTTTTGTGACGCAACAGCGGCCTCAGTAGCGATCTCGCTATGTGTGACACGTACCAGCGAGCAGGCCCCTGCTGCGAGATCGCTGGTCGTGTCGGAATGGCCTGGACCTTTTTTTGGTCGCTGAGGTCCCGCTGACATCGCTGAATCGGTGTGTGTGACACCGATCCAGCGATGTCTTCACTGGTAACCAGGGTAAACATCGGGTTACTAAGCGCAGGGCCGCGCTTAGTAACCCGATGTTTACCCTGGTTACCAGCGTAAATGTAAAAAAAAACAAACAGTACATACTCACATTCTGATGTCAGTCAGGTCCCTTGCCGTCTGCTTCCTGCTCTGACTGACTGCCGGCCGTACAGTGAGAGCAGAGCGCAGCAGTGACGTCACCGCTGCGCTCTCGCTGTACGGCTGCTCAGTCAGAGCAGGAAGCAGACGGCAAGGGACCTGACGGACACCGAAAGGCGAGTATGTACTGTTTGTTTTTTTGGTAACCAGGGTAAACATCGGGTTACTAAGCGCGGCCCTGCGCTTAGTAACCCGATGTTTACCCTGGTTACCCGGGTGCTGCAGGGGGACTTCGGCATCGTTGAAGACAGTTTCAACGATGCCGAAGTCGTTCCCCTGATCGTTGGTCGCTGGAGAGCGGTCTGTGTGACAGCTCCCCAGCGACCACACAGCGACTTACCAACGATCACGGCCAGGTCGTATCGCTGGTCGTGATCGTTGGTAAATCGCTATGTGAGACGGGGCCTTAAGCGAGATCGCTAGCGAGATCGCTGCTGAGTCACAAGTTTTGTGACGCAACAGCGACCTCAGTAGCGATCTCGCTATGTGTGACACGTACCAGCGATCAGGCCCCTGCTGTGAGATCGCTGGTCGTGTCGGAATGGCCTGGGCCGTTTTTTGGTCGTTGAGGTCCCGCTGACATCGCTAAATCGGTGTGTGTGACACTGATCCAGCGATGTCTTCACTGGTAACCAGGGTAAACATCGGGTTACTAAGCGCAGGGCCGCGCTTAGTAACCCGATGTTTACCCTGGTTACCAAAAAAAACAAACAGTACATACTCACCATCTGATGTCCGTCAGGTCCCTTGCCGTCCGCTTCCTGCTCTGACTGAGATCCGGCCGTACAGTGAGAGCACAGCACAGCAGTGACGTCACCGCTGCGCTCTGCTCTCACTGTACGGCGGCACTCAGTCAGAGCAGGAAGCGGACGGCAAGGGACCTGACGGACATCAGATGGTGAGTATGTACTGTTTGTTTTTTTTTTGTAACCAGGGTAAACATCGGGTTACTAAGCGCGGCCCTGCGCTTAGTAACCCGATGTTTACCCTGGTTACCCGGGTGCTGCAGGGGGACTTCGGCATCGTTGAAGACAGTTTCAACGATGCCGAAGTCGTTCCCCTGATCGTTGGTCGCTGGAGAGAGCTGTCTGTGTGACAGCTCCCCAGCGACCACACAACGACTTACCAACGATCACAGCCAGGTCGTATCGCTGGTCGTGATCGTTGGTAAATCGCTATGTGTGACAGGGCCTTAACATTACAGGGATACTATCTATCTGTGAGAACTTTTACACAGGGAATCTCAGAGCAAATAATATATTCATTGGTAGCGCGGCCGTGGTCCAATCAAAAACAAGCAAATCTATAAATTAGGCCTGTATACATAGAATCGTGTTCACATGTCAGAGCAGCCTGGGCAGCTGATGTGTTCCACCAACTCCATATTCACCCCCCCTCAGGGAGCAGAAAGCAGACTACAAAGTTAGACGTTTCTGTAAGTTTTCTCCTGTTTATTTTATACTGTTTTGCATACCCGTATGTCTTTTTATTATCATATTTTATACCTTTTTCTTACTGTAAGCACTGAATCTTTTTTTGTATTAAAGTATTAAACTTTAACAAGTTGAACCTTGAGGCTATGTGCACACATTGCGGATTTCCTGTGGATTTGCAGCGTTTTTTTACCATGCAGAAATGCTGCAGATCCGCAAGTGATTTACAGTACAATGTAAATCAATGAAAATAAAAATGCTGTGCTAATGGTGCGGAAAATTCCGCGCGGAAATGCTACAGATTAAAAGAAGTAGCATGTCACTTCTTTTGTGTGGATCTGCAGCGTTTTTGTACCCATTCCATTATAGAAATCCGCAGGGGTAAAAAACGCTAGAAATCTGCACAAAATCCGCAGTAAATCCACAGCAAATCTGCATAAAAAAACGCATCAAATCCGCACCTGCGCTTTTTGCCAAGAGATGCAGAATCCGCACAAAAAGTTCCAGAGGCTAATCTGCAATGTGTGCACATAGCCTCAATGTTCTAAATAATCCATAGCCTTAAACTGTATGATCTTTATGGGTGGTAGACATTAGTAGTAATATTTCCGGGGCTCATCGCCCATGTATTCGATGAGCGGTGGCAGCGTGTATGAGCGGGTGTGTGACCTGGGTCGGTGTGTGATTTATCCTCCCATTACAGCATAGGACAGAGGTCGAATGCTGGACTGAGAGTGGGGAGATAGATTAACCCTTGCAGGCACAACCCCAAGTCATGTGATGAGAGCGGACACGTGACGAATTAGTGACAGCACGGAGTAAGGGATCCGTGACACCATTTATTTATGTAAATAAAAAAAAACAAGCAATAAAAGTACATATGTTTGGTATCGCCACGTAAGTAACGACCCGACCTATAAAACTATCCCACTAGTTAACCCCTATAGTGAACACCATAAAAATAAATAAATAAAAAATGAGGCAAAAAAAGTGCTTTATCATCATACTGCCGAACAAAAAGTGCAATAAAACGTGATCAAAAAGACGAATATAAATAAACATGGTACCACTGTGTGGTGAAATATGTGTGTATATATATATATATATATATATCTATATGTGTGCAGTGGACTATATATAGATTTATTGTGTCACTGGCAATAATGTAACATCTGTCTTGAAAGCTGCAAGTCTCAGGTGTTAATATGTAGTTCCCCGAGACAAGCAGACTTCTGTCTCCAAATCTCACCAAGGGGTCTAGCTAGAGCCAAGAAGAAAGGTAACATTTGACATCTCTGAACTCTTGGAAGAGAGATGTTAATTACGGCCTGATAGTATCTATCTGTGAGAACTTTTACACAAAGGATCTCAAGAGAAAATAATATATTCTTTGGGGGGCGCAGCCATGGGCCAATCAAAAACCAAGCAATTATGATATTAACTTGAGGGGCCGGTCTAGAAACCTGACCTCCAGACCAAAGTTATAAATTAGGGCTGTAGACAGAGAACCAGAGAACGGAATAGTATGTCAGCTGGCAGAACCCCCGCTTTGAGGTGGGCTCAGGCGGTGAGCCCACCTCAAAGCCGCGACATGTCAGCTGTTTTGTACAGCTGATGTGTGCGCGCAATGAGCGCGAGCGGAATCGCGATCTGCCCGCGCCCATTAACTAGTTAAATGCCGCCGTCAAACGCTGACAGCGGCATTTAACTAGCGCTCCCGGCTGCGCGGCCGGAAGTGCTCGCACCGCTGACCCCCGTTACATGATCGGGGGTCATCGGTGCATTGCCATAACCAGAGGTCTCCTTGAGACCTCTATGGTTGTTGATGGCCGATTGCTTTGAGCGCCACCCTGTGGTCGGCGTTCAAAGCACACCTGCATTTCTGCTACATAGAGGTCATCTATGCTTCACCTCTATGTAGCAGAGCCGATCGTGCAGTGCATGCTTCTAGACTCCTATGGAGGCTATTGAAGCATGCCAAAATTAAGAAAAAAAGTATTTAAAAATATAAAAAAAATAAAAAAAATATATAAAAGTTCAAATCACCCCCCTTTTGCCCCATTCAAAATAAATCAATAAAAAAAATCAAACCTACACATATTTGGTATCGCCACGTTCAGAATCGCCCGATCTATCAATAAAAACAAAGGATTAACCTGATCGCTAAATGGCGTAGCGAGAAAAAAAATCAAAACGCCAAAATTCCGTTTTTTTTTGGTCGCCGCGATATTGCATTAAAATGCAATATCGGGCGATCAAAAGAACGTATCTGCACCAAAATGGTATCATTAAACGCCAGTTCGGAACGCAAAAAATAAGCCCTCACCCGACCCCAGATCATGAAAAATGGAGACGCTACAGGTATCGGAAAAGGCCGCAATTTCTTTTTTTTTTAGCAAAGTTGGGAATTTTTTTTTACCACTTAGATAAAAGAAAACCTATACATGGTTGGTGTCTATGAACTGGTAATGACCTGGAGAATCATAATAGCAGGTTAGTTTTAGCATTTGGTGAACCTAGCAAGAAAGCCAAACAAAAAACAAGTGTGAGATTGCACTTTTTTTGCAATTTCATCGCACTTGGAATTTTTTTCCCGTTTTCTGTTACATGGCATGGTAAAACCAATGGTATCGTTCAAAAGTACATCTCGTCCCGCAAAAAATGAGCCCTCACATGGCCATATTGACGGAAAAATAAAAAAGTTATGGCTCTGGGAAGGAGGGGAGCGAAAAACGAAAAATGCTCCGGGGGTGAAGGGGTTAAAGTATAAAACTTTAACAAGTTGAACCTTGAATGTTCTAAAAGAATCCATAGCCTAAGGTGTGTGAGCCTTATGAGTGATAGACATTATTAGTATTAATATTTCCGGGACTCATCGCCCGTGTGTTCAATGAGTGGTGGCAGCGTGTATGAGCGGGTGTGTGGCTTGGGTCGGTGTGTGATTTATGCTCCCATTACAGCGTAGGACAGAGGTTGAATGCTGGACTGAGAGTGGGGCGATAGATTAGCAGGCACAACCCCAAGTCACGTGTGAGAGCGGATACGTGGTGAATTAGTGACACCACGGAGTAAGTATCCGTGACACGCTGAAAACGTCATCTTGTCCCGCAAAAAAAGCCACCATACAGCGTCATTAGCAGAAAAATAAAAGTTATAGCTCTCAGAATAAAGCGATGCAAAAATAATTATTTTTTTTATATAAAATAGTTTTTATTGTGTAAAAGCGCCAAAACATAAAAAATTATATAAATGTGGTATCGCTGTAATCGTACTGACCCGAAGAATAAAACTGCCTTATCAAATTTTCTGTTCATTCTGCCTCCCAAATATCAGAATAAAAAGCGATAAAAAAGTCATGTGTCCTAAAATGGTACCAATAAAAACGTCAACTCGTCCTGCAAAAAACAAGACCTCACATGACTCTGTGGGCCAAAATATGGATAGATTATAGCTCTCAAAATATGGTGATGCAAAAACTATTTTTTGCAATAAAAAGTGTCTTTTAGCGTGTGACGGCTGCCAAACATAAAATCCGCTATAAAACCTGCTATAAATAGTAAATCAAACCCCCCTTTATCACCGCCTTAGTTAGGGAAAAAGAATAAAATTAAAAAAATGTATTTATTTCCATTTTCCCATTGGGGTTAGGGTTGGGGCTAAAGTTAGGGTTAGTGTTGGGGCTCAAGTTGGAGTTAGGGTTTGGATTATGTTTAGGGTTGGGGTTAGGGTTGGGATTAGGATTGGAATTAGGGTTAGGGGTGTGTCAGGGATAGGGGTGTGGTTAGGGTTGGGATTAGGGTTAGGGGTATGTTCGGGTTAGGGGTGTGGTTAGGGTTATGGTTGGGATTAGAGTTAGGGGTGTGTTCGGGTTATGGTTGGAGTTATAATGGGGGTTTCCACTGTTTAGGCACATCAGGGGCTCTCCAAACGCGACATGGCGTCCGATCTCAATTCCAGACAATTCTGCGTTGAAAAAGTAAAACAGTGCTTCTTCCCTTCTGAGCTCTGCCGTGTGCCCAAACTGTGGTTTACCCCCACAAATGGGGTATCATCGTACTCAGGACAAATTGGACAACAAATTTGGGGTCCAATTTCTCCTGTCACCCTTGTGAAAACAAAAATTTGGGGGCTAAAATCATTTTCTTGGAAAAAAATATTTTTTTTATTTTCACGGCTCTGTGTTATAAACTTTAGTGAAACACTTGGGGGTTTAAAGTTCTCACAGCACATCTAGATAAGTTCCTTGGGGGGTCTAGTTTCCAATATGGGGTCACTTGTGAGGGGTTTATACTGTTTAGGTACATCAGGGGCTCTGCAAATGCAACGTGACTCCCGCACACCATTCCATCAAAGTCTGCATTCCAAAACAGCGCTCCTTCCCTTCCGAGCTCTGCTATGCGCCCATATGGGGTATCAGCGTAGTTAGGATAAATTGGACAACAACTTTTGGGGTCCAATTTCTCCTGTTACCCTTGGGAAAATAAAATAAATTGGATCTGAAGTAACATTTTTGTGAAAAAAGTTAAATGTTCAATTTTTTTTTTAAACATTCCAAAAATTCCTGAGAAGCACCTGAAAGGTTAATAAACTTCTTGAATGTGGTTTTGAGTACCTTGAGGGGTGCAATTTTTAGAATGGTGTCACTTTTGGGCATTTTCTGTCATATAGGCCCCTCAAAGTCACTTCAAGTGTGAGGTGGTCCCTAAAAAAAAATGGTTTTGCAAATTTTGTTGTTAAAATGAGAAATCGCGGGTCAACCTTTTAACCCTTATAACTTTCTAACAAAAAAATTATGTTTCCAAAATTTTGCTAATGTAAAGCAGACATGTGGGTAATGTTATTTATTAACTATTTTGTATCATATGACTAATTTAAGGGCATAAAACTAAAAGTTTGAAAATTTTCGCCAAATTTCCGTTTTTTTTCACAAATAACTGCAAGTCATATCGAATAAATTTTACCATTATCATTATTAGAGGTTGAGTTCCCGTCTCTGCACAGGGGGAATCTCGGGCCATCTCCGCTGCGGTCTCCCATTCTTCTCCTGCCGCAGTGGATTCTGCTCAGCGGAGACGTCGGTCCCAGCGTCTCGCTCAGTCTGGCTCTGTACAGAGAGTTACTGCTGCTTTTCCGGCTTCTGCCATTGAAGTCAGTGCTGGGCAGCAGCGAGCAGACGCTTCTGGGACTAAGTCCTGCTTTTCTCGATCTGAGCATGCCCAGAGTAAGATCTCTCAGTGGAGATCGAGGGTCACATGATCAGACACTGCAGCTAAGGTCCTGTAGGTGCTCACGCTCTGTGGCACCCTCTCATTGGTCCTTCTTGGAAGGTCCTGTACGTGCTGCTACTATTTAAGGCTCGCATGGCCGCAAAACCATGCGCTAGTATTGCTTTCATTTATGTACTTTGCGCCAGTGTGGTCTTGTATGAGTGAGTGTATGAGTTCAGGGACCCGGCTGAAATAAGCCCCTAGAATGCTGGCACCTCCGGCGAGGAGTTTGTATGCTTGTGTGTTCAGGGACCTGGCCGAAATAAGCCCCTAGAATGCTGGCACCTCCGGCGAGGAGTTTCGTGTGCATGCAAGAGCACTGACTGTTCTTGTTTAGACAGTTAGCCTGTGCCTCTGTGGCGTCTAACAGGGCGCAGTGCTTTGAGTTCACGGCTGCTCTGTGAAGTAACAGAGTCAGCTAACACCGCCATTTAGTTCCGCTATTTGCTAGCAGCAGGTTCTCCTGCACGGTGGACCCCGGGCTGCGAACGCATCTATCCTAATAAAATATATACATTCATTAGGTGCGTTCCGCTAGCCCTAACATAATACTAGCGCCAGGGTCTGGCTAGTAAATGGCGGACATACAGCAATCTTTGCGGTATATCCAGCTGCTGGAGGGTAGGTTGGCGGCTCTCGAGAGCTCAACCTCAGCTGTGGATATTCCCGCAGTTGCTGTACAGGCTGCTAGCGTGGCTGCAGCAACCTTGTCCACTGCCACCCCTGTTCCGACATTTTCACGCCTCCCGCTCCCAGAAAAACTTTCTGGAGAAAGCAGATCTTGTAGGGGATTCGTGAGTCAGTGCTCTATTCACCTTGAGCTTCTGGCTGCACGTTTTCCCACAGAGCGGGCTAAGGTGGGATTTATTGTGTCCCTCTTGTCGGACAGGGCGTTGGAATGGGCTACGCCGCTGTGGGAGCATGGCGATCATGTGGTGCAGAGTGCTCTGTTGTTTCTGAGCACTCTGAAACAGGTCTTCCTAGGACCTCAAGTCACCCATGATACGGTGCTCCAACTGCTGGCATTAACTCAGGGTGAGTCCTTGGTCAGCCAATTTGCCATCCGTTTCCGAACTTTAGCTGCCGAGCTGGAGTGGTCGGATAAAGCCCTTATCCCCATATTTTGGAGGGGGCTGGCTGATCATGTTAAGGACGCTCTGGCCACTAGGGAGATTCCAGCCACACTGGAGGAGTTAATAACTGTCTCTACCCGTATTGACCTCCGTTTTTACGAGCAGAGGTTAGAGCGAGCCTAGTGTAGGCAGAGGTTTCAGCTGGCTCCCACCTTCGCCAGACCTCTGGAATCTCCGGTCCTGGTTCCTGAGTCACATGAGGCCAGGGAGGTGTCAAGAGCGGATTCTAAGTCCCGGACCGCTTGGGCATCCAAGGCCTGTCATGTTTGCCAGCAGTCTGGACATCTTGCCACCAGATGTTCCCAGCGGTCGAGGAGACGTCAGCCTCTAGTGGTAGTCGGTGGAGGTACTCTAGATACGGCGACGTTTGCCTCAAAATTGTCCTTTAAGGGGACAATTATTATTGGCTCATCTTCCCACTCAGTAGAGCTCTGCGTGGATTCTGGGGCGGAGGGCAATTTCATGTCTTCCGCCTTTGCCCAACGTCACGCAATACCCCTGGTTATGCTAACGCAACCAGTTACGGTACGAGTGGTGAATGGGTCGACACTGCCTTCACAGATAACTCACCAGACCATTCCTTTTACTCTGTCCATGTCGCCATCCCATCAGGAGACAGTATCTCTGCTCGTCATACCTGAGGGTATTGATGAGGTCCTGTTGGGGATACCTTGGTTACGGTATCACTCTCCACATATCGAGTGGTCTTCAGGCAGAATTTTGGGATGGGGTGAGTCTTGTGAGGGTAGGTGTCAAAGGGAGTGCGTTCAGGTTGCTACTACAGAGGTACCCGCAGATCTATCCTCTCTCCCCAAACAATACTGGTCTCATGCGGACGTGTTCTCCAAAAAGGCGGCGGAGACCCTTCCGCCTCACCGCCCCTATGACTGTCCTATTGATCTCTTGCCTGGTGCTGAGCCTCCCCGGGGTCGAGTTTATCCGTTATCTCTCCCGGAGACGGAGGCTATGTCTCAGTACATCCAAGAAAATCTGGCAAGAGGGTTCATCAGGAAGTCAGTGTCGCCTGCTGGGGCTGGGTTCTTCTTTGTTCAAAAGAAGAATAAGGAACTGCGTCCATATATAGACTACAGGGGTCTTAACGCCATCTCCATTAAGAACAAATACCCATTACCCCTGATATCTGAGCTTTTTGATAGGCTACGGAGAGCAAGGGTATTTACAAAATCTGCGGGGTGCTTACAACCTGATTCGCATCCGTGAGGGGGACGAATGGAAGACGGCTTTTAACACCAGGGATGGGCACTATGAGTATCTGGTGATGCCCTTCGGGCTCTGTAATGCCCCAGCCGTTTTCAAAGACTTTTTGAATGACATCTTTCGGGATATGCTCTCCACCTCGGTCGTCGTCTATCTGGATGATATTCTCATCTACTCTCCAGATATCGACTCCCATCGGAGAGATGTTCGCAAAGTCTTTGACCTCTTACGGGCAAACTCCCTCTACGCCAAGTTGGAGAAGTGTGTGTTTGAGCAGGAGTCCTTGCCATTTCTTGGTTATATCATCTCTGCCCAGGGTTTGGTTATGGATCCAGCCAAGCTACAGGCTGTGATGGACTGGCAGGAACCCCATTCTCTTAAAGCGGTGCAGCGCTTTATGGGGTTCATTTACTACTATCGACAGTTCATTCCACACTTCTCAACGTTGGTAGCTCCCTTGGTTGCCCTTACCAAGAAAGGGGCAAATCCCAAATTGTAGTCTGAGGAGGTCTCCAAGGCCTTTAATTCCATAAAGTCACACTTCGCTAGCGCTCCCATCCTACATCGCCCCGATGTAGACAAACCATTTATCATGGAGGTGGATGCCTCATCTGTTGGTGCTGGAGCAGTTCTCTTCCAAAAAGATGCTCAAGGTCGGAAGCATCCTTGCTTCTTCTTTTCAAAGACCTTCTTACCAGCAGAGAGGAATTATTCCATCGGGGACATGGAGTTGCTGGCCATGAAGTTGGCCTTCTCAGAGTGGAGACATCTCTTGGAGGGAGCTCGTTTTCCTTTCCAAGTCTTCACAGACCATAAAAATTTGGTGTACCTGAAGACAGCCCAGCGGTTAAATTCTCGCCAGGCTAGATGGTCCTTGTTCTTCTCCCGGTTCCATTTCACCCTCCATTTTCTTTCTGGGGAGAAGAACATTCGTGCCGACGCTCTCTCTCTCGCTCTGTTGTGTCATCTGTGGAGGAGGAAGAGGAGCCTCGGCTTATTGTCCCCACTGAGAGCCTGAGAACCGTAGCTCCAGTTTCGTTAGAGTCTGTGCCTCCGGGCAAGACTTTTGTACCATCCAATTTGCGACCGGAGGTTCTCTCGTGGGCTCATTCGTCCAGGGTGGGTGGACATTTTGGGACAAAAAGGACATCTGAGCTGTTGGCAAGGGATTATATACTGGCGTGTGTCTCCTGCGCCAAAAATAAGTCTCCTCGACAACGGCCAGCTGGGTAACTCTATCCATTGCCGGTGGCAGATAGGCCCTGGGAGATGGTCGGGATGGACTTTGTGGTGGGTTTGCCCAAGTCTCGGGGCTGTACCATCATTTGGGTTATCACCGATCACATCTCCAAAATGGTGCATTTGGTGCCGCTTCCGCGGTTACCTTCGGCACGGGCCTTGGCAGCGTTGTTCATTAAGCACATCTTTCGCCTACATGGTATGCCAGACAAGATTGTCAGTGACCGGGGTCCCCAGTTTGCATCTCGGTGCTGGAGAGAGCTTTGTCGTCTTCTCAGCATTGAGTTAAATCTCTCTTCCGCATATCATCCCGAGACGAATGGATTGGTAGAGAGGGCCAATCAGACCTTGGTCACATATCTACGACATTTTGTCTCAGCCAGGCAGGATGACTGGGCATCCTTGCTACCGTGGGCACAGTTTGCGCTGAACAATGCGGTTGCCGACTCCACTGGACAAATCCCATTCCTCCTCAACTATGGTCAGCATCCGTGGGTATCTGTGCCTATGCCTGTGTCTTCTGCCGACTCCAGGGTGGCAGACTGGGCTGTGGAAGCACGGGATATTTGGGACCGCACTCAGGATGCCATTCAGGTCTCCAAGGAGAGAATGAGGTCCTCCGCCAATGCACATCGGCGCCCCGCTCCGACTTTTGCTCCCGGCGACTTAGTGTGGCTTTCCGCCCGTAACATCAGGCTGCGAGTTGAGTCCACTAAGTTTGCACCTCGCTACTTGGGCCCTTTCAAGGTCCTCAAACAGGTTAACCCTGTGGTCTATCGTTTAGCCCTTCCGCCACACCTGGGTATCACCGACACCTTCCATGTGTCCCTCTCGAAACCTGTATACATGTCCCGGTTTTCCGAGTCATCTGCCGGGACATCGGGTTCGTCTACGGACGATTACGAGGTGAATGCTATTTTGGGGTGCAAGGTGGTTCGTGGCAAAAAGTTTTATTTGGTGGACTGGAAGGGTTACGGTCCTGGGAGCTGCTGAGCACATTCGGGCTCCGCAGCTCATTGCTGCCTTCGAGCGTAGCGAGTCCCAAGGAGGGGGGGTAATGTTAGGGGTCGAGTTCCCGTCTCTGCACAGGGGGAATCTCGGGCCATCTCCGCTGCGGTCTCCCATTCTTCTCCTGCCGCAGTGGAGTCTGCTCAGCGGAGACGTCGGTCCCAGCGTCTCGCTCAGTCTGGCTCTGTACAGAGAGTTGCTGCTGCTTTTCCTGCTTCTGCCATTGAAGTCAGTGCTGGGCAGCAGCGAGCAGACGCTTCTGGGACTAAGTCCTGCTTTTCTCGTTCTGAGCATGCCCAGAGTAAGATCTCTCAGTGGAGATCGAGGGTCACATGATCAGACACTGCAGCTAAGGTCCTGTAGGTGCTCACGCTCTGTGGCACCCTCTCATTGGTCCTTCTTGGAAGGTCCTGTACGTGCTGCAGCTATTTAAGGCTCGCATGGCCGCACGGCCATGTGCTACTATTGCTTTCATTTATGTACTTTGCGCCAGTGTGGTCTTGTATGAGTGTGTTCAGGGACCCGGCTGAAATAAGCCCCTAGGATGCTGGCACCTCCGGCGAGGAGTTTCGTGTGCATGCAAGAGCACTGACTGTTCTTGTTTAGACAGTTAGCCTGTGCCTCTGTGGCGTCTAACAGGGCGCAGTGCTTTGAGTTCACGGCTGCTCTGTGAAGTAACAGAGTTAGCTAACACCGCCATTAGTTCCGCTATTTGCTAGCAGCAGGTTCTCCTGCACGGTGGACCCCGGGCTGCGAACGCATCTATCCTAATAAAATATATACATTCATTAGGTGCTTTCCGCTAGCCGTAACAATCATAAACTACAATGTGGCACGAGAAAACATTCTCAGAATCACCAGGATCCGTTGAAGTGTTTCAGAGTTATGACCTCACAAAGTGACAGTGGTCAGAATTGACAAAAATGGCCTGGTCAGGAAGTTGAAAACAGGCTTCGGGGTGAAGGGGTTAAAGATGAGCAGCAGTTCAGAGCTGAGACTCACAGTAGCTAATCTGAACAATGAGAACTGTCAGTTATCGAAGTTCAAAGTGGAGGTGTTATTGTCTAAAGATGATTTATGGGAGGTAATCACTAGAGACAGACCCAATGATAACAATCAGACATGGGATAAGAAAAACAGACAAGCAAGAGCTACTATCAACTTATTAGTGGAGGATGATCAGTTAATCCACGTATGGAATGAGAATACAGCAAAGGGAATGTGGGAAGCATTGAGAAAGCTACATGAAAGATCCATCTTAAATCACAAACTATTCCTGCTTAGGCTACGTTCACATTTGCGTTGTGCGCCGCAGCGTCGGCGCCGCAGCGCACAACGCAAACAAAAACGCAGCAAAACGCTGCGTTTTGCGCCGCATGCGTCGTTTTTTTCATTGAATTTGGACGCAGCAAAAATGCAACTTGCTGCGTCCTCTGCGCCCCGACGCGGGCGCCGCAGCGACGCATGCGGCGCAAAACGCAAGTGCGCCGCATGTCCATGCGCCCCCATGTTAAATATAGGGGCGCATGACGCATGCGGCGCCGCTGCGGCGCCCGACGCTGCGGCGCTGGCCGCAAATGTGAACGTAGCCTTAGAAAACTTTACAAGATGAGATTAAGTGCAAGGAAAGACAAGCAGGAGCATATACACTTGATGGAGGTGGTAACAGCTGAGATCAGTCTCTGAAGTCATTACGGAAAGCCATATATCAGCAATATTATTGTGCAGTTTACCAAATTCATACACTGCTCTGATTAATGTACTAGAGATTAGACCTGAAGCAGACATTACACTAGAGTTTGTAAAGACCAGACTTATACATGAATATCATGGAAGGAAAGAGCAAACAAAGGATTCCACTGAAAGGGATAGTGAAAATGCTCTTAAATTGACAAACAAGAAGCCCCATAATACAGAGACAAGAGAATGTTTCAGATGTAAGAAAAAGGGACATTTAAAGAAAGACTGTACTGTATGGAAAGCAGAACAACAGAAATTACACCAAAAAAAGAATAAACAGAAAGTAAAAAGCACAATTTTTAACCCACATGCAGATCACTGGAATGGTACATTTAAAGTAACTGATTCAGGCTGTTTTTTTGACTCAGGAGCAACAAGTCACATGACTAGTGATAAAAGCTTTTTTACTGAGCTTGATTAAAATAAGGAGAAAGCAATTTATCTTGCAGATGGGAGTAAAATAACCGCAGAAGGTATTGGACAAGGAATGCTAATATGTCCTGATAGATTTGGGCATAATTCAAAATTACTAGTAAAGGATGTGTTATATGTTCCAGGACTAGAAGGAGGATTGCTATCCGTAAAGCATCTGACAACCAAAGGACTTACTGTAAAATTCAAAGATGATAATTGTACAATCCTAGCGGGAGATAAGGTAACAATTAATGTCAAAGCAGGAGAATAATTATATCATCTAGACACATTAAAGGAACAGATGAAGTTATGTACACTTGATCACAAGAATTGTATTCACATGTGGCGTAGACGTCTAGACATCCTGAGAGTATAATGGCGTTACAAAAGAAGAATTTGACAAAAGACCTATTGATATCTGATTGCTCGATTACCGTAAAATGTGAATGTTGTATAAAATCTAAAGCTACAAGAGTATCCATACCTAAGAGAGTGAGACAAAATGCACAAAACCACTTGGCTTGGTCCACACTGATGTATGTGGACCCATGAAAATGACCACATCAGGAGGTAATAGATATATGGTGACCTTCATAGATGACTACTCAAGATACACAGTCACATACTTGATAAAGAACAAAAGTGAAGTTTTTGAAAAATTTGAAGACTGTGACAAAGTCAAATAACAAGTTACAGAGGAAGCCAATCACCATCAGAAGTTATAATGGAGTTGAATTTACAGGACACCAAATAGAAAACTACTTAAGGCTGCTTTCACACTAGCGTCGGTATGGGCCCGTCGCAGTGCGTCGGGCCGACGTACCGACACATGCTGTGAAAGAAAAGCACAACGGGGCAGCGGAAGCAGTCTTACGACGCTTCCGCTGCCCTATTGTAAGGTCTGGGGAGGAGTTTCGGCTAGACGCACAAAAAAACATTACATGTAACTTTTTTTGTGGCGGCGGTGCACCAAAACACGACGCAACCGTCGCACGACGGTTACGACGTGTGGCGATACGTCGCAATTCGTCAGTAATGTAAGTCTATGGGGGAAAAACGCATCCTGCAGACAACTTTCAATGATGCGTTTTTTCTCCTAAACGACGCATTGCGACGTCCGCCGAAAAAACGCTAGTGTGAAAGTAGCCTAAGACAGAATGGAATAGAGCATCCAAAGACTTCCATACACATCTGAACAGAAGGGGGAGCAAAAAGGAAAAACAGAACTCTGACTGAAATGATAAGATGTATGCTAACAGACTCCAAGCTACCAGAGAAATACTGGGGTGAAGCAGCAATGACAGCTACTTATATACAAAACAGACTGAAAAAAACCATATGAACTGTGGCAAGGTAAGAAACCAGGTGTGAATCATTTAACAGTTTTTGGTTGCAAAGTTTTTGTGTTTATTCCAGAAGAAAAACACTCCAAACTTCAAAACAAAGCCATTGAAGGAATAATTTGTCGGATATAGTGACAATTGCAAAGGATACAGAATCCTAGATCCCAAGACAGAATCACAGTGAGTAACAGTGTAACATTCATTGAAGATCTAAATGATGACATCACTGGAAAGAAAAAGTTAGAGAAGTGACAGTGATATAACTGCAGGAACATCTGATGAGAAAGAAGTGGAAAAAGATGAAAATAAAAAAACTGAAAGTCCAGAGATACAGCTCCATACAGACACAGAACCAAGACGCTCAATAAGAGAAAACAAGGGAAGACCACCTCGGCGTCTTTCATACAAGACAAATACAAATAAAATGTATGAAGCTACATCTTGGGAGAACATATCTCAACATTCAGAAGAAAAGGCCAACAAATGGCTAAAGGCTGCAGAAACAGAAATAAAATCCATGCATGATTAAACACGGTCACTGACAGAACTACCAAAAAGAAAAAAGGCTATAGGATGTAAATGGATTTTTAAAGTAAAATACCAAGCAGACGGCACAGCTGATCGATACCGAGCAAGACTCGTAGCTAAAGGCTATTCTCAGAAACATGGAGAAGACTATGATGAGACATTTGCTCCAGTTGTGAAACACACCACAATCAGAACTTTGTTTGCAGTTGCAGCAACGAAACAAATGCAGTTGAAACATCTGGATGTAAAGGCAGCATTTCTGAATGGTGACTTAACAGAAGACATTTACATGGAACAACCCCCATGATTCAAGGATAAAAGGGAAACCAAATGAGATTTGTAAACTACGGAAAAGTATATATGGTTTAAAACAAGCCACTAATGCATCACAGAAGTACTCCTAAATGAACATTTTCAAAGAAGCAAAGCAGATCCTTGTCTATATACAAAGAGACTGACAGATGGATCTTTGTGCTGATATATGTGGTTGATATTTTAGTTTTGTGACAGGGTGTACGGCAGAGCAAGAAGGACAACAGGCCAAGGGATGATTCCACAGATTTATCAAGAACGCTGGAACAACACATGCAGGTAGATCTACAGAGTCGACAATTAGTCCAACGGAACAGGTTCGGGGGCACCTCCCGATAATCCTTGTGCCAGCTAACAAAGCAATAGTCCACACGAGTCCAAGGGATCCCAAAACAATCCCACGAACGACGAGATATGTCCTCAGCTCAAGTCTCGCCCCGTTCGCTTCCGCAGTCACAGATGGACATGGGGTCTTGCCTCAGCTAAGAATCCCCACTCCTCCTTCAAAGGTCAACTCACATCTGATCTCAAAAATAAGAATGGATTGTCTGAGCTCCTGGGATCCGCCCATGAAGGGGGTAGGGGTCACACCTTCTGTTCAATGGTTGGGTCCACCAGAAGATTCTATTCTGGTCGGCTCCGCTTAGTCTACGTAGTATGTACATTTGACTAGCCACCTGCTGTGAGGAAGAATGGCTATTCCTTCACTAGTTGACAAAGCTTAATAACATTAAAGCTTAGGGCTGCAAGCATTGGGGGAAGGAGACATTGTTACAGGTGACTCCCAGCACAAGAAAATACATAAATTACAGCTAATAGAAGCCAGAGAACAGTTACATACATCAAATGGCATATTTTCAAATACAGGACAGGGCAAAAGTACATATGACAAGTTTGTTTTGAAAAAAAAAAAAGGTATGAAGCGGAGATAGTGAAAACTTTGTATCAACACTTTGAGATCAAAGATCTGGTAAATGTGAAACAGTACCTAGGAATACAGATGGAAAGAGAAAACGGGAGTTTCCTTCTTAATCAAAATCACATGATTCAAGACATAATCGAAACATTTGGATTGAAAGATGCAAAACCAGTAAAGTCTCCAATGGAACCCAACTATCTGATGGAAATAAATAGCGAACAGAATTTGTTACCGAATAATGAATGTCACTGGGTCCTTCTCCGGTATCACACAATCAACAGAGCAAGAGAATAGTGAACAATTCCAAGACCTTTAATTAGGCATAAATAAGAAAGGTCCATATACGATCCACCGCACAAAGGATAAGATAGTCCAGAAGCCGAATGCAGTTCAGTAACAGAATAACAGTCCAGCAGACAGGATAACAGTCCATATACTCTTCTTTCTCTCTGAGGTGCTGTGTTCAAATCATAGTTCCACACATGATCTGATCTGTTTCTCACCTCACTGATATTTTAAAAGTCCCCCTCCTCATTCACAGGTCAGGAGGGGGAAGGTTGCAGGGGCTCATTGTTTCAACAAGCTAGGTCAATATGTCATTAGCATATTAGCAAACAGGATTATTCACTGACCCTGTGAGAAGACAACAGTACAGTACTGTGGGGGCTGATATCAGATGGCAACCACAGCCATTCATCAATTAGCAAATAACTCATCCTACAAGAGAACACCATGATAATCAGTAAAATAGAAATATACACAAAAATGATACCCACATAGCATATCACAACCTCTCCCCCTCATAATAAGTGAGCACGCTATGAGGTCGACACAGACCTCTTGCCTGCTCACTTTAGTCCACATTGCTCCACTGTTTATAGTTCCTTGTACTGTGGCAGAGGTTGCAATAATCATGAGCACTTGTCCATAAATTCCCGGGTCCTGGCTTTATGGCCATACCAGGTTTCTTGACTGGACTGGGCCGTTCGCTGATGTTCATTAGCCAAGGTAGCTAGCTGGGCGAGACAGTCTCTGAACTCTAGAACGTATGATGGGCGTTCCGGTATCTGCGATATCTCCCTCCAATTGTTCATTCAGAAGAGTGAGAGGCCCATGGACGTTCTGGCCAAACAGATTGCTCCCCGGTGAGGTCTGGATGTCGTGGTGCTTGAAGGGCCTGTAGTCGGGTGACTTCTCGCACTGTTGAGGGAGGATCTAAAGTGATCCTTCATGGTTAACTCAGTGATTTCCAAATTAATCTACAGGGCGTTGCCGGCAACTGAAAATGACCAGACGGAGACGTGTGTCTCTGTTTGGGGGGGGATTAAGCAGATCTCTCTGGCGCCCGTTTATTGTGTATGACTTCATAGTCATAGAAATTATACTTCAACCAATCAGCATAAGAACACACTCACAGTTCTTAACCTATAAGAATGCAGGAACAGTCTGTGTGTCAAAGTTTCGTAGAACAATACACCCTCAGTCTCATGTTCTGTTTAGATTGCAACAATCAAGGTCTCATAACAGCTGTAAACTTTAGCCTACTAGCAAAATTTATCTTAGAACAGCAAAATAGAGTCGAAAAGCACAAAATGGAGAATCTTTCTTAATTTGTCCCTTCACATTCCCCCCCTAGATAAATTTTGTTAATTAATGTCCAGCATCAGAGGTACTATCCCAAGCTCGAGGGGTACTGGTCTTCACAAGGCTAGTGCCATCTTACCAGCCATGGCTGTTGCGGTGTACCCGTCTGTTGTGAATTTGCTTTTTGCTCCCTCTAGTGGTTACTAGTTTTTTGACTCTGGTTTTTCTGTCATTCCTTTTATCCGCACCTGGGTCGTTAGTTAGGGGTGTTGCTATATAGCTCCCTGGACCTTCAGTTCAATGCCTGGCAACGTAGTTATCAGAGCTAGTCTGCTGTGCTCTTGTCTACTGATCCTGGTTCCAGTTATATCAGCTAAGTCTGCCTTTTGCTTTTTGCTATTTGTTTTGGTTTTGTATTTTTGTCCAGCTTGTTGCATATCTATATCCTGACCTTTGCTGGAAGCTCTAGGGGGCTGGTGTTCTCCCCCCGGACCGTTAGACGGTTCGGGGGTTCTTGAATTTCCAGTGTGGATTTTGATAGGGTTTTTGTTGACCATATAAGTTACCTTTCTTTATTCTGCTATCAGTAAGCGGGCCTCTCTGTGCTAAACCTGGTTCATTTCTGTGTTTGTCATTTCCTCTTACCTCACCGTCATTATTTGTGGGGGGCTTCTATCCAGCTTTGGGGTCCCCTTCTCTGGAGGCAAGAAAGGTCTTTGTTTTCCTCTACTAGGGGTAGCTAGATTCTCCGGCTGGCGCGTGTCATCTAGAATCAACGTAGGAATGATCCCCGGCTACTTCTAGTGTGGGCGTTAGGAGTAGATATATGGTCAACCCAGTTACCACTGCCCTATGAGCTGGATTTTTGTATTCTGCAGACTTCCACGTTCCTCTGAGACCCTCGCCATTGGGGTCATAACACCCGTCCCCCCTGTATACTAGAATTTACGAATAACAATTATTGATAACAGTGGTGGGGATCTTTTGAAGATGGCCATGTGCTTGGCTTCAACATCTTCATCAGATAACTTTGTGAAATCGGTGTAGAGAAGAGCAGGGGTGGCAACGCTTTTGGTTTCATCATTAGTTGTCTTAGTGCAGAATTTCCTAATACATACAGAAGTACACCAAAGAACAAGTTTTAGTATTACATACATAACAAGGATAAAGGCAACAATATATAACAAACTTTGCAAGATTCCAGCTATCCAGCCCCCAAGTCCCTCAAACCAATTGGCCGGATTAAAAAAGGAGAAGGTGTCTGCCCACCAACTGTCCTTATTATGGTCATTGTCTTTATCATATTGATCTCTGAGTCTTTGAATATCTTCTAACTTTAACTTCATAGTGCTATTGGGATCTGTATAATGACAGCATGCAGGTCCAATAACCTGACACGTACCACGCTGTGCTGCTGTTAAATAGTTCAGTACTACAGTGTATTAATTAGTGACTAATAAATTGGTTTTGGACAGCAACAGTAGTATTAAATATATCCAATATATCCCAAATTTGATCATCTAGAAAATCTATGGCCCTAAGCAATTTATCCCACATTTGTGTAATCATAGGGTAAATGAAAATAGAACTAACAATTTTATTGGCTATACCCATCTGTACTACTAATCTTTCATGATATTGTACAAACTTATTATTCAAGAATGTTGGGGAATTTGGGCTGTCCCATGTGGTTACCAATATTATTATATGGAAATACGAAAAACCAAAACATTATGTCCCCTTATTTGCTACTAGTCTGTTTGACCAGCTTGCTGTGCGATACGTGGATCCACGTCGGCCTTCCTTCCAGCTTTACTGACATAGGAGTGATACTGAGGACTTGGTAGGGACCGTCATACAAGGGTTCTAGTCCGTATTTTCTGACATGCCTTTTCACGACCACAAAACCACCAGACTTCAAGTTGTGACAAGTATCGGTTTCGGCTTAATCTGGAAGGGAAGAAGAAACTAAAACATGGGTGTTAGCAAGATTTTTACTAAGCTGAATAACATATTGAACAGCACGGTCAGTTTCTTTTGATAGCTACTGAGGCTGGAAATTTGCAACTGGGGGCTTAGCACCAAACAGTATCTCATATGGGTACAGGCCATGATTTGCCTTAGGGGTAGTAAGAATGTGGTACAGTACAATGGGTAGGAGCCCTGGCCATGGAGCTGTAGTCTCCTGCATCATTTTGGTCAATTGTCCCTTCAGTGTGCCGTTCAGCCTCTCAACTTTCCCACTGGATTGTGGATAGTACGGAGTATGGAGGGCTACAGTGGATCCAAGCATTATCAAAACCTCCTGATACACATGAGAAGAAGAGGCCGGGCCTTGGTCACTTTCGATGACTTCTGGAAAACCATATCTGCATATGACTTCCATCACCAGTTTCTTTGCTGTAGTCTTTGCAGTCATGTTGGTAACGGGGAATGCTTCAGGCCAACTGGAGAACATGTTGACAACCACCAGACAATATTCATACCTTCCAGACTTAGGCAACGTGATGTGGTCCACCGAGCCTTTGGAAAGGATAGTCGGGCTTAGCAAGGTGCTTCGGGGGTACATGTTGAAGTTGACCGGGATTGCAGGCCTGACAGATATTACATGCACGGTTGACTGCTGTCGGGACTGTAGAAATACCTGGAGCCCAGTAGAATTTTTGTACCAGGGCTAGGGCCTGTTTTTTTTTTTTTTTTTTTTTTTCCCCTCGATGTGTGGGCCCATGTGCCTACATGGCAATAGCAGGATACATCCGCTTAGGGAGACACACAAATTGGTCCTTTTTCCAGAGACCATGTCCATACGTGCTCCATCAGCCTTCCACCGCTTCACTTCTTCCTTTGGAGACATTCTCTGCATCGTCATTAAGCGGTCTCGCGGGGTCTGACAGAAAACCTCAGTCTGTCGTGGATCATCAGGTTCCTGTAGAGTCTGTGTTTCTTGTAACTGTTTACGCTGAGAGCGTGTGGTCACCATAGTTGATATGGTCGGTTCAACGGGTAGGAGAGAAGCAGCTTTTGCTTGCATATCCGCAAAGGTGTTACCAACAGTCTGTGGACTGTTCCTAGGACCGTGCGCCTTAACTTTGATAATGGCCACCTGGGTAGGTAATTTGATTGAGTCCATGAGGGTTTTAACAGCTTCAGCATTCTTCACTGGAGTCCCGGCGGTGGTAATAAACCCTCGATTGGCCCATAGGGCTCCGAAATCATGAGCAATACCAAATGCATACTGTGAGTCCGTGTATATATTAGCCCGCCTGTCTTTGGCCAGAATACATGCAGTAGACAGAGCCTGAAGTTCTGCTTTTGCTGACAGTGAGGGAGGGAGTGCAGCTCCGTGCACTACAGTGTCTTCCGTAGTAACAGCGTATCCAGTGTGGAATCTGCCAAAATCATCAGCATATCTTGAACCATCTTTCAGGGCATTGTAGAAAGGTTGCATTATCTGGGATGCGTCCGGTGTCCACTGACGACAATAAGTACATAGTCCAAGAAAACGCTGGAG
The DNA here is from genome assembly GCF_051348905.1 of Ranitomeya variabilis. Taxonomy (NCBI): domain Eukaryota; kingdom Metazoa; phylum Chordata; class Amphibia; order Anura; family Dendrobatidae; genus Ranitomeya; species Ranitomeya variabilis. Next base: position 750,801,643 of record NC_135235.1, on the reverse strand, counting down.
TTCAGTCTCATCTTTCGGAAAAGGAAGGGAGCTGACGGCTATTATTCCTTCTTTTGTGAGGTGTCTGACACCCTGAAGGAGACAGTGACCCAAAAATATCACATGACCAAGACAGAACCGAAGTCTCGAGGCCCGAAACCCAACAGTTCAGATCTGCCAGATACTTGAGGAGGCTAACAGTGGCAGCAATGGCTTCCTGCTCTGTTCGTGCACACAACAAAAGATCAGCCACATACTGAAGTGGTGTGACATAGGGGTGATTTAACTGCCTGAGTAAAAGACACTCGCCCATATTTTTTTCAAACTGATTGGGACTATTTTGGGCCCTTTGTGGCATAACTGTCCACATCAATTGTTGTCCCTGATAAGTGAATTCAAATAGAAACTGGCAATCTGGGTGTAATGGAATGCTGAAGAAGGCATTGGCAAGGTCGATGACTGTGAACCAAGCAGCATCCTGAGATATCTGGGACAAAAGAGTATGGTTCTATAGGCATTATTGGGGGTGGATCTGGGCCTATCAGGGCCATCATAACCGTAGGAAGGGCATGTAGGATACAGGGGTTATATAATGTAAGAACCATCTGACCATCATCTTGGAATTGTATTCTGGAGCGGAACTGTGATAATATATCTGCCCCCAGTAAATTTACCGGACATACGGGAGAGATTAGGAACTGAACAGTAACCTCAAGGAAAGGACCCACAGGGTTTTGTAAGAGTATATTTATTCGGTCTGCCATCTACTCTAATTAAAACAAGCTCTTGGTCTGAGAATTGACATTGGGGGGCTTGGGAGGGAGATTCCCAGACAGGGTTAAAAGGGATATTGGAGTATGAGACTGGATTTGTGTATGGGAGGAGGGCTGGAGCTGAAGTCTGTTACATGAACCACTGATAAGGAACGGAGCTGCGTCCTTGTAGCTTGTGGGGGGGGGGCTGAGATTGGAGCAGGAATCGTCCTTGTAAATGTGGGGGGGGCTGGGGTTGGTGCTGGAATCACTGTGGCTACTGGTTTAACCTTTTGATTTCCCTGCTGATGCAGAACGGGCTAAGTTCTTTTGAAAACTCTTTACTACTTTTAATGCATCATCTGGAGTGGAAGTCTCGATATCAGGTCTAACTGACATTATTGCCTCTTTCAATTCAGATTTAAGGCCGGACATTAAAGCTACTACAAAAGGTGTGTATGGGCTTTATTTTACAATGAGAATCCCAGATCTTTAAATACTACCATAAGACACCCATAGAATTTCTCGGCAGTCCAGGATATATTGGTGCCTTGGGGTTAAGGGGCATAGGGCTTACAGTCAGGAGTAGATGCTTAATTTCCTGGGGAGGGACCATATTTCACTTTCAACTTACAATATTTCTTTGTACTTCAAAACAATATTGTCGCTTTAAACAAAACACAAATCTCCCAGCGCGTTCTACACCAAGGATTAAAAATACAGAGAAACTTAGAACGCAGCTACGTGCCCCCTCCATACCAGAGACACAGAGATAAGAAAATCACAGCATTCCTCAGCACAGAAATAAGAAAGCAATAGCGCGCAGCTGTTTGACCCCTCCCATCAGGTATTTTAGAAATTTACAGAAACAGAATACAGCAGTTCTCAGACTTAATTGATTTCTACAAAACCTTCATCACGCAACTCACATGCCAGAACACCTTAGAAAAACCAATGATTGAGAATATTTTCCCCATCTTTGTGCTAACAGTATCAGATTCATCACACAAATTAAAAGTCTTCTTCTTCCACGGAAACTGATTCTCCTTTAGAGCTAAATATCCTTACTTTGTCGTGCATAGTACTAGAGCGGCCGTATAGTCTATTCCACTGGGTCTACCTGTCCCCCTCTGGGACAACCCAAAAACGCGGTACTCAGCGAAAGGAGGAGGGCGTCTCAGACTTTCCCTCCGGACACCTCTGGAAATACACATATATATCTATATATTCCTGAGTTACGCATCCTACCCATCTTCCATCACCTCACCGCGCCTGATTCTAACAGTGATCAGGAATTCAGGATATTTTGACTATAAAGAGAATTACATCACTGGTCAATCCGGGGTGTCCGTCCCTTATGAGGTACGGTTCGAGCACTGGGCTCCCAATGGAACTACACCTTAATATGATTACACTCAAGAATCACCCCACCATCGGGGACAAACCTCAGATCCTCTTTGCAGCACAAACACAGGAAAACCACACCAAACGGTCAGTCTGGGCAGTGTAACTGCCAGCTTACCGTGGTTGTTGTGGGGGATGATCAGTCCCAATTTTCCAGTACCTGTGTCCGGTCCGAGGGTCCTTTGTCTTGTTGTCCTCCGGGGGGCAGAGGCATTCCTGCTTGGGGCCCCACGTTGGGCGCCAACTGTTGAGGGAGGATCTAAAGTGATCCTTCACGGTTAACTCAGTGATTTCCAAATTAATTTACAGGGCGTTGCCGGCATCTGAAAATGACCAGACGGAGACTTGTGTCTCTGGGGGGGGGGGGGGATCAAGCAGATCTCTCTGGCCCCCGTTTATTGTGTATGACTTTTCATAGTCATAGAAATTATACTTCAACCAATCAGCATAAGAACACGCTCACAGTTCTTAACCTATAAGAATGCAGGAACAGTCTGTGTGTCAAAGTTTCGTAGAACAATACACCCTCAGTCTCATGTTCTGTTTAGATTGCAACAATCAAGGTCTCGTAACAGCTGTAAACTTTAGCCTACTAACAAAATTTATCTTAGAACAGCAAAATAGTCGAAAAGCACAAAATGGAGAATCTTTCTTAATTTGTCCCTTCACAGCACAAAATGACTTTGTAACTCCCCAATGTAATTTCCAAGGAGGATATCTGCAGGAAGTCCTCCCATAACTCCAATCCAACACAGTTTTTCTCCAAAACCATAATCCAAACGTACCAAAGCTCGCTGTATATATTTGTGGACACCCCCTGCCAGGACAATGGGAATTCCTGGGCCCTGGTGAATTGCCTCGGGTCGAACCACACAGGGGTCAGCGATAGTCAGGAATGCCCCCGTGTCTCTAAATCCCGACACTTTGTATCCATCAATTAAGACATCCTGCAGGTGGCAATGCCGTTGCTCTATATTTCTGATGGACAAAGGCCGGAGTCGGTACCCTCCAGGAGGGGTATCTATGGTGCCGTAGTTGGTGGCCCCTCTGGTGGAGGTGGTGGTAGCTCTTCCTCAGGCGGGATGGAGTGTACAGGATGCACTGGACGAGGTGGGGCTCCCTGTTATGATCTGGTGGCCTAAGAGCAGCATGAGATGTACTCTGGAGAAGGTGGTACCTGTACTGACCGCAGACCCTGAACTTAACACCACAACTAGAAGTAGCCGTGGAATGTACCTAGCGCTCCCTAGACATCTCGACACAGCCGGAGGACTAATTACCCCTAGAGATAGAAAAGGGAAAACTATCTTGCCTCAGAGAAAATCCCCAAAGGATAGACAGCCCCCCACAAATATTGACTGTGAGAGGAGAGGGAAAAAACATACACAGACTGAAATGAGAATTTAGCAAAGGAGGCCACTTCTAGCTAAATAGAAAGGATAGGACAGAGTACTATGCGGTCAGTATTAAAACACTAGAAAATATCCACCACAGAAAATACAAAATCTCCACAGCTAACTAGAGATATGGAGGGTATATCTGCATCTCCAGAGATACCAGCTTGGCTAAACAAATCCTTATACAGACCAAGCTGGACAAGACAAAAACATGGAAAATAACTGAACAATAAGTCCACAGCATGTGGACAGCAAAAATCAAGGCCAGAACTTATCTTTGTTGAAATGAACTGCAAAGCAGAAGAGACCAGGCAGGGATGTGAATCCTCCAGGAACAATGGACAACTGGCACTGACTAAAAGGGTGAAGGAAGACTAAATAGCCCAGTCAAAATTGCAAAAAGTGAACACACCTGATAAATGCTGCGATTCAGAGACAGCAGTGCTACCACTTACAACCACCGGAGGGAGCCCAAGGGCAGAATTCACAACAGCTCCCTCCGAATCCTTGAGGGACAGCCAGACTGCAAATGTCCAGGTTGCCCACACCCATAACATCTCTCTGTGATACCCCCAGGTCGTGGTAGGAACTGTTGGGGCCCAGGATTGTGAGGCATGAGTGTCATCGGCTTGCGACTAGGTGGAAGGGCAGATATAATCGGAGGGGGATGGGGCATGGGAGCAGGTCATGGTTCATTGTCCAGCAGCCTCCTCCATTGCGGTAGGATAGTAAGGGCTTCGTCGGCCAGGGCTGCAGCTCTATCCACGGCGCACGCTCCCGGTCCCATTCCCGTACCTCTGCAGGGTGCTTGGCAAGAAATTGTTCTATAAGGAACGCCTGTATAACATCTTCCACAGTAAAGGCATTTTCTGCTTCAAGCCATCTCCGACATGCCTGGGACATCTTATGTGCATACATCCTAAACGATCTCCCGTAGAGCATGGGAGGTCTCGGAACTTGGCCCTATATGAGTCTGGGGTGATAGCATGGTAATCCAGGATAGTCTGCCTTACAATGTTATAATCCCGATTCCGCTGTGAGTCAATGGTTCGGTAAGCCTCCGCCAAGCTATCGTTCAGGATTCCCATTAACAAACGCATCCAGCCAGAGTGGGGCACCTCCATCACAGCACACTGCTACTCAAAGTCCTTGAAGAACCCCTCTACATCTCCGGAAGCCTCATCAAATGGCTTAAACTCTGTTCGGGTGAGCCGTACAGGCTCCCGGATCATTGGGTTTACATTCCACATTGCGTTACTCCCTCTTTCAAGTTCCATTGCTTCTTGTCTCCGCTGTGCCCGGCGGGCAGCCTCCTCCTAATACTCCTGAGATATACCTGGACCCAGAACTGCCATCTCTTCTTCGTACCACACCACCCACTGGCTTTTTGGGGTGGGGGTCCTCAACTCCTGGCTTGTCCTTCAGACATATGGGAGGAGGTGGCCGGGCTAGCACCCACCAGTAGGTCAATTAAGGCTTCTTTAGTCAGTCCCTGGTAGTTCAGGCCCAGGTCTCTGGCTCTCTCCTGTAAACTGGATACGGTCCAATTTCTGTACTCACTCTGTGGGTGGTTCTCCATTAGGTTACGCTCTGTTGATCCTGCTGCTTGCCACCAGTTGTCATGGGGTCCTTCTCCGGTATCATACAATCAACAGAGCAAGAGAATAGTGAGCAATTCCAAGACCTTTAATTAGGCAAAAATACAAAAGGTCCATATACGATCCACAGCACAAAGGATAAGATAGTCCAGAAGCCGAATGCAGTTCAGTAACAGAATAAAAGTCCAACAGTCCAGAAGACAGAGGATATAACAGTCCATATACTCTTCTTTCTCTCTGAGGTGCTGTGTTCACATAGTTCCACACAGGATCTGATCTGTGTCTCACCTCACTGATATTTTAAAAGTCCCCTTCCTCATTCACAGGTCAGGAGGGGGAAGATTGCAGGGGCTCATTGTTTCAACAAGCTAGGTCAATATGTCATTGGCATATACACAGGATTATTCACTGATCCTGTGAGAAGACAACAATACAGTACTGTGGGGCTGATATCAGATGGCAACCACAGCCATTCATCAATTAGCAAATAACTCATCCTACAAGAGAACACCATGATAATCAGTAAAATAGGAATATACACAAAAATGATACCCACATAGCATATCACACCATCACAATGAACAATACAGAAACGCAATGGGAAAATTATTATACCTTATGACTGTTACAAGGCCAGACATTGCAGCAGCAGAGGGAATTTTGAGCAGGAAGGTGTCAAAGCCAAACAAAATGGATTGGAATGCAGTGAGAAGAGTAATCCGTTCTTTTAAAGGGACTAGCAATGTTAACCAGAAAGTACCTGAAAGTGAGAAATGCATTTTAACTGGATACGTTGATGCAGGCTGGGCTGGAGATCCAATTGACAGGAAATCTCCAGTGCCTATCTTCTCTTGCTCTCAGGCGGACCAATTAGTTGTACTACTAAGAAACAATCTATAGTAACACTGTCATCAACAGAAGCAGAATATGTCGCTGCTGCACATGCCAGTCAAGAAGTTCTATGGTTAAGACACCTGCTAACAGACTTAGGACAACAACAATTGGGACCAACAAAGATATATGAGGACAATCAAGGATGTCCATTTCTTGCTCAGTTGGAAAGACTTAAACCAAGAACTAAACACATTGATGTGAAGTTTCACTTCTTGAGAGATCACCAGGAACAAGGAATCCTAAATTTAGAGTACTGCCCAACTGAAGATTTGACATCAGATATTTTCACAAAGGCATTGAATGCTGAAAAACATCAGAGACTGATGAAGAAATTAGGCTTAACTGAATAAGTCCTTACTGTTGAGAAAGGGTGTTGGCAGATATGCAACAGATACAGACTTATTTATGTGCAGGAGGTGTTTACACTTGTCTGACAGTTGTTAGGGTACCGTCACACAGTGGCATTTTTATCGCTACGACGGCACGATTCGTGACGTTCAAGCGATATAGTTACGATCTTGCAGTGTCTGACACACAGCAGCGATCAGGGACCCTGCTGAGAATCGTACGTCGTAGCAGATCGTTTGGAACTTTCTTTCGTCGCTGGATCTCCCGCTGTCATCACTGGATGCTTTCGCTTGTAACCAGGGTAAACATCGGGTTACTAAGCGCAGGGCCGCGCTTAGTAACCCGATGTTTACCGTGGTTACCAGCGTAAAAGTAAAAAAAAAAAAACCGTACATACTCACCATCTGATGTCCGTCAGGTCCCTCGCCGTCTGCTTCCCGCTCTGACTGACTGCCGGCCGGAAAGTGAGAGCAGATCACAGCGGTGACGTCACCGCTGTGCTCTGCTCTCACTGTACGGCCGGATCTCAGTCAGAGCAGGAAGCAGACGGCAAGGGACCTGACGGACATCAGATGGTGAGTATGTACGTTTTTTGTTTTTTTTTTACTTTTACGCTGGTAACCACGGTAAACATCGGGTTACTAAGCGCGGCCCTGCGCTTAGTAACCCGATGTTTACCCTGGTTACCAGCGAACCTCGGCATCGTTGGTCGCTGGAGAGCGGTCTGTGTGACAGCTCCCCAGCGACCACACAACCACTTACCAACGATCACGGCCAGGTCGTATCGCTGGTCGTGATCGTTGGTAAATCGTTATGTGAGACGGTACCCTTACTGTTATGCTTAGTTGATTGTAATGCATATACTTGTTGTACTTTGGTTTCACTTTCTCTTTGGTAAAAGGTCCTTCAGACTTCTTGTTATGCTGTATTAAGAAGCTAATGCATGTACCTCATGTTCTGTGAAGATAAAAATTGAATTACCCCATATAATCTACTCTCACAGGTTTCTTCTATGACCAAACTATGCAACAATTTGGAGTGATGAGACCAAAATTGAACTTTTTGGCCACAACCAAAAGCGTTATATTTGGAGATAAGTCAACAAGGCCTATGGTGAAAGGAACACCATTCCTACTGTAAAGCATGGAGGTGGATCGCTGATGTTTTGGGGATGTGTGAGCTACAAAGGCACAGGAAACTTGGTCAAAGTTGAAGGAAAGATGAATGCAGCATGTCATCAGCAAATACTGGAGGCAAATTTGCACTCATCAGCCTGGAAACTGCACATGGGACGTACTTGGACATTCCAACATGACAAGGATCCAAAACACAAGGCCAAGTTGACCTGTCATTGGCTACAGCAGAACAAAGTGAAGGTTCTGGATGGCCATCTCAATCTCCTGACCTCAATATCATTGAGCCACTCTGGGGAGATCTCAAGCGCACAGTTCATGCTAGACAGCCCAGGAATTAACAGGAACTGGAGGAGAGATTGGGGGCTGGATGGGGGTGTGCAGAGCCAGGATGGGGCTGGGGGAGCAGGGACAGGATGAGGAGGATGCAGGACTAAGATGGGGCAGGGGAGCAGGGGCAGGATGGGGGTGTGCAGGGCCAAGATGGGGCTGTGTGGGAGCAGGAGCAGGATGGGGTGTGCAGTGCCAGGATGGGGAGGGTGCAGGGCCAAGATGGGTCAGGGGGGAGTGGGGGCAGGATGGAGCTGAAAAGAGTGGGGGTAGGATGGGGTCAAGGGGAGCAGGCAGGGGCCCAGATGGAGCCAGGGGGAGCAGTGGCAGGATAGGGTCAGGGGGAGTGGGGGCAAGATGGGGACAAGGGAGAGTGGGCAGAATGAGGGGGTGCAGGGTCAGGGGGGAGCAGGCAGGGGCAGGATGAGCCGGCTGAGCAAGGGGCAGGATGGTCCGGGGGGTGCAAGGGCAGGATGGGGCGGGCCAGGGGAGAGTGGGGCAGAATTGGGGGTTTGCAGGACCAGAATGGGACCGGGAGGAGTAGGGAAAGGATGGGGCTGAGGGAGAGTGGGGACAGGATGGGGTGGTTCGGACCAGGATGGAGCCAGGGGGTGGGGGGCAAGATGAGACCAGGGGAGAGTTGGAGGCAGGAAGGGGGGGTGCAGGGCCAGGATTGGGCTGGAGGAGTGGAGGCAGGATGAGGCCGCGGGAGAGTGGAGACAGGATGATACCTGGTAGAGTGGGGGCAGGATCGGGCCAGGGGGGCAGGATGGAGGTGTGCAGGGCCAGGATGGGGTCAGGAGGAGCAGGCAGGGGTAGGATTGGGCTGGGGGAGCAGTGGCAGGATGGGCCTGGGGGAGAGTGGGGGCAGGATGGGGGGTGCAGGGCCAGGATGGGGTCGGTGGTGCATGGCCAGGGTGGGGCCTGTGGGGAGCAGGAACAGGATAGGGTGGAGGAGAGATAGGGTAGGATGGGGAATGCAAGGCCATGATGGGTTCTGGGGGGAGCGGGGCAGGATGGGGCTGGGGAAGAGTCGGGGCAGGATGTGGCTGGGGAGAGTGGGGCCGAGGGGAGTGTGGGCAGGAGGAGGCCAGGGGAGAGGGGTCTGAAGAGGGCAGGGGCAGGATGGGGCTGGGGAGAGCGATGCTAGGATGGGGTCGTGGGAGAGTCGGGGCAGGTTGTAGCCAGAGAGCGGGAGCAGGATGGGGCTGGGGAGAGTGGGGCCAAGGGGAGTGGGGGCCGGGGGAGAGTGGGGTCTGAAGAGGGCAGAGGCAGGATGGGGCTGGGGAGAGCGGGGGCAGGATGGGGGGTGCAGGGCCAGGATGGGGCCGGGGGAGTGGGGGCAGTATGAATGGGTTTGTGGGTCAGTACAGGATGTGTGGCTCTCTGTCTCCTCCCCCCATGAACGCCCCTCATTACCATGAGGCTTCGGGGGCCGAGAAGGGAGGCAGCAGAGCAGCAGCACCAGGATGACACCAGGGGCCGGGCGCACTCCAATCCTCCTCATTATCACCACCATCATCATCATCATGTCAGGCGCCCGCAAAGGTGAGTGTTGCCCCATAGATCTGTAGCGATGCTCGGGGCTGGGTGTGAGTGCCCCGACACCTCTGCCCACCGATAGGAGGACACCGAAACTGATGTCCATTGAGGAGGAGAAATTTCTTTTGAAAGAGTATCTGATTTGGTTGATGTTTTGGGGTCCGTGTGCTGCAGAGGTCACATACACTGCGTGTGTGGCAGCGGTGAGAGCGGGTGGAGATGCTCTGCAGCACATTGCTGTGTATCTGCGGGTGGGTGGAGATGCTCTGCAGTGAGGGTCAGAGTTATACAGTGGGTACGGAAAGTATTCAGATTCTTGACTGAAACACCCCCCCCCCCCCCCAGAAATGTAGACATTTTTGGAAATGTATTAAAAAAGAAAAACTGAAATATCCCATGGTCATAAGTCTTCAGACCCCTTTGCTCAGTATTGAGGAGAAGCTTCTTTTGTTTTCAACTGAATTTGTATTGAAGTTTTTATAATACAATACAAAGCAATATTAATACGAACAGAAGGGAGGGAAGAAGGAGAGGATCAGGAAGGAGAGGATCAGGAAGGAGAAGAACTGGGAATTACCAGGGAACTGGGGAAATTAGCTACTAAGGTCCTGCTGGTAAATGTGCGATCTATATAACCAATTTCATGCCAAACAGAAGTGAAGTGCTGCAGGTATCATCAGGGTTCTTCCGTCTAACCGGGATATTGAACTTACATTCCGAAGGAGTCCTTTGAGGCTAAGTGCACACGTCCAGAATTGCTGCCGAAATTCCTGCGGCAATTCATCAACTGTACCTGGAGGAAAGTCTCCTCCACCCTGGGTACCAACCGCACATGATCCGCTTTTACCTTGAGTCCTGCAGAAATTCTGCTGTAACCTTGGCCAGATCTGTGCCACCATTCTGTCTCTGAGCTCCTTGGCCAGTTCCTTTGACCTCATGATTCTTGGTCTGACATGCACTGTGAGCTGTGAGGTCTTATATAGACAGGTGTGCGCCTTCCCAAATCACGTCCTATCAGTGTAATTACACACAGCTGGCCTCCAATGAAGGAGTAGAACATCTCAGGGAGGATCACAAGGACATGGACAGCATGGGACATATGTGAGTGTCTGAGCCAAGGGTCTGAAGACTTATGACCATGGGATATTTCAGTTTTTCTTTTTCAATAAATTTGCTAAGATTTCTACATTTCTGGGTTTTTTTTCAGTCTAGATGGGGTGCAGAGTGTACATTAATGGTACAAAAAATAAACTTTCTAGAATTTACCAAATGGCTGCAATGAAACAAAGAGTGAAAAATTTAAAGGGGTCTGAATACTTTCCGTACCCACCGTATTTCAGGGGCTCTTTCTCTCCAGGGACAAAAGACCCCAGTGACCCAGGACATTCCTGCGCATAACGGCCTGATAACAGAGAGCACTAGCATGTTACAGCTCACTTGTCCTGCCCTTAATTTAATAGTGCAGCTCTGGATGTGACTGGAGTATAATCCTCGGTGGTGCAGCTCTGGATGTGACTGGAGTATAATCGTCGGTGGTGCAGCTCTGGATGTGACTGGAGTATAATCCAAGGTGGTGCAGCTCTGGATGTGACTGGAGTATAATCCAAGGTGGTGCAGCTCTGGGTGTGACTGGAGTATAATCCTCAGTGGTGCAGCTCTGGATGTGACTGGAGTATAATCCTCGGTGGCGCAGCTCTGGATGTGACTGGAGTATAATCCTCGGTGGTGCAGCTTTGGATGTGACTGGAGTATAATCCTCGGTGGTGCAGTTTTGGTTTTGACTGGAGTATAATCCTCTGTGATGCAGCTCTGGATGTGACTGGAGTATAAGCCTCAGTGGTGCAGCTCTGGATGTGATTGGAGTATAGTCCTCGGTGGTGCAGCTTTGGATGTGACTGGAGTACAATCTTCAGTGGTGCAGCTCTGGATGTCATTGGAGTATAATCGTCGGTGGTGCAGCTCTGGATGTGACTGTATATAATCCTCGGTGGTGCAGTTTTGGATGTGACTGGAATATAATCGTCTGTGATGCAGCTCTGGATGTGATTGAAGTATAGTCCTCGGTGGTGCAGCTTTGGATGTGGCTGGAGTATAATCCTCGGTGGTGCAGCTTTGGATGTGACTGGAGTATAATCCTCGGTGGTGCAGCTTTGGATGTGACTGGAGTATAATCCTCGGTGGTGCAGTTTTGGATGTGACTGGAGTATAATCCTCTGTGATGCAGCTCTGGATGTGACTGGAGTATAAGCCTCAGTGGTGCAGCTCTGGATGTGATTGGAGTATAGTCCTCGGTGGTGCAGTTTTGGATGTGACTGTATATAATCCTCAGTGGTGCAGTTTTGGATGTGACTGGAGTATAATCGTCGGTGGTGCAGCTCTGGATGTGACTGTATATAATCCTCAGTGGTGCAGTTTTGGATGTGACTGGAGTATAATCCTCTGTGATGCAGCTCTGGATGTGACTGGAGTATAATCGTCGGTGGTGCAGCTCTGGATGTGACTGTATATAATCCTCGGTGGTGCAGTTTTGGATGTGACTGGAGTATAATCCTCAGTGGTGCAGTTTTGGATGTGACTGGAGTATAATCCTCGGTGGTGCAGCTTTGGTTGTGACTGGAGTACAATCCTCAGTGGTGCAGCTCTGGATGTGATTGGAGAATAATCGTCGGTGGTGCAGCTCTGGATGTGACTGTATATAATCCTCGGTGGTGCAGCTCTGGATGTGACTGGAGTATAATCCTCTGTGATGCAGCTCTGGATGTGACTGGAGTATAATCCTCAGTGGTGCAGCTCTGGATGTGACTGGAGTATAATCAGTGTCGCAGCTCTGGGTGTGACTGGAGTATAATCCTTGGTGATGCAGCTCTGGATGTGATGGGAGTATAATCCTCAGTGACGTAGCTCCATATGTGACTGGAGTATAATCCTCAGTGGTGCAGCTCTGGATGTGACTGGAGTACAATCCTCAGTGGTGCAGCTTTGGATGTGACTGGAGTATAATCCTCGGTGGTGCAGTTTTGGTTTTGACTGGAGTATAATCCTCTGTGATGCAGCTCTGGATGTGACTGGAGTATAAGCCTCAGTGGTGCAGCTCTGGATGTGACTGGAGTATAGTCCTCGGTGGTGCAGCTTTGGATGTGACTGGAGTACAATCTTCAGTGGTGCAGCTCTGGATGTGATTGGAGTATAATCGTCGGTGGTGCAGCTCTGGATGTGACTGTATATAATCCTCGGTGGTGCAGTTTTGGATGTGACTGGAATATAATCGTCTGTGATGCAGCTCTGGATATGATTGGAGTATAGTCCTCGGTGGTGCAGCTCTGGATGTGACTGTATATAATCCTCAGTGGTGCAGTTTTGGATGTGACTGGAATATAATCGTCTGTGATGCAGCTCTGGATGTGATTGGAGTATAGTCCTCGGTGGTGCAGCTTTGGATGTGGCTGGAGTATAATCCTCGGTGGTGCAGCTTTGGATGTGACTGGAGTATAATCCTCGGTGGTGCAGCTTTGGATGTGACTGGAGTATAATCCTCGGTGGTGCAGTTTTGGATGTGACTGGAGTATAATCCTCTGTGATGCAGCTCTGGATGTGACTGGAGTATAAGCCTCAGTGGTGCAGCTCTGGATGTGATTGGAGTATAGTCCTCGGTGGTGCAGTTTTGGATGTGACTGGAGTATAATCCTCAGTGGTGCAGTTTTGGATGTGACTGGAGTATAATCCTCGGTGGTGCAGTTTTGGATGTGACTGGAGTATAATCCTCTGTGATGCAGCTCTGGATGTGACTGGAGTATAAGCCTCAGTGGTGCAGCTCTGGATGTGACTGTATATGATCCTCAGTGGTGCAGTTTTGGATGTGACTGGAGTATAATCCTCTGTGATGCAGCTCTGGATGTGACTGGAGTATAATCGTCGGTGGTGCAGCTCTGGATGTGACTGTATATAATCCTCGGTGGTGCAGTTTTGGATGTGACTGGAGTATAATCCTCAGTGGTGCAGTTTTGGATGTGACTGGAGTATAATCCTCGGTGGTGCAGCTTTGGATGTGACTGGAGTACAATCCTCAGTGGTGCAGCTCTGGATGTGATTGGAGAATAATCGTCGGTGGTGCAGCTCTGGATGTGACTGTATATAATCCTCGGTGGTGCAGCTCTGGATGTGACTGGAGTATAATCCTCTGTGATGCAGCTCTGGATGTGACTGGAGTATAGTCCTCGGTGGTGCAGCTTTGGATGTGACTGGAGTATAATCCTCAGTGGTGCAGCTCTGGATGTGATTGGAGTATAGTCCTCGGTGGTGCAGCTCTGGATGTGATTGGAGTATAGTCCTCGGTGGTGCAGCTCTGGATGTGATTGGAGTATAATCCTCTGTGATGCAGCTCTGGATTTGACTGGAGTATAATCCTCGGTGGTGCAGCTCTGGATGTGATTGGAGTATAGTCCTCGGTGGTGCAGCTTTGGATGTGACTGGAGTACAATCCTCAGTGGTGCAGTTTTGGATGTGACTGGAATATAATCCTCTGTGATGCAGCTCTGGATGTGATTGGAGTATAATCGTCGGTGGTGCAGCTCTGGATGTGACTGTATATAATCCTCGGTGGTGCAGCTCTGGATGTGACTGGAGTATAATCCTCAGTGGTGCAGTTTTGGATGTGACTGGAGTATAATCCTCAGTGGTGCAGCTCTGGATGTGACTGGAGTATAATCCTCTGTGATGCAGCTCTGGATGTGACTGGAGTATAATCCTCTGTGATGCAGCTCTGGATGTGACTGGAGTATAGTCGTCGGTGGTGCAGTTTTGGATGTGACTGGAGTATAGTCCTCGGTGGTGCAGCTCTGGATGTGACTGTATATAATCCTCGGTGGTGCAGTTTTGGGTGTGACTGGAGTATAATCCTCTGTGATGCAGCTCTGGATGTGACTGGAGTATAATCCTCAGTGGTGCAGTTTTGGATGTGACTGGAGTATAATCCTCAGTGGTGCAGCTTTGGATGTGACTGGAATATAATCCTCTGTGATGCAGCTCTGGATGTGACTGGAGTATAATCCTCAGTGGTGCAGTTTTGGATGTGACTGGAGTATAGTCCTCGGTGGTGCAGCTCTGGATGTGACTGGAGTATAATCCTCGGTGGTGCAGCTCTGGATGTGACTGTATATAATCCTCGGTGGTGCAGTTTTGGATGTGACTGGAGTATAGTCCTCGGTGGTGCAGCTCTGGATGTGACTGGAGTATAATCCTCTGTGATGCAGCTCTGGATGTGACTGGAGTATAGTCCTCGGTGGTGCAGCTCTGGATGTGACTGGAGTATAATCCTCTGTGATGCAGCTCTGGATGTGACTGGAGTATAATCCTCAGTGGTGCAGCTCTGGATGTGACTGGAGTATAATCCTCTGTGATGCAGCTCTGGATGTGATTGGAGTATAGTCCTCGGTGGTGCAGCTCTGGATGTGACTGTATATAATCCTCGGTGGTGCAGCTCTGGATGTGACTGGAGTATAATACTCTGTGATGCAGCTCTGGATGTGGCTGGAGTATAATCCTCTGTGGTGCAGCTTTGGATGTGGCTGGAGTATAATCCTCTGTGATGCAGCTCTGGATGTGATTGGAGTATAGTCCTCGGTGGTGCAGCTCTGGATGTGACTGGAGGATAGTCCTCGGTGGTGCAGCTCTGGATGTGACTGGAGTACAATCCTCAGTGGTGCAGCTCTGGATGTGATTGGAGTATAGTCCTCGGTGGTGCAGCTCTGGATGTGACTGGAGTATAGTCCTCGGTGGTGCAGCTCTGGATGTGACTGGAGTATAGTCCTCGGTGGTGCAGCTCTGGATGTGACTGTATATAATCCTCGGTGGTGCAGCTCTGGATGTGACTGGAGTATAATACTCTGTGATGCAGCTCTGGATGTGGCTGGAGTATAATCCTCTGTGGTGCAGCTTTGGATGTGGCTGGAGTATAATCCTCTGTGATGCAGCTCTGGATGTGATTGGAGTATAGTCCTCGGTGGTGCAGCTCTGGATGTGACTGGAGGATAGTCCTCGGTGGTGCAGCTCTGGATGTGACTGGAGTACAATCCTCAGTGGTGCAGCTCTGGATGTGATTGGATTATAGTCCTCGGTGGTGCAGCTCTGGATGTGACTGGAGTATAGTCCTCGGTGGTGCAGCTCTGGATGTGACTGGAGTATAGTCCTCGGTGGTGCAGCTCTGGATGTGACTGGAGGATAGTCCTCGGTGGTGCAGCTCTGGATGTGACTGGAGTACAATCCTCAGTGGTGCAGCTCTGGATGTGATTGGAGTATAGTCCTCGGTGGTGCAGCTCTGGATGTGACTGGAGTATAAGCCTCGGTGGTGCAGTTTTGGATGTGACTGGAGTATAGTCCTCGGTGGTGCAGCTCTGGATGTGACTGGAGTATAATCCTCTGTGATGCAGCTCTGGATGTGACTGGAGTATAATCGTCGGTGGTGCAGCTCTGGATGTGACTGTATATAATCCTCGGTGGTGCAGTTTTGGATGTGACTGGAGTATAGTCCTCGGTGGTGCAGCTCTGGATGTGACTGGAGTATAATCCTCTGTGATGCAGCTCTGGATGTGACTGGAGTATAGTCCTCGGTGGTGCAGCTCTGGATGTGACTGGAGTATAATCCTCTGTGATGCAGCTCTGGATGTGACTGGAGTATAATCCTCAGTGGTGCAGCTCTGGATGTGACTGGAGTATAATCCTCTGTGATGCAGCTCTGGATGTGATTGGAGTATAGTCCTCGGTGGTGCAGCTCTGGATGTGACTGTATATAATCCTCGGTGGTGCAGCTCTGGATGTGACTGGAGTATAATACTCTGTGATGCAGCTCTGGATGTGGCTGGAGTATAATCCTCTGTGATGCAGCTCTGGATGTGATTGGAGTATAGTCCTCAGTGGTGCAGCTCTGGATGTGACTGGAGTATAGTCCTCGGTGGTGCAGCTCTGGATGTGACTGGAGTATAATCCTCGGTGGTGCAGCTCTGGATGTGATTGGAGTATAGTCCTCGGTGGTGCAGCTCTGGATGTGACTGGAGTATAGTCCTCGGTGGTGCAGCTCTGGATGTGACTGGAGTATAGTCCTCGGTGGTGCAGCTCTGGATGTGACTGGAGTATAGTCCTCGGTGGTGCAGCTCTGGATGTGACTGGAGGATACAGTAACGTTTGGTTCCTCAGATGGTGTGGAGGGCCGGACCCCGGACTCATCTCTAGAGGTGGGGGTCCTTCCTGGCAGCGCACCCCGGTCTGGTTTCTCGATGTTGGAGGGTGGGAAGATGATGACATCTAAGCTACCGCTGGACAATCACACCGGCTTCAAGAAGGCGGACCCCCGGCACCGTGACAGCCCCTCTGCCGACTACCAGCTGGACTCTGTCCTCACGGCCCCCCATAATCACACCAAAGGGGTCCCGCACCATGAGAGCAATCGGCCTGGGAAAAGCCGTCCACAAGCCTGGGAGGCGGCCCAGCTGACTAACCGGCACCCGGTGGGCCCACTTCCCCACCGCAGGGTCTTCAGGAAAGGTACGGACCTCTCACAGCAGAGGCCTCGTCACAATGTATCAGGGCAGACAGTCTGCCAGATCGGGATACAAATGTAACAACCCCTCAGCTGTGAGATGGAGATAGAAATAATGGACGTTCTCTGACAGCAAACAGTGATCTTTACCGTACGACGCTGCACTACATCTCACCCCTCCTGTCTTCTAGATGGTGCGGAGCGGAGGTGTACTGCGGAGTGTCACCGAGAGCGCGAGGAGCGGGAGGCGTTCTGCCACAGCGACTTTGGTGAGTACCTGCCTGGACTATGGCACAGCTACCGGTACCAAGACCACCCGTTACCAAGACCGCCCATTACCAAGACCACCCAATACCAAGACCTCCCGGTACCAAGACCACATGGTACCAAGACCACCCAGTACCAAGACCACCCAGTACCAAGACCACCTGGTACCAAGACCACCCAGTACCAAGACCACCCGGTACCAAGACCACCCAGTACCAAGACCACCCGGTACCAAGACCACCCAATACAAAGACCGCCCATTACCAAAACCGCCCATTACCAAGACCACCCAATACCAAGACTTCCTGGTACCAAGACCACCCGGTACCAAGACCGCCCCAATAATAAGACCGCCCGTTACCAAGACCGCCCATTACCAAGACCACCCGGTACCAAGACTGCCCAATACCAAGACCACCAGGTACCAAGATCTCCCAATACAAGACCTCCCGGTACCAAGACCACCTGGTACCAAGACCACCCAATACTAAGATCACCCAATACCAAGACCACCTGGTACCAAGACCACCCAGTACCAAGACCACCGGGTACCAAGACCACCCAGTACCAAGACCACCCGGTACCAAGACCACCCAATACAAAGACCGCCCATTACCAAAACCGCCCATTACCAAGACCGCCCATTACCAAGACCACCCGTTACCAAGACCGCCCATTACCAAGACCACCCAATACCAAGACCTCCCGGTACCAAGACCACATGGTACCAAGACCACCCAGTACCAAGACCACCCGGTACCAAGACCACCCAGTACCAAGACCACCCAGTACCAAGACCACCCGGTACCAAGACCACCCAGTACCAAGACCACCCGGTACCAAGACCACCCAGTACCAAGACCACCCGGTACCAAGACCACCCAATACAAAGACCGCCCATTACCAAAACCGCCCATTACCAAGACCACCCAATACCAAGACCACCCGGTACCAAGACCGACCCAATAATAAGACCGCCCATTACCAAGACCGCCCATTACCAAGACCACCCGGTACCAAGACTGCCCAATACCAAGACCACCAGGTACCAAGATCTCCCAATACAAGACCTCCCGGTACCAAGACCACCTGGTACCAAGACCACCCAATACTAAGATCACCCAATACCAAGCCCTCCTGATACCAAGACCACCCAGTACCAAGACGATCCGGTACCAAGACCACCCGGTACCAAGACCACCCAATACCAAGACCGCCCGTTACCAAGACCGCCCATTACCAAGACCACCCAATACCAAGACCTCCCGGTACCAAGACCACCTGGGAACAAGACCACCTGGTACCAAGACCGCCCTATAATAAGGCCACCCGTTACCAAAACCGCCCAATATAGACTGTCGGGGTCGTAAACGACAATATACCCTCATTCACCAGTCATTCCAAATTAAACTATAAGCATGTGGTACCGGGTAAGAATGAGTCAGACAGGTAGCTGGTTCAATCTCAGTGCATGCTCGTGCATCCACACACATGTGTGTAACCGTCACAGCAACTGCGTTTATTTCCAAATACACAGCACTATATTGTTCTAGGAAAAGGAATGCATTAGGCGGAGTTTAAGCAGCATACATCTAGTGCTCAGTCTCTCTCTCTGATTCGTCAGGACATCTCCCAGTGGTTACTTCTTTCTTCACATTCCAGAGTTATCTTTTCAGGAGAAATAATTCTTAACCCTTCACATTCTAAACTGAAATGAAGAATGAACACTGGCAGCCATCTTTAGATACAATTACATTTGCATTAGCTAGCAGATAGGAAAAACTTATTGTTTCACAGTATAAGATATATAAAAGTACAAAAAGAGTATAAAGATATATATTTTCACCTTGACAATCCCCCCTAAACACAAAGTTTTTCCCTTAAAGAAAGATCCTTTGAGACTGTCCATGTGATGGGAAAAGGGGAGGTGGATTTCTTCATCCAGACACCTCAGAAACTCTCCCCTAGCGAGAGGCCTCCAGGCAGCTGAACCCTTCACTAACCTCACATGGAGTTCTCCCACTGTCCCTAAACTAAATCTCTTAGCATCATCTGAGAATGGGGGGTTTTGTCTACTCTCTTGAGGGGGAATGTACTTCGGGATCTCCCCTGGATCAATACCATTGTACTCTGGTGGGCAGGGCCGGACTGGGACTAAAATTCAGCCCTGGCATTTGAAGTTACACAGGCCCACTTGTCACATGGTGACTGTATAATATCTTTGTACACTTGTAGGCAGGGCCGGTTTTAGGCAAAGTGGGGCCCTAGGTAAAGTTTAAAATGGGTCCCCAAATGCTAACATATTGCACATCACACAGAAGCCTTTCTGTTGTATTTACGTGCGCTGAGTTCAGGCCGCTAAACGAGTTTGATCGACAATACTGAAGTTGTTCAACGCTTGTTTCCCGGCCTCTTTCCACCAGCTGAGGAATAATGATGAGACAGAACGATCACTAATAGATCACCATACAGTATCATGTTTTCAGCAGCACATCTACAGTTTACACTGGCAATGTGCTGCTGACAACAAGGCTTTTTGTTCCAGCAAAAACAATCCGAATATGCAGCATTTTACTTGTTTAGTAAAATACACCCCATAGTCCTCCATATATTATAATGTGCTCCATAGTCCTCCATATAGTATAATACACTCCCTATAGTCCTCCATATATTAAAATACACTGCTCAGTCCTCCACATAGTATAATACACTCCTCATAGTCCTCCATATAGCATAATACAATCCTCATAGTGCTCCATATAGTATAATGCACCGCCACAGTCATCCATGTAGTACAATTCACTTCCCATAGTATAATGCACCCCATAGTTCTTCATATAGTATAACGTATTCCCCATAGTCCTCGATACAGTATAATGCAGCCCACATATAGTATAATGCAGCCACCCCAGAGTATAATGCAGCCACCCCAGAGTATAATGCAGCCACCCCAGAGTATAATGCAGCCACCCCAGAGTATAATGCAGCCACCCCAGAGTATGTAACCCCCATAGAATATAATACAGCCCACCTCCCCATAATATATAATGTAGCCCCCCATAGAATATAATGCAGCCCCCCATAGTATATAACGCAGCCTCCCCCATAGAATATAATATACCCCCACAATAGTATATAACACAGCCACATAGTACATAACATGGCCTCCCCCATAGAATATAATATACTCCCCATAGTATATAGCAAAGCCCGCATATTATATAGCACAAACCGCATAGTATACAGCACAGCCTGCATACTATAGCACAGCTCGCGTAGTAGATAACACAGCCCACACAGCAGTATTCAGCACAGACCACACAGTAGTATACAGCACAGACCACACAGTAGTATACAGCACAGCCCACGTAGAAGTATACAGCACAGTCCACACAGTAGTATACAGCACAGCCCACAGAGTAATATATACAGCACAGCCCACAAAGTAATATATACAGCACAGCCCACAAAGTAATATATACAGCACAGCCCACAGAGAACTATATACAGCACAGCCCACAGAGAACTATATACAGCACAGCCCACAGAGAACTATATAAAGCACAGCCCAGAGTACTATATACAGCACAGCCCAGAGTACTATATAAAGCACAGCCCACAGAGTACTATACACAGCACAGCCCAGAGAGTACTATATACAGCACAGCCCAGAGAGTACTATATACAGCACAGCCCACAGAGTACTATATACAGCACAGCCCACAGAGAACTATATACAGCACAGCCCACAGAGAACTATATACAGCACAGCCCACAGAGAACAATATAAAGCACAGCCCACAGAGAACTATATAAAGCACAGCCCAGAGTACTATATACAGCACAGCCCAGAGTACTATATAAAGCACAGCACAGAGAGTACTATATACAGCACAGCCCAGAGTGTACTATATACAGCACAGCCCACAGAGTACTATATACAGCACAGCCCACAGAGTACTATATACAGCACAGCCCACAGAGTACTATATACAGCACAGCCCACAGAGTACTATATACAGCACAGCCCACAGAGTACTATATACAGCACAGCCCACAGAGAACTATATACAGCACACAGTAGTATACAGCACAGAGCACAGCCCACAGAGAACTATATACAGCACACAGTAGTATACAGCACAGAGCACAGCCCACAGAGTACTATATACAGCACAGCCCAGAGAACTATATACAGCACACAGTAGTATACAGCACAGAGCACAGCCCACAGAGAACTATATACAGCCCACAGTAGTATACAGCACAGAGCACAGCCCACAGAGAACTATATACAGCACAGAGCACAGCCCACAGAGAACTATATACAGCCCACAGTAGTATACAGCACAGAGCACAGCCCACAGAGTACTATATACAGCCCACAGTAGTATACAGCACAGAGCACAGCCCACAGAGAACTATATACAGCCCACAGCAGTATACAGCACAGAGCACAGCCCACAGAGAACTATATACAGCCCACAGCAGTATACAGCACAGAGCACAGCCCACAGAGAACTATATACAGCCCACAGCAGTATACAGCACAGAGCACAGCCCACAGAGAACTATATACAGCCCACAGCAGTATACAGCACAGAGCACAGCCCACAGAGAGCTATATACAGCCCACAGCAGTATACAGCACAGAGCACAGCCCACAGAGTACTATATACAGCCCACAGTAGTATACAGCACAGAGCACAGCCCACAGAGAACTATATACAGCCCACAGCAGTATACAGCACAGAGCACAGCCCACAGAGAACTATATACAGCCCACAGCAGTATACAGCACAGAGCACAGCCCACAGAGAACTATATACAGCCCACAGTAGTATACAGCACAGAGCACAGCCCACAGAGAGCTATATACAGCCCACAGTAGTATACAGCACAGAGCACAGCCCACAGAGAGCTATATACAGCCCACAGCAGTATACAGCACAGAGCACAGCCCACAGAGAACTATATACAGCCCACAGTAGTATACAGCACAGAGCACAGCCCACAGAGAACTATATACAGCCCACAGCAGTATACAGCACAGAGCACAGCCCACAGAGGACTATATACAGCCCACAGCAGTATACAGCACAGAGCACAGCCCACAGAGAACTATATACAGCCCACAGCAGTATACAGCACAGAGCACAGCCCACAGAGGACTATATACAGCCCACATCTCTTCTCTTCCTCCCCTCACCTCCTCCGAGAATGGCCCCACAGTCCAGAAAAAAAAACAACTCTCCTCACCTCTCCTCGTGCCCAGCGTTGCTTCCTGGTTCCTGCTCCTGTCTCAGCAGCTGCAGTCTGCCCGGGACACAGCAGGTGCGCGATGATATGACATCATCGCGCACCCGCAGTGTCAGAGGCAGAGCGGGGAATGATGGGAGAGGAGCGTCTGCAGACGCTCTCTCCTCCATCATTGCATTCAACTGTACCGGCGTCTATACGCCGGTATAGTTGAATGCGACGGCGGGGGCGGCGGATTGAGCGGCCCACCACTGGCACCGGCCCTTCTGGCATTTGCCAGAAGTGCCCTATGGCCAGTCCGGCCCTGCTGGTGGGTCTACTTCTTGATTGAGGAAGGTGCCAGTCGGAGTTGCTTTGGCAATAACCTTTTTGTACAAGGGAATAACACAACAGAGAATTGTCGATTCAATTATAAGGAGAGCAATTAGTACTAATCAAACTTATTGAAGGAATCCCTTGATCCCACCTAACCAATTGGAGAAGAAAGATGTGTCCACTCCAGCATACATGACACGTCGTTTTATTGTCCTAATTTGTTCAACTTCTTTTCGCAACCTTCAGGAGATCTTTCGGATCTACATTTCGCCATTCAGGTCTGGCTGTCTATATTTCATCTCGTAAGTCTTTGGTCATACCGTCAATGAATGTATTTACCAATACTCTAACATCAAGTGGGTTTATGGGACTGTACTCCATGTCTTCCCATTTCAGCTGTAACCGTCCAAAGTATAGCTCTACACTCTCTCCTTTGTCACATCTGTAGAAAATCTTAATTTGTGTCCTAGCACGTCACCTGTTTTCGTGCTCACTAACTACCTAGGCCTGCCTAGGTGCACTTATACGTCCATCATATGATCATTATTTGTCTGTAGAATGAGAAAGGTTGGTTCTCAGGGTCAGCCAAATGTTTTTGTGTAGCTAGCTAGTCAGAGGGCCTCCAGGGATAATACTCCTGTATCTGTCTTACCCTACCTGATGTGGTTGGTTCTCTGGTGGTGGGGAGTGACATGACATGCTGATCTACAGCTCTTTCCCAAAAGGATTACTGTCAGCCTACTCCTAAAAGTTAATGTCCCCACTATCCGCCAACCACAATCCTGTGTCAGCTTCTTATATCACTACATGTGATCTTGTCTGGACAGGATTCAGTGTAATTCTCTTAGGTCGGGTTGCCGCACGGGTCATACAAGTGTTAGGGCCCAAATCCTCAACTATACCCTGGAAGGCATCACAGCTATAATTGACAAATCTTTGTTCTCTGTAATATATATATTTGATCCATTCAACATTTTTATTAATCTGCATCTGTGGGATTATAGAAGCAATGCCGGCATAAATCTGGTTCTGGGCTTTAAATTGGTCAGGCACCCCCCTTGGCACCCCAATGGCATCAATATATACTAGTGGATCTTCTTCATAACTCATGTGGAGCTGATTGAGACTTCTCCTCTTTCTGGTAGGTTCATCAGGTACCTCTGGATCCCAAGGTAAAATCTTGAACTGCATAACTAGTTTAACAAGGGTGCATTGGCCTATCCAGGCATTAGGCAACCTAGGACGGAGCTTACCATTTCCACATAACCAATAAATATCGTACATATATTGTGTATGTTTGATTAGCAAATCAGTATCTAGAGAACTGTTCTCCTTGCAGAAACCTGTCTCGCAGATTTCTACTGGTGTACCTGTGGTGTCGTGGGAATTATAGCAGGTGTAATTGTCAGCTAATACGGTTACTTCTCCTGGGACCTTTAGTTTAGGTTCCTTATGAAATAGTGGGACATAATCTGGGCAATCAGTGGACTTCAAACCTCTCAACAAATTCATGACACAGGCAGTGGTGTTGTCATCAGGAAAAAGCAATGCATGTGTGTATAGGTGTGTATTCGCAGCAGCACAAGCAATACATCCTACAGAGATATTCTGGACTCTTACATTGTATCTCACCCATTCTAACCACAGGTTTTTCCTTGGGGCTGTTTGTGTTTCTATGGAGAAAACTTCTCGCCAACTGAGACCTGGAATGGGGATCACTTCATTAACTACATTTCGCAAACGCTCACCTGGGCCTATTTTAGCTGTACTGGTAACAGGGGTCATGGTAGGTCTGAAGCTAATATCCTGGAGCTGTACATGGCCTAAATACCCATAGGGTCCAGCACTAAATACATAATTATAATGCCTTCCCAATACATACGTCTGCAGATCAGCAGATTGGGGGTTTTCAAGATTCAGGAGGAGGGGGTGACAGCTTTTACCCCATTTACAGCCCCTAAGTGGTTGCAGAAGGGCTGTTAGATGCCTTCTCCCACGAAGACTCCTACCCGTCCCATCCTTAGGGAACATGGCTTCACTAGGTTTATATCCCCAATCATCTCCCGTGTTCCAGGCAGCATCTGTCTAATAATAACAGTTATTGTTGTCATTTCTGGTAACACACATATAAAACTGGATGATTCCTGTCATGAATCCCAATGGCTAGGGATAGCACAGGACAAGCAAAGTACAAATATATTACGGACGAGCTCTAGGGTGATGGAACCTGGGCTGACCGCTGCCCTACGCCTGACAAACGCAACTAGAGATAGCCAGGGAGCGTGCCTACGTTGGTTCTAGACGCCACGCACCAGCCTAAGAGCTAACTAGTACTGCAGAGAAAATAAGACCTCACTTGCCTCCAGCGGAATGAACCCCAAAAGATATAGTTGCCCCCCACATGTATTGACGGTGAAATGAGAGGAAGGCACACACATAGAGATGATATATATAGTTTTAGCAAATTGAGGCCCGCTGTAAACTAGAAAGCAGAACGATACAAAAGGGGACTGAGCGGTCAGCAAAAAACCCTAATCAAAAAAACCATCCTGAGATTACAAGAACCCATGTGCCAACTCATGGCACATGGGGAGAACCTCAGTCCACTAGAGCTACCAGCTAGCATAGAGACCAAAAAAAAAACCAAACAACTGAAAATCAGCACTTAGCTTATCCTGAAAGATCTGGGAGCAGGTAGGCAGGAACCAAACAGAGCACATCTGAATACATTGATAGCCGGCAAGGGAAATGACAGAAAGGCCAGGTAAAATAGGAAACACCCAGCCACTGATGGACAGGTGGAAACCAAAGGCCGCAACCCACCAAAGTCACCCAGTACCAGCAGTAACCACCAGAGGGAGCCCACAAACAGAATCCACAACAGTACCCCCCCCTTGAGGAGGGGTCACCGAACCCTCACGAGAACCCCCAGGGCGATCAGGGTGAGCTCTATGGAAGGCGCGGACCAAATCAGTCGCATGAACATCGGAGGCGACCACCCAGGAATTATCCTCCTGACCATAACCCTTCCACTTAACCAAATACTGGAGTTTGCGTCTGGAAACACGAGAATCCAAGATCTTCTCAACAACATACTCCAATTCTCCCTCCACCAGCACCGGAGCAGGAGGCTCAACCGAAGGAACAACGGGCACCTCATACCTCCGCAACAACGACCGATGGAACACATTATGAATAGCAAACGATGCTGGGAGATCCAAACGAAAAGATACAGGGTTAAGAATCTCCGAGATCCTATAAGGACCGATGAACCGAGGCTTGAACTTAGGAGAAGAGACCTTCATAGGGACAAAACGAGAAGACAACCACACCAAATCCCCAACAAGAAGTCGGGGACCCACGCGGCGACGGCGATTAGCAAACTGCTGAGTCTTCTCCTGAGATAACTTCAAATTGTCCACCACCTGATTCCAAATCTGATGTAGCCTGTCCACCACCACGTCCACTCCAGGACAATCCGAAGGCTCCACCTGACCAGAGGAAAAACGAGGATGAAACCCCGAATTACAAAAAAAAGGAGAGACCAACGTGGCCGAACTAGCCCGATTATTAAGAGCAAATTCGGCCAGTGGCAAAAAAGCAACCCAGTCATCTTGATCAGCAGAAACAAAACACCTCAAATAGGTTTCCAAGGTCTGATTAGTTCGCTCCGTCTGGCCATTCGTCTGAGGATGGAATGCAGACGAGAAAGACAAATCAATGCCCATCTTGGCACAAAACGTCCGCCAAAATCTAGACACAAACTGGGATCCCCTGTCAGAAACGATATTCTCCGGAATCCCATGCAAACGAACCACATTCTGAAAAAATAAAGGGACCAACTCAGAGGAGGAAGGCAACTTAGGCAAGGGCACCAAATGAACCATCTTAGAAAAGCGGTCACACACAACCCAGATAACGGACATTTTCTGTGAAACCGGGAGATCAGAAATAAAATCCATGGAAATGTGCGTCCAAGGCCTCTTCGGGATGGGCAAGGATAACAACAACCCACTGGCCCGAGAACAGCAAGGCTTAGCTCGAGCACACACTTCACAAGACTGCACAAAGGTACGCACATCCCTAGACAAGGAAGGCCACCAAAAAGACCTGGCCACCAAGTCTCTAGTACCAAATATTCCAGGATGACCAGCCAACACAGAAAAATGGACCTCGGAGATGACTCTACTGGTCCAATCATCCGGAACAAACAGTCTTTCTGGTGGACAACGATCCGGTTTATCCACCTGAAACTCCTGCAATGCACGTCGCAAGTCTGGGGATACGGCGGACAATATTACCCCATCTGTCATGTTCTCAATGGCAAGAGAACATAGCATCAGCATATATAGGAACTAGCTCTTGGAAGATGGGAACTGAGCTGACCATGAACTAAACCTAACACACAACTAGCAGTGGCCGGGTAGCATGCCTACGTTGATTCTAGATGCCCAGCACCAGCCGGAGGACTAAATAATGCTAGCAGAGGAAAATATTAGTCCTAGCTCACCTCTAGAGAAATACCCCAAAAGGAGACAGAGGCCCCCCACATGTATTGGCGGTGAATTAAGATGAAATAACAAACGTAGTATGAAAATAGGTTTAGCAAATTTGAGGTCCACTTACTACATAGCAGAAGACAGAAAGGACACTTTCATGGTCAGCTGAAAACCCTATCAAAACACCATCCAGGAATTACTTTAAAACTCTGGCATTAACTCATAACACCAGAGTGGCAATTCCTGTTCACAAGAGCTTTCCAGACACAGTAACGAAACTACAGCTGTGAACTGGAACAAAAATGCAAAAACAAACATGGACAAGAGTCCAACTTATCTAGTAGTTGGCTAGGAGCAGGAACAAGCACAGAGAGGCTTCTGATAACATTGTTGACCGGCAAGCAACTAACAGAGCAGCAAGGTTATATAGCGACTCCCACATCTTGATGGGAACAGGTGAACAGAGAAGATGAAAACACCAGTTCAATTCCACCAGTAGCCACCGGGGGAGCCCAGAATCCAAATTCACAACAGTACCCCCCCCCTCAAGGAGGGAGCACCGAACCCTCACCAGAACCACCAGGGCGATCAGGGTGGGCCCTATGAAAGGCACGAACCAGATCAGAGGCATGAACATCAGATGCATTCACCCAAGAATTATCCTCCTGGCCGTATCCCTTCCACTTGACCAGATACTGGAGTCTCCGTCTGGAAACACGAGAGTCTAAGATTTTCTCCACAACGTACTCCAACTCACCCTCAACCAACACCGGAGCAGGAGGCTCAACGGAAGGCACAACCGGTACCTCATACCTGCGCAATAATGACCGATGAAAAACGTTATGAATAGAGAAGGATGCAGGGAGGTCCAAACGGAAGGAAACAGGGTTAAGAATCTCCAATATCTTATACGGGCCGATGAACCGAGGCTTAAACTTAGGAGAAGAGACCCTCATAGGGACAAAACGAGAAGACAACCACACCAAATCCCCAACACAAAGCCGAGGACCAACACGACGGTGGCGGTTGGCAAAAAGCTGAGTCTTCTCCTGGGACAACCTCAAATTGTCCACCACCTGCCCCCAGATCTGATGCAATCTCTCCACCACAGCATCCACTCCAGGACAATCCGAAGATTCCACCTGACCAGAGGAAAATCGAGGATGAAACCCCGAATTACAGAAAAACGGGGACACCAAAGTGGCAGAGCTGGCCCGATTATTGAGAGCGAACTCTGCCAATGGCAAAAAAGCAACCCAATCATCCTGGTCAGCAGACACAAAACACCTCAGATATGTCTCCAGGGTCTGATTAGTTCGCTCGGTCTGGCCATTCGTCTGAGGATGGAAAGCGGACGAAAAAGATAAATCTATGCCCATCCTAGCACAGAATGCCCGCCAAAATCTAGACACGAATTGGGTCCCTCTGTCAGAAATGATATTCTCAGGAATACCATGCAAACGAACAACATTTTGAAAAAACAGAGGAACCAACTCGGAAGAAGAAGGCAACTTGGGCAGAGGAACCAAATGGACCATCTTAGAGAAACGGTCACACACCACCCAGATGACAGACATCTTCTGAGAAACAGGCAGATCTGAAATAAAATCCATCGAGATGTGCGTCCAAGGTCTCTTAGGAATGGGCAAGGGCAACAATAATCCACTAGCCCGAGAGCAACAAGGCTTGGCCCGAGCACAAACGTCACAAGACTGCACAAAGCCTCGCACATCTCGTGACAGGGAAGGCCACCAGAAGGACCTTGCCACCAAATCCCTGGTACCAAAAATGCCAGGATGACCTGCCAACGCAGAAGAATGAACCTCAGAGATGACTCTACTGGTCCAATCATCAGGAACAAACAGTTTATCAGGTGGGCAACGATCCGGTCTATCCGCCTGAAACTCCTGCAAGGCCCGCCGCAGGTCTGGAGAAACGGCTGACAATACCACTCCATCCTTAAGGATACCTGTGGGCTCAGAGTTACCAGGCGAGTCAGGCTCAAAACTCCTAGAAAGGGCATCCGCCTTAACATTCTTAGAACCCGGTAGGTATGACACCACAAAATTAAACCGAGAGAAAAATAATGACCAGCGCGCCTGTCTAGGATTCAGGCGCCTGGCGGTCTCAAGATAAATCAAGTTTTTGTGGTCAGTCAATACCACCACCTGATGTCTGGCCCCCTCAAGCCAATGACGCCACTCCTCAAAAGCCCACTTCATGGCCAAAAGCTCCCGATTCCCAACATCATAATTCCGCTCAGGGGGCGAAAATTTACGGGAAAAGAAGGCACAAGGCCTCATCACGGAGCAGTCAGAACTTTTCTGCGACAACACTGCCCCAGCTCCGATCTCAGAAGCGTCGACCTCAACCTGAAAAGGTAGAGCAACATCAGGCTGACGCAACACAGGGGCAGAGGAAAAACGGCGCTTAAGTTCCCGAAAGGCCTCCACAGCGTCAGGGGACCAATCAGCAACATCAGCACCCTTCTTAGTCAAATCGGTCAATGGCTTAGCAATATCCGAAAAACCAGCAATAAATCGACGATAAAAGTTAGCAAAGCCCAAAAATTTCTGAAGACTCTTAAGAGAAGAGGGCTGCGTCCAATCACAAATAGCTTGAACCTTGACAGGATCCATTTCAATGGAAGAGGGAGAAAAAATATATCCCAAAAAGGAAATCCTCTGTACCCCAAAAACACACTTAGAACCCTTCACACACAAAGAATTAGACCGCAAAACCTGGAAAACCCTCCTGACTTGCTGGACATGAGAGTCCCAGTCATCCGAAAAAATCAGAATATCATCCAGATACACAATCATAAATTTATCCAAATAATCGCGAAAAATATCATGCATAAAGGACTGGAAAACTGACGGAGCATTTGAAAGACCAAAAGGCATCACTAAATACTCAAAGTGGCCCTCGGGCGTATTAAATGCGGTTTTCCACTCATCCCCCTGCCTGATTCGCACCAAATTATACGCCCCACGAAGGTCAATCTTAGAGAACCACTTGGCCCCCTTTATGCGAGCAAACAAATCAGTCAGCAACGGCAATGGGTATTGATATTTTACAGTGATTTTATTCAAAAGCCGATAATCAATACATGGTCTCAAAGAGCCGTCTTTTTTTGACACAAAGAAAAAACCGGCTCCTAAGGGAGATGACGATGGACGAATATGTCCCTTTTCCAAGGACTCCTTTATATATTCTCGCATAGCAGCATGTTCAGGCACAGACAGATTAAATAAACGACCCTTTGGGTATTTACTACCCGGGATTAAATCTATGGCACAATCGCACTCTCGGTGCGGAGGTAACGAACCAAGCTTGGATTCTTCAAAGACGTCACGATAGTCAGACAGGAACTCAGGAATTTCAGAGGGAATGGATGATGAAATGGAAACCACAGGTACATCCCCATGAGCCCCCTTACATCCCCAGCTCAACACAGACATAGCTCTCCAGTCGAGGACTGGGTTGTGAGATTGCAGCCAAGGCAATCCTAGCACCAAATCATCATGTAGATTATACAGCACCAGGAAGCGAATAATCTCCTGGTGATCCGGATTAATACGCATAGTTACTTGTGTCCAGTATTGTGGTTTATTATTAGCCAATGGGGTGGAGTCAATCCCCTTCAGAGGAATAAGAGTCTCCAAAGGCTCTAAATCATACCCACAGCGTTTGGCAAAGGACCAATCCATAAGACTCAAAGCGGCGCCAGAGTCGACATAGGCGTCCGTGGTAATAGATGACAAAGAGCAAATCAAGGTCACAGATAGAATAAATTTAGACGGTAAGGTGCAAATGGAAACAGATTTATCAAGCTTTTTAGTGCGCTTAGAGCATGCTGATATAACATGAGTAGAATCACCACAATAGAAACACAACCCATTTTTCCGTCTACAATTCTGCCGCTCGCTTCGGGACAGAATTCTATCACACTGCATACTCTCTGGCGACTTCTCAGTGGACACCGCCAGATGGTGCACTGGTTTGCGCTCCCGCAAACGCCTATCGATCTGAATAGCCATTGTCATGGACTCATTCAGACCCGCAGGCACAGGGAACCCCACCATAACATCCTTAATGGCATCAGAGAGACCCTCTCTGAAAGTCGCCGCCAGGGCGCACTCATTCCACTGAGTAAGCACAGACCATTTACGGAATCTTTGACAGTAAATTTCCGCTTCATCTTGCCCCTGAGATAGGGACATCAAAGTTTTTTCTGCCTGAAGCTCCAAATGAGGTTCGTCATAAAGCAACCCCAAGGCCAGAAAAAACGCATCCACATTGAGCAACGCAGGATCCCCTGGTGTCAATGAAAAAGCCCAGTCTTGAGGGTCGCCCCGGAGCAAGGAAATCACAATCCTGACCTGCTGTGCAGGGTCTCCGGCAGAGCGAAATTTCAGGGACAAAAATAATTTGCAATTATTTCGAAAATTCTGAAACCCAGATCTATTCCCCGAGAAAAATTCCGGCCAAGGAATTCTCGGCTCAGATACAGGTGCATGAAAAACAAAGTCTTGCAAATTTTGTACCTTCGTGGCGAGATTATTCAAACCTGCAGTTACACTCTGAAGATCCATTACAAACAGGTGGACACAGAGCCATACAAGGGTTAAGAGGAGGTAAGAAGCAGCTAGACAGCAATTAAGGGCTAGGCAGCAAAACTCTGAGGGAAAAAAAAAAAAAAAAATTCCCTTAAACACTTCTTTTTCTCCTGCTTCAGCCCAAACAATTAACACTTTGCGGTCCGGTCAAACTGTCATGTTCTCAATGGCAAGAGAACATAGCATCAGCATATATAGGAACTAGCTCTTGGAAGATGGGAACTGAGCTGACCATGAACTAAACCTAACACACAACTAGCAGTGGCCGGGTAGCATGCCTACGTTGATTCTAGATGCCCAGCACCAGCCGGAGGACTAAATAATGCTAGCAGAGGAAAATATTAGTCCTAGCTCACCTCTAGAGAAATACCCCGAAAGGAGACAGAGGCCCCCCACATGTATTGGCGGTGAATTAAGATGAAATAACAAACGTAGTATGAAAATAGGTTTAGCAAATTTGAGGTCCACTTACTACATAGCAGAAGACAGAAAGGACACTTTCATGGTCAGCTGAAAACCCTATCAAAACACCATCCAGGAATTACTTTAAAACTCTGGCATTAACTCATAACACCAGAGTGGCAATTCCTGTTCACAAGAGCTTTCCAGACACAGTAACGAAACTACAGCTGTGAACTGGAACAAAAATGCAAAAACAAACATGGACAAGAGTCCAACTTATCTAGTAGTTGTCTAGGAGCAGGAACAAGCACAGAGAGGCTTCTGATAACATTGTTGACCGGCAAGCAACTAACAGAGCAGCAAGGTTATATAGCGACTCCCACATCTTGATGGGAACAGGTGAACAGAGAAGATGAAAACACCAGTTCAATTCCACCAGTAGCCACCGGGGGAGCCCAGAATCCAAATTCACAACACCCATCCCTAAGGATACCAGTAGGCCCAGAGTCTCCAGGAGAGTCAGGCACAAAACTCCTGGAAAGAGCATCTGCCTTCACATTCTTTGAACCTGGCAGGTATGAAACCACGAAATTGAAACGAGAAAAAAACAACGACCAACGAGCCTGTCTAGGATTCAAACGCCTGGCAGACTCAAGGTAAATTAGATTCTTGTGATCAGTCAAGACCACCACACGATGTTTAGCACCCTCAAGCCAATGACGCCACTCCTCAAATGCCCACTTCATGGCCAAAAGCTCCCTATTACCCACATCATAATTGCGCTCGGCGGGCGAGAATTTTCTAGAGAAGAATGCACATGGCTTCATCACCGAGCCATTAGAACTTCTCTGTGACAAAACCGCCCCCGCTCCAATCTCGGAAGCATCAACCTCAACCTGAAAAGGAAGTGAAACATCTGGTTGACACAACACAGGAGCAGAAGAAAACCGGCGCTTAAGTTCCTGAAAGGCCTCCACGGCCGCAGGAGACCAATCAGCAACATCAGCACCCTTTTTAGTCAAATCAGTCAAACGTTTAACAATACTGGAAAAATTAGCAATGAACCGACGATAAAAATTAGCAAACCCCAAGAACTTCTGAAGGCTCTTAACAGATGTAGGTTGTGTCCAGTCACAAATCGCCTGAACCTTGACGGGATCCATCTCAATAGTAGAAGGAGAAAAAATGTACCCCAAAAAAGAAATCTTCTGGACTCCGAAGAGACACTTTGAGCCCTTCACAAACAGAGAATTGGCCCGCAGAACCTGAAACACCTTCCTGACCTGTAGAACATGAGACTCCCAGTCATCAGAAAACACCAAAATATCATCCAAATACACAATCATAAACTTATCCAGATATTCACGGAAAATATTGTGCATAAAGGACTGAAAGACTGACGGAGCATTGGAGAGTCCAAAAGGCATTACCAAATACTCAAAATGGCCCTCAGGAGTATTAAATGCGGTTTTCCACTCATCACCCTGTTTTATCCGCACCAGATTATACGCACCGCGAAGATCTATCTTAGTGAACCACCTAGCCCCCTTAATGCGAGCAAACAAATCAGTCAATAATTGCAATGGATACTGATACTTGACTGTAATCTTATTCAGAAGGCGATAATCTATACAAGGCCTCAGGGAACCATCTTTTTTTGCCACAAAAAAAAAACCTGCTCCCAGAGGGGATGAAGATGGACGAATATGTCCCTTTTCCAAGGACTCCTTAACATAATTCCGCATAGCAGTATGCTCTGGCAGTGACAGATTAAATAAACGACCCTTAGGGAACTTACTGCCAGGAATCAATTCTATAGCACAGTCACAATCTCTATGCGGAGGGAGCGAATTGAGCTTAGGCTCCTCAAAAACATCCCTATAGTCAGACAAAAACGCAGGGATCTCAGAAGGAGTAGATGAAGCGATAGAAATCGGAGGTGCATCATCATGAACCCCCTGACATCCCCAGCTTAACACAGACATTGTTTTCCAGTCCAGGACAGGATTATGAGTTTGTAACCATGGCAGACCAAGCACTAGTACATCATGTAAATTATAAAGTACAAGGAAGCGAATCACCTCCTGATGAACGGGAGTCATGCGCATGGTCACTTGTGTCCAATACTGCGGTTTATTCATAGCCAATGGTGTAGAGTCAATTCCCTTCAGAGGAATAGGAACTTCCAGAGGTTCCAGGCTAAAACCGCAGCGTTTAGCAAATGACCAATCCATAAGACTCAGGGCAGCGCCCGAATCCACATAGGCATCGACGGAAATGGAAGACAGTGAAAAAATCAGAGTCACAGACAAAATGAACTTAGGCTGCAGAGTACCAATGGCAAAAGATTTATCAACCCTTTTTGTGCGTTTAGAGCATGCTGATATAACATGAGCTGAATCACCACAATAGAAACACAATCCATTTTTCCGCCTATAATTTTGCCGTTCACTTCTGGACTGAATTCTATCACATTGCATAGTCTCAGGTGCCTGTTCAGAAGACACCGCCAACTGGTGCACGGGTTTGCGCTCCCGTAAACGCCGATCAATCTGAATGGCCATAGCCATCGACTCATTCAGACCTGTAGGCGTAGGGAACCCCACCATAATATCCTTAATGGCCTCAGAAAGACCATTTCTGAAGTTTGCAGCCAGGGCGCACTCATTCCACTGAGTAAGCACCGACCATTTCCGAAACTTCAGACAATATATCTCCGCTTCATCATGCCCCTGAGAGAGGGCTAATAAAGCCTTTTCAGCCTGAATCTCCAGGTTAGGTTCCTCATAGAGCAATCCCAATGCCAGAAAAAACGCATCCACACTGAGCAATGCAGGATCCCCTGGTGCCAATGCAAATGCCCAATTCTGAGGGTCGCCCCGCAGGAAAGATATTACAATCTTGACCTGTTGAGCAGGGTCTCCAGAGGAGCGAGATTTTAAAGAAAGAAACAATTTACAATTGTTCCTGAAATTCAGGAAGGTAGATCTATCTCCAGAAAAGAACTCTGGAATAGGAATTCTAGGTTCAGACATGGGAGTGTGAACAACAAAATCCTGTATGTTTTGAACTTTTGCCGCGAGATTACTCAGGCTGGAAGCCAAACTCTGGACATCCATGTTAAACAGCTAAGATCAGAGCCATTCAAGGGTTAAGAGGAGGTAAGAAGCAGCTAGACAGCAATTAAGGGCTAGGCAGCAAAACTCTGAAGGGAAAAAAAAAAAAAAAAAATTTCCCTTAAACACTTCTCTTTCTCCTGCTTCAGCCCAAACAATTAACACTTTGTGGGCCGGCTATACTGTCATGAATCCCAATGGCTAGGGATAGCACAGGACAAGCAAAGTACAAATATATTACGGACGAGCTCTAGGGTGATGGAACCTGGGCTGACCGCTGCCCTACGCCTGACAAACGCAACTAGAGATAGCCAGGGAGCGTGCCTACGTTGGTTCTAGACGCCACGCACCAGCCTAAGAGCTAACTAGCACTGCAGAGAAAATAAAGACCTCACTTGCCTCCAGCGGAATGAACCCCAAAAGATATAGTTGCCCCCCACATGTATTGACGGTGAAATGAGAGGAAGGCACACACATAGAGATGATATATATAGTTTTAGCAAATTGAGGCCCGCTGTAAACTAGAAAGCAGAACGATACAAAAGGGGACTGAGCGGTCAGCAAAAAACCCTAATCAAAAAAACCATCCTGAGATTACAAGAACCCATGTGCCAACCAGGGATTTAAGCTTGAGGAGGATAATTTGCATATTCCAGGTGCCTTCTGGGAAAAGCAAAGAGTCTCCCTCAGCAAGAAGATCGTTGGGTACAGCCGGGACCAGCTGCTTGGAAAGCATCACCAAACCAGGGATTCAAGCTTGAGGAGGATAATTTGCATATTCCAGGTGCCTTCTGGGAAAAGCAAAGAGTCTCCCTCAGCAAGAAGATCGTTGGGTACAGCCGGGACCAGCTGCTTGGAAAGCATCACCAAACCAGGGATTCAAGCTTGAGGAGGATACTTTGCATATTCCAGGTGCCTTCTGGGAAAAGCAAAGAGTCTCCCTCAGCAAGAAGATCGTTGGGTACAGCCGGGACCAGCTGCTTGGAAAGCATCACCAAACCAGGGATTCAAGCTTGAGGAGGATAATTTGCATATTCCAGGTGCCTTCTGGGAAAAGCAAAGAGTCTCCCTCAGCAAGAAGATCGTTGGGTACAGCCGGGACCAGCTGCTTGGAAAGCATCACCAAACCAGGGATTCAAGCTTGAGGAGGATAATTTGCATATTCCAGGTGCCTTCTGGGAAAAGCAAAGAGTCTCCCTCAGCAAGAATTTTTGCCTGTAGGACATTATTGCAAGAAAGCTTGGCTGAGTAGATTACACAAGAAGGAAAACACACAGCAAGTCAGCAGGATCTAGGAGCAACATGGCAGATGTGACAACCTACATGGTGAGCTGCAGCATGTGCTACAGATCGACCAGAAGAAGAATCCAATTTCACCTGTCAGAAGTGTAGACTAGTGGCCCTTTTAGAAGAAAAGGTGCGAGGCCTGGAAGAAAGAATAGCAACTTTGAAACTCATCAAAGAGAATGAAGACTTCCTAGACAGAACAGAAGCATCTCTACTGGTCACAGAAGGTGAAAAAAGTGTCAGAGAACCTCCAAAAGCAGATGAGTGGAAGCATGTGACCAAAAGAAGCAAGAAGACCATGGAAAAATCACCAACCACACAACTGAAGAACCGATATCAAATCTTTGTAGAGGATGAAGATGGCACACCTAAGGATGAAGCAATACCAGCAAGCAAAAAAGAAAAGGGCACACAGCAACAAGTGACAGCAAAAAGTACAGCCAAGAAGCAACGAAGAGTGGTGGTGGTGGGAGACTCACTACTGAGAGGCACAGAAGCAGCCATCTGCAGATCGGACATAATCGCAAGAGAAGTATGCTGCCTTCCAGGTGCGATGATCAAGGATGTGACCGATAGGATACCAAAGCTCTTCAGCTCCAAGGACGTCCACCCATTTCTGCTGATACATGTTGGCACCAATGACACGGCAAGGAAGGACCTACCGACAATCTGCAAGGACTTTGAAGAGTTGGGGAAGAAAGTAAAGGAACTGGATGCACAGGTAGTTTTTTCTTCTATCCTTCCAGTAGACGGGCATGGCACCAGGAGATGGAACAGGATCCTTGATGCGAACAACTGGCTAAGACGATGGTGCAGACAACAAGGATTCGGATTCCTGGACCACGGTGTAAATTACTTGTACGATGGACTCCTCGCCAGAGACGGACTACAACTCAACAAACCTGGGAAACACACATTCGCCAGAAGACTCGCTACACTCATCAGGAGGGCGTTAAACTAGAAGTAGAGGGGACGGGAAGAAAAACATTAGACTCGAACAAAGAAGACCCAGGAAAACATACTCAGAAGGGAGGTAAGGACATTTCTAAAACAATCCACAGCGAGGAGATTGGAACAAAACAAAATCCTCTAAACTGCATGCTCGCAAACGCCAGAAGCCTGACAAACAAGATGGAAGAACTAGAAGCAGAAATATCTACAGGTAACTTTGACATAGTGGGAATAACCGAGACATGGTTAGATGAAAGCTATGACTGGGCAGTTAACTTACAGGGTTACAGTCTGTTTAGAAAGGATCGTAAAAATCGGAGAGGAGGAGGGGTTTGTCTCTATGTAAAGTCTTGTCTAAAGTCCACTTTAAGGGAGGATATTAGCGAAGGGAATGAGGATGTCGAGTCCATATGGGTCGAAATTCATGGAGGGAAAAATGGTAACAAAATTCTCATTGGGGTCTGTTACAAACCCCCAAATATAACAGAAATCATGGAAAGTCTACTTCTAAAGCAGATAGATGAAGCTGCAACCCATAATGAGGTCCTGGTTATGGGGGACTTTAACTACCCGGATATTAACTGGGAAACAGAAACCTGTGAAACCCATAAAGGCAACAGGTTTCT
Organism: Ranitomeya variabilis; assembly: GCF_051348905.1. Taxonomy (NCBI): domain Eukaryota; kingdom Metazoa; phylum Chordata; class Amphibia; order Anura; family Dendrobatidae; genus Ranitomeya; species Ranitomeya variabilis. Next base: position 750,763,394 of record NC_135235.1, on the reverse strand, counting down.
GCTAATAACCAAGAAAAATTACCTTTCACAATTGGTGCAGAATCCAACCAGAGGAGCAGCACTTTTAGACCTAATACTATCTAATAGACCTGACAGAATAACAAATCTGCAGGTGGTCGGGCATCTAGGAAATAGCGACCACAATATTGTACAGTTTCACCTGTCTTTCACTAGGGGGACTTGTCAGGGAGTCACAAAAACACTGAACTTTAGGAAGGCAAAGTTTGACCAGCTTAGAGATGCCCTTAATCTGGTAGACTGGGACAATATCCTCAGAAATAAGAATACAGATAAAAAATGGGAAATGATTAAGAACATCCTAAATAGGCACTGTAAGCGGTTTATACCTTGTGGGAATAAAAGGACTAGAAATAGGAAAAACCCAATGTGGCTAAACAAAGAAGTAAGACAGGCAATTAACAGTAAAAAGAAAGCATTTGCACTACTAAAGCAGGATGGCACCATTGAAGCTCTAAAAAACTATAGGGAGAAAAATACTTTATCTAAAAAACTAATTAAAGCTGCCAAAAAGGAAACAGAGAAGCACATTGCTAAGGAGAGTAAAACTAATCCCAAACTGTTCTTCAACTATATCAATAGTAAAAGAATAAAAACTGAAAATGTAGGCCCCTTAAAAAATAGTGAGGAAAGAATGGTTGTAGATGACGAGGAAAAGGCTAACATATTAAACACCTTCTTCTCCACGGTATTCACGGTGGAAAATAAAATGCTAGGTGAAATCCTAAGAAACAATGAAAACCCTATATTAAGGGTCACCAATCTAACCCAAGAAGAGGTGCGAAACCGGCTAAATAAGATTAAAATAGATAAATCTCCGGGTCCGGATGGCATACACCCACGAGTACTAAGAGAACTAAGTAATGTAATAGATAAACCATTATTTCTTATTTTTAGGGACTCTATAGCGACGGGGTCTGTTCCGCAGGACTGGCGCATAGCAAATGTGGTGCCAATATTCAAAAAGGGCTCTAAAAGTGAACCTGGAAATTATAGGCCAGTAAGTCTAACCTCTACTGTTGGTAAAATATTTGAAGGGTTTCTGAGGGATGTTATTCTGGATTATCTCAATGAGAATAACTGTTTAACTCCATATCAGCATGGGTTTATGAGAAATCGCTCCTGCCAAACCAATCTAATCGGTTTTTATGAAGAGGTAAGCTATAGGCTGGACCACGGTGAGTCATTGGACGTGGTATATCTCGATTTTTCCAAAGCGTTTGATACCGTACCGCACAAGAGGTTGGTACACAAAATGAGAATGCTTGGTCTGGGGGAAAATGTGTGTAAATGGGTTAGTAACTGGCTTAGTGATAGAAAGCAGAGGGTGGTTATAAATGGTATAGTCTCTAACTGGGTCGCTGTGACCAGTGGGTACCGCAGGGGTCGGTATTGGGACCTATTCTCTTCAACATATTCATTAATGATCTAGTAGAAGGTTTACACAGTAAAATATTGATATTTGCAGATGATACAAAACTATGTAAAGCAGTTAATACAAGAGAAGATAGTATTCTGCTACAGATGGATCTGGATAAGTTGGAAACTTGGGCTGAAAGGTGGCAGATGAGGTTTAACAATGATAAATGTAAGGTTATACACATGGGAAGAAGGAATCAATGTCACCATTACACACTGAACGGGAACCACTGGGTAAATCTGACAGGGAGAAGGACTTGGGGATCCTAGTTAATGATAAACTTACCTGGAGCAGCCAGTGCCAGGCAGCAGCTGCCAAGGCAAACAGGATCATGGGGTGCATTAAAAGAGGTCTGGATACACATGATGAGAGCATTATACTGCCTCTGTACAAATCCCTAGTTAGACCGCACATGGAGTACTGTGTCCAGTTTTGGGCACCGGTGCTCAAGAAGGATATAATGGAACTAGAGAGAGTACAAAGGAGGGCAACAAAATTAATAAAGGGGATGGGAGAACTACAATACCCAGATAGATTAGCGAAATTAGGATTAATTAGTCTAGAAAAAAGACGACTGAGGGGCGATCTAATAACCATGTATAAGTATATAAGGGGACAGTACAAATATCTCGCTGAGGATCTGTTTATACCAAGGAAGGTGACGGGCACAAGGGGGCATTCTCTGCGTCTGGAGGAGAGAAGGTTTTTCCACCAACATAGAAGAGGATTCTTTACTGTTAGGGCAGTGAGAATCTGGAATTGCTTGCCTGAGGAGGTGGTGATGGCGAACTCAGTTGAGGGGTTCAAGAGAGGCCTGGATGTCTTCCTGGAGCAGAACAATATTGTATCATACAATTATTAGGTTCTGTAGAAGGACGTAGATCTGGGGATTTATTATGATGGAATATAGGCTGAACTGGATGGACAAATGTCTTTTTTCGGCCTTACTAACTATGTAACTATGTAACTCATGGCACATGGGGAGAACCTCAGTCCACTAGAGCTACCAGCTAGCATAGAGACATAATAAGCAAGCTGGACAAAAAACCAAACAACTGAAAATCAGCACTTAGCTTATCCTGAAAGATCTGGGAGCAGGTAGGCAGGAACCAAACAGAGCACATCTGAATACATTGGTAGCCGGCAAGGGAAATGACAGAAAGGCCAGGTAAAATAGGAAACACCCAGCCACTGATGGACAGGTGGAAACCAAAGGCCGCAACCCACCAAAGTCACCCAGTACCAGCAGTAACCACCAGAGGGAGCCCACAAACAGAATCCACAACAGATTCCCTCTACCACCCGTTCAGTCTCGAGGCACTTGACTACATCACAGAAATCAAATCGCCAGATATTCACCGGGGCTGTCAGGTTTACCCAGAGTATAGTGGGACCTTAGTATTTTCATTTACATTAGGGGCCGAAGAGGTAGGGGCGAGGATGGCCCCCATTTCCAGGATCAAAAACAACAGCAACATTTCCCTTCAGTCACTACTGTGACTAAACGCTGGTTCGGTCTCTTTCACAATATGAGGCGTGGATCCAAGTGCTCTTTCCTTCAAGTTTTACTGCAGTGGGGGTGACCAGGATCACCGTGTGAAGTCCTTCAAATCTCGGCTGGAGACAATCTCTGCGCACAAACTTTTTCACATACACCAGGTCTCCTGGCACAAAGGGATGGTGTCCAGGAACCTTGTCTGGGTCTGGAAGAGAACTGAAAACAGTTAAATGCACTTTGGCAAGGTGTCCATGTAAGGCCTGCACATAGCTAGTCAAGTCCTGGTACTTGAGCTGCAACTGTTGTGGAAAGAAACATTCAAGATTGGGGCGCCTGTCAAACAGAATCTCATACGGTGACAGTCCTGTCTTCCTGTTTGGGGTATGTCTTATTAAAAACAAAGCTAGAGGGAAACATTCTGTCCATGGTTTACCAGTCTCTGTCATTGCCTTCTGGATTTTAAGCTTAAGAGTTCCATTTAGTCTCTCCACTCTTCCACTACTCTGCGGATGGTATGGAGTATGCAATGCTTGACTTACCCCCAGTGCTGCCATTACCTCTGACATGATCTCTCCAGTAAAATGGGAACCCTGATCGCTTTCAATGACTTCAGGAACTCCATACCTGCATATGATCTCAGCCATCAGTTTCTTCGCCGTTGTCTTAGCCGTAGCTTTGGCAACTGGGTAGGCTTCTGGCCAACCTGAAAATAAATCAATGCAGACCAACACATACTCATACGTCCCTACCCTGGGTAACTGAATTTAATCAATCTGCAGTCTCTGGAATGGGTAAAGGGGCCGGGGAGTGTGTTTGGATGGGGTTTTCACTGTCCTACCCTGATTATGTGTGGCACATATCATGCAGCTCTGTACCTGCCTTTCTGCGCAGGTGGAAAACCCAGGGGGCAATCCATTGTCTCTTTAGGGTGTCACACATGGCCGTCTTCGAGTGGTGCACATTCCCGTGCAGAACCTGTGCCATCATTGGGTACAGTACCTGTGGTAGGCAGACCTTTTCACCCCTCCCCCATAGTCCGGTAACGGTATCAGAGCAAGCCCCTATCCTTTGCCACCTATTTTTCTCCTCCTTACTTGCCTGTTCTTGTAACCGGGCTAAGATGTCTTTCAACACAAGTGGAGATGGTGGGGTGTCCAGGTGACATACTTGAGAGGCTACAGGAGTGCTTGCTGCTTTCTTGGCAGCCTGGTCTGCCAGTGCGTTACCCTTTGTTCGTCCATCAGTGCCTTTGGTATGTGCCTTTACCTTTATGATGCCTGCTTGGGTGGGAAACTGTAGTGCATTCATAAGTTGCTGGTCTGCCTCAGCATGTTTAAAGGGGTGGCCATTTGCTGTCAGGAAAGCCCTGGCTCTCCAGATAGGCCCATAACCGTGTGCAATGCCAAAAGCATACCTGGAATCAGTGTAGATGTTTACAGTCTTACCTTCTGCTAGTTTGCTTGTGCAGACATATGAGCTGGCATTAACTCTGCCTTGATTACCTCATGTTCTGAGACCACAGCATATCTGGTACAGAAGCGTCCTTGGTCATCTTGGTGACGGGATCCATCTACAAAAAGCTCAAAATCAGCATTAGAATAGGCACACTAGAGACCAGCCGTTTCCTGAGACATCAATTCCAGACAATCATGTGGTTTAGAAACCTAATCTTGTTCCTCTGGATCCATTCTAGAAAGAAAAAGAGTGTCCTTGCTCATGTCACCTACTCCTCCCCCCTTTGGATCCAGGGGAACTAGGAGAAGAGTAGCGGGGTTTAGGACAGCGCACCTTTTCAAAGTCACATTAGTAGGCATGAGAATAGCACACCGAAGTCACAGCTGTCTGGTCATGGACATGTGGCTAGATTATACTTGGTTAGGGATACTATGTACATCATGCGGGGGGTATGGACCATCAGTGGGTAATCCAAAACAATATCTGAAGATTTGTGTAGCAACAGCTGGACAGAGAACACAGCCCAAACACATAAGGGACTTCCTCTTGCCACCGTATCCAGGCGGCCGCTGTAATAAGCAACAGATCTCTATTTGTCTCCATAAAACTGAATCAGCACACCTGTAGCATGTCCTGCATAGGTGAGCTCTGTCTGCAAGGCAGTCTGCAATACTGTACGGCAGTGCTCGGGTGTCTTGTAATCATATATAGGGCCTGCAGTGTGTAACACTATATCACAGGGCAAATTCCCTCTTTGGGTAGTCATAGCATCTCCTGGATGCAAGGGGCCATAAGTGGCAAGGTAGGCCTGGCACTCTTGGGCTATGGATGGGCCCCCCTTTGGCATAACTGTCCACGTCAATTGTCATCCCTGATAAATGAATGCAAACAGAACTGGCAATCTAGGTGTAATGGAATGCTGAAGAAAACATTGGCAAGATCGATGACTATGAACCAAGCGGCATCCTGAGATATCTGGGACAAAAGAGTATGTGGATTAGGCACCGGAGTTTCTGGAACAGTAACTGCATTAAATGCCTGTAGATCTTGTACCAGCCGGTACACAGGGGGTTGGCCGGGTGGGGTCTTTTTCTTAACGGGAAACAAGGGTGTGTTCCATGGGGAAACACAGGGTATCAGGGCACCATTATCGAATAACAGTTGTATTTGCCCCTTGAGACACTGCTCCTGATCATATTTCAAAGGGTATTGATGGACTTTAGAAAAAGGGGCACCAGGTTTGAGAAACACTTTTACTGGTTCTACAGGCATTATTGGGGGATTGGGGGAGAATCTGGGTCTATCAGGACCATCATAACCGTAGGAAGGGCAAGTAGGATACACATCTCTTTATATTCATTTGCATAGGAGTTATATAATGCAAGGACCATCTGACCATCATCTTGGAATTATATCCTGGAGCAGAACTGTGATAATAAATCTGCCCCCAGTAAATTTACCGAACATATAGAAAAGATTACGAACTGAGCAGTAACTTCAGGGAAAAGTCCCACAGGGATAGATTTTATAAGAGTATATTTATTGGGTCTGTCATCTACTCTAATTAAAACAAGCTCTTGATCTGAGAATTTGCATGGTGGGGCTGGGGAGAGAGATTCCCAGACAGGGTTAAAAGGGATATTTTAGTATGAGACTGGATTTGTGTAAGGGGGGAGGGCTGGAGCTGATAAGAAACGCTGCTGTCCTCGCAGCTGTGAAAGGGGGGCTGTATTTGGAGCGGGGAATTGCTGTCAGCGTTTAGCAAAGGAAAGGTGGGGGCTACAACTCCGGGTCTTCTTGCTTCACAATTGTAACGGACCTCTCTACACTGAGAATTAGTAACTCTGCATACATCACAAATCCACCCGACAGGATCATAGAATAGAGGTGCACTAAGTTTTGGCAACCCAGTATATACACTCACCGGCCACTTTATTAGGTACACCTGTCCAACTTCTTGTTAACACTTAATTTCTAATCAGCCAATCACATGGCGGCAACTCAGTGCATTTAGGCATGTAGACATGGTCAAGACAATCTCCTGCAGTTCAAACCGAGCATCAGTATGGGGAAGAAAGGTGATTTGAGTGCCTTTGAACGTGGCATGGTTGTTGGTGCCAGAAGGGCTGGTCTGAGTATTTCAGAAACTGCTGATCTACTGGGATTTTCACGCACAACCATCTCTAGGGTTTACAGAGAATGGTCCGAAAAAGAAAAAAAATCCAGTGAGCGGCAGTTCTGTGGGCGGAAATGCCTTGTTGATGCCAGAGGTCAGAGGAGAATGGGCAGACTGGTTCGAGCTGATAGAAAGGCAACAGTGACTCAAATCGCCACCCGTTACAACCAAGGTAGGCCTAAGAGCATCTCTGAACGCACAGTGCGTCGAACTTTGAGGCAGATGGGCTACAGCAGCAGAAGACCACACCGGGTACCACTCCTTTCAGCTAAGAACAGGAAACTGAGGCTACAATTTGTACAAGCTCATCGAAATTGGACAGTAGAAGAATGGAAAAACGTTGCTTGGTCTGATGAGTCTCGATTTCTGCTGCGACATTCGGATGGTAGGGTCAGAATTTGGCGTAAACAACATGAAAGCATGGATCCATCCTGCCTTGTATGGAGCACCTTTGGGATGTGCAGCCGACAAATCTGCGGCAACTGTGTGATGCCATCATGTCAATATGGACCAAAATCTCTGAGGAATGCTTCCAGCACCTTGTTGAATCTATGCCACGAAGAATTGAGGCAGTTCTGAAGGCAAAAGGGGGTCCAACCCGTTACTAGCATGGTGTACCTAATAAAGTGGCCGGTGAGTGTATATTGGTGCTTTGGGATTGAGGGGCACAGAGCTTACAGTCGGGAGAAGAGGCTTGATTTCCTGGGGAGGGACCTTATCATCAAGCAGGGAGACCCCTGTTCCAGATCATCATTTTTATTAGTTTGTCTTTCTGACACATTATTCATCAGAATTCACTTCCTCTGTTGATCCTCAATTTGCTATATATCAACCACTAAACTTGCTTTTACCAATCTTTCAATCACTTACAAATTTCCTTCTAAAACTAGACACTAGATTTCACTTTCAATTTTCCAGATTATATTTCTTTGTACTTCAAACAATATTGTCGCCTTAAACAAAACACAGATCTATCAGCGTGTACTACACTGAGAAAATAGAGACTCAAGAGTGCAGCCACATGCTGCTGCCCCTCCCTACTAGAACACAGAGATAGGAAAAATCACAACATTCCTCAGCACAGAAGAAAGCCATAACGCAGCTGTATGACTCCCCCTGCCCATCGGATATTTTAGAGACAAACACAGAAACAGAATCACAGCAGTTCTTAGACTTAATTTCTACAAAACTTTCCTGTGATCCTCCGTGGTCAGGGCGGAGCCCCAAGGACGGCCCGTATGCACACACACGGCAGGTTTCCACCCAGGTTGGATAATGCACAACACAAACAGGACACACCTACGCTTCTGGAAAGCTCATCCCGTCGCCATTACAGGGCGCTGGCTGAGACTGCATTTTCATCATCAGTGGCACGGCGGCCATTTTACAATCTGTAAGATCACAGTTCAAAGGCATTTTATAACCAAATACGGGTTCTATATTATCTGATCCTTCCTCTCCATCAACCTATTTTCATCCTTTGTTCTTTAAGCTTCGCGCAACTCGCAGATGAGCTTGCGCTTGTTCTAACAATCCTTTATCTTTCAACATGCCCCTTTTATTTTCTATGAGATTGGGCCACATAGCCGGCTGCAATCTCCTTGACGAGGGCAATCCTACATACTTATACAATCTCTCAACATTCTTGACTGCCTTCTTTCCCTCCCGTGACTCCACTATTGCCTTGACTTCCACAGAATCCTCATCTAACTTGTGGGGCACAGACTTCTTCTGCTTTAAGATACGCAGCATGACTCTTACAGAATACTGTGTCCTCCTGCAGTAGGCCACTGGCAGCGATACCAACACTGCGTTCTATACCACGGAACTTCGCGTTCAACGTACCAGGAAAAGAGCCTCGCGCTCAATATTTCCTGTCCCTAAACTAGAACAACAGTGATTAACAGGCTATCCTGCCACGATATTCCAAACCGTTGGGAGGCGGTCTCCTAGTGAGAGCCCTCCACAGAAATACAGGTTGTCCCCCTCCGGGACGTCTTAATTACCTAGCTGGTACAATATCACAGAGGCTGCGTCTCCTATCCCTTCCTCTAAGCTGCCCCACACTCTACAACTTTCTCAATCTTTCACTTCACTACTAGATAACAGTCACGGGTAGGGTGGTTGAACGGAGTACAATGACCGGTGGAGGAGGTGTGGTGTACAGAGGACGCACCGGATGCGACGTCTCTCAGTTGCTGGTTCAGAGCGTGGCACAGGATCGCGTTCGATCTCACCACTCGACCGGTCACTCCCCAGACCCAAAGAGACCACAGACAAACCAATAACGGCTGAGACACTAGCAAGTGTGACACATACAATGTATATGATCGCCACTTACCGTGTGCGGAGGGTGATCAGTCCTCGAGGTCAGCCACTACGGGTATCATCCACAGACATCCAGGCATGGGTCTAGGGGGTCTCGGATCGCTGGCCACGCCCCCCGTTGGGCTGCCAATTGTCGGGGTCGTAAACGACAATATACCCTCATTCACCAGTCATTCCAAATTAAACTATAAGCATGTGGTACCGGGTAAGAATGAGTCAGACAGGTAGCTGATTCAATCTCAGTGCATGCTCGTGGATCCACACACGTGTGTAACCGTCACAGCAACTGCGTTTATTTCCAAATACACAGCACTATATTGTTCTAGGAAAAGGAATGCATTAGGCGGAGTTTAAGCAGCATACATCTAGTGCTCAGTCTCTCTCTCTGATTCGTCAGGACATCTCCCAGTGGTTACTTCTTTCTTCACATTCCAGAGTTATCTTTTCAGGAGAAATAATTCTTAACCCTTCACATTCTAAACTGAAATGAAGAATGAACACTGGCAGCCATCTTTAGATACAATTACATTTGCATTAGCTAGCAGATAGGAAAAACTTATTGTTTCACAGTATAAGATATATAAAAGTACAAAAAGAGTATAAAGATATATATTTTCACCTTGACAAGACCACCCGGTACCAAGATCTCCCAATACAAGACCTCCCGGTACCAAGACCACCCAATACCAAGATCACCCAATACCAAGACCTCCCGGTACCAAGACCACCCGGTACCAAGACCACCCGGTACCAAGACCGCCCAATACCAAGACCTCCCAGTACCAAGACAGCCCAATACCATGACCGCCCAATACCAAGACCGCTCAGTACCAAAACCACCCGTTACCAAGACCGACCGCTCAAGGTAAGTTCATTCCGATTGTCTGTCTACCTTTTTTGTCTTTAGTTTACAGTGGGGACTGACCAGTGCTCATCCCCCCTCCCCATCCTGGGCCTGGCTCTAGGGATATACAGGGCTTAGGTTCCTGCTTGGCGATTGGTGAGAAACCAATTTAGGGACAGTAGGGGAGGCAGGGTGCTATTAGAACTACCTAGGGGTCTCCACTCCCCCTTTCTCTACTGTCTGGGTTTCCTTCCCCTCATTCCTTCGTTTTGCACTTCCAAGACCACCCAAAACCATGACCACCTGGTACCAAGACTGCCCAATAGCAAGACTGCCCGGAACCAAGACTGACAAATACCAAGACTGCCCAGTACCAGGTCTGCCCAATAGCATGACCACCCGGTACCAAGACTGCCCAATACCATGACCACCCGGTACCAAGACTGCCCAATACCATGACTACCCGGTACCAAGACTGCCCAATACCATGATCAACCAGTACCAAGAATGCCCAGAACCAAGACTGCCCAATACCAAGATCGCCCAGTACCAGGACTGCCCAATACCATGACTACCTTGTACCAAGACCTCCCTCCCTCACAGCTGTGAACGGGATCATCCATGATGTGGAAGTGGTCGGCGGAGGAGCCCGGATCTTGACCGTCCTGGTGAGCAGTGGAGGATTGTACAAGACGGGACGACTGTACCTCACCCCCGACAGCGGAGCCTTCTCCAGGGTTACTGTCCTCGCCCTGAACACCCCACACCTCCAACTGGGTGAGTAGTGTACCGCCACCAAGAATTAGATACACGGTTCAGCAGACAGTATCACACAGGATAGGATTAGATACACGGCTCAGCAGTCAGTATCACACAGGAGAGGATTAGATACACGGCTCAGCTGTCAGTATCACACAGGATAGGATTAGATACACGGCTCAGCAGTCAGTATCACACAGTTTAGGATTAGATACATGGCTCAGCACTCAGTATCACACAGGATAGGATTAGATACACCGCCCAGCAGTCAGTATCACACAGGAGAGGATTAGATACACGGCTCAGCAGTCAGTATCACACAGGATAGGATTAGATGCACAGCTCAGCAGTCAGTATCACACAGGATAGGATTAGATACACGGCTCAGCAGTCAGTATCACACAGGATAGGATTAGATACACGGCTCAGCAGTCAGTATCACACTGGATAGGATTAGATACACGGCTCAGCAGTCAGTATCACACAGGAGAGGATTAGATACATGGCTCAGCAGTAAGTATCACAGGATAGGATTAGATACACAGCTCAGCAGTCAGTATCACACTGGATAGGATTAGATACACGGCTCAGCGGTCAGTATCACACAGGAGAGGATTAGATACACGGCTCAGCGGTCAGTATCACACAGGATAGGATTAGATACACGGCTCAGCAGTCAGTATCACACAGGATAGGATTAGATACACGGCTCAGCAGTCAGTATCACACAGGATAGGATTAGATACACGGCTCAGCAGTCAGTATCACACAGGATAGGATTAGATACACGGCTCAGCAGTCAGTATCACACAGGATAGGATTAGATACACGGCTCAGCAGTCAGTATCACACTGGATAGGATTAGATACACGGCTCAGCAGTCAGTATCACACAGGAGAGGATTAGATACACGGCTCAGCAGTCAGTATCACACAGGATAGGATTAGATACACAGCTCAGCAGTCAGTATCACACAGGAGAGGATTAGATACACGGCTCAGCAGTCAGTATCACACAGGATAGGATTAGATACACGGCTCAGCAGTCAGTATCACACAGGATAGGATTAGATACATGGTACCACATTGCTTAGTCCCTGCTTTTCTCCCACTGTAGGGGGCCGTTACATTATGATGGGGCAGATCTACCGCCGGGGAATGCAGTTAGCGCCGGCGGTGCTGCGTGTTGTCAGCGGCCGGTTGCGCGCTGGTGACGGGCTGGTGAGGAGTGGCAGCAGCTTCACCAGGAGATTCAACCAGAGGAAGGATGGCCGGGGGCTGCGGGCCGCCCTCTCCAGATGTACATAACCCCGAGGACCCAGATCTGGGACACAGAACAACCCGTGGTCCGGGACACAGCGTGCGCGACTCTCCCCAATACTGTGAAATGAGGAGAAAATGTATTGGGGTCCCGGACCCTCCTCCAGCAGATGATGTCTGGAGCTGATGGGACAGGACAAACCATAGGTGGGCAGATACTTTTACGAGGGGCCACATGAGACCCCTGACTGCTGTATCACTGACTATAGAGTCAGGTCTGGAGTCTTCTGCGGACGAAAATAGTTACCATGGGTTGATTGTTACATGTATCCACACTGGTTACCATGGCAATGATTGTTACATGTATCCGCACCAGTTACCATGGCGATGTTTGTTACATGTATCTGCACCGATCACAGGAAATCCAGAGAAATCACCGAGTGTGATAGTAAGTTATAGGCATCTGCTCTGGAGTACAGACATGGCCGGAGGAATGGACCCCCCCACAGAGACCCCCTCCTCCCCCACAGCATAAGAGGCCTCCCCCCGCACAGTGTAATGACGTCATGGAAGAAGTGATCAGGCATCTTCTCGCCCTACTACTTGCACCAGTGACCCTATTCCCTCACATCTCCTCCAGTCCATTTCCCCAGCTGTCTCCACTCACCTAACAAAATTATTCAACCTCTCTCTCTCTTTCAGTATCTTTCCCTCGTCATTTAAGCATGCCATCATACATCCATTACTTAAAAATCCATCCCTTGACCAAAACTGTTTCTAATCTTCCCTTCATCTATAAACTCCTGGAACGCCTGGTCCACTCCCGTCTTACCCGCTATCTCTCAGATAACTCTTCTCGACCCTCTTCAATCTGGTTTCCGCTCTTTACACTCTACCGAAACTGCCCTCACTAAAGTCTATAATGACCTACTAACAGCTAAATCCAAAGGTCACTACTCCATGCTAATTCTCCTGGATCTCTCCGCAGCATTCGACACTGTAGATCATCAGCTCCTCCTCACTATGCTCCTCTCCATCGGGCTCAATGACACCGTCCTCTCCTGGTTTTCCTACCTCTCTAACTGCTCCTTCATTGTGTCTTTTGCTGGCTCTTCTTCCTCTCCTTTTCCCCTTACTGTTCGGCTTCCTCAAGGATCAGTCCTAGGTCCCCTCCTTTCACTGTCGGGGTTCCTCAAGGATCAGTCCTAGGTCCCCTCCTCTGTCGGGATTCCTAGGGGCTCAGTCCTAGGTCCCTTCCTCTTATTGTCAGGGTTCCTCAAGGATCAGTCCTAGGTCCCCTCCTCTGTCGGGATTCCTAGGGGCTCAGTCCTAGGTCCCTTCCTCTTATTGTCGGGGTTCCTCAAGGATCAGTCCTAGGTCCCCTCCTCTGTCGGGATTCCTAGGGGCTCAGTCCTAGGTCCCCTCCTCTGTCGGGATTCCTAGGGGCTCAGTCCTAGGTCCCTTCTTATTGTCGGGGTTCCTCAAGGCTCAGTCCTAGGTCCCTTCCTCTTACTGTCGAGGTTCCTTGGGGCTCAATCCTAGGTCCCCTTCTATTACTGTCAGGGTTCCTCAAGGCTCAGTCCTAGGACTCTTACTCTTACTGTCAGGGTTCTTCAAGGATCAGTCCAAGGCCCCCTCCTCTTACAGTCCGGGTTCCTCAGGGCTCAGTCATAGGTCCCCTCCTCTTACTGTCGGGGTTCCTCAGGGTCAGTACTAGTCCCCCTCTTCTTACTAAAAAAAAACCTACAAGAGAAAAAATGAGCAAAAACCCTGTTGAAAATAAGTAAAAAGCAAAGAGTGCACCCTTTTGTCTGCCCTTATTCTCACTGAGGTCAACATTGACACATAGTAAGGTTTTTAATATTAGACAGTGTAGGACCGTCCCGATCAGAGTTACCGTGACGTGGCGGGATGGCTTTTATGCTATTTTTGATCAAAAACAGTGTTACTAAAAACTCTGTTATTTAAATGCACTTTTTGCTTTTTACTTATTTTACAGCAGGGTTTTTGCTCATTTTTTCTCTTGTAGTTTTTTTGTGTTTTATGGCCGGTTTGAGCATGCATTTATGTGCTGCATGTGTACCAACTTAAGTCAAGCTCAATTTTTGTTTTTTCCCCTCTTCTCACTGTCGTGTTTCCTCAGGGTCAGTCCTAGGCCCCCTCCTCTTACTGTCGGGGTTCCTCGAGGCTCAGTCCTAGGATCCCTCTTCTTAAGGTCTGGGTTCCTCAGGGTCAGTGCTAGGTCCCCTCCTCTTACTGTCGGGGTTCCTCAGGGTCAATGCTAGGCCCCCTCTTCTTACTGCCGTTTCCTCAGGGTCAGTCCTAGGGTCCCTCCTCTTACTGTTGAAGTTCCTCAAGGATCAGTCCTAGCCCTCCTCCTCTTCTCTTTGTATACTGCTCCTATTGCAGAAACCATCAGTAGATTTTGTTTCCAGTCCCATCTCTATGCTGGAGACACCAATTATCCACATTGTCTCCCGACATCACCCCTCCATTACTACAGATACCCCGGATTGTCCTCCCTCTGAAACTGAATCTGTCAAAAAGTGAACTCCCTGTGTTTCCTCCCTCCACTAACCTACCTGTGCCCGACCTTGCCATCTCCATGTGTCATTTTATTATTACTCCTCAGCAGCATGCCCACTGTCTTGGGGTCATACTTGATTCCGAACTTTCATTCACCCCCCCACATCCGATCACTGGCTCGCTCTCGTCATCTACACCTCAAAAACATTCATAGAATTCAACCTTTTCTTACTTTCAACTCTGCAAAAAACTCTGTTTCTCTTAGTAATTCTTCTGGACTATTGTAACTCTCTACTAATTGGTCTCCCTCTTACCAAACTCTCCCCTCGCCAGTCTACCACCCTGCCTGTGCTCTCCACGGTTCAGCACCACCCTGCATCTCCCTCGCCAGTCTACCACCCTACCTGTGCCCTCCACGGCTCAGCACAACCCTATATCAACTCCCTCGCCTCAGTCTACCCTCCTGTTTGTGCCCTCCACGATCAGCACCACCCGACATCTCCATCGTCTCAGTCTACCACCCTTCCCATGCCCTCCACGGTTCAGCACCACCCTACATCTTCTCCCTCATCTCAGTCTACCACCCTAGCTGTGCCCTCCACAGTTCAGCACCACTCTACATCTCAATCGTCTCAGTCTACCACCCTTCCCATGCCCTCCACGGTTCAGCACCATCCTACATCTCTCTCGCCTCAGTCTACCACCCTGACAGTGCCCTCCACGGCTCAGCACCACCCTACATCTCCTTCACCTCAGTCTACCACCCTGACTGTGCTCTCCACGGCTCAGCACCACCCTACATCTCCTTCACCTCAGTCTACCACCCTACCTGTGCCCTCCACGGTTCAGCACCACCTTGCATCTCCTCCCTCGCCTCAGTCTACCACCCTTCCCATGCCCTCCACAGCTCAGCACCACCCTACATCTCCTCCCTCACCTCAGTCTACCACGCTACCTGTGCCCTCCACGGTTCAGCACCACCTTACATCTTCCTCGCTTCAGTCTACCACCATTCCCATGCCCTCCACAGCTCAGCACCACCCTACATCTCCTCCCTGGCCTCAGTCTACCAGCCCACCTGTGCCCTCAGCACCACCCTACATCTTCCTTCGCCTCAGTCTACCACCCTTCCCATGCCCTCCACTGCTCAGCACCACCCTACATCATCTCCCTTGCCTCAGTCTGCCACCCTGCCAGACCCTCCACGGTTCAGCACCACCCTACATCTCCCTCGCCTCAGTCTACCACCCTACCTGTGCCCTCCACGGTTCAGCACCACTTTACATCTCCTCCCTCGCCTCAGTCTACCACCCTTCCCATGCCCTCCACTGCTCAGCACCACCCTACATCATCTCCCTTGCCTCAGTCTGCCACCCTACCAGACCCTCCACGGTTCAGCACCACCCTACATCTCCCTCGCCTCTGTCTACCACCATCATCTGTCTACTACCCTTCCCATGCTCTCCGTTCTGCTACTGACCGGAAGTTAACATCCTCAATAATCAGAACCTCCCATTCCCGTTTCCAAGACTTCTCTTGTACTGCTCCAATTCTTTGGAATGCACTACGCAGGACACTTCGATTAATCCCTAATACCCACAGTTTTAAGAGTGCACTGAAAATGCATTTCTTCAGCCTGACCTATCGCCTCAACACATTAACCTAACTATCCATGTGTGGCCATTCAAAATTTTCACCATAACCAGGACCCTCCTATCTTGTTCTCACACTCTGTCTGTACTTTTACACATTCCGGTTGGTTACTGGTTCATGCAACATTACATGAACACCCGATTTATTACATTGATGGTCGGACCGTACAATGAAAGCAATTATAACCATCCACCTCTCATGCCCCCCCCCCCCCATTTCCTCACTGCCCCTGTATCTGGTGATCGGGGCCCTGACTGCCCCTGTATCTGGTGATCGGGGCCCTCACTGCTCCTGTATTTGGTGATTTATGTCTTTTATTGTCTGTACAAGTCCCCTCCAAAATGTAAAGTGCTGCGGAATATGTTGACGCGATATAATAATTTTTTCTAAGACCCAGCGCGCCATCTAGTGACATCATTGCGTCATCTAGCGACACCACCGTGCGCCTGCTGTGCTGAGACTCAGACACAATCTCACAACAGGAGAGGAGGACGTCGACAGGGGGGAGAGGACGTCGACAGGGGGGAGAGGACGTCGACAGGGGGGAGAGGACGTCGACAGGGGGGAGAGGACGTCGACAGGGGGGAGAGGACGTCGACAGGGGGGAGAGGACGTCGACAGGGGGGAGAGGACGTCGACAGGGGGGAGAGGACGTCGACAGAGGGGAGAGCCTGGAGGGAGGACGACAGAATGGAGAGCCCAAAAGAAGGAGGGCAACAGAATGGAGAGCCCAAAGGGAAGAGGGCAACAGAATGGAGAGCCCAGAGGAAGGAGAACGATGACAACAGAGAGGAAGAGTACAGAGGGAGGACGACAACAAAGGGCAGAGCCCGAAGGGACGACGACAGAATGGAGAGCCCAGAGGAAAGAAAACGCCGACAACAGAGGGGAGAGTACAGAGGGAGGCGGACAACAAAGGGCAGAGCCCGAAGGGAGGACGACAGAATGGAGAGCCCGAAGGGAGGACGACAGAATGGAGAGCCCGAAGGGAGGACGACAGAATGGAGAGCCCGAAGGGAGGACGACAGAATGGAGAGCCCGAAGGGAGGACGACAGAATGGAGAGCCCGAAGGGAGGACGACAGAATGGAGAGACCGAAGGGAGGACGACAGAATGGAGAGCCCGAAGGGAGGACGACAGAATGGAGAGCCCAGAGAGAGGACGATGACAACAGAGGGGAGAGCCTGGAGGGAGGAGGACGACTGCGGGGAGAGCCCAGAAGAAGTACAACAGAGGAGAGCCGGGGGGGGGGTGTTGGGGAACGACGACGAGAGCCCAGAGAGAGGACGACGACAGAGGAGAATAGAGGAGTCCAGGTGGCCCGGCATTGATGCCCCCAGTCTTTTATAGTAGGGGAGATTTTGGAGTAGCGTGGCACCAGATAGATGAGGGGGGATAGACTCCACGCCGGACGTTTCGTGGCACAGATGAAGGGGGTTAGACTCAGTGCCGGACGTTTCGTGGCACAGATGAAGGGGGTTAGACTCAGCGCCAGACGTTTCGTGGCACAGATGAGGGGGGTTAGACTCCGTGCCGGACGTTTCGTGGCACCAGACGGTCACTCAGCACAGGCAATGCGACGATGGTCGAGGAGACGTGTTGTCCCCGTTTATTGTGTCATTTACATCCAGGACTTTTAATTTTACATAGAAAATTCAAATTGACAAACAGTTTACAAAGAAACCCGAAAATGAATATTCCAGAGTGGAGGAGGGGACCCCTGCCTGCTCACCCAACAGTCACCAGTCCTAACAGTCCAGCCGGCGGTGCTGAGCATCCGGTCGCTGCGGTCACACGTCCGGTAGTCTCTCCTTTCATAGAAAGAAACGACTTTTTTAGGATTTTGTGTTTTGCTTTTTCTTTCCATTTAATTTCAGGAATCGTGTTAAAACACAGGACAAGTTCGTCGGGTCCGAACTGCATCCGTCCAGAGCGGCTGGGATGTTGTTTTTTTTTTCGTTTTAGAAAAAAATGTTTTCTGTTTTAGAAATTTTTTTTTTTTTTTCATTTTTGTAAGAAAAAATAATTAGTCGACAAATGAGCAGGAATAAAAAAAGGTCTCTGAGCAATAAATAAATACGTCAAAGAGTCTCTGAACGCTAAACCGCTTCTTCACTGAAGAACATGCGACATGATGCACGGAGCGAGCGCTGCTCCATCGCGGGAAACTCCAGGTCCACCGCCCCCAATCCCGGCAGACTCCCCCGGTGAGGACGCGGTCCGGCCTCCTCCGTCCGCTCGCCGTTTCTCCGCTTCTTCTGTCGCTTTTGTCCTTTGGACAAATTAATCCGACTCCTCAGAGTTCTGCGTCTTCCTGCTGCCGCGGTCTAGGAGGAGGACTGCAGCTTGTTGTTGTGGGACCTGCACAGTACAGAAAACAGGTCACACCCCGATACAAGTAATGTGGGGGACAGAGGTCCGGCCAACACTCACCTGCTCGCCTTGAAAGCCTTTAGCTTCTGCACGAAATAGGACTCGAGGACCTCGGCGCTCTGGCAGAATGTGGACTCGCTGGGGTTGTAGTAGCGGCAGTTGTCGAATATTTTGGTCATGTCGGCCACAAACTCAGTCAGCTTCTTGTAGTATCGGCTGCGAATTCTGTCCTCCATGGTGGCCAGGTCTGCGAGACGAAAGAAAGGAGGTGAGACAACGGCGAGGCGAGACAGTGCGGGGAGCGCGGCGGAAGAGAAGAGGGGGCGAGACAGTGTGGGGAGCGCGGAGGAAGAGAGGGGGCGAGACAGTACGGGGAGCGTGGCGGAAGAGAGGGGGCGAGACAGTGCGGGGAGCGAAGCAGAAGAGAGGGGGCGAGACAGTGCTGGGAGCGCGGCGGAAGAGGGGGGACGAGACAGTGCTGGGAGCACGGCGGAAGAGAGGGGGTGAGACAGTGCAGAGGAAGAGAGGGAGAGAGTGCTGCAGAAGAGAGGGAGAGTGCGGGGGAAGAGAAAGGGCGAGACGGCAGCGGAAGAGCGGCAGGGAAGAGCGGCAGAAAAGAGGGGGCGAAAGTTCAGGGAGTGCGGTGGAAGAGAGGGGGCGAGAGTGTGGGGGAAGAGAGGGGGAGAGAGTGTGGGGAGTGCTGCAGAAGAGGGGGAGAGTGCGGGGAGCGCGGCGGAAGAGCGGCAGAAGAGGGGGCAAGACAGCGTGGGGAGCGTGGCAGAAGAGAGGGGGCAAGACAGCGTGGGGAGAGCGGTGGAAGAGAGGGGGGCGAGAGCGTGGGGAGCGCGGCGGAAGAGAAAGGGAGAGCGTGAAGAGCGCGGTGGAAGAGAGGGTAAGACAGCGTGGGGAAGCACGGCGGAAGAGAGGGGGCAAGAGAGCGTGGGGAGCGCAGCAGAAGAGAAGGGGCAAGAGAGCGAGGGGGGCGCGGCGGAAGAGAGGGGCGAGAGTGCGGGGAGCGAGGCGGAAGAGGGGGCGAGACGGCGGCGGAAGAGAGCGGGCGAGACGGCGGCGGAAGCGAGCGGGCGAGACGGCGGCGGAAGAGAGCGGGCGAGACGGCGGCGGAAGAGAGCGGGCGAGACAGCGCAGCGGAAGAGAGGGGATGAGGCAGTGGTGGAGCGCAGCGATTGGAACTTGGGAAACTTCTGCACAAAACCAGGATCAGAATTGCTCCGTCCTGAGGTTTTGTCACAATGTATCAGAGATAAAGCCTCGGATGGATACACTGTAACAAGGCCTCAGCTGTAAGACGAGACACGCACATGATTGTGAGGTTCATCTCCGCCACCTCGTTATTTACGCTCAGTGGAGAATGAGGGCATCAGTGACTGGTGCCAAATGCCTTCTCTCACCGGGGAGGAGCGCAGCTCCGGAGGAGAACAAAACCCTACAAGAGGCCAATGGTGAAATCTCTCTGTGGCAGCGGTGCCAGAACCTTCTGTGTCCTGATTCTCCTGTTTCCAGCTTCCCTCCCCCACCAAGACCCTATGATGTGAAGTGCTGGTCAGTGACAGCAGCTCTCGGACCCCAGCAGGATCCTGGCCCCCGAAAACTCACTATTCCCAGTGTTACCCCGGAGCAAGAACCGACACCACACAGAAGGAGCACAACCCTCATCATCTCACTCACCCATTGGCTCCTTAATCACCGCATAATAATCCGGAGCATCCTCCGGGTCCACGGCTTCAAGGAACGGCCACGCCATCTTATGTGCCTGCAGGAGACAGAAGCGTCAGTGCACCACTATAGTGAGCGCAGCTCTGGAGCATAATACTGAAGAAGTTATGTATGTACACAGTGACTGCACCAGCAGAATAGTGAGTGCAGCTCTGGGGTATAATACAGGAGGTAACCCAGGATCAGTAATGTAATGTATGTACACAGTGACTGCACCAGCAGAATAGTGAGTGCAGCTCTGGGGTATAATACAGGAGGTAACCCAGGATCAGTAATGTAATGTATGTACACAGTGACTGCACCAGCAGAATAGTGAGTGCAGCTCTGGGGTATAATACAGGATGTAACTCAGGATCAGTAATGTAATGTATGTACACAGTGACTGCACCAGCAGAATAGTGAGTGCAGCTCTGGGGTATAATACAGGAGGTAACCCAGGATCAGTAATGTAATGTATGTACACAGTGACTGCACCAGCAGAATAGTGAGTGCAGCTCTGGGGTATAATACAGGAGGTAACCCAGGATCAGTAATGTAATGTATGTACACAGTGACTGCACCAGCAGAATAGTGAGTGCAGCTCTGGGGTATAATACAGGATGTAACTCAGGATCAGTAATGTAATGTATGTACACAGTGACTGCACCAGCAGAATAGTGAGTGCAGCTCTGGGGTATAATACAGGAGGTAACCCAGGATCAGTAATGTATGTACACGGTGACTGCACCAGCAGAATAGTGAGTGCAGCTCTGAGGTATAATACAGGATGTAACTCAGGATCAGTAATGTATGTACACGGTGACTGCACCAGCAGAATAGTGAGTGCAGCTCTGGGGTATAATACAGGATGTAACTCAGGATCAGTAATGTAATGTATGTACACAGTGACTGCAGCTCTGGGGTATAATACAGGAGGTAACCCAGGATCAGTAATGTATGTACACGGTGACTGCACCAGCAGAATAGTGAGTGCAGCTCTGAGGTATAATACAGGATGTAACTCAGGATCAGTAATGTATGTACACGGTGACTGCACCAGCAGAATAGTGAGTGCAGCTCTGGGGTATAACTTTACAGGCAGAAGCATTCGTACCTGCAATGACCTGAGAACTCGTTTCAGTCCTTCGTAGTCCTTGTCGGTCAGGGGGCTCAGCACCGTCATGGCGTCCTCAGTGGACTGACACTCGGGACACACGTACTCATCTATATACTCGGCTTCACTCTGTAAAATCCCGACGCAGCGGCCGTGGAACCAGTTCTGGCAGCGATCACATCCGATGTAAAATCTGCACAGTCCAACACAAGAGCAGGGGTGAGCTGAGGCCGGAGACATCGCACAGGACGAGCAGAGACGTCGCACAGGACGAGCGCCAGGCGCAATCTCACGGCTGCTGACACCAAACATCCCTAAAGCAGAAGCTGCAGAGTCTCTGAGCACTGTGCGGGGCAGCGCTGCAGTGCACAGGAGCAGACAGCAGGGGCCGCCAGCACATCAGTATCCAGGTGTGAAGCAGAGAGAGGCGCTGCTCGCAGTTATCAGTCCGGAGGACATGCATCACATGGTGCACAGAGAGGTCATGGTGACATGTACTGGGGGGCACCAGACAGTCCGCCCCATCGGGGGGCAGCATGCTCGGCTCAGGTTAATGAGGACACTACAGAAACGGGAAGCGGCAAACATCCAACGAGCTCATTAGTAGTAAAGACCCCGACTCACTGTGAATCATCATAGGGCGTCCTGCAGATACAATACAACTCCTCACTGCTGCCCTCTTGTGAGCGTTTACACTCATTACAGATGTACACATCCACTTTCTTGGCCTCCGTCTCTGTGATGCCAACACATTGTCCGTGATACCAATTAGCACAAAGCTCACAGCCAATATAGAACCTGCAACAATTCACAGCAGACACCCGACCGTCAGAAGGGGGCGACACGCACCACGCCCTCAGCTTCCTCTGTGGATCCGCGGCACGGGGGCGACACAGGCTGCGCCGAGAGCAGGTGGCGGTGACATGGCCCGGGCGATGAATGGAAGCCATGACTGGGGTCTGTGCAGAGGGGGAGACCAGATATGTCAGCTCATCTCCCCCCCACCCCCAAAATCTCAGCTCACCTGCACCGCCCCAAAGTCTCAGCTCACCTACCCTCCCACCCCAAAATCTCAGCTCATCCACCCCACCAAAATCTCAGCTCATCCACCCCCCACCCCCAAAATCTCAGCTCATCCACCCCCCACCCCCGAAATCTCAGCTCCTCCACCCCCACCCACAAAATCTCAGCTCATCCACCCCCAAAATCTCAGCTATTTTCCCTCTCCTGAAATCTCAGATCATCCACCCCCACCCTCGAAATAGCTCATCCACACCAGAAGTCTCAGCTCACCTATCCCCCATCACTGACATCTCAGCGCATCCACCCCCTCACCCCCAAAATCTCAGCTCATCCACCCCTGCCCCGAAATCTCAGTTCATTTACTCCCCTCCCGAAATCTCAGCTCATCACCCCCGCGCCCCCAAAATCTCAGCTCATCCACCCCCAAAATCTCAGCTCATTTCCCCCTCTCCGAAATCTCAGCTCATCTACCCCCTCGCCCCCAAAATCTCAGCTCATCCACCCCCAAAATCTCAGCTCATTTCCCCCTCTCCGAAATCTCAGCTCATCTACCCCCGCGCCCCCAAAATCTCAGCTCATCCACCCCTGCCCCGAAATCTCAGCTCATCCACCCCCTCACCCCAATTCTCAGCTCATCCACCCCCAAAATCTCAGCTTATTTCCCCCTCTCCCGAAATCTAAGCTCATCTACCCCCTCGCCCCCAAAATCTCAGCTCATCCACCCCCAAAATCTCAGCTCATTTCCCCCTCTCCGAAATCTCAGCTCATCCACCCCTGCCCTGAAATCTCAGCTCATCCACACCCCTGCCCTGAAATCTCAGCTCATCCACCCCTGCCCTGAAATCTCAGCTCATCCACCCCCGCTCCGGGAGTGACCATAATTTGGATTATTCCCCCCCCCCCCTGCATTTCCTGTGGTCACCGACTCCTCCGGACTGACTGCACTATTGAGCTCCACAGCTGCACTCAGCATTCTGCTGCTTGTTACTGGAGACAGTCAGCAAGCTGGTGGACAGCGGAGAGGGAGGAAAGATACAGCAGGGAGTGCTGGGAGATGTGTGCAGCACAGTGAGCGCAGCTCTGGGGCACAGTGGCGCCCTGTATGTAATCTGTGCACTGTGGGTGGTCCGGGGGCATCCCACTGCTGCAGCCCCCAACTGTCTGCATAAGATCCGACCCCCTGGAGTACGCCCCCTCTGCATAGAACCGGACACCATGAGGGCGATCAGAGCACAAACACATGCACAACACAGTGATGGGGCCTGACGAAACCCCCGGACTGGGGGACTGGACCCCCCGATACTGGGGACATCGCTTCCTCCATTTGAACCCTCACAACAACACGACCCTACAACAATGACGTGCCGGGGGGACACCGTACAACACAATGACCGGACCACCACAGTAAATGAGCGGGACACGGAGGATGAGCGGACACACACAACATCCCCACTTACCTGCCGGCCCCTGCGCTGCGAGGGGAGGAGACCCTGCATACACACACTGACAGTGGTTGGGGGTCACTTAGTCACAAACACAAGCCTGTAAATGCAGCGGCCCCCCGAGGGGTCAGTCCTCCCTGGTGATGACCATGCAACAAACTGCGCAGCTCCTGTGATCCGGGCCTGGTGGGGATCCACAAAGGAAGCTGGGCCCACAAGACAAGACAAAAACACCGACACTGTGTGCGCTGTCTGAGAGTGGGAGTCTGGGAATTGGGGGGAGACAGACTCCCTCCCTCTGGGCTCACGACGGAGACACAGGCCCGCAGGGAGGGAGGGGAGACGGACGCGAGCCCGGAGGGAGGGGAGACGGACGCGAGCCCGGAGGGAGGGGAGACGGACGCGAGCCCGGAGGGAGGGAGGGGAGACGGACGCGAGCCCGGAGGGAGGGAGGGGAGACGGACGCGAGCCCGGAGGGAGGGGAGACGGACGCGAGCCCGGAGGGAGGGAGGGGAGACGGACGCGAGCCCGGAGGGAGGGAGGGGAGACGGACGCGAGCCCGGAGGGAGGGAGGGGAGACGGACGCGAGCCCGGAGGGAGGGAGGGGAGACGGACGCGAGCCCGGAGGGAGGGAGGGGAGACGGACGCGAGCCCGGAGGGAGGGAGGGGAGACGGACGCGAGCCCGGAGGGAGGGAGGGGAGACGGACGCGAGCCCGGAGGGAGGGAGGGGAGACGGACGCGAGCCCGGAGGGAGGGAGGGGAGACGGACGCGAGCCCGGAGGGAGGGAGGGGAGAAGGACGCGAGCCCGGAGGGAGGGAGGGGAGACGGACGCGAGCCCGGAGGGAGGGAGGGGAGACGGACGCGAGCCCGGAGGGAGGGAGGGGAGACGGACGCGAGCCCGGAGGGAGGGAGGGGAGACGGACGCGAGCCCGGAGGGAGGGAGGGGAGACGGACGCGAGCCCGGAGGGAGGGAGGGGAGACGGACGCGAGCCCGGAGGGAGGGAGGGGAGACGGACGCGAGCCCGGAGGGAGGGAGGGGAGACGGACGCGAGCCCGGAAGGAGGGAGGGGAGACGGACGTGAGCCCGGAGGGAGGGAGGGGAGACGGACGCGAGCCCGGAGGGAGGGAGGGGAGACGGACGCGAGCCCGGAGGGAGGGAGGGAGGGGAGACGGACGCGAGCCCGGAGGGAGGGAGGGAGGGGAGACGGACGCGAGCCCGGAGGGAGGGAGGGGAGACGGACGCGAGCTCGGAGAGAGGGGGACAAGGGCCCAGAGGGAGGGGGATAAGGGCCCAGAGAGACAAGAGCCCGGAGGGGAGGGAAGGGATAGACACAAGCCTAGAGGCAGAGGAGGGAAGGAGCCCGGAGGGGGATAGCATGAGCTGGGGGTGGGGCTTATCTTTGTAATGCAGTGCACACTGAGCCCACCGCATGGTGCTGGTCCCCATCACCACTGACCAGGTCCCGTGTCCGCCGAGTGCCCCCTCGTGTGGACATGTTTTCCCTCCGCCATGCATGTATATACACACACACACACGTATGTGTAACACGGGGTCACTCACTTGGACTCGTCGTAGGGCGTCTTGCAGATGCAGTAGAGTTTGTTGTCCTTCTTGTAGTCCTTTGAGGTAGCGGAGATTAGCTTCTTCTTTTTAGGCTTGGAAGGATGATGATGAGGATGATGATGATGCTCCTCCTCCTCCCTCTTGCGTTTGTGTGAGGAGGAGGTTGTGGTCGGGGAAGTGGGCGATGGTCGGTGCACTGGTGGTGGTGGTGGCGAGGGCAGTGGGGGTGGCGGAGGAGGAGGGGGTGCAGCAGCAGCGGCGGCCTGGGCGCGCTCCTTCTCCTTCTTGATCTTGTGCAGGTCCTTCTTCACCTCCTCCTGTCAAGTGGCTACAGGTTACAGTACACATGGCAGTCCAGCTCCTCCTCCCACCCCTGCCGTCCCCAGCGGTTCCTTTCCCCCATCCCACGTATCCCCCTCCCCTTCACACCAGCGGTGTTGGTCCTCCTCCGCTCACCACAGTGGTCCCACTCCTCCTCCCCTTCACACCAGCGTTCTTGATCCTAATCCCACCCACCCCAGCAGTCTTGCTGCTCTTCATCCCCCCCAACCAAGCAGTCTTGCTACTCCTCCTCTCCCTCCCCAGCAGTCTTGCTACTCTTCATCCCCCTCCCCAGCGGTCTTGCTACTCCTCCTCTCCCTCCCCATCGGCCCCGCTGCTCTTCATCCCCCCTCCCCAGCATTCTTGCTACTCCTCCTCTCCCTCCCCAGCGGACCCCGCTGCTCTTCATCTTCTCCTCCCCAGCGACGGCCGCCCAGACATACCTGCACCTGGATCTGCAGCTCCTTGTCCAGCAGCGCCCTCTTCTTCAGGATCTCAGCCTTCAGCTGCTCCTTGTGCTTGTAGAGAAGTGCAGAGAGCTTGCTGGCGTTTTGCCGGCTCCTCTTCTGCTCCACGCTCTCCTCCCGCTTGCGCTTCTTCGCCGCCTGCTTCTCCTCCTTGTCGATCTTGTCCAGGACGTATTTCATCACCTGGTTACACACGATCATCCTGAATGGCAAAGACACATTGGTTACCGCCCCAACCGCTCTGCCGACCACCGCTGCTCTCAGAACATCTGGGTGACAACTGTACCACATTATAACCTTACAAACAAGGTTGTCAGACAGGACCCCGTACTGCCATCAGCGGCCATGTCAGGCCACAGTAATCATCACATCTGTGGGTAGAGGACCCCTTTATCCCCGTTACCCATAACCATTTGCACTCGGGGGTCTCTACCTCTGATTTTCTTCTCTTTCTGTTGGCGTCATGGTCTTCTTCTGCTTCAGGTGCTCAATGACGGCGTTCTGCTTCATCACGAGCTGCTGGGCAGATACAGCAAGTCAGACACAGACTCTGCGAAGTAACCCCTTAAAGACCCCATGCGTACATTCCTGGTGTAGTTCGCTGGCGACACGGACAGAGAGCGAGAGCCGGCGGGACGGACAGAGTGAGAGCCGGCGAAACAGAAAGTGAGGTAGAGAGAACTCAGGAGTCACTGGGAGAGAGCTCAGGAGCAGCCAGAACAGAGAGCTCGGTAGAGAGAGCTCAGGAACCGCTTGGGAGAGAGCTCAGGCACAGTCAGAACAGGGCTCGGTAGAGAGAGAGCGCTCAGGAGCAGCCAAAACAGAGAGCTCAGTAGAGCGCTCAGGAGTCCCTGGGAGACAGCTCAGGAGAAGCCAAAACAGAGACCACAGGAACCGCTGGGAGAGAGCTGGGGAGCCGAAGGGACAGAGCTCGGTAGAAAGCTCAGGAGCCGCTGGGAGAGAGCTCAGGAGCAGCCAGAACAGAGAGCTCAGTAGAGCGAGAGAACGCTCAGGAGTCACTGGGAAAGAGCTCAAGAGCAGCCAAAACAGAGACCTCAGGAACCACTGGGAGAGAGCTAGGGAGCCGAAGGGACAGAGAGCTCGGTAGAAAGCTAAGGAGACAGTGGGAGAGAGCTCAGGAGCAGCCAGAACAGAGAGCTCAGTAGAGCGAGAGAACGCTCAGGAGTCACTGGGAGAGAGCTAGGGAGCCGAAGGGACAGAGAGCTCGGTAGAAAGCTAAGGAGACGCTGGGAGAGAGCTCAGGAGCTGTCGGAACAGTGCTCGGTAGAGAGAATGCTAAGGAGCCGCTGGGAGAGAGCTCAGGAGCAGCCGGAACAGAGAGCTCAGGAACCACCGGGAGAGAAGCTCAAGAGCCACCGGGAGAGAAGCTGAGGAGCAGTCGGAACAGAGCTCGGTAGAGAGAGAGCGCTCAGGAGTCGCTGGGAAAGAGCTGGGGAGCCGACAGGACAGAGAGCTCAGGAGCCACTGGGAAAGAGCTCAGGAGCAGTTGGAACAGAGACCTCGGTAGAGAGAGCGCTCATGACTCGCTGGGAGAGAGCTCAGGAGCAGCCGGAACAGAGAGCTCAGTAGAGAGTTCAGGAACAGCTGGGAGAGAGCTGGGGAGCCGACGGGACAGAGCTCGGTGGAGAGCTCAGGAGCAGCTGAAACAGAGAGCTCGGTAGAGAGCGCTCAGGAGTCACTGGGAGAGAGCTCAGGAGCAGCCGGAACAGAGAGCTCGGTAGAGAGTTCAGGAACAGCTGGGAGAGAGCTGGGGAGGCGACGGGACAGAGAGCTCAGTGGAGAGCTCAGGAGCCACTGGGAGAGCTCAGGAGCAGCTGAAACAGAGAGCTCGGTAGAGAGCGCTCAGGAGCAGCCGGAACAGAGAGCTCGGTAGAGAGAGAGTGCTCAGGAGTCGTGCGAGAGAGCTGGGGAGCCGACGGCTCAGGAGCTGCTGGGAGAGAACTCAAGAGCAACTGGAACAGAAAGCTCGGAAGAGAGAGCGCTCAGGAGTCACTGGGAGAGAGCTCAGGAGCAGCCGGAAGAGCTCGGTAGAGAGAGCGCGCTCAGGAGTCGCTGCGAGAGAGCTAGGGAGCCGAAGGGACAGAGAGCTTGGTATAGAGCTCAGGAACCGCTGGGAGAGAACTCAGGAGCAGCTGGAACAGAGAGCCCGGAAGAGAGAGCGCTCAGGAGTCACTGGGAGAGAGCTCAGGAGGAGCTGGATCAGAGAGCTCGGTAGAGAGAGCGCGCTCAGGAGTCGCTACGAGAGAGCTAGGGAGCCAAAGGGACAGAGAGCTTGGTATAGAGCTCAGGAGCCGCTGGGAGAGAGCTCAGGAGCCGCCCATATTTTTCCCCATTTCTCCGCCGTCTTTCTGCACATTACATAGTACAGTGAACGGCTTTTGTACGGTTGAAGACAGAAAGCTCAGAAAAAAATGTTGGTGTTCTCAAAGGGTTACTAACTACAAGGCTGATGTTCTGTGCCATAGACATTAGTGACGGAGCCCCCTCAGTGGGGGCGGCGGACCCCCGCACACAGGACGGTCACCTGCTTCTGGATCATCTCGCTCTGGCTGCTTCCCTGCACGGTCTGCTCCCTCTTCAGCTCCTGATGCTTCTTCTTGCTCTGCTGTTCCTGGATCTGCTTTATCCGCTGCAGATGTTCCTGGACGCTGGACGCCTGCACTGTCACCACGTTCTGGATCTGGTGGGCCTGGCCCGGCCCGGCTGGCTGGATCTGGAAGGGCAGCTGCAGCTTGATTTGCTGTGGGATTCCTCCTTGCTGGATCTGGGCCATCACCTGTGGGGGCAGATGGGACAGGACCTGCACCTGCTGGTGGAGCTGGGGGACGGTGATCACCTGCGTCTGGGCCGGCTTGATCTGCACTTGCCCCCGGGGTGGGGACTGCACCATCACTTGGTTCACCGTCTGAATGTGCTGCGGAGGCTTCGTCTGGAGCGGGGGTGACTGGATGTGGAATGAAGCCGGGAGGGTCATCTGGATGGAGGGGTGCGCCTGGCCGGGACTGGGGGCTAAGGTCTGTATCTGGGGGCAACTCAGCTGCGTCGCTGGCTGTGACGACACCTGGACAGAGCCCGGGGGGACGTGAGCTGCACTGTTGGCTTCGGTGGTCACCGGATACCGATCTGTCTCGGATGCTGCGGACTGTTGCGGCTGCCCATCCTCCGAGGTCCCAGCAGGGTGAGATGCCTGTGATGGGAGCAGGGTCTGATCGGATGTCTGGGGGGGTAGCGTTGGAGGGTCCGTGCTCTGAGGCAGAGTCTGTGAGAACTGAGCGGGGGCAAGTGGTGGAGGAGCGGACTGGCTGCTGGGAATCTGGGCTGCAGACTTCTGTTCACATGATGAAGACGCTGAGGAGAGAGCAAATCTGTAAGTGACAGCACAAAGTGGATGGGGGTCAGACCGTGCACAGTGTGTGGGCGTGGGGCCGACGGAGGCGCGAGGCAAGCGAGAACTGATGGACGGAGGCGCGAGGCAGACGAGGGCCGACGGAGGCGCGACGCAGACGAGGGCCGACGGAGGCGCGAGGCAGACGAGGGCCGACAGAGGCGCGAGGCAGACGAGGGCCGACGGAGGCGCGAGGCAGACGAGGGCCGACGGAGGCGCGAGGCAGGCGAGGGTCGACGGAGGCGCGAGGCAGGCGAGGGCCGACGGAGGCGCGAGGCAGGCGAGGGCCGACGGAGGCGCGAGGCAGGCGAGGGCCGACGGAGGCGCGAGGCAGGCGAGGGCCGACGGAGGCGCGAGGCGTGAGGCAGACGAGGGCCGACGGAAGCGCGAGGCGCGTGGCAGACGAGGGCCGACAGAAGCGCGAGGCCCGAGGCAGGAGAGGGCCGACGGAGGCGCGAAGCAGGCGAGGGCCGACGGAGGCGCGAAGCAGGCGAGGGCCGACGGAGGCGCGAAGCAGGCGAGGGCCGACGGAGGCGCGAAGCAGGCGAGGGCCGACGGAGGCGCGAAGCAGGCGAGGGCCGACGGAGGCGCGAAGCAGGCGAGGGCCGACGGAGGCGCGAAGCAGGCGAGGGCCGACGGAGGCGCGAAGCAGGCGAGGGCCGACGGAGGCGCGAAGCAGGCGAGGGCCGACGGAGGCAGGTGAGGGCCGACGGAGGCAGGTGAGGGCCGACGGAGGCAGGGGAGGGCCGACGGAAGCAGGCGAGGGCCGACGGAAGCAGGCGAGGGCCGACGGAAGCAGGCGAGGGCCGACGGAAGCAGGCGAGGGCCGACGGAAGCAGGCGAGGGCCGACGGAAGCAGGCGAGGGCCGACGGAAGCAGGCGAGGGCCGACGGAAGCAGGTGAGGGCCGACGGAAGCAGGCGAGGGCCGACGGAGGCGCAAAGCAGGCGAGGGCCGACGGAGGCGCGACGCAGGCGAGGGCCGACGGAGGCGAGGGACGATGGCACACAGCGGGCTGAGATCACAAAGTTGTCTGAGGGCACAAAGTGAGCAAGGGACGGCGCAAAGCGAGCAAGAGACAACAGCGCAAAGCCGGCGAGACAACTGCCAGGCAGCCACGTACCAGCTGTGGAGGTGGCGGCCGGCGTGGAGCCTGGTGGCAGCGGAGTAAACAGGAACCTCTGGATGGTACCGTTCGGCATGGCAGCCTGCATCAGCTGCTGCCCGGGCGTGGGAATGACGGCCATTCCTTGAGGAATGAGCTGCAGCTGTCCGGTGGTCTGTCCTTGACCTTGGACCACGACGGTAAGGCTCTGGTTTCCCCCCTATATACAGACAAGCGTTAGCCAAGCCCCGATGCCCCCACAACGGGCCGAGCCCATCACATCTGACACTTACCTGCTGCTGCGTGAGCTGTGTCAGCTGCGCCATGGTCAGCTTCACCTGTCCCTGCTGTGGCGGTCTGGTGGTCTGCGGGGTGGTGGCCTGCGGCTGAGCTTGTTGTACTGGGGTGCCCACCTTAAGCCCCCCACTGGAAACCGCGGTCCCCAAGGGCATAGTGGTGGTGACGGGCTGCCCCCTTATGATCTGCGTTACGACCTGCTGCGGCTGACCTGCGGGAATACATTACACCGTTACACTCCCGGCACACTGTGGCGGTGCGGCTGCACAGGAGACACTTACTGGTCTGCAGAATCCCTTGCTGCACCATGAGGGGGGTACGCATAATGGGCTTCCCGACAGACGACTGCGACAAGGAAGGCGCCCGGATCACCGTCACCGCGGGGCGGATCTGAGTGCCGGCTGTGATCACCTAGGACAGGAGCGGGGCCATTAGTATAGGACTATTTCATGCAGCGGCCGGGGGACCCTTATCCAATGTCCGCACCTGTTGGGTGGTCCCTATGTTATTCGGCCGGATGGAGACAGTCGCCGTCCGCGGCTGGAACGTGGTGTAGGTTTGCTGCACGCCTGTGGTGGACGGTAAGATACCCAGAACCTTCTGCTGCACCTGGACCACACCTGTAAGGGAGAAGATGGGTGATGACACCGGGCCGGCCCCTAACTCGGGGGGGTGCAGCGCTGCCGGCGGCCTCCCTACCTCCCGGGGACGAGGGCACGTTCACGGCTAATATCTTGCTATTGGCGGGAAGAGGCAGCTTAGTGAGGACCTTCCCGGCTACAGACCCCGGACTTCCACTTATCTGGAAGGTTTGGCCTGAGGTGGTGACAGAAGTGGCCGAGGACACCTCTGTGCTGGAGGCTACAAGACACAAGGCATGGGGCCGTGTGAGTGCCCACGTGGTCTCACCCTACGCTGGGGCTGTGACCCCTACGACCCCCCTGGGACCATCACCCCCATTACCGGTGGTCGGCTGTCCTTGCTTCACCCATGTGGCGAACGTCTGGTGGAAGTTCTTGTTCTGCTGGAAGGAGACGGTGGTCGGGGGGCCGATCTTGGTGGCCAACATTACTTTTGCCCCTGGGGCGACGGAGGTGGTTAAGGAGCCCATGACGACTTTGTGTGGCGTGGCGAGCGTGGTCAGGGTGGCGCTGGTGGTGGCCACAATGGTGGTGCCGGGTGGGAGCGGTAACTGCTTCTGCTGCTCCAAGCGTTTCTGAAAGAAGGAGGTACTCCGCATTAACCTGTTACATGCCATGTATGAAGGGGGGGTGCAAACTTATCCTCGCTGCATCCATTATTCTGCAAACTCTGTACCTAAACCAAGTGTAAGGGCCAAGGTTCCCCCCCAGCATGTCAGAGACCCTTGCCCTCCATTATGTGACCCAACTTCCAACAAGCCCTCAGAGGCAGAGAAATGAGAAATACTGAGAGTTGTAGTCCTGCCCGTACCTGCTGGGCGGAGAGACGCTGCTGCTTCAGCTGAGTGTCCGCCTGGGATTTCCCGTCTTCTCCCTTCTTCGGGTCCCCGGCTTTACTCTCTCCGGACTGGATTTTCTCCTTCTCCACCCTGCAGATGATGGGAGTTATAGTGCAGCCAAACGGCTCCGGGGGAGCTGCAGCGCAGAACGCGGCACTTACCGCTCTGAGAAGCATTTGATCTCCCACAGCTCCAGCTCGTCCTCGGTCACCCAGGACTCCAGGATGATTGGACCAGTCCGTTTAGGGGTCTCGGGCCTTTTGGGGCGGAGCGCGCTGGATCGGAGCCCCTTCCTCTGCGGTGTTGGGGTCTCTGTAACAGATTAGTGTCACGGTTTGCATTCTCTGTCCGGACCCACCTGTGACCGGCGGCGCTCGGCTTCGGGGTTCTCACCTTTCGGAGCCTCCGGGACACCGATGGGACAAATGATCTTCCTGACGCAGTACTCGGAGCGGATGCCGTAGGGGCCGACTTCGCGCCTCTTGATGATCTCCGTGGTGATGATTTCCGTTTCCGAAGACTCTGGAATTACAGACCTCCATTATACCAGGGCGGACATGGCGGCCGAGCAGGAGCGGCCATGGGAGGGCGCTGCGTACCTGTGCGCGTGATCCCCCCTCCGGGAGGGGGCTTGGCGATCATGTCGTCCCACCTCAGGCTCGCCCACAGGAGCCGCAGCATGAGGCTGACACCGGCCAGGGACTTCACGGTCTGCAGGCGGTATCTGTACAGGGTGGAACGGACAAGCGGCATTACTGCTGCACATTAGCAGGATGCAGATCTCTGACAGGAAGAGTTGTCATGGGGCCCGTAGCCAACCTACCTCCAGGTTATTCCGAAGGTGGGGCGTGGTGACGGGTACGGCCAGATATCGTGCACCGGCTTGGCATTGTAGCTGAAGAACGGCACCTCCCGGATCCCCCCTCTCCGTGACAGCTTCTTCAGGTCGTCCAGGGGCAGCACAAAGATGCTCTTCTTGTTGCTCTTGGTGACGAATTTCCGGTAGGATGGGAGCGCCGTCCCTGACCGGGACTTCTTGGGTTTGGAGAACTTGCAGAGCCGCACGCGGTCCTTGGTGGTGTACTCTTTGCTGATGGTCATGAGCGATGAGATGGTGCCAGCTTGCGTGGTGCTGGAGTCGCTGGCGGTCACCGTGGTCCTGCTGTGCTCGCTGACAGACAGGGCGCCTCGGTCGCTCGGTGAAGTGACTTTGGTCACGGTGGTCGTGGTGGTGCTGGACAAACAGGTTTTCTCCGAGGACACCTCTGGCGTGGGGGACATGCTGGAGACCTCCACTACGGTCCTGGAGGTGGACACGGTGGTGGTAGTTGTGGTCACCTCAGTGACAACCGTTTGTGAGTTCCTCTCCCCGTTCATGGTGTCGGGGGGTAAACCATTCTGCTGTACGGAGTCGTTGCTGAGGCTGGACTCCTCGGCGGAGGTCAGGGGGGACGTGGCGCTCTTCTCCAGCACGCAGTCTTCTTTCCCTGCAGAGACCCCGTTCTCATCCTCTTCCTCCATGCTGACGTTTCCGTTCATGAAGGCTTTCAACGCGGTGTCAGTGGAGCTGTGCGGAGACGTTGGGATGTTCTTCACCTCGGTTTCCTGCCCGTGGCTTTTTTTCAGGAACTTCCCGTTGACCTGCGGGGTGATGACAATGGCGGCGGTCTCGCCCTCCTGGTGGTGGTCTGCACAGGTATGGGAGGCGACGTCCTCCTGGTCTCCGTCTGTGGACCGATCCTCCGGGGTCTCGCTGACACTGCCTTTTTCCATGCTTTCTGCCGACGGCTCAGGATTTCCTTCGTCGTTGGGGGGCACAGATTTATCGCTGACCTCTTCCGATTGCTCACCCTCTGCGGACTTGTCAGCCGGGCAACTGGAAGGATGGTGGTCTTGCCGCGAGTCTGCACTGGCGGGGGTCTCCTCTTTGGTCTCATTTTCTGCCATCTCTGCAGGGTCCTCCTTGGGGGTCGGGCTGCTGGACTTGGCCATATCCTGACTGGCGCCGTCCAGGTCCAGTTTCCGGGCTGTGCCTCTGCCGATACTCCTGGCTTTGCTGCCATCCTGTAATCCTCTGTGCTGCTGTGAGCCGCTGACAAGTTTCAGTCTCTCCAGTCGCTGCTTTTCCTCGTAAGCAAATTGCCGCTCCCTCCGCTCCAGCAGCGCATCCAGGCGGGATGACTTCACCACCTTCTTGTACCATGTCCTCCTCTGGAAGCCCAGGCTGACATTGATGAGATCGGCGTCCGGGAAGGGCCCCTCACCCGCGCCGCAGGCTGCATCCACCTCCACGGCCTCGTCCACCTCCATTGGCTCGTCCTTCACGGATTCGGCGTTTTCAGATTCTGGGCGGAGAAAAGCAGAAAAATTAAAAGGTTTCTAGTCATGGTATATATGCGCTGCTCCACGCAGGACAGGAGGTCCGGTATACACACTGCTCCGAGGAGAGCAGGATTCCCTGTATACACGCACCGCTCCATGCAGAGCAGGAGTCCTGG
The DNA here is from genome assembly GCF_051348905.1 of Ranitomeya variabilis. Taxonomy (NCBI): domain Eukaryota; kingdom Metazoa; phylum Chordata; class Amphibia; order Anura; family Dendrobatidae; genus Ranitomeya; species Ranitomeya variabilis. Next base: position 750,728,654 of record NC_135235.1, on the reverse strand, counting down.
TATACACACACTGCTCCGAGGAGAGCAGGATTCCCTGTATACACGCACCGCTCCATGCAGAGCAGGAGTCCTGGTATACACACACTGCTCCGAGGAGAGCAGGATTCCCTGTATACACGTGCCGCTCCATGCAGAGCAGGAGTCCTGGTATACACACACTGCTCCGAGGAGAGCAGGATTCCCTGTATACACGTGCCGCTCCATGCAGAGCAGGAGTCCTGGTATACACACACTGCTCCGAGGAGAACAGGATTCCCTGTATACACGCACCGCTCCATGCAGAGCAGGAGTCCTGGTATACACACACTGCTCCGAGGAGAGCAGGATTCCCTGTATACACGTGCCGCTCCATGCAGAGCAGGAGTCCTGGTATACACACACTGCTCCGAGGAGAGGATTCCCTGTATACACGCGCCGCTCCATGCAGAGCAGGAGTCCTGGTATACACACACTGCTCCGAGGAGAGCAGGATTCCCTGTATACACGCACCGCTCCATGCAGAGCAGGAGTCCTGGTATACACACACTGCTCCGAGGAGAGCAGGATTTCCTGTATACACGCACCGCTCCATGCAGGGCAGGAGTCCTGGTATACACACACTGCTCCGAGGAGAGCAGGATTCCCTGTATACACGCACCGCTCCATGCAGGGCAGGAGTCCTGGTATACACACACTGCTCCGAGGAGAGCAGGATTCCCTGTATACACGCACTGCTCCATGCAGAGCAGGAGTCCTGGTATACACACACTGCTCTGAGAGCAGGATTCCCTGTATACACGCGCCGCTCCATGCAGAGCAGGAGTCCTGGTATACACACACTGCTCTGAGAGCAGGATTCCCTGTATACACGCGCCGCTCCATGCAGGGCAGGAGTCCTGGTATACACACTGCTCTGAGAGCAGGATTCCCTGTATACACGCGCCGCTCCATGCAGAGCAGGAGTCCTGGTATACACACACTGCTCCGAGGAGAGCAGGATTCCCTGTATACACGCACCGCTCCATGCAGAGCAGGAGTCCTGGTATACACACACTGCTCCGAGGAGAGCAGGATTTCCTGTATACACGCACCGCTCCATGCAGGGCAGGAGTCCTGGTATACACACACTGCTCCGAGGAGAGCAGGATTCCCTGTATACACGCACCGCTCCATGCAGGGCAGGAGTCCTGGTATACACACACTGCTCCGAGGAGAGCAGGATTCCCTGTATACACGCACTGCTCCATGCAGAGCAGGAGTCCTGGTATACACACACTGCTCTGAGAGCAGGATTCCCTGTATACACGCGCCGCTCCATGCAGAGCAGGAGTCCTGGTATACACACACTGCTCCGAGGAGAGCAGGATTCCCTGTATACCACGCGCCGCTCCATGCAGAGCAGGAGTCCTGGTATACACACACTGCTCCGAGGAGAGCAGGATTCCCTGTATACACGCACCGCTCCATGCAGAGCAGGAGTCCTGGTATACACACACTGCTCCGAGGAGAGCAGGATTCCCTGTATACACGTGCCGCTCCATGCAGAGCAGGAGTCCTGGTATACACACACTGCTCCGAGGAGAGCAGGATTCCCTGTATACACGCACCGCTCCATGCAGAGCAGGAGTCCTGGTATACACACACTGCTCCGAGGAGAGCAGGATTCCCTGTATACACGCGCCGCTCCATGCAGAGCAGGAGTCCTGGTATACACACACTGCTCCGAGGAGAGCAGGATTCCCTGTATACACGTGCCGCTCCATGCAGAGCAGGAGTCCTGGTATACACACACTGCTCCGAGGAGAGCAGGATTCCCTGTATACACGCACCGCTCCATGCAGAGCAGGAGTCCTGGAATACACACTGCTCCGAGGAGAGCAGGATTCCCTGTATACACGCACCGCTCCATGCAGAGCAGGAGTCCTGGTATACACACACTGCTCCGAGGAGAGCAGGATTCCCTGTATACACGCACCGCTCCATGCAGGGCAGGAGTCCTGGTATACACACACTGCTCCGAGGAGAGCAGGATTCCCTGTATACACGCGCCGCTCCATGCAGGGCAGGAGTCCTGGTATACACACACTGCTCCGTGGAGAGCAGGATTCCCTGTATACACGCACCGCTCCATGCAGGGCAGGAGTCCTGGTATACACACACTGCTCCGAGGAGAGCAGGATTCCCTGTATACACGCGCCGCTCCATGCAGAGCAGGAGTCCTGGTATACACACACTGCTCCGAGGAGAGCAGGATTCCCTGTATACACGCGCCGCTCCATGCAGAGCAGGAGTCCTGGTATACACACACTGCTCCGAGGAGAGCAGGATTCCCTGTATACACGCGCCGCTCCATGCAGGGCAGGAGTCCTGGTATACACACACTGCTCCGAGGAGAGCAGGATTCCCTGTATACACGCACCGCTCCATGCAGAGCAGGAGTCCTGGTATACACACACTGCTCCGAGGAGAGCAGGATTCCCTGTATACACGCGCCGCTCCATGCAGAGCAGGAGTCCTGGTATACACACTGCTCCGAGGAGAGGATTCCCTGTATACACGCACCGCTCCATGCAGAGCAGGAGTCCTGGTATACACACACTGCTCCGAGGAGAGCAGGATTCCCTGTATACACGCGCCGCTCCATGCAGGGCAGGAGTCCTGGTATACACACACTGCTCCGTGGAGAGCAGGATTCCCTGTATACACGCACCGCTCCATGCAGGGCAGGAGTCCTGGTATACACACACTGCTCCGAGGAGAGCAGGATTCCCTGTATACCACGCGCCGCTCCATGCAGAGCAGGAGTCCTGGTATACACACTGCTCCGAGGAGAGCAGGATTCCCTGTATACACGCACCGCTCCATGCAGGGCAGGAGTCCTGGTATACACACACACTGCTCCGAGGAGAGCAGGATTCCCTGTATACACGCGCCGCTCCATGCAGAGCAGGAGTCCTGGTATACACACACTGCTCCGAGGAGAGCAGGATTCCCTGTATACCACGCGCCGCTCCATGCAGAGCAGGAGTCCTGGTATACACACTGCTCCGAGGAGAGCAGGATTCCCTGTATACACGCACCGCTCCATGCAGAGCAGGAGTCCTGGTATACACACACTGCTCCGAGGAGAGCAGGATTCCCTGTATACACGCACCGCTCCATGCAGAGCAGGAGTCCTGGTATACACACACTGCTCCGTGGAGAGCAGGATTCCCTGTATACACGCACCGCTCCATGCAGGGCAGGAGTCCTGGTATACACACTGCTCCGAGGAGAGCAGGATTCCCTGTATACACGTGCCGCTCCATGCAGAGCAGGAGTCCTGGTATACACACACTACTCCGAGGAGAGCAGGATTCCCTGTATACACGCACCGCTCCATCCAGAGCAGGAGTCCTGGTATACACACACACTGCTCTGAGGAGAGCAGGATTCCCTGTATACATGCACCGCTCCATGCAGAGCAGGAGTCCTGGTATACACACTGCTCCGAGGAGAGCAGGATTCCCTGTATACACGCACCGCTCCATGCAGAGCAGGAGTCCTGGTATATACACACTGCTCCGAGGAGAGCAGGATTCCCTGTATACACGCACCGCTCCATGCAGAGCAGGAGTCCTGGTATACACACTGCTCCGAGGAGAGCAGGATTCCCTGTATACACGCACCGCTCCATGCAGAGCAGGAGTCCTGGTATACACACACTGCTCCGAGGAGAGCAGGATTCCCTGTATACACGCACCGCTCCATGCAGAGCAGGAGTCCTGGTATACACACACTGCTCCGTGGAGAGCAGGATTCCCTGTATACACGCACCGCTCCATGCAGAGCAGGAGTCCTGGTATACACACACTGCTCCGTGGAGAGCAGGATTCCCTGTATACACGCACCGCTCCATGCAGAGCAGGAGTCCTGGTATACACACTGCTCCGAGGAGAGCAGGATTCCCTGTATACACGCACCGCTCCATGCAGAGCAGGAGTCCTGGTATACACACACTGCTCCGAGGAGAGCAGGATTCCCTGTATACACGCACCGCTCCATGCAGAGTAGGAGTCCTGGTATACACACACTGCTCCGAGGAGAGCAGGATTCCCTGTATACACGCACCGCTCCATGCAGAGCAGGAGTCATGGCATACACACTGCTCCGAGGAGAGCAGGATTCCCTGTATACACGCGCCGCTCCATGCAGAGCAGGAGTCCTGGTATACACACACACTGCTCCGTGGAGAGCAGGATTCCCTGTGTACACGCACCGCTCCATGCAGGGCAGGAGTCCTGGTATACACACACTGCTCCGAGGAGAGCAGGATTCCCTGTATACACGCGCCGCTCCATGCAGAGCAGGAGTCCTGGTATACACACACTGCTCCGAGGAGAGCAGGATTCCCTGTATACACGCACCGCTCCATGCAGAGCAGGAGTCCTGGTATACACACTGCTCCGAGGAGAGCAGGATTCCCTGTATACACGCGCCGCTCCATGCAGAGCAGGAGTCCTGGTATACACACACTGCTCCGAGGAGAGCAGGATTCCCTGTATACACGCACCGCTCCATGCAGAGCAGGAGTCCTGGTATACACACACACTGCTCCGAGAAGAGCAGAATTCCCTGTATACACGCGCCGCTCCATGCAGAGCAGGAGTCCTGGTATACACACACTGCTCCGAGGAGAGCAGGATTCTCTGTATATACGCGCCGCTCCATGCAGAGCAGGAGTCCTGGTATACACACTGCTCCGAGGAGAGCAGGATTCCCTGTATACACGCGCCGCTCCATGCAGGGCAGGAGTCCTGGTATACACACACACTGCTCCGAGGAGAGCAGGATTCCCTGTATACACGCGCCGCTCCATGCAGGGCAGGAGTCCTGGTATACACACTGCTCCGAGGAGAGCAGGATTCCCTGTATACCACGCGCCGCTCCATGCAGAGCAGGAGTCCTGGTATACACACTGCTCCGAGGAGAGCAGGATTCCCTGTATACACGCACCGCTCCATGCAGAGCAGGAGTCCTGGTATACACACACTGCTCCGAGGAGAGCAGGATTCCCTGTATACACGCACCGCTCCATGCAGAGCAGGAGTCCTGGTATACACACACTGCTCCGAGGAGAGCAGGATTCCCTGTATACACGCGCCGCTCCATGCAGGGCAGGAGTCCTGGTATACACACTGCTCCGAGGAGAGCAGGATTCCCTGTATACACGCACCGCTCCATGCAGAGCAGGAGTCCTGGTATACACACACTGCTCCGAGGAGAGCAGGATTCCCTGTATACACGCACCGCTCCATGCAGGGCAGGAGTCCTGGTATACACACACTGCTCCGAGGAGAGCAGGATTCCCTGTATACACGCGCCGCTCCATGCAGAGCAGGAGTCCTGGTATACACACACTGCTCCGAGGAGAGCAGAATTCCCTGTATACACGCGCCGCTCCATGCAGAGCAGGAGTCCTGGTATACACACACTGCTCTGAGGAGAGCAGGATTCCCTGTATACACGCGCCGCTCCATGCAGAGCAGGAGTCCTGGTATACACACACTGCTCCGAGGAGAGCAGGATTCCCTGTATACACGCGCCGCTCCATGCAGAGCAGGAGTCCTGGTATACACACACTGCTCCGAGGAGAGCAGGATTCCCTGTATACACGCACCGCTCCATGCAGGGCAGGAGTCCTGGTATACACACTGCTCCGAGGAGAGCAGGATTCCCTGTATACACGCGCCGCTCCATGCAGAGCAGGAGTCCTGGTATACACACACTGCTCTGAGGAGAGCAGGATTCCCTGTATACACGCACCGCTCCATGCAGAGCAGGAGTCCTGGTATACACACACTGATCCGAGGAGAGCAGGATTCCCTGTATACACGCACCGCTCCATGCAGAGCAGGAGTCCTGGTATACACACACTGCTCCGAGGAGAGCAGGATTCCCTGTATACACGTGCCGCTCCATGCAGAGCAGGAGTCCTGGAATACACACACTGCTCCGAGGAGAGCAGGATTCCCTGTATACACGTGCCGCTCCATGCAGAGCAGGAGTCCTGGTATACACACACTGCTCCGAGGAGAGCAGGATTCCCTGTATACACGCGCCGCTCCATGCAGAGCAGGAGTCCTGGTATACACACACTGCTCTGAGGAGAGCAGGATTCCCTGTATACACGCACCGCTCCATGCAGAGCAGGAGTCCTGGTATACACACACTGATCCGAGGAGAGCAGGATTCCCTGTATACACGTGCCGCTCCATGCAGAGCAGGAGTCCTGGTATACACACACTGCTCCGAGGAGAGCAGGATTCCCTGTATACACGCGCAGCTCCATGCAGAGCAGGAGTCCTGGTATACACACACTGCTCCGAGGAGAGCAGGATACCCTGTATACCACGCGCCGCTCCATGCAGAGCAGGAGTCCTGGTATACACACACTGCTCCGAGGAGAGCAGGATTCCCTGTATACACGTGCCGCTCCATGCAGAGCAGGAGTCCTGGTATACACACACTGCTCCGAGGAGAGCAGGATTCCCTGTATACACGCGCCGCTCCATGCAGAGCAGGAGTCCTGGTATACACACACTGCTCCGAGGAGAGCAGAATTCCCTGTATACACGCGCCGCTCCATGCAGAGCAGGAGTCCTGGTATGGTACCGCTCCGCTCAGAGCAGGAGTCCCGGTATACACACACCTCTCTCTGCAGAGTCCTCCTCCGCCGGTTCCGTCGCTCCGCTTTGGTCCTTACGCTTGTCCTCCTCCACGGTTCTGTCTCTGTCAGGTTCTGCCTTGATCTTGTCGCCGCTTTCTTCCTCCATCGCACTTTCCGTTTTTTCAGCTGCACAGAGATGAAGGTTGGGCCGTTAGTGCCCCCCAGTACATACAGGTCACTGCAGTGTACGGCGTACACTCTGTCACTCACCCAGCATCTTCCGGTAGTTGACGTTGGTGTTACCCGGAAGCCGCGGCAGGAAGCGATGGACGTGGGTCTTACTGATCCAGCTCCAGCCCCCGTAACCAGTCACCCGGTACTCCTCCCCCTTCTGCTTCCAGACCTGAAACAAGCAGCGGACGGTCACGTGTCTGGGACATGGACCACCAGAGGTGGGGGCGTTGGACCTCCATGGGAAAGGGCGCGGACCACCATACCTGGTGCTTTATGGGGAAGGTGTACTTCACCCAGGTTGCCTGCTGCATGGTTTCCTCCTCCTCCTGCTTCCGCTCCTTCTTCTTCACTTTGTCCTTTTCTTCTCTTTCCATGGAGGTCATTCTCCGTAACCTGAGAACGAGTGGTGGTCAGCCAGGACCGCAGACCACAGATATGAGCGTGCGTCACCTGCGGGGTCTGGTGGACTGACCTTGTGTGCCCTAGAGAATCCTTCCAGATGGGTAGCATGACCACAGGCTTAATGGCGCACTCCAGGATGGCCAGCGCCAGCGCGAACTCCCGGGGCTTGCTGCACATCTGCACTGCCTTAATCCAATTTGACCTGCAAGTGGCACACTGCTATCATATCACCTGCTACCAGGGAAAGAGGCTCGTTACCCTCCCGAATCCCAGTCACATGTCCGATGTCTGTTACCCGCCCAAGGCCCAGTCACGAACCCGAATCCCAGTCACGCGCCCGAATCCCAGTCACGCGCCCGAAGCCTGTTACCCGCCCGAGGCCCCATCACACGCCCGAATCCAAGTCACACGTCCAAAGCTATAACCTGCCCGTATGCCAGTCACACGCCCGAATCCCGTTAACTTGGGCGAGACCCCGATACCAGCCCGAGGTCCATCAGCCGCCCAAGGCCACAGTTACCTGTGCGAGGCCCAGTTTGGGTGGAGGAAGGGCGCGGGCACGCTGCTCTCCAGCTGGACAATGGTCAGCCTCAGGGTGGAGATGGTCAGCACCTTGGAGCCGTGGACGGAGCCATTCCACTTGAACTCCCCAATGGGTGAGAGGCAGAACTTGTGTCCCAGATGGCGCCTCTTGTCATGGTCCTCGCGGTGCTGGTGCTTGTTCAGGGCGTACGAGTTGGTGGAGTACTGGTTGTGGTACGTGCGGTACTTGCCCTCCTGCCCCAGCTTGAAGTGACCACTGGTGAAGCCCCTCATGACCACGTCCTTCCTGGTGCTGAGTCGGGAGATCTCCCCCTGAGAATTCACCACCAACACCTGTAGGGATAAAGCGAGGGCGAGTAATTAGGGTGAGCGGGCCGATGGGCCATCTGAGCCAGGCGACTCCGACACCCCAGTGCGCAGTCTTGGGGAACTCGGACCTTAGTAAGTAGAAAAACACAGAGAATCATCCTTATGTTGTAGGACGCCACCATCGTAACGAAAGCAGCAAACCTCGGGGTCCACAAGATCCGTCACCACAGAGAGAAGAAAGCACAGAGCCGCGGGCGTCCTCGGGGGCCGGCGCAGAACACAAACCTCGCTTCCTTCCTTATAAATCTTATTAGCCTCCTGGACGGCGGCTCCGCACCGGAGACTCCTCTGCAGACTTAACTTGCTGTCGGGGTTCCGCAGCCGCGTCACGATCCTGGAAGGGGTCCGCCCCGGACACTGGGGGTCCGCCGCCTCTGGACAGCTCTTCTCCAACTTACAGTCCCCAGGTTCTAAAAATACAAAAGTAGAGCTGCAGCGATATACAGGATATATCCGGGGGGGCGGGACCCCATCAGCAAACTCACCAGTGTCCTCCTGCTTCAGGGGTCTATCCCCCGGCTGATCAGGCGCAGGGCTGTCTTCTGACTGTGGCGCAGGGGGACAAGCGGCAGCTTCTGAGAGGTCTGAGAAGGCAGGACAACAGAGGTGACCACCCAGTATACTCACATACAGTCATGGCTGAAAGTTTTGGCACCCCTGAAATTGCTCCAGAAGATGACGTACCCCCCCAGAACATTATCACAATCCCATGCGTTTCTTATCCTCCGGTTTATTTCCTTTGCGTTTATTGATACAACACAAAAAACTGAGAAAAATTGTAGATAATTTCACACAAACCCCAAAAATGGATACAGTGTCCTCCCCTAATGTATGTACGTACGTATAGTGTCCTCCCCTGTAGTATATGGGTAAAAAAAAAAAAAATATATATATATATATATATATATATATATATACACACACACACACACACACACACACACACACACACACACACACACACACACACACACACAGTATCCAGCAGTACCCCCACAGGACAGGGGTGACCACCGTATACATACACGGCCCCCACGTGCACAAGTACCTGCAGGAGGGCAATTGTGACCACACATATACACGGAACCCATCATACGACACGTACCTGCAGACGTTGCTGGCTCTGCAGTCTTCTCTTCTGCGGCCGAAGACTTCTCGGGGTCTCCATCTGTGGCTTTGCAGTCATCAGTGGTTGCTGATTCCTCTGTGCTGCTGTTTTTGGCCTCAGCGCTCTCTGTAATAAGAGCGGCACACTATGAGTACATGTAGGCCAGACCACCTCCCACCAGGTGAGTCTCACCTCCGGCTGGACCCTTCTCTCCTGTCTCGGTGGTCTCCTTGCTCTCCCCCTCGGAGGCACTTTCCGGCTTCTCTCCCTCAGCTGCCAGTTTGCTCGGCTCTGCTACATCAAGTTTAGGTTTCAGCCGCTCCATAATTTCCTCTAAAGAGACAGAGAAGTGAGACGGCAGTGGGAGACCCCAGACTCTCATCCCCGGGTTACCCTCCATCCCGACCCTTACCGTTCACCACAGACAGGTAAGAGCGGTTGTTGCCCCGGGCTTTGCTGGTCAGCTCCTCAGTGATGTCCATGTGTCGGTGGATTTCTTCCCGCAGGTCGTCCAGCGTCTTGCACAGGTCGGCCTCATACTGCGTCCGGTCCAGTTGCTCCAGTAACTCCTCCAGCTGAGGCCGCGAGCTGTAATACCAGATCTTCTTCTCCTTCTCAGAGTTTTCTTCTCTGCAGACGGGAGACATGTGAAGTCCCATGTAAGCCACAGTACCGAGGACCGCCACCAGGGGCGCCCCTCGGGGGCCACCGCCACCAGGGGCGCCCCTCGGGGTCCACCGCCACCAGGGGCGCCCCTCGGGGGCCACCAGGGGCGCCCCTCGGGGGCCACCAGGGGCGCCCCTCGGGGGCCACCGCCACCAGGGACGCCCCTCGGGGGCCACCGCCACCAGGGACGCCTCTCGAAGGCCACCGCCACCAGGGACGCCCCTCGGAGGCCACCGCCACTTACATGATGATCCGCCTGTTGAGGAACCAGTACTTCCTCCGGTGCCGGTCGTATCCGATGGGCTCGTGTCTTATGTACGGCTTGTTCTTCTGGATCTCGGCGACGCAGTCGTTGACGCCGGACACCTTGTGGGCCACACACACCTCACATTGCCACTCGTCCTCCGGGACCTCCACCAGGGGCGGCTTCACGCACTCCAGGTGGTAGACCGCCGAGCACGTCTCACAGCAAAGCAAGTCACCCAGTTTGTGACACACCCGGCAGTGGTCGTCATACTGGATGACGCCCTCCGACATTAACTCCTCGCGTGCCATGTTCGTGGTTAGAAACTGATCCACCAGAAAGAGCAGAACCTGCACTTTGCTCTGGATGGGTCCATAGGGGTAGTCGTCCGTCTCCTGGCACGGCAACACGTGCTGGTACTCCTGGTCGCTCTCGCAGTACACCCGCAGAACCTCTGGCCACGTCATGCCGTCTATGAAGTACAAGGTGGAGTTCACACTGTCCTTCAGGTCGGCTGGGCCGAAGGTGGTATTGGAGGTGTCCTCCTCCCGCAGGACTGCCTTTAGGAGGGCGATGTGCATCTCGGCCATCAGGGTGCACTGCTCCTGGCTCATCAGAGCCGCACAGAAGTCCTCAAAGCGGAAAGGGGAGAGTCGCAGCACCATCCCGAAGGTCCTCAGCACCTCGTACACGGCGATCACGTCCATCAGGTGCTCGCTCGGTAGCAGCAGGTCTTCTGAAGACTTGGGCAATGTCAGCGGGGGAAGGTCCTTCTCCTCGAAGATCGGCGAGCGCGGACGATGCACACGGGTTTTCCTTCGTCCTGTGAAAAGAGGAAGAAAAAAGTCACAAAAAGCAAAGGACCAAAATGAAAACAAGAGAAAACCCTGATATGCTACGAGGAGTTAAAGAGCAGCTCCGGTGTATGGGGGCCATCACATAGAGAGCTCAGGCAGGAAGAGGAGGAAGACGGGGCGAGCGAGGAAGAGCAGAGCGAGGAAGAGCAGAGCGAGGAAGACAGTGAGGAGGAGGTGAAAGACTGGAGGATAATACCGCCCCTAACCTGAAGGACGATAATATTACCGCCCCTCACCTGGGAGATAAAAGTATTACCGCCTGTCACGTACCCGTTTCTCAGCACATGACTTGGGGTTGTGCCTGCAAGGGTTAATCTATCTCAAACTCTCAGTCCAGCATTCAACCTCTGTCCTATGCTGTAATGGTAGCACAAATCACACACCGACCCAGGCCACACACCCGCTCGTACACGCTGCCACCACTCACCGAATACACGGGCGATGAGTCCTGGAAATATTACTACTACTGTCTGTCACTCATAAGGCTCACACACTCTAAGGCTATGGATTCTTTAGAGCATACAAGGTTCAAACTTATTAAAGTTTTAAGCTTTAATAGAAAAGGTACAGTGCTTACAGTAAAAAAGAATAAAAATATATGGAAATAAAAAGTGACATACCAATATGCAAAATAGTTATAAAAATAAAGGGAGAACACTTACAGAAATATCTAAACTTTGCAGTCCGGCATTCTGCTCCCTGAGGGGGGAGTGAATATGGAATGGCTCACATCAGCTTGGCTGCCCCTCAATCTGTGAACAGCTTTCTATGCACAAAGGCCTAATTTATAGAGTCAACCTGGAGGTCAGATTTCTAGACCAGCCTCTCAGGTTAATATTCTAATCCTTGGTTTGTGACTGCATCCTGGCTATTTTACCATTGAATACATTATTTTTCTTTGAACCTATTTGTGTGACCTTTCTCATAGTAAATAGTGTCTTGCTGCAATCTGTGTGTCTGTTCAAAAGAGTCAGAAGGTGTGAAATGTTTCCACTTGTGCATGTTCAGGACATGCCCCTGGGGTGAGACTAGGAAGACTGTCTTATCTCAGGATAACATAGGTCATGACCTTTGTGAAGAGCTGCAGCCTAGGACAGATACTAAGGGTACCGTCTCACAAAACGATTTACCAACGATCACGACCAGCGATACGACCTGGCCGTGATCGTTGGTAAGTCGTTGTGTGATCGCTGGGGAGCTGTCACACAGACCGCTCTCCAGCGACCAACGATGCCGAAGTCCCCGGGTAACCAGGGTAAACATCGGGTTACTAAGCACAGGGCTGCGCTTAGTAACCTGATGTTTACCCTGGTTGCCATCGTAAATGTAAAAAAAACCACACACATACTCACATTCCGGTGTCCGTCAGGTCCCTTGCCGTCTGCTTCCCGCACTGACTGACTGCCGGCCGTAAAGTGAAAGCACAGCACAGCGGTGACGTCACCGCTGTGCTTTCACTTTACGGCCGGCAGTCAGTCAGTGCGGGAAGCAGACGGCAAGGGACCTGACGGACACCGGAATGTGAGTATGTACTGTTTTTTTTTTTTTACATTTACGATGGTAACCAGGGTAACCACCTGGAGGATAATCATATTACCGCCCCTCACCTGGAGGATAATCATATTACTGCCCCTCACCTGGAGGATAATCATATTACCGCCCCTCACCTGGAGGATAATCATATTACCGCCCCTCACCTGGAGGATAATCTATTACCGCCCCTCACCAGGAGGACAATAATATTACCGCCTGTAGTGAAATATGTATAGATATACATGTGTGCAGTGAACCATGTATAGGTTTATTGTCTGACTAGTAATAATGTAACATCTGTCCTGAAGGCTGCAGGTCTCACCCAGGTGTTAATATGTATCTTCCTGAGACAGCCGACTTCTGTCTCCAATCTCACCAGGGAGTCCTGCTAGAAGCCAAGAAGAAAGGGAACACTTGACACCACCTAGCTCTTTGAAGAGAGATGTCAATTACAGCCTGACACTATCTGTGGGAAGCTTTACACAAACAATCTCAGAGAAAATAAGGCCATGTGCACACGTTCAGGATTTTCCACGTTTTTTTCGCTATAAAAACGCGAAAAAAACGCTTACATATGCCTCCTATTATTTTCAGTGTGTTCCGCATTTTTTGTGCAAATGTTGCGATTTTTTTCAGCGAAAAAATCGCATCGCGGAAAAAAAAGCAACATGTTCATTAAAAATGCAGAATTGCGGGGATTCCGCACACCTAGGAGTGCAATGATCTGCTTACTTCCCGCACGGGGCTGTGCACACCATGCGGGAAGTAAACAGATTATGTGCGGTTGGTACCCAGGGTGGAGGAGACTCTCCTCCACGGACTGGGCACCATATAATTGGTCAAAAAAAAGAATTAAAATAAAAAATAGTCCTATACTCACCCTCTGATGGCCCCCGAAGTGTTCCCGCCTCTCCGGTGTATGCTCTATCTTCCGTTCCTATAGATGGTGTGGTTCAGGACCTGTGATGACGTCACTGTCTTGTGATTGGTCGCGTGACCGCTCATGTGACTCACGCGACCAATCACAAGCCGCGACGTCATCACAGGTCCTGAACCACACCGGCATCTATAGGAACGGACGCCGCTGAGGAGATCGTCTGGGTGAGTATAACCATTATTTTATTTTTTTAATTATTTTTAAACATTCTATCTTTTACTATAGATGCTGCATAAGCTGCATCTATAGTAACAAGTTGGTCACACTTGTCAAACGCTATGTTTGACAAGAGTGACCAACTTGTCAGTTTTCCAAGCGATGCTACAGATCGCTTGGAAAACTTTAGCATTCTGCAAGCTAATTACGTTTGCAGAATGCTAAAAAAACGCAAAAAAAAACGGGAAAAAGCGCAAAAAAAAAATAAAATGCGGATTTCTTGCAGAAAATTTCCGGTTTTCTTCAGGAAATTTCTGCAAGAAATCCGGACGTGTGCACATACCCTAATATATTCATTGGGGGCGCGGCCGTGGTCCAATCAAAAACAAGCAATTAGAATATCAACTTGAGGGGCTCGTCTAGAAATCTGACCTCCAGGGTGAAGCCCCCGTCACACTAAGCGAGGTCGCTAGCGAGATCGCTGCTGAGTCGCAAGTTTTGTGACGCAACAGCGACCTCAGTAGCGATCTCGCTATGTGTGACACGTAGCAGCGACCCGACCCTGCTGTGAGATCGCTGGTCGTGTCAGAATGGCCTGGACCTTTTTTTGATCGTTGAGGTCCCGCTGGGTAGCACACATCGCTGTGTTTGACACCTTACCAACGACCTCGTTGACTACAACGTCACACAGGACGTCCCTCATCGAGGTCTGAATCGTCATAATAGCTGCCATGTGACAGGGTCACAACAACCAACGACATCGTTGTACAGGTCGCCGCATCGCTGCTGCGTCGTTGGGAAGATCTCACTGTTTGACATCTCACCAGCGACCACATAGCGACGCAGCAACGATCCCTGACAGGTCGTATCGTTGTCGGGATCGCTTTAGCGTCGCTAAGTGTGACGGGGCCTTGACTCTATAAATTTGGCTTGTATACATTCAAAATTGTTCACATGTGAGGGCAGCCTGGGAAGCTGATGTGATCCAGTCTCTATTCCCCCCCCTCAGGGAGCAGTAGCAGACTACAAAGTTAGCTATTTCTGTAAGTTTTCTCCTGTTTATTTTATACTGTTTTGCATACCTGTATGTCTTTTTATTACCATATTTTTGTATCTTTTTCTTTACTGTACTTTTTGTATTAAAGTATAAAACTTTAACAAGTTGAACCTTGTATGTTCTAAAGAATCCATAGCCTAAGGTGTGTGAGCCTTATGAGTGGTAGACAGTATTAGTAATATTTCCGGGGCTCATCGCCCGTGTATTCGGTGAGTGGTGGCAGCGTGTATGAGCGGGTGTGTGGCCTGGGTCGGTGTGTGATTTGTGCTCCCATTACAGCATAGGACAGAGGTTGAATGTTGGACTGAGAGTGGGGAGATAGATTAACCCTTGCAGGCACAACCCCAAGTCACGTGCTAAGAGCGGGTATGTGACAAATTAGTGACAGCACGGAGAGGGATCCGTGACACCACCCCTCACCTGGAGGATAATCATATTACCGCCCCTCACCTGGAGAATAATCATATTACCGCCCCTCACCTGGAGGATAATCATATTACCGTCCCTCACCTGGAGGATAATCACATTACCGCCCCTCACCTGGAGGATAATCACATTACCGCCCCTCACCTGGAGGATAATCATATTACCGCCCCTCACCTGGAGGATAATCATATTACCGCCCCTTACCTGGAGAATAATCACATTACCGCCCCTCACCTGGAGAATAATCATATTACCGCCCCTCACCTGGAGGATAATCATATTACCGCCCCTCACCTGGAGGATAATCACATTACCGCCCCTTACCTGGAGAATAATCATATTACCGCCCCTCACCTGGAGGATAATCACATTACCGCCCCTCACCTGGAGGATAATCATATTACCGCCCCTCACCTGGAGGATAATCATATTACCGCCCCTCACCTGGAGGATAATCACATTACCGCCCCTCACCTGGAGGATAATCACATTACCGCCCCTTACCTGGAGAATAATCATATTACCGCCCCTTACCTGGAGAATAATCATATTACCGCCCCTCACCTGGAGGATAATCATATTACCGCCCCTCACCTGGAGGATAATCACATTACCGCCCCTCACCTGGAGGATAATCATATTACCGCCCCTCACCTGGAGGATAATCATATTACCGCC
Organism: Ranitomeya variabilis; assembly: GCF_051348905.1. Taxonomy (NCBI): domain Eukaryota; kingdom Metazoa; phylum Chordata; class Amphibia; order Anura; family Dendrobatidae; genus Ranitomeya; species Ranitomeya variabilis. Next base: position 750,712,816 of record NC_135235.1, on the reverse strand, counting down.
CCTTACCTGGAGAATAATCACATTACCGCCCCTCACCTGGAGGATAATCACATTACCGCCCCTCACCTGGAGGATAATCACATTACCACCCCTCACCTGGAGGATAATAATATTACCGCCCCTCATCTGGAGGATAACAACATTACCACCTCTCACCTGGAGGATAATAATATTACTGCTCCTTTCTCCGTCCTGGCAGGCGGCGCCCACTCCCTCGCTTCACCTACCCAGCAGGTGGCGCTCTCTCCACTCTCACCCGGCAGACGGCGCACTTTTGCTCCTCTCCCCCTAGCAGGCGGCGCTCTCCATCCCCCTCTCCCTCCCCCACTCCCCCCGGCAGGCAGCTCTCTCCCTCCCCCTCGGCAGGCAGTGCTCTCTAACCCCCGGCAGGTGGCGCTCTCCCTCCCCCTCTCCCCCGGCAGGCGGGGCTCTCTAACCCCCAGCAGGCGGCACTCTCTCCCCCTCTCCCCCTGGCAGGCGGCGCACTCTCTCTACTCTTCCTCCAGCAGGCGGCGCACTCTCCCCTCGGTATGCGGTGCTCTTTCCCCCCGGCAGGCGGCACTCTCTCCCTCGGTAGGCGGCGCTCCCCCCTTTCCCCCCCCGGCAGGTGGTGCACTCTCCCCTTGGTAGGCGGCGCTCTCCCTCACGGCAGGCGGCGCTCCCTCCCCTTTCCCCCTTGCAGGCGGCGCTCTCTCTCCCCCTCCCCCCGGCAGGCGGCGCTCTCTCTCCCCCTCCCCCCGGCAGGCGGCGCTCTCTCCCCTCTCCCCCCGGCAGGCGGCGCTCTCCCCCCGGTACGTGGGGCTCTCTTACCCTGGCAGGAGGAGCTCTCTCCCCTCTCCCCCCGGCAGGCGGCGCTCTCTGCCTCTACCCCGGCAGGTGGCGCTCCCTCCCCTCTCACCCCGGCAGGAAGCGCTCTTCCCCCCGACAGGCAGCGCTCTCTCCCCTTCTCCCCCCAGCAGGCGGCGCTCTCCCTCTCCCTTCGGTAGGTGGCGCTCTCTCCATCTCTTCACCCCCGGTAGGCGGCGCGCTCTCCCTCTCTTCACCCCCCTTGAAGGTGGCGCTCTCTTCATACTTTAACCACAGAAAGGTGTCACTCTCTTCACTATCGCCCCCCCCAGGCAGGTGCCGCTCCCTCCTCTGGCAGATGGCGCTCTCTCACCCTCTCCCCCCCCCCCCCCGGTAGGCGGCGCTCTCCCCTCTCCCCCCGGTAGGCGGCGCTCTCCCCCCCGGTAGGCGGCTTTCTCCCCACTCCCCCCGGTAGACGGCGCTCTCTCCCCCCGGTAGACTGCTCTCTACCCTCTCCCTCCGGCAGACGGCGCTCTCTCCCTCTCCCCCTGGTAGGCGGCGCTCTCACCCTCTCCCCGGTAGGCGGCGCTCCCCCCCCTCCTCCCGGTAGGAGGCTTTCTACCCTCTCCCTCCGGTAGGCGGCGCTCTCTCCCACTCTCCCCCCCGGTAGGCGGCGCCCTCTCCCCCCGTTAGGCGGAAATCTCCCCTCGACCCCCAGTAGGCGGCGCTCTCTCACCCTCTCCCCCGTTAGATGTCGCTCTCTCACCCTCTCCCCCGTTAGATGGCGCTCTCTCTCCTCTCCCCCGGCAGGCGGCGCTCTCTCCTCTCCCCCGGCAGGCGGCGCTCTCTCCTCTCCGGCAGGCGGCGCTCTCCCCTCTCCCCCCCGGCAGGCGGCGCTCTCTCCTCTCCCCCCGGCAGGCGGCGCTCTCCCCTCGGCAGGCGGCGCTCTCCCCACTGTCCCCGGCAGGCGGCGCTCTCCCCTCTCCCCCCCCAGCAGGTGGCGCTCTCCCCTCTCCCAGCAGGTGGCGCACTCCCCTCTCCCCCCGGCAGGCGGCGCTCTCTCCTCTCCCCCCGGTAGGCGGCGCTCTCTCTCACCGGCAGGCGGCACCCTCTCCTCCCGGCAGGCGGCGCTCTCTCCCCCTGGCAGGCGGCGCTCTCTCCTCTCCCCCCGGTAGGCGGCGCTCTCTCTCCCCGGCAGGCGGCGCTCTCTCCTCTCCCCCCGGCAGGCGGCGCTCTCCCCTCTCCCCCCGGCAGGCGGCGCTCTCCCCTCTCCCCCCGGCAGGTGGCGATCTCCCTCCCTCTCTCCCCAGTAGGCGGCGCCCTCCCCTCTCCCCCCGGCAGGCGGCGCTCTCTCCCCTCTCCCCCCGGCAGGCGGCGCTCTCTCCCCTCTCCCCCCGGCAGGCGGCGCTCTCTCCCCTCTCCCCCCGGCAGGCGGCGCTCTCTCCCCTCTCCCCCCGGCAGGCGGCGCTCTCTCACCCTCTCCCCCCGTAGGTGGCGCTCTCTCACCCTGGCAGGCGGCGCTCACCCTCTCCCCCCGTAGGTGGCGCTCTCTCCCCCTGGCAGGCGGCGCTCACCCTCTCCCCCCACTAGGCGGCGCTCTCTCCCCCTGGCAGGCGGCGCTCACCCTCTCCCCCGGCAGGCGGCGCTCACCCTCTCCCCCGGCAGGCGGCGCTCACCCTCTCCCCCGGCAGGCGGCGCCCTCTCCCCTCACTAGGCGGCGCTCTCACCCTCTCCCCAGTAGGCGGCGCTCTCCCCCCCTGGCAGGCGGCGCTCTCCCCTCTCCCCCGGTAGGCGGCGCTCTCTCCCCTCGGCAGGCGGCGCTCTCTCCCCCCTCCCCCCGGCAGGCGGCGCTCTCTCCCCCTCTCCCCCCGGCAGGCGGCGCTCTCCTCTCCCCCCGGCAGGCGGCGCTCTCTCACCCGGCAGGCGGCGCTCTCTCCCCCTCTCCCCCCGGCAGGCGGCGCTCTCTCCCCCTCTCCCCCCGGCAGGCGGCGCTCTCTCACCCTCTCCCCCCGGCAGGCGGCGCTCTCTCACCCTCTCCCCCCGGCAGGCGGCGCCCTCTCCCCCCGGCAGGCGGCGCTCTCTCCCCCTCTCCCCCCGGCAGGCGGCGCTCTCTCCCCCTCTCCCCCCGGCAGGCGGCGCTCTCTCCCCCCGGCAGGCGGCGCTCTCTCCCCCCGGCAGGCGGCGCTCTCTCCCCCTGGCAGGCGGCGCTCTCTCCCCCTCTCCCCCCGGCAGGCGGCGCTCTCCTCTCCCCCCGGCAGGCGGCGCTCTCCTCTCCCCCCGGCAGGCGGCGCTCTCTCCCCCTCTCCCCCCGGCAGGCGGCGCTCTCTCCCCCCGGCAGGCGGCGCTCTCTCCCCCTCTCCCCCCGGCAGGCGGCGCTCTCCCCCTCTCCCCCCGGCAGGCGGCGCTCTCTCCCCCTCTCCCCCCGGCAGGCGGCGCTCTCTCACCCTCTCCCCCCGGCAGGCGGCGCTCTCTCACCCTCTCCCCCCGGCAGGCGGCGCTCTCTCACCCTCTCCCCCCGGCAGGCGGCGCTCTCTCCCCCTCTCCCCCCGGCAGGCGGCGCTCTCTCCCCCTCTCCCCCCGGCAGGCGGCGCTCTCCTCTCCCCCCGGCAGGCGGCGCTCTCTCCCCCTCTCCCCCCGGCAGGCGGCGCTCTCTCACCCTCTCCCCCCGGCAGGCGGCGCTCTCTCCCCCTCTCCCCCCGGCAGGCGGCGCTCTCTCCCCCTCTCCCCCCGGCAGGCGGCGCTCTCTCACCCTCTCCCCCCGGCAGGCGGCGCTCTCTCACCCTCTCCCCCCGGCAGGCGGCGCTCTCTCACCCTCTCCCCCCGGCAGGCGGCGCTCTCTCACCCTCTCCCCCCGGCAGGCGGCGCTCACCCTCTCCCCCGGCAGGCGGCGCTCTCTCCCCCCGGCAGGCGGCGCTCTCCTCTCCCCCCGGCAGGCGGCGCTCTCCTCTCCCCCCGGCAGGCGGCGCTCTCTCACCCTCTCCCCCCGGCAGGCGGCGCTCTCCTCTCCCCCCGGCAGGCGGCGCTCTCCTCTCCCCCCGGCAGGCGGCGCTCTCTCACCCGGGGTGCTGCTGCTGTACGTGCTGTGGCTCCTGAAGCTGCTGTCTGTGCAGTAACTGGCGTCGTCGTCATCGATCTCGTCGTCCAGATCGTGTCGGTAGTCGTCGTCGTCGATGTCGTCCGCCTCCTCGGGGAAGTCCTCCAGGTCGCGGCGCTCGTCGTCGCTCTCGTGGTCGTCGTACACCACCTTGCTGGGGGCGCGGCCTCCTCGTCCTCTGCGGCCCCGGGAGCTCGGGGCGGCCTTCCTCCTCCTCCGGCGGCCCCGGGCCGGGGGGGACGCGTCTCCGTGCAGCGCCCAGCGGCCCCGGCTGCTCACCCCCCGCAGTCTGGAGCGCAGTCCGGCAGTTGGGCCCGGGGACGTGTCGGCGGGAGGCAGCGATGGCGTCTTCGGCGGCCTCCCCCTCCGGCCCCTCATGGTGCGGCCGCGGGAGCTGCTGGGCGGGGGGCTGCGGAGCGGGGAGCACCGGGGGAGGCTGACGGGGAGCGGGGGGCTCAGTCACAGGTGGCGGCGCCAGGCTCCGGATCCGCCGCCATCTTACCCTCTCCCTAGACTGGAAGAGCCAGGCCGGAGTCACGTGACGGCGAGCGGGCGGCGGAGAGCTCCCCCTGGTGGCGGCAGCGCTGGAACTGCAGCTCCACTGAGGAGTAGTGATAATCCGGGGACCCCCAAATGTGTGACCAATGGTATCCCCCGGGGACCCCCAAAGGTGTGACTAATGGTATCACCCGGGGACCCCCAAATGTGTGACTAATGGTATCCCCCGGGGACCCCCAAATGTGTGACTAATGGTATCACCCGGGGACCCCCAAATGTGTGACTAATGGTATCCCCCGGGGACCCCCAAATGTGTGACTAATGGTATCCCCCGGGGACCCCCAAATGTGTGACTAATGGTATCCCCCGGGGACCCCCAAATGTGTGACTAATGGTATCACCCGGGGACCCCCAAATGTGTGACCAATGGTATCACCCGGGACCCCCAAATGTGTGACTAATGGTATCACCCGGGGACCCCCAAATGTGTGACTAATGTTATCACCGGGGACCCCCAAATGTGTGACCAATGGTATCACCCGGGACCCCCAAATGTGTGACTAATGGTATCACCCGGGGACCCCCAAATGTGTGACTAATGGTATCCCCCGGGGTCCCCCAAATGTGACTAATGGTATCCCCCGGGGACCCCCAAATGTGTGACTAATGGTATCCCCCGGGGACCCCCAAATGTGTGACTAATGGTATCCCCCGGGGACCCCCAAATGTGTGACTAATGGTATCCCCCGGGGACCCCCAAATGTGTGACTAATGGTATCACCCGGGGACCCCCAAATGTGACTAATGGTATCCCCCGGGGACCCCCAAATGTGTGACTAATGGTATCACCGGGGACCCCCAAATGTGTGACTAATGGTATCACCCGGGGACCCCCAAATGTGTGACTAATGGTATCCCCCGGGGACCCCCAAATGTGTGACTAATGGTATCCCCCGGGGACCCCCAAATGTGTGACTAATGGTATCCCCCGGGGACCCCCAAATGTGTGACTAATGGTATCCCCCGGGGTCCCCCAAATGTGACTAATGGTATCCCCCGGGGACCCCCAAATGTGTGACTAATGGTATCCCCCGGGGACCCCCAAATGTGTGACTAATGGTATCACCCGGGGACCCCCAAATGTGTGACTAATGGTATCACCGGGGACCCCCAAATGTGTGACTAATGGTATCACCCGGGGACCCCCAAATGTGTGACTAATGGTATCCCCCGGGGACCCCCAAATGTGTGACTAATGGTATCCCCCGGGGACCCCCAAATGTGTGACTAATGGTATCACCCGGGGACCCCCAAATGTGACTAATGGTATCCCCCGGGGACCCCCAAATGTGTGACTAATGGTATCCCCCGGGGACCCCCAAATGTGTGACTAATGGTATCACCCGGGGACCCCCAAATGTGTGACTAATGGTATCCCCCGGGGACCCCCAAATGTGTGACTAATGGTATCACCCGGGGACCCCCAAATGTGTGACTAATGGTATCCCCCGGGGACCCCCAAATGTGTGACTAATGGTATCACCCGGGGACCCCCAAATGTGTGACTAATGGTATCTCCCGGGGACCCCCAAATGTGTGACTAATGGTATCACCGGGGACCCCCAAATGTGTGACTAATGGTATCACCCGGGGACCCCCAAATGTGTGACTAATGGTATCACCGGGGACCCCCAAATGTGTGACTAATGGTATCCCCCGGGGACCCCCAAATGTGTGACTAATGGTATCACCCGGGGACCCCCAAATGTGTGACTAATGGTATCACCGGGGACCCCCAAATGTGTGACTAATGGTATCCCCCGGGGACCCCCAAATGTGTGACTAATGGTATCCCCCGGGGACCCCCAAATGTGTGACTAATGGTATCACCCGGGGACCCCCAAATCTGTGACCAATGGTATCACCCGGGGACCCCCAAATGTGACTAATGGTATCACCGGGGGACCCCCAAATGTGGATACAGCTGTGTGTGTATATAATAATCCCCGTAGATTATGGCGGTCTGTATATAATAATCCCCGTAGATTACGGCGGTCTGTATATAATAATCCCCGTAGATTATGGCGGTCTGTATATAATAATCCCCGTAGATTATGGCGGTCTGTATATAATAATCCCCGTAGATTACGGCGGTCTGTATATAATAATCCCCGTAGATTACAGCTGTATATAATAATCCCCGTAGATTACAGCGGTCTGTATATAATAATCCCCGTAGATTACGGCGGTCTGTATATAATAATCCCCGTAGATTACAGCGGTCTGTATATAATAATCCCCGTAGATTACAGCGGTCTGTATATAATAATCCCCGTAGATTATGGCTGTGTGTATATAATAATCCCCGTAGATTACGGCGGTCTGTATATAATAATCCCCGTAGATTACAGCGGTCTGTATATAATAATCCCCGTAGATTACAGCGGTCTGTATATAATAATCCCCGTAGATTACAGCGGTCTGTATATAATAATCCCCGTAGATTATGGCTGTGTGTATATAATAATCCCCGTAGATTACGGCGGTCTGTATATAATAATCCCCGTAGATTACAGCGGTCTGTATATAATAATCCCCGTAGATTACGGCGGTCTGTATATAATAATCCCCGTAGATTACAGCTGTATATAATAATCCCCGTAGATTACAGCGGTCTGTATATAATAATCCCCGTAGATTACGGCGGTCTGTATATAATAATCCCCGTAGATTACAGCGGTCTGTATATAATAATCCCCGTAGATTACAGCGGTCTGTATATAATAATCCCCGTAGATTATGGCTGTGTGTATATAATAATCCCCGTAGATTACGGCGGTCTGTATATAATAATCCCCGTAGATTACAGCGGTCTGTATATAATAATCCCCGTAGATTACGGCGGTCTGTATATAATAATTCCCGTAGATTATGGCGGTCTGTATATAATAATCCCCGTAGATTACGGCGGTCTGTATATAATAATCCCCGTAGATTACGGCGGTCTGTATATAATAATCCCCGTAGATTACAGCGGTCTGTATATAATAATCCCCGTAGATTATGGCGGTCTGTATATAATAATTCCCGTAGATTATGGCGGTCTGTATATAATAATCCCTGTAGATAACAGCGGTCTGTATATAATAATCCCCGTAGATTACAGCGGTCTGTATATAATAATCCCCGTAGATTATGGCGGTATATAATAATCCCCGTAGATTACAGCGGTATATAATAATCCCCGTAGATAACAGCGGTCTGTATATAATAATCCCCGTAGATTACAGCGGTCTGTATATAATAATCCCCGTAGATTACAGCAGTCTGTATATAATAATCCCCGTAGATTACAGAGGTCTGTATATAATAATCCCCGTAGATTATGGCGGTCTGTATATAATAATCCCCGTAGATTATGGCGGTCTGTATATAATAATCCCCGTAGATTACAGCGGTCTGTATATAATAATCCCCGTAGATTACAGCGGTCTGTATATAATAATCCCCGTAGATTATGGCTGTGTGTATATAATAATCCCCGTAGATTACGGCGGTCTGTATATAATAATCCCCGTAGATTACAGCGGTCTGTATATAATAATCCCCGTAGATTACGGCGGTCTGTATATAATAATTCCCGTAGATTATGGCGGTCTGTATATAATAATCCCCGTAGATTACGGCGGTCTGTATATAATAATCCCCGTAGATTACGGCGGTCTGTATATAATAATCCCCGTAGATTACAGCGGTCTGTATATAATAATCCCCGTAGATTATGGCGGTCTGTATATAATAATTCCCGTAGATTATGGCGGTCTGTATATAATAATCCCTGTAGATAACAGCGGTCTGTATATAATAATCCCCGTAGATTACAGCGGTCTGTATATAATAATTCCCGTAGATTATGGCGGTCTGTATATAATAATCCCCGTAGATTACAGCGGTCTGTATATAATAATTCCCGTAGATTACGGTGGTCTGTATATAATAATCCCCGTAGATTACAGCGGTCTGTATATAATAATCCCCGTAGATTATGGCGGTATATAATAATCCCCGTAGATTACAGCGGTATATAATAATCCCCGTAGATAACAGCGGTCTGTATATAATAATCCCCGTAGATTACAGCGGTCTGTATATAATAATCCCCGTAGATTACAGCAGTCTGTATATAATAATCCCCGTAGATTACAGAGGTCTGTATATAATAATCCCCGTAGATTATGGCGGTCTGTATATAATAATCCCCGTAGATTATGGCGGTCTGTATATAATAATCCCCGTAGATTACGGCGGTCTGTATATAATAATCCCCGTAGATTATGGCGGTCTGTATATAATAATCCCCGTAGATTATGGCGGTCTGTATATAATAATCCCCGTAGATTACGGCGGTCTGTATATAATAATTCCCGTAGATTACGGCGGTCTGTATATAATAATTCCCGTAGATTACAGCGGTCTGTATATAATAATCCCCGTAGATTACAGCGGTCTGTATATAATAATCCCTGTAGATTACAGCGGTCTGTATATAATAATCCCCGTAGATTACAGCTGTGTGTATATAATAATCCCCGTAGATTACAGCTGTGTGTATATAATAATCCCCGTAGATTACAGCTGTGTGTATATAATAATCCCCGTAGATAACAGTGGTCTGTGTTGTGAACTCTATTTCTGGGCTCCCTCTTGTGGTCACAAGTGGTACTGTGTGAGTGCTGTCTTTCTGCAGGTTTGTGACTGGCATCAGCTGTCTCGTTATCTGTGGGCTGGTTTTCTATTTAAGCTCACTTGGACTCTCAGTCTATGCCTGCTGTCAATGTATTCAGTGCTATTCTGATTCCTTCTGACTACCTTGCTCCCAGTCTCTTCAAGAGAAGCTAAGTTTCCGTTTTGTTCATTTTTTGATCATCAGTGTTCTATATGTTTCTTGTCCAGCTTGCTAATATGTGATTTCCCAGCTTGCTGGTAGCTCTGGGGGGCTGAGTTTCTCCCCCCACACCGTTAGTTGGTGTGGGGGTTCTTGATTTCTCAGCGTGGATATTTTGCATAGGGTTTTTTACTGACCGCACAGTTCCCTGCCTGTCTTCTGCTATCTAGTATTAGTGGGCCTCATTTGCTTAACCTGTTTCATTTCTACGTTTGTATTTTCCCCTTACCTCACCGTTATTATTTGTTGGGGGCTTCCTATATCTTTGGGGTGATGTTGTGAATTTGGATTCTGGGCTCCCCCGGTGGCCGCTTGTGGAATTGGACTTGTCATCCTCTTTCCTGTTTCACCTGGTTCCATCAGTAGTGGGTGTCGCTATTTAAGCTCATTTCTCTGGTGGTTTCTTGCCGGTCAACAATGTTATCTGATGCCTCTCAGTGCTTGTTCCTGCTTCTGACAACTACTAGATAAGTTGGACTTTTGTCCATGTTTCGTTTGCCTATTTGTTCCAGTTCACAGCTGAAGTTTTGTTTCTGTGTCTGGAAAGCTCTCGTTGATCAGGGATTGCTACTCTGGTGTTATGAGTTAATGCCAGAGTTTAAGGTAATCTCTGGATGGTGTTTTGTTAGTGTTTTTCTGCTGACCATGAAAGTATACTATCTGTCTTCTGCTATCTAGTAAGCGGACCTCAAATTTGCTAAGACTATTTTCCTGCTGCGTTTGTTGTTTCATCTGAACTCACCGTCATTATATGTGGGGGGCTACTGTCTTCTTTGGAATATTTCTCTAGAGGTGAGCCAGGTCTTATATTTCCCTCTGCTAGCTATTTAGGTCTTAGGCCAGAGCTGGGCATCTAGCAATAAATAGGAAATGCTACCTGGCTATTTCTAGTTGCGCGGCAGGCTTAGTTCATGGTCAGTATAGTTCCATCTTCCGAGAGCTTGTCCCTCTATAGGCTTGCTATGATCTCTGCTTGCAGAGATCATGACAGTTTGACCGGCCAATAAAGTGTTAAAGACCCAGGTTGAGAAAGGAGAGTTATAAGAAGTCTGCTGGAATTTTTTTTTTTTTTTTTTTTTTTTTTTTTTTTCCCTCCAGTCTGCCTTGCTGCAGTCTTTTCTCTCTCTCTCCTCCTAATCTCTGTATGGCTCTGTGTGCACCTGACAATAATGGATCTTCAGAGTGTAACTGCGGGTTTGAATAATCTCATCACGAAAGTACAAAATTTACAAGATTTTGTGGTACATGCTCCAGTATCTGAGCCGAGAATTCCTTTGCCGGAGTTCTTCACAGGGAATAGAGCTAGCTTCCAGAATTTCCGAAATAATTGTAAGCTTTATTTGTCCCTGAAGTCTCGTTCAGCTGGAGACCCTGCTCAGCAGGTTAGGATTGTGATTTCCTTGCTCAGGGGTGACCCTCAAGATTGGGCCTTCTCATTGCCAGCAGGGGATCCTGCGTTACGCGATGTGGATGCGTTTTTTCTGGCCTTGGGCTTGCTTTATGAGGAACCTCATTTGGAACTTCAGGCAGAAAAAACTTTGATGGCACTATCTCAGGGGCAAGACGAAGCTGAGGTTTACTGCCAAAAATTCCGTAAATGGTCTGTGCTTACTCAGTGGAATGAGTGCGCCTTGGCGGCAACTTTCAGAGAAGGTCTCTCTGATGCCGTTAAGGATGTTATGGTGGGGTTCCCTGTGCCTGCAGGTCTGAATGAGTCCATGACAATGGCTATTCAGATTGACAGGCGTCTGCGGGAGCGCAAACCGGTGCACCATCTGGCGGTGTCTATGGAAAAGACGCCAGAAAGTATGCAGTGTGATAGAATTCTGTCCAGGAGCGAGCGACAGAATTTTAGACGGAAGAATGGATTGTGCTTCTATTGTGGGGATTCTACTCATGTTATATCAGCATGCTCTAGGCGTACAAAGAAGCTTGATAAGTCTGTTTCCATTGGCACCATTCAGTCTAAGTTTATTTTGTCTGTAACCCTGATTTGCTCTTTGTCATCCATTGCCACGGACGCCTATGTTGACTCTGGCGCCGCTCTGAGTCTTATGGATTGGTCCTTTGCCAATCGTTGTGGTTTTGATTTAGAGCCTTTGGAGACTCTTATTCCTCTGAAGGGGATTGACTCCACCCCATTGGCTAATAATAAACCACAATACTGGACACAAGTAACCATGCGTATCAATCCGGATCACCAGGAGATTATTCGTTTCCTGGTGCTGTATAATTTACATGACGATTTGGTACTGGGATTGCCATGGTTGCAGTCTCACAATCCAGTCTTGGACTGGAGAGCAATGTCTGTGTTGAGCTGGGGATGTAAGGGTATTCATGGGGACTTACCTTTGGTTTCTATTTCGTCGTCCATTCCCTCTGAAGTCCCTGAGTTCCTCTCTGATTATCAAGACGTCTTTGACGAACCCAAGCTTGGGTCGTTACCTCCGCACCGTGAGTGCGATTGCGCCATAGATTTGATACCGGGTTGTAAATATCCAAAGGGTCGTTTGTTTAATTTGTCCGTGCCGGAACATGCTGCTATGCGGGAATATATAAAGGAGTCTTTGGAAAAGGGACATATTCGTCCATCTTCTTCTCCCTTGGGAGCTGGGTTTTTCTTTGTCTCAAAAAAGGACGGCTCTTTGAGACCATGTATTGATTATCGGCTTCTGAATAAGATCACTGTTAAGTACCAATACCCATTGCCATTGCTTACTGATTTGTTTGCTCGTATAGAGGGTGCTAAGTGGTTCTCTAAAATTGATCTTCGTGGGGCGTATAATTTGGTGCGGATCAGGCAGGGGGATGAGTGGAAGACCGCATTTAATACGCCCGAGGGCCACTTTGAGTATTTGGTCATGCCTTTTGGTCTTTCTAATGCCCCTTCAGTTTTCCAGTCTTTTATGCATGATATTTTCCGCGATTTTCTGGATAAATTTATGATAATATATCTGGATGATATTCTGATTTTTTCTGATGACTGGGACTCTCATGTCCAGCAGGTCAGGAGAGTTTTTCAGGTTCTGCGGTCTAATTCTTTATGTGTGAAGGGGTCTAAGTGCGTTTTTGGGGTCCAGAAAATTTCCTTTTTGGGGTATATTTTTTCTCCCTCTTCCATTGAGATGGATCCCGTCAAGGTGCAAGCTATTTGTGACTGGACTCAGCCCTCCTCTCTTAAGGGTCTTCAGAGATTTTTGGGCTTTGCCAACTTTTACCGCCGATTTATTGCTGGTTTTTCGGATGTCGTTAAACCACTGACTGATTTGACCAGACATGGCGCTGATGTTGCTAATTGGTCCCCTCATGCTGTAGAGGCCTTTCAGGAGCTTAAGCACCGTTTTGCCTCTGCCCCTGTGTTACGTCAGCCTGATGTGAATCTGCCTTTTCAGGTTGAGGTTGACGCTTCGGAGATCGGAGCTGGGGCAGTGTTGTCGCAGAAAGGTTCCGACTGCTCCGTCATTAGACCTTGTGCCTTCTTTTCTCGCAAATTTTCGCCCGCAGAGCGGAATTATGATGTTGGGAATAGGGAGCTTTTGGCCATGAAGTGGGCGTTTGAGGAGTGGCGCCATTGGCTAGAGGGGGCTAAGCATCAGGTGGTGGTATTGACTGACCACAAAAATTTGATTTATCTTGAGACTGCCAGGCGCCTGAATCCTAGACAGGCGCGCTGGTCTTTATTTTTTTCTCGCTTTAATTTTGTGGTGTCATACCTACCGGGTTCTAAGAATGTTAAGGCAGATGCCCTTTCTAGGAGTTTTGACCCGGACTCTCCTGGTAATACTGAACCCACAGGTATCCTTAGGGAGGGAGTAATTTTGTCGGCCGTTTCTCCTGATCTGCGGCGGTCCTTGCAAGAGTTTCAGGCGGATAGACCGGATCGTTGTCCGCCTGATAGACTGTTTGTTCCGGATGATTGGACCAGTAGAGTCATCTCTGAGGTACATTCTTCTACATTGGCAGGTCATCCCGGAATTTTTGGTACCAGGGATTTGGTGGCAAGATCCTTCTGGTGGCCTTCCCTGTCACGAGATGTGCGAGTCTTTGTGCAGTCATGTGACATTTGTGCTCGGGCCAAGTCTTGTAGTTCTCGGGCTAGCGGACTGCTGTTGCCCTTGCCTATTCCTAAGAGGCCTTGGACACACATCTCGATGGATTTTATTTCAGATCTGCCTGTTTCCCAGAAGATGTCTGTCATCTGGGTGGTCTGTGACCGTTTCTCTAAAATGGTCCATTTGGTTCCTCTGCCCAAGTTGCCTTCTTCTTCTGAGTTGGTTCCTCTGTTTTTTCAGAATGTTGTCCGATTGCACGGTATTCCTGAGAATATTGTTTCTGACAGAGGTACCCAATTTGTGTCTAGATTTTGGCGGGCATTCTGTGCTAGGATGGGCATAGATTTGTCTTTTTCATCTGCTTTTCACCCTCAGACTAATGGCCAGACCGAGCGGACTAATCAGACCCTGGAGACATATCTGAGGTGTTTTGTCTCTGCTGACCAGGATGATTGGGTTGCTTTTTTGCCATTGGCAGAGTTCGCCCTCAATAATCGGGCCAGCTCTTCCACCTTGGTGTCCCCGTTTTTCTGTAATTCGGGGTTTCACCCTCGATTTTCCTCCGGTCAGGTGGAATCCTCGGATTGTCCTGGAGTGGATGCGGTGGTGGAGAGATTGCATCACATCTGGGGGCAGGTTATGGACAATTTGAAGTTGTCCCAGGAGAAGACTCAGCGTTTTGCCAACTGTCATCGTCGTGTTGGTTCTCGGCTTTGTGTTGGAGATTTGGTGTGGTTGTCTTCTCGTTTTGTCCCTATGAGGGTCTCTTCTCCTAAGTTTAAACCTCGGTTCATCGGCCCTTATAGAATATTGGAGATTCTTAATCCTGTTTCTTTCCGTTTGGACCTCCCTGCGTCCTTTTCCATTCATAACGTTTTTCATCGGTCGTTATTGCGCAGGTATGAGGTGCCTGTTGTACCTTCAGTTGAGCCTCCTGCTCCGGTGTTGGTTGAGGGTGAGTTGGAGTACGTTGTGGAGAAAATTTTGGACTCTCGTGTTTCCAGACGGAGACTCCAGTATCTGGTCAACTGGAAGGGTTACGGCCAGGAGGATAATTCTTGGGTCAATGCATCTGATGTTCATGCTTCTGATCTTGTTCGTGCCTTCCATAGGGCTCATCCTGGTCGCCCTGGTGGATCTGGTGAGGGTTCGGTGCCCCCTCCTTGAGGGGGGGGTACTGTTGTGAATTTGGATTCTGGGCTCCCCCGGTGGCCGCTTGTGGAATTGGACTTGTCATCCTCTTTCCTGTTTCACCTGGTTCCATCAGTAGTGGGTGTCGCTATTTAAGCTCATTTCTCTGGTGGTTTCTTGCCGGTCAACAATGTTATCTGATGCCTCTCAGTGCTTGTTCCTGCTTCTGACAACTACTAGATAAGTTGGACTTTTGTCCATGTTTCGTTTGCCTATTTGTTCCAGTTCACAGCTGAAGTTTTGTTTCTGTGTCTGGAAAGCTCTCGTTGATCAGGGATTGCTACTCTGGTGTTATGAGTTAATGCCAGAGTTTAAGGTAATCTCTGGATGGTGTTTTGTTAGTGTTTTTCTGCTGACCATGAAAGTATACTATCTGTCTTCTGCTATCTAGTAAGCGGACCTCAAATTTGCTAAGACTATTTTCCTGCTGCGTTTGTTGTTTCATCTGAACTCACCGTCATTATATGTGGGGGGCTACTGTCTTCTTTGGAATATTTCTCTAGAGGTGAGCCAGGTCTTATATTTCCCTCTGCTAGCTATTTAGGTCTTAGGCCAGAGCTGGGCATCTAGCAATAAATAGGAAATGCTACCTGGCTATTTCTAGTTGCGCGGCAGGCTTAGTTCATGGTCAGTATAGTTCCATCTTCCGAGAGCTTGTCCCTCTATAGGCTTGCTATGATCTCTGCTTGCAGAGATCATGACAGTGTGATTTCTCTTGAGGCAAGTGAGGTCTTACTTTCCCTCCAGGTGTAGATAGTTTCTCAGGCTGCGTCGAGACGTCCAGGATTTTAGGCACGTTCACCGGCTACCTTTAGTGTGTTGGTTAGGATCAGATTTGCGGTCAGTCCAGTTACCACCTCCCTAGAGCTCGTGTCAATGTTTAGTAACTTAGCTAGTACTTTCTGTGATCCTCAGCCACTAAGGATCATAACAGTATAGCAGGCCTAAAAGTGTTTAATGTATCGCAGAAGTGGGATAAGAGAAGTCCTGAGTACAATTTTTTTTTTTTCCTCTCCCTTTGCTGCAGTCTGTCCAGCTTCTCTCATCCCCTTGAACTCTGGGTGGTTTTGAGCTCAGCTGCAGACATGAATGTTCAGACTCTGACTTCTAGTGTGTCAGGATTTTGTTATTCATAGCCCTATGTCAGAGTCTAAAATACCTATTCCTGAGTTGTTTTCTGGAGATAGATCTAGGTTTCTGAATTTTAAGAATAATTGTAAGTTATTTCTATCTCTGAGACCTCGTTCCTCTGGTGATTCCGCTCAGCAAGTTAAAATTGTTATCTCCTTGTTGCGTGGCGACCCCCAAGATTGGGCTTTCTCCCTGGCGCCAGGAGATCCTGCATTGCTTAATGTAGATGCATTTTTTCTGGCGCTTGGATTACTTTATGAGGAACCTAATCTTGAGAACCAGGCAGAAAGGGCCTTACTGGCTCTCTCTCAAGGGCAGGATGAAGCAGAGGTGTATTGTCAAAAATTTCGGAAATGGTCAGTGCTTACTCAATGGAATGAGTGTGCCCTGGCTGCAAATTTCAGAGAAGGTCTTTCTGAGGCCGTTAAGAATGTTATGGTGGGGTTTCCCACCCCTACAAGTCTGAGTGATTCTATGGCTTTAGCCATTCAGGTTGATCGGCGTTTGCGGGAGCGCAAATCTGCGCACCATCTGGCGGTGTTTTCTGAGCAGAGACCTAAGTCTATGCAATGTGACAGAATTCTGACCAGAATTGAGCGACAAAGTCATAGACGTCAAAATGGGTTGTGCTTTTACTGTGGTGATTCTACTCATGCTATCTCAGCATGCTCTAAACGCTTAAAAAAAGGTCGCTAAACCTGTCACCATTGGTACTATACAGCCTAAATTTATTTTGTCTGTTACTTTGATTTGTTCTTTGTCGTCCTACCCGGTTATGGCTTTTGTGGATTCGGGTGCTGCCCTGAATCTGATGGATTTGTCGTTTGCCAGGCGCTGTGGTTTTGTCCTGGAGCCTTTGGAATTTCCTATTCCTCTGAGGGGAATTGATGCTACGCCATTGGCTGAGAATAAACCTCAGTATTGGACGCAAATGACCATGTGCATGACTCCCGTACATCAGGAGGTGATTCGCTTTCTTGTGCTGCATAATCTGCATGATGTTGTAGTTTTGGGTCTGCCATGGCTGCAGGCTCATAATCCAGTTTTAGATTGGAAAGCTATGTCTGTGTCTAGTTGGGGTTGTCAGGGAATTCATGGCGATACTCCGTTGGTGTCTATTGCTTCTTCCACTCCTTCTGAGGTCCCTGAGTTTTTGTCTGACTACCAGGATGTATTTGATGAGCCCAGATCCGGTGCCCTGCCCCCTCATAGGGATTGTGACTGTGCTATAAATTTAATTCCTGGTAGTAAGTTCCCTAAGGGACGACTTTTTAATTTGTCTATACAAGAGCATGCCGCGATGCGGAATTATATAAAGGAGTCTTTGGAGAAGGGACATATTCGCCCGTCCTCCTCCCCTCTTGGTGCAGGATATTTTTTTGTGGCCAAGAAGGACGGTTCTCTGAGACCTTGTATAGATTATCGTCTTCTGAATAAAATCACAGTCAAATTTCAGTATCCTTTGCCATTATTGTCTGATCTGTTTGCTCGGATTAAGGGTGCCAGTTGGTTCACCAAGATAGATCTCCGTGGTGCGTATAACCTTGTGCGCATTAAGCAGGGAGATGAATGGAAAACAGCATTTAATACGCCCGAAGGCCATTTTGAGTACTTGGTGATGCCTTTTGGACTCTCTAATGCTCCTTCTGTGTTTCAGTCCTTCATGCATGACATCTTCCGAGAATATCTGGATAAATTTATGATTGTGTATCTGGATGACATTTTGGTCTTTTCTGAGGATTGGGAGTCCCATGTTAAGCAGGTCAGGATGGTGTTTCAGGTCCTGCGTGCTAATGCTTTATTTGTGAAGGGCTCAAAATGCCTCTTCGGAGTACAGAGGGTCTCCTTTTTGGGTTTTATTTTTTCTCCTTCTACCAGTCAAGGTCCAGGCTATTCATGACTGGACTCAGCCCACGTCTGTTAAGAGTCTTCAGAAGTTCTTGGGTTTTGCTAATTTTTACCGTCGCTTCATCGCTAATTTTTCCGGTGTGGTTAAACCTTTGACGGATTTGACCAAGAAAGGTTCTGATGTGACTAATTGGTCCTCTGCGGCTGTGGAGGCCTTTCGGGAGCTGAAGCACCGGTTTTCTTCAGCTCCAGTCTTATGTCAGCCAGATGTCTCTCTCCCCTTCCAGGTCGAGGTTGATGCTTCTGAGATTGGAGCAGGGGCTGTTTTGTCGCAGAGAAGCTCGGATTGCTCGGTCATGAAGCCATGTGCTTTCTTTTCAAGAAAGTTTTCGCCTGCCGAGCGGAATTATGATGTTGGTAATCGGGAGTTGTTGGCTATGAAGTGGGCATTTGAGGAGTGGCGACATTGGCTCGAGGGAGCTAGGCATCATGTGGTGGTTTTGACTGATCACAAAAATCTGATTTACCTCGAGTCTGCCAAGCGCCTGAATCCTAGACAGGCTCGTTGGTCGTTGTTTTTCTCCCGTTTCGATTTCGTGGTCTCGTACCTGCCTGGTTCAAAGAACGTGAAAGCTGATGCACTTTCTAGGAGTTTTGTGCCTGACTCTCCGGGAGTTTCTGAGCCGGCTGGTATTCTCGGAGAGGGAGTGATTTTGTCTGCCATTTCCCCAGATATGCGACGAGTGCTGCAGAAATTTCAGGCGGATAGACCTGACCGTTGTCCACCAGAGAGACTGTTTGTCCCAGATAGATGGACCAGCAGAGTTATTTCCGAGGTTCATTCTTCGGTCTTGGCGGGTCATCCTGGGATTTTTGGTACCAGAGATTTGGTGGCTAGATCCTTCTGGTGGCCTTCCTTGTCGCGGGATGTGCGTTCCTTTGTGCAGTCTTGTGGGATTTGTGCTCGGGCTAAGCCTTGCTGTTCTCGTGCCAGCGGTTTGCTTTTGCCTTTGCCTGTCCCGAAGAGACCTTGGACGCACATTTCCATGGATTTTATTTCGGATCTTCCAGTCTCTCAGAGAATGTCTGTCATCTGGGTGGTGTGTGATCGTTTTTCCAAAATGGTCCATTTGGTGCCCTTGCCTAAGTTGCCTTCCTCCTCTGATTTGGTTCCTCTATTTTTTCAGAATGTGGTTCGCTTGCATGGCATTCCGGAGAACATTGTGTCGGACAGAGGATCCCAGTTTGTGTCCAGATTTTGGCGGAGCTTTTGTGCTAAGATGGGCATTGATTTGTCTTTTTCGTCGGCCTTCCATCCTCAGACGAATGGCCAAACCGAGCGAACTAATCAGACGTTGGAAACTTATTTAAGATGTTTTGTTTCTGCTGATCAGGATGATTGGGTTACTTTTTTACCATTGGCCGAGTTTGCCCTTAATAATCGGGCTAGTTCTGCTACTTTGGTTTCGCCTTTTTTCTGCAATTCTGGTTTTTATCCTCGTTTTTCCTCGGGTCAGGTTGAGCCTTCTGACTGCCAGGGGGTGGATTCTGTGGTGGACAGGTTGCAGCAGATTTGGAACCATGTGGTGGACAATTTGAGGTTGTCACAGGAGAAGGCTCAGCGCTTTGCCAACCACCGCCGCGGTGTTGGTCCCCGACTTTGTGTTGGGGATTTGGTATGGCTGTCTTCTCGGTATGTTCCTATGAAGGTTTCCTCTCCTAAATTCAAGCCTCGCTTCATCGGTCCTTATAAGATTTTGGAAATCCTTAACCCGGTGTCTTTTCGTTTGGACCTCCCAGCATCGTTTGCCATTCATAATGTGTTCCATAGGTCTTTGTTGCGGAGGTATGTGGTGCCTGTGGTTCCTTCTGTTGAGCCTCCTGCTCCGGTGCTGGTCGAGGGCGAATTGGAGTACGTGGTGGAGAAGATCTTGGATTCTCGTATTTCTAGACGGAGGCTTCAGTATTTGGTTAAGTGGAAAGGCTATGGTCAGGAGGATAATTCCTGGGTTGTCGCCTCTGATGTTCATGCGGCCGATTTGGTCCGTGCCTTCCATGCGGCTCATCCTGATCGCCCTGGGGGTCTTGATGAGGGTTCGGTGACCCCTCCTCAAGGGGGGGGGGTACTGTTGTGAACTCTATTTCTGGGCTCCCTCTTGTGGTCACAAGTGGTACTGTGTGAGTGCTGTCTTTCTGCAGGTTTGTGACTGGCATCAGCTGTCTCGTTATCTGTGGGCTGGTTTTCTATTTAAGCTCACTTGGACTCTCAGTCTATGCCTGCTGTCAATGTATTCAGTGCTATTCTGATTCCTTCTGACTACCTTGCTACCAGTCTCTTCAAGAGAAGCTAAGTTTCCGTTTGATCATTTTTTTATCATCAGTGTTCTATATGTTTCTTGTCCAGCTTGCTAATATGTGATTTCCTTGCTTGCTGGTAGCTCTGGGGGGCTGAGTTTCTCCCCTCACACCATTACTTGGTGTGGGGGGCTCTTGTATTCTCAGCGTGGATATTTTGGTAGGGTTTTTTTTACTGACCGCACAGTTCCCTGCCTGTCTTCTGCTATCTAGTATTAGCGGGCCTCATTTGCTGAATCTGTTTTCATTTCTACGTGTGTGTTTTCTCCTTACCTCACCGTTATTATTTGTTGGGGGCTTCCTATTTCTTTGGGGTGATTTCTCTTGAGGCAAGTGAGGTCTTACTTTCTCTCTAGGGGTAGTCAGTTTCTCAGGCTGCGTCGAGACGTCCAGGATTTTAAGCACGTTCACCGGCTACCTTTAGTGTGTTTGGTTAGGATCAGGTTTGCGGTCAGTCCAGTTACCACCTCCCTAGAGCTTGTCCTATGTTTAGTAACTTAGCTAGTATTTCCTGTGATCCTCAACCACTGGGATCATAACAGGTCTGTATATAATAATCCCCATAGATTACAGCGGTCTGTATATAATAATCCCCGTAGATTACAGCGGTCTGTATATAATAATCCCCGTAGATTACGGCTGTGTGTATATAATAATCCCCGTAGATTACGGCGGTCTGTATATAATAATCCCCGTAGATTACGGCGGTCTGTATATAATAATCCCCGTAGATTACGGCGGTCTGTATATAATAATCCCCGTAGATTACGGCGGTCTGTATATAATAATCCCCGTAGATTACGGCGGTCAGTATATAATAATCCCCGTAGATTACGGCGGTCTGTATATAATAATCCCCGTAGATTACGGCGGTCTGTATATAATAATCCCCGTAGATTACGGCGGTCGGTATATAATAATCCCCGTAGATTACGGCGGTCTGTATATAATAATCCCCGTAGATTACGGCGGTCGGTATATAATAATCCCCGTAGATTACGGCTGTGTGTATATAATAATCCCCGTAGATTACGGCGGTCGGTATATAATAATCCCCGTAGATTACGGCGGTCTGTATATAATAATCCCCGTAGATTACGGCGGTCGGTATATAATAATCCCCGTAGATTACGGCGGTCGGTATATAATAATCCCCGTAGATTACGGCTGTGTGTATATAATAATCCCCGTAGATTACGGCGGTCTGTATATAATAATCCCCGTAGATTACGGCGGTCGGTATATAATAATCCCCGTAGATTACGGCTGTGTGTATATAATAATCCCCGTAGATTACAGCGGTGTGTATATAATAATCCCCGTAGATTACGGCGGTGTGTATATAATAATCCCCGTAGATTACGGCGGTGTGTATATAATAATCCCCGTAGATTACAGCGGTCTGTATATAATAATCCCCGTAGATTACAGCGGTCTGTATATAATAATCCCCATAGATTACGGCGGTCTGTATATAATAATCCCCGTAGATTACAGCGGTCTGTATATAATAATCCCCGTAGATTACGGCTGTGTGTATATAATAATCCCCGTAGATTACGGCTGTATATAATAATCCCCGTAGATTACGGCGGTCTGTATATAATAATCCCCGTAGATTACGGCGGTCTGTATATAATAATCCCCGTAGATTACGGCTGTATATCATAATCCCCGTAGATTACGGCGGTCTGTATATAATAATCCCCGTAGATTACGGCGGTCTGTATATAATAATCCCCGTAGATTACGGCGGTCTGTATATAATAATCCCCGTAGATTACGGCGGTCTGTATATAATAATCCCCGTAGATTACGGCGGTCTGTATATAATAATCCCCGTAGATTACGGCGGTCTGTATATCATAATCCGCGTAGATTACGGCGGTCTGTATAGAATAATCCCCGTAGATTACGGCGGTCTGTATAGAATAATCCCCGTAGATTACGGCGGTCTGTATATCATAATCCCCGTAGATTACGGCGGTCTGTATATAATAATCCCCGTAGATTACGGCGGTCTGTATATCATAATCCCCGTAGATTACGGCGGTCTGTATATCATAATCCCCGTAGATTACGGCGGTCTGTATATAATAATCCCCGTAGATTACGGCGGTCTGTATATAATAATCCCCGTAGATTACGGCGGTCTGTATATAATAATCCCCGTAGATTACGGCGGTCTGTATATAATAATCCCCGTAGATAACGGCGGTCTGTATATAATAATCCCCGTAGATAACGGCGGTCTGTATATAATAATCCCCGTAGATAACGGCGGTCTGTATATAATAATCCCCGTAGATAACGGCGGTCTGTATATAATAATCCCCGTAGATTACGGCGGTCTGTATATAATAATCCCCGTAGATTACGGCTGTGTGTATATAATAATCCCCGTAGATTACAGCGGTCTGAATATAATAATCCCCGTAGATTACAGCGGTCTGTATATAATAATCCCCTTAGATTACGGCGGTCTGTATATCATAATCCCCGTAGATTACGGCGGTCTGTATATAATAATCCCCGTAGATTACGGCGGTCTGTATATCATAATCCCCGTAGATTACGGCGGTCTGTATATCATAATCCCCGTAGATTACGGCGGTCTGTATATAATAATTCCCGTAGATTACGGCGGTCTGTATATAATAATCCCCGTAGATTACGGCGGTCTGTATATAATAATCCCCGTAGATTACGGCGGTCTGTATATAATAATCCCCGTAGATTACGGCGGTCGGTATATAATAATCCCCGTAGATTACGGCGGTCTGTATATAATAATCCCCGTAGATTACGGCTGTGTGTATATAATAATCCCCGTAGATTACGGCAGTCTGTATAGAATAATCCCCGTAGATTACAGCGGTCTGTATATAATAATCCCCGTAGATTACGGCGGTCTGTATATCATAATCCCCGTAGATTACGGCGGTCTGTATATAATAATCCCCGTAGATTACGGCGGTCTGTATATCATAATCCCCGTAGATTACGGCGGTCTGTATATCATAATCCCCGTAGATTACGGCGGTCTGTATATAATAATTCCCGTAGATTACGGCGGTCTGTATATAATAATCCCCGTAGATTACGGCGGTCTGTATATAATAATCCCCGTAGATTACGGCGGTCTGTATATAATAATCCCCGTAGATTACGGCGGTCTGTATATAATAATCCCCGTAGATTACGGCGGTCTGTATATAATAATCCCCGTAGATTACGGCGGTCTGTATATAATAATCCCCGTAGATTACGGCGGTCGGTATATAATAATCCCCGTAGATTACGGCGGTCTGTATATAATAATCCCCGTAGATTACGGCTGTGTGTATATAATAATCCCCGTAGATTACAGCAGTCTGTATAGAATAATCCCCGTAGATTACAGCGGTCTGTATATAATAATCCCCGTAGATTACGGCGGTCTGTATATCATAATCCCCGTAGATTACGGCGGTCTGTATATAATAATCCCCGTAGATTACAGCGGTCTGTATATCATAATCCCCGTAGATTACGGCGGTCTGTATATCATAATCCCCGTAGATTACGGCGGTCTGTATATAATAATTCCCGTAGATTACGGCGGTCTGTATATAATAATCCCCGTAGATTACGGCGGTCTGTATATAATAATCCCCGTAGATTACGGCGGTCTGTATATAATAATCCCCGTAGATTACGGCGGTCGGTATATAATAATCCCCGTAGATTACGGCTGTGTGTATATAATAATCCCCGTAGATTACAGCAGTCTGTATGTAATAATCCCCGTAGATTACGGCTGTATATAATAATCCCCGTAGATTCCGGCAGTTTATTCTATGGCTCATTAACCCGCGCTGGGGTTGCTGGGATTATTCTTGCTGTGGCTCCTCCCCCATGTCCTCCGGTCACATGTCCGAGCCTTGGAGTGAGGCACGGTGACATCTGTTGGCAGCAGCTGGTACCTGCACCCTGTGGGCGGAGTCTGATGCAGGTGCTTAGTAAGCCCCGCCCTGGTCACTCGGGGCCACGCCTCCCAACCCACAGGTAATGATGGAGGCACCATAGAAGTAATAAACATGAGGTTACAATCCGGCGGAGGACTCCACGAGCTGCTTACACATCGGGGGCCTTATCAGACACACAGTACCCTCGCCTTCTGGGGTAATTCTAGTAACGAGCCCCTCGTTTCTGGTCACACTGAATTCAGGGGCGGTTCTAACTCGTGTGCAGCCCCCAATACCACATTAGTTGTACCCCCTCTTGTGCAGCACATGGTACATCCCAGTCCCATGGTGCACATGGAGGGGAAGGCACCAAACCTGGAGAGTAGGGGGTGTTGTGCTCCTGACGGCAGTGTGTTGGGGTCTTTTAGCCATCAGACAAGACGTGATAAAGCTCAGGTGTGGAGACCCCCGGCCACAGGTGTGGAGACCCCCGGCCACCGCTGCAGGCACTGACGCCCGTTATTCACACCTGTGCTCAGTATGGGGGCACAGACACACCGGGGGGCTGTGGGCCTTGAGGCCGCTTCTACTTTACAGGGGAGCATGGGCTGCGGGTGCACTACAAGTGCCACGTGATCCCCTGGATGCTTGGGCTGTGTAGTAAGCCTGTGTCAGTGCACCAGACAGCCCTGGATGAGCAGAGAGGACTGAAGACAAAACAGATAGGAAACACTGCTTTAATAAACGCAGCAGAAAGGTGGTCACTGTATACGGGGGTCCGACGACCGCCACACACCCCCACCCACCCCACAGGGGTCCAAATGTCAGACCAGCAGCTGCCTCCCCCCCACAGGGGTCCGGACTGGCCGAGCAGAAATGTTTATCTCCAGATAAAGCGCACAGTCATCGCACAGTAGTGTCCTCCTTTCACAGCCCTAGACACGGGGGTCCATACAGAAACATTACACGTAGGAGGCGCCCTTCTCCTCGCCAGCAGCCTCCGGGGGGCGCCATCAGTAAAGCTCCAGCACCTCGATGCAGTAGCGCCCGCGTCCCCGCTGAGGCTTCTGTAACTTCTGCAGTTCTGATAAACTTCCCTCTATTGCGCTCAGCTCCGAGAAAAACTTCACCTACAGGAGAAAAACACACAATGGTCCATCGGGGGGCGCCGTCACGTGACCCCCATTACTCCCTGTGACCAGCCGGGCACTCACCTGGCAGCGCACGTACTTCTGCAGGGAGCGCAGCAGGGATTTGGCTTTGGGCAGGAGAACCAGGACGGTGAAGTTGGCATCAAGGGTCAGATTCATCCAGTCCAGGACCTGCAAGGAACGGGACGGATCAGCGACCCCTTACACCTGGGGGAGGCGTGCAGCATGAAGGGGTTAAGAGTGGGGGTCTCACCTGTGTGACGGACAGACGCCCCTCCCCCGGCAGGCTCAGCTCCAGGTTCTCGCTGCATTTCTGGTACAGGTATTGGAGGTAGCGCAGGAGGAGCTGCGGAGGAAGGGAAGGTGCGTTATTATGGGGGTGACCACAGCGCCCCCCGCAGGCCGACGCTCGCACATACGTACAATCACTTGCTCGGAGGTGAGGTCCTTCAGGTGCGGCAGGAGGAAGCGCTCGCTGAACGGAGAGGTGAGAACAGAGTTTCTGAGCACAGGCATTAAGGAAAAAAAATACTGGAAACCACAGTCATGTTAATAACGCTGGAGGACGGGCCCGCAGCTTGCACAGAAGGATACAGGAGGACGGCGCGGCTCAGGCTGACCGGGCAGCGCTGCGCCTCCGCTCTGGGGAGGACCTTCACGGGGACGTGACCGCTGTCCTCCTCCACCACGGGCGAGCTGCAGCCATTCTGGGTGACCGGGTCCATGGCCGCCGACGCCGGGCTGGGGCCGCTCTCCTGCACGTACGGGGCCGCAGACTGGGTGCTGAGGACGGCCGCACTGAGGACATCTTCACCGACACTGGAAAATAAAGGTGCCCGAAATCACGGGCTTCATGTCAGTGACCGGAAGACATAACCGTCCAGAGGTGGCCGAGAGGCCCCAGGTGGCCGAGCAGCACTGACCTGAGGAAAGACTTCAGGCAGGAGCAGAGGACGCCCTCCGGGACATCCACCAGCTGCTCCAGGCACAGCTGCGCCCCCCGGAGGTCCTGCTTCTCCAGGCACAGGGGCAACAATCCGGGGCACAAGCTGTAAGAGAAACCAGAGACTGGTGAGACGGGGGCAGAATCCGGAGAACTGCGCCACATCCGGAGCTGCGCTCCCAGTTCTGCGCACCTGTAGGACAACATGCCGGACTCGAGCAGTTTGATGAAGGCGCCCTGCGGGTAGAAGCTGGGCTCGTTCTTGCAGCGGGCGACCAGCCTCTGTGCGGCGCTGCTGACGGCCTCCTGGAACCGCGCCAGATCCGTCACCGCCCAGATCCGCTGCACCAGGGAAGGGATCTGCTGCTCTGGGGCCGTCTGAGAAGTGGACAGATGAGTGACAGGTGGAAAACGGAACGGACCATCAGGATGTGAGAGAAGGGGTGCTCCGTCCAGCACTCGGCTCCTACCTGCAGGACCTCCAAGGATGGAGCCGGCTCCTCCTCGCTGCTCGGGGTCTTTTTTGCTCTGGGCTGGAGGGGAGGAAAAGAAACCACAGCTGAGCCCAACTCTTGGAATAAATGGCGCTATAACAATAAATAATAATACTCTCTCATGGCCTCCAGCCTGACACTGTAACAGCCCCTCAGCTGTGTGAGTCGGATTGGTCCAGGGTAGATCGTCCCCGCACCCATGGTGCTGGGCGCTCACATCATCACTCACCGTTCTCGTGTTGGCGGCCGGTTTAGGCGACTCTGTAGTCCCAGTCAGTGCTTCCCAGTTCACTATGGACACGGCCCCCGGGGCTGAGGACAGAAGACCAGAGGTTACATACAGTGCGGACCACCACAAGGCAGCTGATATATAAGAGCGGGCTGCTGCCTTATACTGGGGCCAGGGATTTATGTCTCATGGTTTCCCCAAAGAAACACGTGCAGCCGTCACTGCTCCACAACAAAGGGGCTTTACAGGCAAGGACATTGCCGCTCCTATTCACATACAGCAAGCAGAGCGCTGGACAACGGTGCGTGTGATGCATGGGGCCGTCTCAGTGGTGCAGCCTCAGGCTTTGGGCCTGGAACCGGTTACCTGATTTGCCTTTGCCGAGTGCAGACGCCAGACTGGAGGCCTCGCAGGAGAAGCGCAGCACCAGCAGGGAGCCGGCGTGCGGGATGTACAGCTTACCGGCATGACTCCAGAGCTGGAAGCAAAGTGCAGCAGTGTGAGTGCAATATGTGGGAGGGTACAACCCCCATCATGCAGAGTGGACCCCCCTCTATCTGCTCATTACCTGCAGCCATGTTTTCCGGGAGAACTGCTTACAATCCTGTAAGGTCTGGAAGGAAGTGTTCCATATACAGAGGCGATCTGTAAGAGGGGAGCAAGTGCCGCCATTATTAGAGACCCCCCACAGGGCCACACAGCGCCCATGTACGAC